>NC_138046.1:70884433-71524433 GCF_964194185.1 Rhinolophus hipposideros | reverse complement strand
GTGAAGATTGCTAAGTGAACAAGGCTAGTCTGAAAAAAACTAAATAGTGTGTGATTCCATCTATATGACATTCAGGGAAAGGAAAATCGATAGAGACAGTAAAGCCAAATGCAAAAGAGGAGAGATGACTAGGTGGAGCACATGGGATTTTTAGGGCTGTGGAATTATTCTGTGTGATACTGTAGTGATAAATACATGATGTTATGCATTTGTGAGAAGACAGAATGTGCAACACTAAGAATGAACTATTATGCAAACGATGGACTGTATTTAATAATAATGTATCCATATTGAGTTATCAGTTGTAGCAAATGTACCACACTAATACAAGATATTAATAAGATGGGAAACTGCTGGTGGAGAGGAAGTGTATGGAAATTAAATTTCTGCTTATTTTTTTTAAACCTAAAGCAACTCTAAAAATAAAGTCTATTGATTTTAAGAAAAGGCGGAGGACCTTTACCATAACCCCTAAAACAGGGTTAGAGAAGTAGATTCCAGAGGGAGTCATGAAGAAGAGTGAAGGCTAAAGTGAATTCAGACTGTAGAGAGCTGCAAATAGTCCTATGAGGCAGAAGTACAGTATACATAGAGGAATATAATGAAATATCAAAGCCAGAAAAGTAATTTCACATGGAACCAAAGAACTTATATTTTATTCTAGAGATAGTAAGCAGCTACTAAAGTCTTAAAATTGAAGTGGAAAGGCAAATGAAAACCAACCAGGAAGACAGGTTACCAACCAGGTATGAAAGATTGGTGCCTGACTGTAGAGAAGGCAAGATATTACACAGGTCAGCATCACTTGGAAATTGAGTGAATATGAGATTTTAGAGGGAGGATTAGAGTATTACTGAAGTTTAAGCCTTTATGGCTAGAACTTACGTAAAAGTTTTAGTAGTTGTGCAGAATACGAAGATGTGTTAGAAATAATGCTTATAGCAGTTTGCACGATGTCCTTGAGGTTAACAGGAAAGAGATGACCGATTTTGGTGATTTTTAAAAAGAATTTACCTTCATTACCATACTGATTAAAAGTCTGTACATTTCCCCAGAAATAAATCCATGCCTATATGGTCATTTAATCTGTCAAAGGAAGCAAGAATTTACATTACAGTAAAGACAGTCTATTTAGTAAATGGTGATGGGAAAACTGCACAGATACGTGCAAAAAATACTGGACAGATACATGCACCTTCTTACGCCACATACAAGAATAAACTCAAAATGGATTAAAGACTTAAATGTAAGACCTGGAATCATACAACTCTTAGCAGAAAATTTAGGAAGTACACTCTCAGACATTAACTTCAGTAATATTTCTTTGCTCACATAACTCCTCAGGCAAGGGAAACAAAAGAAAAAATAAACAAATGAGACTACATCAAACTAAAAAGTTTTTTCACAGCAAAGAAAAACATCAACAAAACAAAAAGACATCCTAATGAATGGGAGAAGATCTTTGCCAATGATATATCTGATAAGGGTTTAATATCCAAAATTTATAAAAACCTCTTACAACTCAACACCAAAAACACAATTCAATTAAAAAAATGGGCAGAAGACCTGAATAAACATTTCTCCAAAGAAGACATACAGATGGCCAACAGACATATGAAAACATGCTCAATGTCACTAATCATCAGAGAAATGCAAGTTAAAACCACAACGAGATCCACCTCACACCTGTCAGAATGGCTATCATCAACAAATCAACAAACAACAAGTGTTGGCGAGGATATGGAGAAAAGTGAACCCGTGTGCACTGTTGGTGGGATTGCAAATTGGTACAGACACTGTGCAAAGCACTGCTAAAATTAAAATTAAAAATAGAACTACCTCATGATCAGCAAAGCCACACCTGGGTATTCATTCAAAGAAATCCAAAACACTAATTCAAAAAATTATATGCACCCCTATGTTTACTGCAGTGCTATTCACAATAGCCAAGATATGGAAACAACTGAAATGCCCATTAGTAGACAATTGGATAAAGAAGTAGTAGTACATATATACAATGGAGTGTTACTCTGCCGTAAAAATGAATGAAATCTTACCATCTGCAACAACATGGATGGACCTAGAGGATATTATGCTAAGTGAAGTAAGTCAGACTGAGAAAGACAAATATCATATGATCTTACTTACATCTGGAATGTAAAGAACAAATGAAAACAAAAGAGAAATAATTCATAGATACAGAGAATAAACCGACAGTTGTTAGATAGGAGGGGTGTTGGGTAAGAAAGGTAAAGGGATTAGAAAGTACAAATTGGTAGTCACAAAAATAGTCACGGGGATGTAAAATACAGTATGGGGAATATAGTCAATAATGTTGTAAAGACTGTAGGGTTTCAGATGGATACAAGACTTATCTGGGGGATCACTTCATAGATTATATAAATGCCTAACCACTGCACTGTACACCTGAAACTAATATAAAATACTATTGAATGTCAACTATAATTAGCTAGCTAGCTAGATAGATAGATAGATAGACAGTCACAGGATGTATAAAGTATAGCACAGGGAATATAGTCAATGGTATTTTAATAACTATGTACTGCGTCAGATGGGTAGTAGACTTGGTGGGGTTATCACTTTGTGAGGGGTGTAAATGTCTAATCATTATGTTGTTTTATACATCTGAAAATAATAAAAAAAAGTTTGTACATTTCTAGCATATGACTAAATGAGCCAGATTATTAGAGTGTTGTGTACTATTGGTGGCTCTCAGTTTAATGTTTTCAGCTTTGGAAGAAGGTTGACTTACATAATTCAGTGTTTGCATATGCTTTGTATGTGTAACTCATGTGGGGTCACTGTCAAACTGTCCTATAATGTAAATATTAGCTTATAGGGTATTATAGTCAATTATCGGTTAGTTATTTCAGGTCGTGATCAGAAAGTGTGACTTTTAAGTCCTTCATGGACATTTGAAATGTTTGATTAATTATATATTAAAATTATCGGGGGGCTGTCAGTTAACTCAGTTGGTTAGAGAATGGTGCTCTTAACAACAGGTTTGATTCCCGCATGGGCAACTGTGAGCTGCGCCCTCCACAACTAGATTGAAACAACTACTAGATTTGGAGCTGATGGGTCCTGGAAAAAACACACTTAAAAAAATAAATCAAAGTTAAAAAAAACCTGAAAGAACAAAAACTCATAGACATAGGCAATAGTTTAGTGGTTACCAGAGGGTAATGGGGGGGGGCTCTAGAAGAGGGTAAACGGGGTCTAATATATGGTGATGGGAGGAGAACTGACTCTGGGTAGTGAACACAGAAAGAGAGATATAGATAATGTAATACAGAATTGTGCACCTGAAATCTATGTAACTTTACTAACAATTGTCGCCCCAATAAACTTTAATTTAAAGAAGAAAAAAAACGTCAATGGGTTGTTAAATTCTGATTGTAGTTTGCATTTAGTTTGCATGTCAATTGGACTTTAAGTAGGCATATGACTTGATACAGCCAGATGGTGTCTGGGTGATGCTGAAAATCTTTGGAGAATGAGGAAAGATTATCACACTGTTAATGGAAATGTAAATTGAACAAAGGCTTAGTTAAGCATTTGAGTGGTAAAAAAAGGGAGGAACTGATGACTACTTTTCATCTGCAGTTTGATCAATTCTTTACTAAAACACCGAGTACACAAAGAAGAATTGAAGTCAATAGTTATCTTGGATTTGTGGTAAAAAAAAAAAAAAGAGCCTTACATAAAAGGCTATTTATGTCACTGATGGTTGCTATTGTCTTGAGCATAAAGTGAAGGTTTTAAGGGAAAGATAAACACTGATTAATTTAATACACGTTATGGAATATGCCATCATCATATCAAAGCTGTATGATGAATAAAGTATAAAAATATGTACCATGTTTCCCCGAAAATAAGACCTAAATGGACAATCAGTTCTAATGCATCTTTTGGAGCAAACATTAATATAAGACACAGTATATTATATTATATTATATTATATTATATTATATTATATTACATTACATTACATTACATTACATTATTATATTACATTATATTACATTATATTATATTGGGTCTATATTACAGTAAAATAAGGCCAGATCTTATATTAATGTTTGCTCCAAAAGATGCATTAGAGCTGATTGTCCGGCTACCGATGGGTCTTATTTTCAGGAAAACAAAGTATGCATTTCAATAATTTTGGAAGGCTAAGTGAAAATAAATGTCTAGTTTAAAAGGGGGTGAGAGTGCAGAAGGCCATTTTTAATTCAGTGTTTACACTGTGTTGAGGCTTCTTTCCTAATCATAGGGAAAATGTTTCATAACTGAAAAGTCTAGATGGGTAGATTGCTTCTAAAATGGATTTAGAGATAGTGAGCCATAAGTGAAATGACAGGGGAAAATTTTAAAATACTTTATTAATATTATCTGAGGATTTGGAGCCATAGGGAGCACAGAGTATGTTTCCCTGTTTGGGTTCCACACAGAATTTAATTTTCTAGCTTTTCAAAATCCTTGTGTAATTCTGATAACAATGGATTTTTTGGCTGTCTCTATCAGAAATATTGGTCATCACTTTTATTTAGTAATTTCTTTAATTGGGAAGATCACTTTAGCATTTTATTAGACCTGTCATATCTAAGAGTGTGTGTTTTTATGCATTGTGCTGACTTCAAATTATTTTTATTAATGTTTTCAATTCAACCATCATTGTTGAATGTGATAGATGCACTTCAAATCAATTAACAGTATTTTTTTCTTCTAGCCTCCATTTTGTCTTAAAAATATGTGTTTTCATAGTTTGTATTACTGTTTCTGTTGATCGAGGAATGAGATTTAGGGGGTCTCTGAATATACTTCCTATAGATCCATTGTTGTTCACTTGCTCTTGTGATGTGGGAAGCAAGAAAAAATGAGGGAATGGAAAAGAGGAAAAAGAGATGTTATTAATTGTTGATAATTGTGTGTAGAACCAACATAAACATTGCCCATCATAGAATTTCTATAATCTGTAACAATTTAAGAAAATTATAGGCAGGGATGTTTTAGAACATCTGTTAAAGATTACTGGTTTCTGGGCTTCTGTCCAAAAGAAAGCAAGATTACTATCGAGGCAATAGTTTGAAATACATTGTAAAATCCTATGGTTTACTTATCATAGGCATGTTAACATTTATATTGCTAGGCTAACATTCCCTCGCTTTTGCTCAGAGATGTTTCCTCACAAATCCCAACCTTTTAAGTGGTAAGTAGACAACTATTTTAATTTGTTAGCTTCTTCATGATGACATAGTTGTGGCTCCCACAAGGGTAAATGTGGATAATACTTGAGAGATGTTCTTTGAGAAATTTAAAATATGTGAAAATTATTTCACCTTGCATAAGGAAACAAACAGAATTCTAGACACTACTAAAAAAATAGAGTTTGGTATTAAATTGGAAAACAGGTTGATATTTGATAGGGGAGTTTTTCCTTATTGACCATGGCTTCAAATTGGAGCTATTGGCATTCAGTTCAGAGATTTATAACTAAATGGTAGAACATATTCCAAGGCTTACTTTCTTCAATAATTCTGAGTCTAGAGAATCTACATCCTGTCTTGCCAGCACCACTATTATGTATCCTACACACAGTGTTAAGCTACAGACTATCAACACATCAACAGATTAAGATGATTAAAAAGCTAATTACTTCTTTCTGTTAAAAATATTTACATTGCTTAAAGATATTTGTTTGTTTTTATTGGGTAAAAAGATTGTATCTTATAAATACTTTGGGAGTGAGAACAAGAACAAGGACTATTGATAAATAAAAGTCTGGATATAGGAACATTTTAAAAATCATAAACAATATTAAATCCTACAGGTAATATTAATTGCCCAAAGATATACTAGACTATAATGAAACATAATTTTAAAAAATCCAAAAAGAATGAATTTACTTTTTTTTTTACTTTTTCATAACATCAATTTTAATGTGATTTCCCCTTGTCCAAGGAATATAACAAATGTAATAATTTAACATGCACTGTCTCTTTTAGGACTGGATCTGCCATTTATGATGATGCCTCATCCCCTACTTCCAGTCAGCTTACCTCCTGCATCAGTTGCCATGGCAATGAATCAGATGAACCATCTAAATACTATTGCCAACATGGCTGCTGCAGCCCAGATTCACAGTCCACTCTCCAGAGCTGGGGCCTCTGTTATAAAGGTAAGAATCGTGATTTAGAAAAGGACAAAGGTGTTAGTTACATGTAATTTTTCATAAAATATTAGCAATACCACTGGATCTTCAGAATAAACACAGCTCCTTGACTCAGTTGCTTGGCATACAGAACTGATGAAATTGATTTATGACTAGGCCTGCCGAGGTGTTTATTTTGTTTTGCTTTGTTGTTTTTATTCTATGACCACAAATCTCACTTTTACTTCTGGATTCCTGTCTTGCAATCATGAAATCAGTGTGTGAGGAGGTGTGGCTAGAGTAATGATAAAGAAAAATGTGCAACAACCATTCCCATTGCTGGGGTGAAAGAAAGGAAACATTATACATCTTTTTGGTGTTTGAAAGGCAGTTGTGGGTAGTATATACCGTACAGGACTTAATAGTCAGAAAGACCTGAGCTCCTGATTCTGCCACTTAAGAGCAGAATGACCTTGGATATGACATTAACCTGTCTGAACCTGTTTCCTCAACTGCAAAATAAAGGTCATAGTAATAATCTATTCTACATTTTTCATTGGCTGTCCAGAAATAATATGAGTAAAATACAGGTAAAAACTGTGAGCCGTTAAGCAAATATTTATGATAATTTACATCATTATCATTATGATGAGCATACTACATTTTTCAAAACTACATGACCATTGACTAATGAAATACAAATAATATTTTATAAGCCCACTTTATGTCTTTTATTAGTTTGGCCCATGATCTCTCTGTCCTCTCTTTAAGTATGATGTGAACTAGGATTTTTAATATAGTTTTTCATTTGGTGAGACAATAATAGAAGGGTGCATATAATAAAAAGAGTATAGCTAATCAGAGCAACCAATTGTTTTGTTTCATTGTTACTTTATTTATTCCACAAATATTATACCTTTGATATATACATGTCATATTGGGAAGTATAGAAAATAGATAAATAAGACATAGTCCCTGACTTCTAGGACTCACAAACTGAATGTGAGACAAACAAGTACCCATGTAAGTTGTATTAACAAGACATACTGTGATGGATTACATAGAGAATCACCACATATATGGGAATTTAAAAGAGGGAGAGATCATACCTAGCTTGAAGAAGACAGGGTGGAGGGATCACAAAAGGCATCAGAGCTGATGGATTTGAACTGGGCCGTGCAATATTGATATGTTTGCAATAGATGTACATGGGGGTGAGAGAAATAAAGGAAGAAGAAATGTGGCATTCTGGACATTTTTGTTCAATTTTAAATTAGCTTCCAGTGTTGGGAATTTCAAAAACAATGAAGAAAATTTATAACATAAACTTTGTAGCAAAGGAAAATAAAAATTGATAATTTTTATTAAGCTCTCTTTATATATTTCTATGGCTACGTGTAAGTGCGCTTCCTACAAAGACCGTGACCCTCAGTGGATTTGTCTATCCTAGCTAATCAGAGCTCTGTTGTTTGAATACGGGGGGGGGGGGGCAAAAAATATATACGAGTGGACACTTAGGTCAGTGTTGCTCAAGCAGTAGTTTGCCGTAATCAGAAGTGTCTGGATGCTAATGGTAATCACTTTGAGCACCTCTTGTAACTGCAGAAGTCAAACTTGTATTGTTAAGATACTTGTATTTTTAAGATGACTTGTATTCATCTTTTGTTATCGGTATATATTAGTACAATTTTAATAGTTTCTTTTTCCTTTTTTAAAATGTGTATACATTTTTTGACAGCCTCTATATTTGATCAGTGCGTAAACCAGGAATCTGAATTGGTTTTGTGAGAAAAAGAATCACATCACCCATGAACATTATTTAAAAGATGGAATAAGTTTCCTATGATTTTGAAACTGGGTGGCTACTAGGTATTTGTAACCACACACAAAACTAGAAAACTTTATTAAGAAAAAGAATGTGGTTTAAATTAATGGAATTGTCATACTTGCTTTAAATTGATGACAAAATACTCTCAATACAGGTATGTTTATGGCTCTTCAAAAGTACATTCATTTAGTTTTCTTAATTACTGTTAACTTAGACTGAATCAGCTAGATTTTGGTTGAATATTTGAGAATTTTGATAGGTTTGTAAAGAATTTAAAGCTAAGAGGTACTTGGGGATGCAGCTCATGACTAGGATTTGGTTATTGGTCATGATGATGGAACTGGAAAATATAATTATCTTCTTAAATAATCCAAATATTGTTAGTTTAGTAAAGCAATATAACTAAATTCTGTTTATTGCTGATTTGTCTATTTTACATGCAAGCTTTTTTTAAAAAAAGAAAGACGGAACCTTCACAAATATAAAATTGGATGCTGCTTTTTAAAAAGTGACATTTGCTCACACTCTTAAGTCCTACCAAGTACACAGAAACCATTTTATGCTGAAGAAAATTGAATCTACTTTCATATAGTCATTTTGACTAAAATCAATTGAAAACAATATATTTATTTCTTATTCCCTTTGGTAAAATTTCTCTAAAATTCTGAAGAAGTAGATTTTCATCAGAGGATGATAGGGATATGAAGAAAAAAATGTTTGGGAATTATTTCAGTGAGTAGTGAGAGGCTTTTAATATAGTTGCCAAGATTTGTTTGTTTTTTGCAAAGGTGCTGTTATATAATGGTAACATTATTAGTTTCAAAATAATAATTCACAGGAAATACTATAATAAAAATTTTCTAATTGACAAATGGATGTTCATATATTGAAAGTTCCACCTTTCCTTTCAAGAAGTTATCAGTATGATACTAGTTATATCATACCCAACTCTAAGGACAGAAATTTCACACCTCTGCTGATCCATATTGCAAAAGAAATTTCTTCTCAATGTACTTCTTGGTGAATCACTGTTTCAAAGTTCAATCTATTTGAATCCCACAGGCAGTAGGCAAACCTATGCACTGAGGGTTCCTCATATACTACCCTTGGGGGGTATGGAACTATTCAAACAAAACCACATTTCTTCTATTTACATTTACAGCCTTTTTCCCCCCTAGGAGTTTGGCATAAAAAACATGTATTTAACTTAGTATTACTCATTGTTTTATAAAAATACTTAAATTGCAGTCTTTTCTATTATATCTACTATTTAGAGATAAACTGTCCTTCCAAATATATGGATGATCAAAAAAATTAACAATTCATATTTAGAAAGAAATGTCATAACTATGAAATTTGACTTATTTCTGACCAATCCACTATCACTTAGAGAATGTTACAGTGCCCTGATGCACAAAACTTTCTTTGCTGTGTGTGACATTCCTTAGCTCAGGCAGACTGCTATAACAAATTACCATAAACTAGATGGCTTAAAAATAGACATTTATTTCTCACCGTTCTAGAGGCTGGGAACTCCAAGATCAAGGTGCCTGCTGATTCTCTTCCCAGTGAGAGCTCTGCTGTTTGTAGATGGCCACCTTCTGCTGTGTCTTCACATGACAAGGAGGAAGGAATCAAGTGCTTTCTTGCCTCTTATCTAGGCGCTAATCACATCATAAGGGCTCCCCACTCATGACCAATGACTTCCCCAAATCCTCATCTCCAAATAATATCACATTAAGTATTAGAATTTCAACATGGGAATTTTGGAAAGACAAACATTCGGTCCATAGCTTATATAGTCTAATGTAGTTTTAGTGTCACCCAGGCTAGCTCTATAGTTAAAGGTCTGTTAGTATTTGCATTATATCCCTACTTTCTGCAATTTAAAACTCAGCGGTAGAAAAAGAAATTTATATCAGAAACTTGTTATAAACAGTAATAGCTTAGAACACATTACCAAAAAAAAATACAAAAATATGTGTTTAGCTTCATTAAAATGTATGAGATTTCACAAAAATAGCTACAAAACGTATTGCTATGTTTAAATTTTTATTTACATCTATCATTTTTACTTTCAGTAAAATGTTTCTTTTTTCCTAAAGCATTTTTAAAAAACTCCTTGTGGGGAAAATCATACTGTCATGCTGAAACAAATCTTCAGAATCCTTATAAACATCTGCTACACTCCTTTAGCATAGTTTGTGTTAAACTGATGCCTGTGCCTTGTCACTAATAATCATGGGATTGTGATCACAGTTTCCTGTGGAAGATGGTCTTGCAGTATGTCCCATGAATATTAGGACTGTATGACGAATAGAGGATAACAAGTTGGTGAAGGACTGGCTATGCAATCCATAATTAATTTCCAGCATTTAGCTTTCTCGATCAAAGGGCCAGGAGCACCTATTTTAATGTTTCTGTGCTTCAATCTTCCTTTCTGCAAAACAGATCTCACTTTCTTTACACTTGGCTCCTGTATCTGTCTTTCTTCTAATTAAGTCTGCATCAGGAAACTGTTTAGGCTAATCAATAAACCATGTTAACTCCTCATTTTAATTCAAGAAAACCAGTTTGACATTTGTGAACAAACCTTAAATATTATTTGAATTACGAGAAACTACCGGTATCTGGTTTAAAAAATTACGGATGTACCCATACTGTTTTAAATTAAAGTTTATTGGGGGAGGGCAATAATAAAGTTACACAGATTTCAGGTGTACAATTCTGTATTATATCATCTATAAATCTCATTGTGTGTTCACCACCCAGAGTCAGTTTTCTTTCCATCACTATATATTTGATCCCCCTTACCCTCAACTCCCATCCTCTCCCCCAATAACCTCTGGTAACCACTAAACGATTGTCTGTGTCTATGAGTTATTGTTTCTCATTTGTTTGCCTTGTTCTTTTGTTGTTTTTGGTTTATATACCACATATCAGTGAAATCATAGGATTCTCTGCTTTTTCTGTCTGATTTATTTAGCTTACCATTATACTCTCAAGATCCATCCATATTGTCACAAATGGTCCTATTTCATCTTTTCTTACCCCCGAAAAGTATTCCATTGTGTATATATACCACAACTTCTTTATCCATTCATCTATTGAAGGACATTTTGGTTGCTTCCATGTCTTGGCCGCCGTAAACAAAGCTGCAATAAACATTGGAGCACACGTGTCTTTATGTATAAATGTTTTCAGATTTTGAGGGTAGATACCCAGGAGTGGGATTGCTGGGTCATATGGTAATTCTATTTGTAATTTTTTGAGGAACCTCCACACTGCTTTCCATAATGGCTGCACCCGTCTGCACTCCCACCAATAGTGTATGAGGGTTCCTTTTACTCCACAGACTCTCCAACACTTGTTACTATTTGTCTTGTTGATGGTAGCCATTCTGCTAGGGTGAGGTGATACCTCATTGTGGTTTTTGTTTGCATTTCTCTGATGATTAGTGATGTTGAGCATTTTTTCATATGTCTATTTGCCATTTGTATGTCCTCTTTGGAGAAATGCCTCTTCAGGTCGTCTGCCCATTTTTCGTTTGGGTTGTTTGTTTTTTTTGTTGTTGAGTTGCATGAATTCCTTGTATACTTTGGATATTAGCCCTTTATCGTAGTCACTGTTGCAAAAATCTTCTCTCATTTAGTTAGTTGACTATTTTGTCGATAGTTTCTTTTGCTGTGCAGAAGCTTTTTAGTTTGGTATAGTCCCATTTGTTTATTTTAGCTTTTACTTCCATTGCCTTTGGAGTCAAATTCATTAAACCCTCTTGGAAAACAAGGTCCATGAGTTTAGTACCTATGTTTTCTTCTATGAAGTTTATTGTGTCAAGACTTATGCTTAAGTCTTTGACCCTTTTTGAAGTAATTTTGGTAGCAGTCCAGTTTCATTCTTTTGCACGTGGCTATCGAATACGCGGAGCACCATTTATTGAAGAGACTGTCTATTCTCCATTGTATGTGTTTTGATTCTTTGTCAAAAATTGTTTGTCCATATATATGTGGTTTTATTTCTGTGTTCTCAATTCTATTCCATTGGTCTATGTGTCTGTTTTTCTGCCAATACCATGCTGTTTCGATTATTGTAGCCCTGTAGTACAAGCTAAAGTCAGTGAGTGTGATACCTCCAGTATTGTTCTTTCTTCTTAAGATTGCTTTGGCTATTCGGGGTCTTTTGTGGTTCCAAACAAATCTGATGCTTTTTGTTCTATTTCTTTAAAAAATACCACTGGGATTTTAATGCGGATGGCATAAAATCTGTATATTGCTTTGGGTAATATGGACATTTTAACTATGTTGATTCTTCCAATCCATGAGCACTGAATGTCTTTCCATTTTTTTATGACTTTTTCAATTTCCTTTCAAAATGTCTTGTGGTTTTCAGCATACAGCTCTTTCACGTCCTTGGTTAAGTTTATACCTAGGTCTTTTATTCTGTTTGCTACAATTGCAAAAGGAATTGTTTGTTGTATTTCTTTTTCTGAGATTTCATTGTTAATATATAGGAATGCAATGGACTTTTCTACATTGATTTTACAGCCACCAACTTTACTGTATTCGTTGATTGTTTCTAATAGCTTTTTGGTGGAGTCTTTAGGGTTCTTTATATATAGCATCATGTCATCTACAAAGAGTGACAATTTAACTTCTTCATTCCCAATTTGGATGCATTTTATTTCTTTCTCTTGCTTGATTGCTCTGGCAAGGACTTTTAACACTATGTTGAAAAGGTGATATGGGACAGCACTGTCGTATTTCTGAACGTAGAGCAAAGGGATTCAGTTTTTCACCATTAATTATGAGTTTAGCTGAGGGTTTGTCATACATGGCATTTATTATGTTAAGGTGTTTTTCCTTCTATAACTATTTTACTAAGTGTTTTAATCATAAATGGATGTTGTATCTCGTGAAATACTTTTTCTGCATCAATTACTAAAATCATATGATTTTTGTCCTTATTTTGTTTATGTGATGTATCACATTGATGGATTTGTGGATGGTGAACCATTGTTGTGCTCTGGGAAGAACCCCACTTGGTCGTGATGAATAATCTTTTTAATACATTGTTGCATTCAATTTGCTAGAATTTGTTTAGGATTTTTGCATCTGCATTCATCAGAGATATTGCTCTGTAGTTTTCTTTTTTTGTGTTGTTCTTACTAGGTTTTCGTATCAGGATAATGTCGGCCTCATAAAATGAGTTGGGGAGTACTGTCTCTTCTTCAATTTTTTGAAAGAGTTTGAGCAGGATGGGTGTTAGATCCTCTTTAAAAGTTTGGTAGAATTCACTAGTGAAGCCATCTGGTCCAGGACTTTTGTTTTTAGAAAGGTTTTGGATGACTGATTCAATTTCGTTACTGGTGATCAGTCTGTTTAGATTTTCCAGTTCTTCATGGTTCAGCCTTGGGAGGCTATATGTTTCTAAGAACTTGTCCATTTCTTCTAGGATATTGAATTTGGTGGCATATTGTCCTCCATAGTAGTTTTGGATGGTCCTTTGTATTTCTGTGGCATCCGTGATAACTTCCCGTTTTTCATTTCTGATTTTGTTAATTAGTGTCTTCTCTCTTTTTATCTTAGTGAGTCTAGCCAAGGGTTTGTCAATTTTGTTAATCTTTTCAAACAACCAGCTCTTTGTCACAATATTTTTTTAAATTGTCTTTTTGTTTTCTATTTTATTTAGTTCTGCTCTGATTTTTGTTATTTCCTCTCTTATGCTGACCTTGGGTTTCATTTGTTCTTGTTTTCCTAGTACTTTAATGTGTAATGTGAGGTTATTTATTTGAGATTTTTCTTGTTCTTGAGATAGACCTGTAATGATACAAATCTCCCTCTTAAATCTGCTTGCACTACATTCCAAAAATTTTGGTAGGATGTATTTTCATTTTCATTTGTTTCTATGTATCTCTTGATCTCTCCTCTAATTTCTTCTTTGACCTGATAGTTCTTTAAAAGTATGTTGTTTATTCTCCATGTATTTGTGTTTTTTCCTGCTTTCTTTTTGTGATTGATATCCAATTTCAAAGCCTTGTGATCAGAGAATAAGCTTGGTATGATTTCATTCTTCTTATATTTGCTGAAACTGATTTTATGTCGCAATATATGGTCTACACTTGAGAATGTTCCATGTACACTAGAAAACAATATATAGTCTGATGTTTTAGGATGAAGTGCTCTATATATGTCAATGATGTCCATTTCATCTAATGTGTCATTTAGGGCTGCTATTTCGTTATTTATTTTCTGATAAGATGATCTATCCATAGCTGTCAATGGTGTATTTAAGTCCCCTAGTATAATTGTGTTTTGGTCAATTTCTCCCTTTAGTTCCATTACTGGTTGGTTGTTACATTTCAGTGCTCCCTGATGGGGCCATAAATATTGATGACTGTTATGTCTTCTTGTTGTATAGTCCCCTTCACCATTATGAAATGTCCATCTTTGTCTCTTGTTACCTTTTTCACCCAGAAGTCTCTTTCATCTGATATCAGTATGGAGACACCTGATTTTCTCAGGATATCTTTGCTTGGAGTGTCAATTTCCATCCTTTCGCTTTGAATCCATGCTTGTGCTTGTAGCTGAGACTTGTCTCTTGGAGACAGCATATGGTTGGGTTTAGTTTTTTGATCCAATCTGCTACTCTGTGCCTTTTTATTGGTGATTTCAGTCCATTTGAATTTAGGCTGATTATTGACATGTGAGGATTTTTTGTCATTCTATCTTTAGTTTTCTGGTAAGGCTTTGTCTCCATTGTTTCTTTGTCTTTTTGTTGTTGGCTGTTATTTCTGTTTGGTGCTATTCTATGATGTTTGTCTCTGTTTCTTCTTTTATTACAGTACATATTTCAGTTCTGGATTTTTTTGAGTGTCTATCCTTAAGTTCATTTAAAAGAAAGTTTGATATTTAGAGTATTCCATTTTCTTTAGTACGCTTACTTTCTCCATTCCTATATTCTGGGTCTGGCCTTTACTCTCCCCCTTTTTGTGTTTAGTTGGCCACAAATTGTCCCTGTTGATGGTGGTCGAATAGCCTCCTTTAGTATTTTTTGTAGTGCAGGTCGTGTATTAGAAAATTCCCTCAGCTTCTGTATGTCTGGAAAGGTCTATATTTCTCCTTCATACATAAAGAATATCTTTGCTTGATATATTATTCTTGGCTCATAATTTCTCTCTTTCAGTAGTTTGAATATTTGTTCCACTCCCACTTGGCTTGTAGAGTGTCTACTGAAAAACCTGATGATAATCTAATGGGCTTTCCTTTGTAGGTTACCGTCTTCTTTTCCCTGGATGCCTTGAGGATTCTTTCTTTCTCGTTGATTTTATACAGCTTCAATACAATTTGTCTTAGAGAAGGCCTTTTGGGATTGACGTAATTAGATGTTCTATTTGCCTCTTCGATTCATGGATCCAGTTCTGTCCACAAGTTTGGGAAGTTCTCATTGACAATTTGTTTGAACATGTTCTCTATTCCATTCTCTCTTTTCTCTTTTTTGTATGCTCATTATTCTTATATTCGTCTTTCTGATGGAGTCAGAAATTTCTTGTAGAGTTCTTTCACTTCTTTTAAGTCTTAAGTGTCTTTCTTCTTCCATCTGTGTAATTTCCAGGTTTTTATCTTCGATGTCACTTATTGTTTCCTCCATCTGGTCAACTCTACTACCTAAGCTGGATATTTCATTCTTAATTTCTTCTATTGAGTTCTTAATCTCCAGAAATTCCATTTAGTTCTTTTTTAAAATTTCAATATCTTTCGTAAAATTCTCATGTTGTTCTTTGATTGTGTTTCTGAGTTCATTAAACTGCCTTTCTGTGTTTTCTTGCATCTCGTTGAGTTTTTTCAGAACTGCAATCTTGAATTCTCTGTCATTTAAGTCACATATTTCCATATCTTTAAGTTCCTTTTCTGGTGACTTTGCACTTACTTTCTGACCTGTCTCGTTGCCTTGGTTATTCATGGCAATTAATAATTTATTATTTCTCTTCCAAAGCTTTTCTTGCACTAGATTCAGAGCCCGTGTGTTTCAGCAGTTCTTTTTACTCCTGCAGGGATCCACCCAGATAGGTGGGGCAAGGGACGGAGTGGTTTTTTGGAGGTGGCCCAGAGCAATGGCGGTGGCCATCACCACAGCCAGTCCAGCTTTCACAGCTCCCTACCCTTTGCTGGAAATAGTTGAGTTGCAAGTTCGTCTCTTCAGACCACCGTTCTCAGAACAGCAAATATTCTGTTCTTCTGATCTGACAGTGCTACTGTTCAGCTTCTAGCACCTGGCAGATGGGGGCGGGGCGAGCCCTGGGAGAGAAGGGAGGGGTCCGCTTGTCTCAGTTTCGAAGGCTTCCATTCTCTGTGGCAGTGACGGCTTACACCATTGTTTTCAGCCTTCTTGTCTCAGTCTTTGCTCCCAGGTCTCTGCCCTGAGCGTTGGGTCCAGCCGTGTTATATGGTGTCCCCTCAGCCCTGTGGGCCATAAATGGAGAACTAGCAGTCTGAGTCCTTCCCTCTCTCTCAGCTGCAGTATCTCAGGGACGCAGCGAGCTCGGAATTCTGGTCTGTGTCCTGCGCCTGCGGGGCTCCGTCTCCGCACTTCTTCCATCCCTCCTTCCCCCACTCTCTGGATTCGCCCACCTTTAGGTGAATTCAGTAGTGGGTGTCTTCTTTCTGCCTGTGTGCTGTGCACGGGGTCCTTTTTGGAGTTATAGCTGGTTAATTTGTTATAAATTCCAGGGTAGATTTCCGGAGACTCACCTTAAGCCTCCGTGTTCATAAGATATGATCTCAAGTGTCTTTTGATCTCTCCTCTTATTTCTTCCTTGACCTAGTACTTCTTTAAAAGTATGTTGTTTAATTTCCACACATTTGTGGTTTCTCCTGCTTTCTTAATACAGTTGATATCCAATTTTAAAGTCTCATGATCAGAGAATGTGCTTGGTATGAGTTCAATCTTAAATTTGCTGAGGCTAGTTTTATGTCCCAAAATATGGTCTATCCTTGAGAATGTTCCATATACACTAGAAAAGGATGTATAGTCTGATGTTCTAGGTTGAAGGGCTCTATAAATGTCAGTTTTGTCCATTTCATCTAATGTGTCATTTAGGGCTGGTATTTCTTTGTTTGTTTTCTGTTTCGATGATCTAATCATCGTTGCAAATGATGTGTTTCGTTCCCCTACTATAATTGTGTTTTGGTCAATTTCTTTCTTTAGTTCTGTTAATAGTTCCGTTGTATATTTGGTGCTCCAAGATTGGGGTCATAACTGTTATGTCTTATTGTTGTATAGTCCCCATTACCATTATCATTTATCATTATGAAATATCCATCTTTGTTTCTTATTACATATGTTTCCTAAAGTCTGTTTTATCTGGTATCAGCATAGCTACACCTGTTTTTCTCTGAATACCATTTGCTTGGAGTGTCAATTTCCACCCTTTCACTTTTGATTCTGTATTTGTCCTTGTAGCTGAGATGTGTCTCTTGGAGGCATCATATGATGGGGTTTACTTTTTGATCCAGTCTTCCACTCTGTGCCTTTTGATTGGTAAGTTCAGTCCATTTACATTTAGGTAATTATTGGTATATGAGGATTTCCTATCTTTCTGTCATTCATTTTATGGTAAGACTGTGTCTCCATTGTTTCTTTCCCTTTTCATTGCTGTCTATTATTTCAGTGTGGTGGTATTCTATGATTTTTCCCTCTGTTTCTTTTTTTTTATGTTACATATTTAAGTTCTATATTTTTTGGATGGTTACCATTAAGATTATGTAAAAGAAAATTTCATATTTAGAATATTCTATTTTCTTCATCATGCTTCCTTTCTACATTCCACACTGTCATTTCAGGCCGTTATTCTCTCCCCTTTTAGTTTTTGTTATCATAAATTATCATATTTTTGCTATGAGTTAATTTCTGCATTGCAGTAGCAATTGTTTTTTTCCTCCTTTAAATTTTTTTTTTCCTTCTTTACCCTGTATGTTATGTTTAAGTGTGTAGTGTATTATTTGGTGTAGGAGTTCCCATTTCCTGCTTTGTCTGTCTTTTTGTAATACTACTCATAGTTTTATATTCTTTTCTTTTTTTTTTTTTGTTTCTGGTCGAATAGCCTCCTTCAGTATTTCTTGTAGTGCAGTTCGTGTATTCGAAAATTCCCTCAGCTTTTGCATGTCTGTGAAGGTCTTTATTTTTCCTTCATATCTAAAGGATATCTTTGCTGGATATATTATTCTTGGCTCATATTGTCTCTCTTTTGATAGTTTGAATATTTGATTCCTGTCCCTCCTGGCTTATAGATTTTCTGCTGAAAAATCTGATGATATTCTAATGGGATTTCCATTCTCGGTTAGTGTCATCTTTTCCCTGGCTGTTTTGAGGATTCTTTCTTTGTCGTTGATTTTAGACAGCTTCAATACAATGTGCCTTGGAGAAGGCCTCTTTGGGTTGAGGTAATTAGATGTTCTATTTGCTTCTTGGATTTGAGGATCCAGTTATTTCCACGTGTTTGGGGAGTTCTCATTGACTGTTTGTTCAGATATGCTCTCTGTTCCCTTCTCTGTTTCTCTCCTTCTCATATGCCCCTTATTCTTATATTGCTCTTTTTGATGGATTCAGAAAGTTCTTGTAGAGTTATTTCACTTCTTTTAAATCTCAAGTCTCTCTCTTTTTCCATCTGTGTCATTTCCACATTTCTATCTTCAATGTCACTATTTATTTCTTCCATCTGTTCAGCTCTATTACCTATGCTGGCTATTTCATTCTTCACTTCTTTTATTGAGTTCTTAATCTCCAGAAAGTGTATTTGGGTCTTTCTTAAAATTTCAATCTTTTTGGTAAAATGTTCATTTTATTCTTTGTTTATGTTTCTGAGTTCATTACACTGCCTGTGTGTTTTTTCTTTCATCTGGTTGAGTTTTTTTTTCAGAACAGCAATCTTGAATTCTCTGTCATTTAATTTGCAGATTTGCATGTCTTTAAGTTTATTTTCTGAAGACTTTTCATTTTCTTTCTGAGCTACCTTGTTACCTTGGTTCTTCATGGCAATTAATGAATTATCATTTCTCTTCAAAGGCATCTACATGAGTGGGTTCTGCAATAGGTTGATAGGAAGAGGTCTTTCTTTTGCTTTTCAGTACGTGTTGGTAGAATGTTTTATTTTCTCTCTGACTTCAGCCTTTTATTCTCTCTCATGCTGTAGGATTATATTTTGTCTGCACTCTTCTGGCTTCTCACACAATGCGTAGGTTCACTGGAATATGGGCTTCTCCTCTGTGAGCTGGTCACCTGGGTCACAGGGCATCACCACCATGGGCATGGGAGGATGTGGAGAGCTTCTGAAATCCCAAAAGGCTTTCTGCAACCACATTTAGAGCTTGTATGTTTCCATGGCTCTCTTTTCCCCTGCAAGGATCTGCCCAGTTAGGTGGAGTGAGAGGCGGGGTAGGTTGTGAGAGATTGCTCTGAGCAATGACGGAGACTACCAGTGCAGTTATATTGCCCCTAAAGTTCTTCCTTTTCACCAGAATTAGTTGCAGAATGTGTCTGTGGCTGTGAGGCTGCAATTCTCAGAGCCGTAAATATTCTGTTCTTTTGATCTGACCCTGCTACCTTCTACTTATAGCACTGTGAGGGTGGGGGTGGGATGAGTTCTGGGAGGGTAACCGGGTGTCAGCCAGGCTCCTTGTCTGTGTCTTTCATTCTCTGCCTGTCAACGAGGGCTTAAACCACCATTCTTACCCTCTTTCCTTCAGTCTTCTCCGAGGTCTCTGCCATGAGCATTCAGTTCAGATGTATTATATGCTGATCCCTCAGGTGGCACTGTGAGCCATAAGAGGAGCGCAGGCAGTCTGAATTCTTCCCTCTCCCATGACTGCTATAGGTCCAGAATGCAGGGAGCTCCGAGCTCTGGTCTGTGTCCTGAGGCCTGTTATCTGCATTTTCTGCTTCCCTCCTCCCTCACTTGCCCAATTTTCCCACCTTGGATTATTCCAGTTGTGTGTTTCTCAGGCTTGCCTATGTGCCACACAGGGAGTCATTTGTGAAATTATAGCTGTTCAATTTGTTGTAAATTGCAAAGGAGATTTCAAGAGGCACCCCTCACACTGCCATTTCCATGACATAATCATCCATATAGATAAATAGATAGATAGGTAGGTGGATAGATAGATAGATAGATAGATAGATAGATAGATAGATAGATAGATAGATAGATAGATTATATATATATATATATATATATATATATATATATATATATATATATATATATATATATGTATGTATGTATATTTCCCCCCATTGGTTGAGTCCCTATTATGCATCAGGTTTTTTTTTATTTTTTTAGTTTTAGGCTTACAGTCTAATGGGGACAGACAAACAGAATTGACCATTTTAAATTTCCTTTTTACTTTATTTTTTAATTTTTAGCCACTTATGCATAAACATAGCTTCAAAACTCATAGTTGCATAAAATGATTTTTAAATTATTTTTTCAATTACAGTTGATATTGCATATTATTTTATATTAGTTTCAGATACACAGCATAGTGGTAACATATTTATATACCGTGTCCCCCCAATTAATCTAGCACCCCCTGGCTCATAGATACAGAATGCAAACTGATGGTTGCCAGATGGGTGGGAGGTTAGGGAGAAGGTGAGAAAAGGTGAAGGGACTAAGAAATACAAATTGGTAGTTACAAAGTAGTCACAAGGGTGTAAAGTACAGCATAGTCACTATAAAATTCTTGATTAAAATTTTAAATAGACAAATTGAAGTTACATGTATTATTTTGAAAACATGCTTTTGCAGATTTTGTTTTATATCCTGTGAGATCAGGATTCCCGAGTCATAACAAGAATGGCAACTACATATAATGATTTATATTTTTCTATATTCTCTGTGCTTAAAATTTTACTAGTAGATGATTTGTTAGCTTGCTATGTTTGCCTCTAATTTTTCAGTTTTTTTAAAACTTAATGATGTGGGATGCAGCCAACTGTGACTGAGGGTGTATTCACATATTATGTACTGTTATAATGACAATCTACTTGTGTTTGTTTGAATGTTCATAGACTCAGATTAACACAGCACTTATTATAGTTGTTCATAAACTTAGTATTTGCCTAGTCAGATAATGTTGAATGGTAGAATGAAATAAAAATCTCAGATTCCCATAAAATACTTAAGTGTTCAGTATTTGAGATTTTATATTTGAGCCAACATCCAGTGGCAGTGTGCTTATAAACCAGCTCTCCCAAAACAAAACACAACAAAAGAAAAAAGAAAACCCTCTGATTTATAACGTTTGCTGTATATATTTTCACCATTCCTGATTTCAAGTTATCCACAGTTTAATACCTGGGTCACAAAATACTGAATATTTGACAGTTGGCTCTAGTTTGAGCAGGCTTCAAGCCTACAGTCTCCTTTTAAAGCATTGCATGAAATATGATGAAATGTTTATCAAATCAAACTCTCCATGCCAATCCCCCTCATATCCATTAAACAAAACAAGTGAAAACTTTTCAAACCAACCAGTTTAGCTACTGATTTCTATTTCTTCAGAAAAACTAACATTTTAAGTAAAAGTTTAAGAAATCTCTATAAAAATGAATGAATGAGCAGTTTGTTTTCAAATTGAAATTGTACCACCTTAATATAAAACAATGTGAAATTGGAAGGGACATAATTGCATTTGGACCTTTTTCTTCTACCAGTGTGTAAATACTTCTACCTCAGTGTGAAAAAACTTTGGTGATTAGATGTGTTGATTCCTGAAAATGCCCTCAAATAGTGAAAGCTAACACAAGGGCGAATAGACCTAGCTGGCTATTCACCACTGCTGTTGTTTTTTTGATTTTCTTTTCATAGGTGGGACAGAACACCATAGATTTTTAGGGCTCTGAGAAGTGATGTGACATTTAGGAGCTTAGACTTCTCTTTAGAATATCTTTAAATTATGTATGTATGTATGTATGTATGTATGTATGTATGTGTATATATGTGTGTGTGTATATATATATATATTCTCTATATATGTATATGTATATATTCTCTCTATAATGTTTATATATATTAAATTCTGAAGAGACTGTACATATATATATACATATATATATATAGTTGAATAAATTTTCCCACCTCCATGGATGTAACAATTAATAATGAATCTTAGATACATAGAACATTCCTGCTATAGCAAAACTGTTCAATGTGGTAGCCACTAAACACATACAGCTGTTTCAATTTAATTGAATAAAATGAGCACTTCAGTCCCTCAGTTGCAACTAGCCATATTTCAAGGACTCAGTAGTCACATTTTACTGGTGGCTACCAAATTAGCACAAGTATAGAACATTTGCATTATTGCAGAAAATTTTAATGGGAAGTAGTGTTCTAGAGCATTAAGTAAATGGATGAAAAGTCCAGCATCACTAGTAATCTTTCGGAGAAAAAGGATAGTACAGATTTTCAAGTCAGCAAGTGTATTGAAAATAGCCTTGCAGTTGGCCAGAAAGGATAATTATTGCTGAATATTGGCATACTTTGTTATTGTCACAATTTTCTGTTAGAAAACAGAGCAAG
This sequence comes from Rhinolophus hipposideros, assembly GCF_964194185.1. Taxonomy (NCBI): domain Eukaryota; kingdom Metazoa; phylum Chordata; class Mammalia; order Chiroptera; family Rhinolophidae; genus Rhinolophus; species Rhinolophus hipposideros. The sequence goes on along the minus strand of NC_138046.1, from coordinate 71,501,852 downwards.
AACACAGAATTCACTGATTTAGCAAAGGTTTAATGTGTGCAAAGGACTGTGTTACATTAGCATATCAAAAACACAAAAATGAAATAAACGTAAGCCCCATCCCCAAAAGAATTTATAGTATTACATACTGTTTCTAGCTAGAGCCATCATTGTCTGTTAGCTAAGTAAGATACGTTAAGAAGCAGATTTCATTGGAGACACTGTGGCATAATGGGTAAGAACATGGGCTCTGAGGTCAGACCGTCTATTTGAATTCTGGTTTCACCATTCTTTGTTATGTGACTTTAGGCAAATTAATTAACCTACTTGTATCTCAGTTTGCCTCATTTCCCAATGAAATGGGGATAATAATTGTACCTACCTCATAGTATTAATGTGAGAATGAGTTAAAGGTTATTCACACAGATTACTATTTAGCATCTAGTAAATACTCAGGGTATATTAGCTAATATTATTTTACTATGTTTTATAGTCAAGAATCCATATAGAAATAGTAATAAGTAGAAATCAATATAATTGCCAAGAACTAGCCTGAGGAAGAAAGAGCTTCCCTACATACATTCCTCTGTGCAGCTTCTTATCAGTCTCAGGACCAAGATTTTCTCCACCATTAGACACATATACAGGCATTGGGCCCTCCCTCTAAAGAACATTCATTTACATGTAATGGTTGCTTTGATATCAATGCCAGTAAAGAAGGATTAGGGATCTGGTAGGGACTGGAGAGGGGTGCCCATTCTAATATCAAAATTGATCTGATTTGAATTTTTTATTTTAAATTAACTTTGAATGTTTACCTGTGGATTATATCATCTTTAATTTAAACTATGAACATCCTACGCCATATGAAAACACACATAGGCTTTCCCTCCATCTCCAATGGGTACATTAGGCACTCAATAAATGTTTGTTGCATGAATGTATGAAAACTAATGATTCATTGGATATTAAACTTTGGGGACTGTTTCCAACATAAATAATCATTAGTTATACAGACTTTTGTTCCAGAGCTAGAAAAGACTGCAAGTTGCAAACACATGTATTTGGTTTTGGGTTTTGTTACTGTTGTTGTTTGGATTGTTTTTTGTTGTGTGTTTTTTTTTTGCCAGCAACTAAGAATAGTGTTACTCCAGGTATGTAGCCTTTACTTCTGGCTCAGATCCCTTTACTGTTGTCTCAACTATTAGCATTTGAAGCTAATAACTAATGTAGCTATAGCATGAATTGAAAATTGTATCATGATCATTAGGCTTGCTAATTATTCATCCTTTAGTTATATCACTGAATGTGGCAAAATACTGAGAACAAAATAGTTAAAATACCTGACTAATATGAAAACCCACTTCCTATTTGAAATTTAAGTATCTTATAATATAGTTTTTTCTGCATATGTGGAAAACTTTGTAATATCAGTGTGCCATAGTTTTTTCTGATAACAAATTTAAGAAATTTAAATAGGAAGCTGTTATTTGGCTGTTTACCAGTACCATCTGATTAGCTGTGTTTTTTTGTTAGCCTGAGCAGCTGGCAATTAATGAATTGATAGGAAATGGTCACAAGGCAGTGGCATTAGCATGTGAACATCTGGTATTAAAATTAGTCAGTGCAGAGAGGGTTTTTTGTGATATTTCAAATTACACTGAAAAATCACTAGTTGACTCTTATTCTATATGGTCTATGGAAAAACAAAGCAATTATTATCTTTTAGAAAATGAGATGAAGATGCACTGAGTAAGAATTGAAGTGTGTGTGTGTGTGTGTGTGTATTTGGCAGAGGTCCAAGTCCACAACATAATTTGGAAACCATGCATCCTCCCAGGTACATGCTATGAGCAGATATTATGCCTGATTCCCTTACGCTGTTGGCCTCTTTTAGAACAACTTGATCACATTGAAGAGGTGAGAGTGACCTTTTTCCAAATATCACATAGGTCACAGATAGGGCATGCCAATGATTTTGGACTCTTTCATGGTTATACGTTATAGCTGTATCCCCAATCTGCCTGTTTTTTCTAAATTCATGAAAACCCTACCATATCCATCTATGTTAACTTAATATCATTGTAAATTGGAGATTGTGGAACACAGACTAATTGTGAAAAGGATTCATAAAGACCTGTAAAGTGGCATGCTTCCATTCAGAGTTACAAAATTCGGGCATAAAATTCTCCCTCAGAATTTGTGATAAACTAAGTTAGCAACAATAATGAACAAACGTTTGTTTTTTTTTGTGTGTGTGTGTTTTGGATGTTATTATTAAAGTCTGTCAGGTTCCAATCTGTTCTGTTTCTGCAGAATTCTGGTGACAGTACAGAAGGAGCACATTAATTAAATATGAAATATGAAGACAAATGCATGAATAAAATATCTAGCATTCAGATAAACTTCTAAAAGCCACTCCTCAGCAGCAAAATGCCATTAAATCCTTTAGGAACTCATTAATAGATTAACATTTGGAAGAGTAATTACAGTGAGAGTTGAATTGCAATTAAATAATGTAAAAAGACAAATTATATATTACATAATCCTGAATGTGTGAAAAAAATCAATATAATAAAATATCACAGGCAACAATTTATCATTGAGATGGTAGCTATTAAAAGGCAACTATGCACGTACACATACATATAAACACATGTTTAATATGCACAGATTAGTACTTCATAAGTTTTTTGTTTACTACCATATTTCCAGAATGTAAAAGAATACACTGAGATGAAATAAAGCATCTCCATGAAAACGTACATTGTGGATACGTTAGTTCCAGTAAACTAAATCTTAAATTGACTGTGTTAAACCTTGTGTAATGCTTAATTTTCTAAGCATTAACCCTGCTCTTTCTTAAGTGTCAAATGTACTTTCAAATTATTTAATATGATGAACATCTCCTTTGACTATTTGTGATATATGTCCCTGCAAAATTAAATGGTATGATAGAAGAGGGCATAGTATGTACTAATTAATAACAATTTCTATAACAGCTCTTTCTTTTTTGGCATAAGACTTGAGCTATATAAGTATATGCTAGAATCTGAGTTATTATTAAAGATAATTTTACTAATTACAGCGGAAATGGGAATTTGATTAAGTATGTATCAATTTTGGAATTCTTCCTGCTCTGCTACTTTGAATCTGGAGAAAACTTCTTCTGTGTTTCATAAGAGCTACAGCTGTTTTTGATGGGGTGTGGATACAACATATGAAGTGTGACAGGGTTTTAAAAGACATTAATGCCAAATAAAATGAAGTCATCAATGAGTAAAAAATGACTCGGGTTTTAGATCTGCAATTTTCCTTTTTAAATGCCCTTATTGATTTGTTGCAAATATTGTTAACCCTGTATTTGGCAAATTGTAAGGACATTATCACTTGTGTTCTCATTTGTAATAAAACAGATTAACTTGCTTTGAAATTTTAACTAGGCTGAGACACAACAGTAGCCACCTAATGAACCGAAGAGCAATGCAGTTAAGTAGCTAAATAGATGCATACTGATTACAGGGCTGAAAAATGGATCTGTTTACTTGCAAAAAAGAAATTGTTCATAGAACTATTATTTTAGGAGAAATTATACATACCCAGTTCCACACAATAAAAAAAAACAACTTAATTATTAATCAGTATAAGGCACTGGACTCTTCTAATATAGTTTACATGGTGAAAAAAGTCTGAGCTTTGAAATGCCTTAAGATAATAATGAACTAAACCTTGAATGAATTTGGAAAGTGCAGGCTACATAATCTTAAAGCAGAAATATCACTTCATGAAAAACGTTATTGCTATTCTAAATCATGTTCTCAAAGTCAGTTTATTGTTTTATCTAACATAGTGTTAAAAATGTCAAAGAAGGAATTTAAGAAAATTGTTTGAGTTTATATTATTTTATCATATGCTAATTTTAAATATCATAGGTGATCCCTCTTTGTAGCATTGTATTTTTCTCATTATTCATAGCATTTTCTATTTATGTTGATGTTCTCCTGAGTTTTTTTTAAGAACTTAGCATGAGTTTTCATTTTTTATTAAGTACAGTGGGCAAGAGCAAGTATAAGTGTCAGTTGGATTCTCTTGCTTTTCCAAACCATCCACTTTACGAATCACTCAAAAGTTTTCCATTTTTATTATGGTGGCTTATATTGGTGTGTGTATGATACCTGTTTGCCACTACATAGTGACTTTGTTTGTCCAGTTTCATTTTTGTTCAGTAACTGCTGTACTTTGTCCCTGACCATTCATTCAAAGGTTCATTAAAGAGATAAACATAGTTCACTGAATTCAATATTTTAAGCAAATTTCCAATGTTAGAATTCAAAGACAAATACTGAATGCTTTACACTTTATGCACATATTTTGGCATAGAATAACTGAGACTAGACAACCGTGAAAGACAAAAAATAATTTTAACTTCATATATGAAATTACTTACATTGGTGTGTGTGTGTGTGTGTGTGTGTACCCATACTATTTAGACAATATATTTGTAAGCATGTCAGTTTAGGTTTAATTTCACAACTGATGAACTAGTCTTTCCAAAAAGTAAATGGATGTGGTATAACTGCTGTATAATCTTGCTCTTCATCCCCATACCATCCCTCCAAAATACAAATATAATTATTTGAAGAAAGAACTTTATTCTTCTGTTTTGCTTATATGTTTCTTTTGATTTTGCCTTATATACATAGTGTTATAATTAGCTATTTATCTGTATGCTAAATATAAATGAAATTATATGTTCTGTCTTAAAATATTGTTTTTGAGGCATAACAAGAGTTATAGATCCTTTGAAGTGTAATACAGATATACAATCACAGTAGTCCCCCCTCGTTCATGGGGCATACATTTCAAGATGCCCAGTGGATGCCTGAAACTGCAGACAGTACTTGACCCTATATATACTGTTTTTTTCCTATACGTCATACCTATGATAAAATTTAATTTATAAATTAGGTATGGTAAGAGATTAACAACAGTAACTAATAATAAAAAGAACAATTATAAAAATATACTATAATAAATGTTATGTGAATGTGGCATTATTAAGTAAAATAAGAGTTTTCTGAACGCAAACACTGCAATACTACAGCAGTCAACATGACAACTGAGAACAGCTACTAAGTAATGGCTGGGTAGCACATAAAGCATGGATACTTTGGACAAAGGGATAATTTAAGTCCTAGGCAGAACAGAGTGGTATGGTTTGAGATTTCATCATGCTACTCAGAATGGTATACAATCTAAAACTTATGAATTGTTTATTTCTGGAATTTTCCATTTAATATTTTTGGACCATGATTGACTGTGGGTAACTGCAACCTGAGAAAGTAAAACTGAGAATAATGGGTGACTACTATATCAGTATTTAATTAGTATATAATTTTGCTGCTATCTTGTTTCCCCGAAAATAAAACCTAGCCGGACAATCAGCTCTAATGCATCTTTTGGAGAAAAAATTAATATAAGATCCAGTATATATTATATTGTATTATATTATATTACATTATATTACATTATACTGAGTATTATAATTATTATATTATATTATATTGTATTGTATTATATTATATTATATTGTATTATATTATATTATATTATATTATATTATATTACATTATATTATAGACCTGGTCTTATATTATAGTAAATTAAGACCAGGTCTTATATTAATGTTTGCTCCAAGGAACGCATTAGAGCTGATTGTCCGTCTAGATCTTATTTTCGGGGAAACACGGTAATATATTCAAAGTCTACTATTCATTTCATTAAAATTATCAAATGTTAATTAAACAATAATATAAAAAACATTTTAAGATGAACATACTACATTGATGACTGTATTAGTTTTTTTTAACTGCTGCTGTAATATAATGATTTATGACAGATTTAGTGGCTTAAGAAATGCAAATGCATTATCTTACAGTTCTGTAGCTTAGATGTCTTACACTGGAATCACTGAGCTAAAATCAGGGTATTGCCAGGGCTACATTTCTTTCTGGAGCTTCAAGGGAGCTTCTGGAGCTGTTTCCTCTCCTTTTCCAATATCTAGAGGCCACCCACATTTTTTGTCTCATGTTTCCCTTCCTTCAACTTTACAGCTAGCAAAGTTGCTATCTCTCTGATCATTCCTCCACAATCATATCTCCCTCTGTCCTTCCCTTTCTGCCTCCAAGATATCACAGTGTAATTTCTGTATGTCAAGAGTCTCAATCACATATGGAAAGTTTATTTTGCCATGTAAGGTAACATTCACATGTTCCAGCTACTAGGATGTGGACAGAACATCTTTGGGGGGACCATTACTCTGCCTGCTACACTGGCAGACATTGCAAAATGTTAACTTCTACTAATGAAATAATAACTTTTAATTCTCATGCTATTTTTCATTAAACAAACAGTTTTGCTTTATGGGATTTGTAAATTTTGGGCCTCTCATGCAAATTGGTGTGAAAATGTACAAGCACAAATTTGACAAACTAATTCTTAGTGTTATGATGATTAGAATACTGATGATATAGTTACAGATAATTAGACAGACTATTTAATTTAAGAAATTTATTACGAATGAATTAAGTATTTAGTAGATAAAACATTCTTTGTTCCAGCGTTTCTATCACCCAGTCACATTTATTGCATATATGCATAAACACCGCACTTTGGTTCTTTTATTGTTCAAATTAACTGAATGGTTGTCAGATTTATTCATCAATTTGTAGTGCATAAACATAGTGAATAACTACAGAGTTTTGTAACAATATTCATATTTACAAAAGTCTTGAAAGCCATAACAGTTACTGTAGAAGTATATAAAAGAAATATTTTATTTTTATTCAAATTAATTATTGAAAATTTAAAAAGTCTAAACACTACTAAGATATTGTTATTGATGGTTCTTAGTGTTAGTATGGAAAATCCGTCATTGTGTCCTGTGACTATGAAACCATTTTGTTGGCAGAATTCAACACAAATTCTTAAGATTTGATAGATTGCAGGTATATTATTAATATTTCCATAATTTTTGTCTGTGGAGAAAGACTAAACCTGTGCCAGGTGCTGCTATTAGTGAGTTTTATTCCAGGGTCCTCAAGTGTTTACCTTTGGGAGATCTCTTTCTTACTTAGAAAGTAGCATCACCCTCCAGGCCTTGGCATGAACTTTATATCAATGTAGGAGCATATAATAACAATAACCTTCACCGCACACCTATGTTTATATTCCTTTGTACATTTTCTACTAAATTAAATGGAAACTAACTTTTCTTGAGCCTCTACCATGTATCCAGCATGGTGCTGAGCCCTTTCGTTTTCTTCTCTTTTTTAACCTTCACTAAATGCCATTAATTTTGCAAGAACCAAAAATATGCTTTTGTCTAAAGATATGTGTTTAAGACCAGGTATTGTGGATATGCATGCTTTCAAGATAAGTGAGAGGTCAGCATTTCAAATGTTATGGGTATAACCAAAATGAGAAACTTGATGCACAGATGGCATTTCCTTTTGTGTCTCCTTTTGTGTCAGGAACGGATGCCGGAGAGTCCTTCTCCTGCTCCCTCTCTGGAAGAGACTCGTCGCCCTGGGAGCCAGACCTCCTCCCACCCCAGCAGCAGTGTATCCAGCTCTCCCTCTCAGATGGATCACCATTCTGACAGAATGGGTGAGCATCTCACCCGAAACCAGGAATTTAAAGATATTTTTTCAGGAAATTCTTCATTAGGCAATAGAGAGGGGAGAAAGTAGCTGGGGAACTGATGCCTACTTAGTATAAATGGCTTTTTGAAATGGTCACTTTTTTTATTGCACAAGCAATATAAACAATAAAATGCAGCAAAATATTAGAAGTTTGTTCTGTGGCAGGGCCTTCATTTATTGTGTCACTGGATCTCATGGGAGTAATATGATGGGATTTTTGTAGAGTATATGTTAGTTCTGTTCGTTGGTATTTAACAGCTAGTGTGCTACAATACATACACTTGTTATATTCACAGCATCCTTCAAATAATGGAAGATAAAATATCTTTTAGACAGTTAATCATTGAGCGATTAAAAAGTGAATCAATGTGTGATTTGCTACAATCTCAGAATTTGGATCATAAGTAACATGCTTTTCCTTGTTTTTTTTTTTTTTTTTTTTTAATCTCAGAAGTCTTACACCATAGACACTATTGCAGAAACACTATAATGTCATTGTCAGTGATGTGGCGTATTGGAGACTTGAATCTAGCCATAGTTCTGGATCTAACTAGCTATGAGATCTTGAGTATGTCACTTAACAACCATGAGTTTCTTTACATAATATATGAAAATAATTACTGCCCTGCTTAATAGGCTGGATTTTTGTGAGGTCAAATGAAATAATATGTGGAAAAACACATCTGAAGTTTAAACTGCTAAGGAAACGTAGGTGGGTAAACATTGCTTTTCTCTGTGTGGCTTTGCCTTGATTGCTTATCATCTCCTGCTATCTGATCCTACTGAGGTCTACAGATATTACTAAGTGCATTCAGTTGTAACAAATTCTCATTTAGTATACAATAATTATGAGCCATGTGAGCTAGGTAAAATCTTTGTTAATCTTCTGTAACTACACAATATAATTTCCTAAGTATCAATTTTCTTTAGAGAAAATGATTTCTGCTCTTGTTTTAGTCTTACTATAGGGACATTGCTTATGTGAACTCTAAATTTTTATACTGCTCAATAGTGATGGCTTCAAGACTCTCCAAAATAATGTTTTTTGTTTTGTTTTGTTTTGGTCGGGGGAAGAATTTGAGGGATTAGAGAAGGTGTTAGGTTCTGGATTTGTGCTAAAGAATGAAGATGATTTCTCCCTTGTGGAAATTCATCCAAGTCTCACTTAGCCTGTCAATATTACATATTGATTGTGGCTCTTTAGCCTCATAGTGAGCTCAGTGGGTCTGGAATCTGGCTTCCCCATTATAATCACTTGTGGAACATTTACAAATCTGGATGCCCAGGCTATACGGTCAAAGTCTGATTTACCAGGTCTGCAACAGAACCGGGCAGCAAGTTTTATTTTGCTTTTCAGTATCACCTCAGGAGATTCTATTGTGCAGGCAGAGTTAAGAACACTGAGCTAGAACTTGAGGCTAATTGCCCTAAGGGAGCAAGTTTAATTCCTGCAAGAGGTGACAGTAGTGTTCTAAACTTTCCTCTGTTCTGTGGACACAGACTACCTGTTTATTACAACATTGAGTGCAACTGATACAAGGGAGTCTGAACAGGACCAGCAGATATACCAAAATACACGTTGTTCTGTCCGTATACTGTTTGAATTGAGAGAAAGCAGGGAGAGAGGCGGGGAGGAGAGAGAATTATTTATTGAGTGCTGGTTGAAAGCAACACATAGGGAAATATAATCTGTGATAGATATATCGTAGGAGAATGGTATTCTACACTTAAAAGTAAAATCAAGTATTTCCAAAGCTATGTAATATTCTAAAAAAAAAAAATCTTGATGACATAAAACATTTCTAATTTCCCCTGCAGTAACTAGGCTCTCAATCATATTCCACAATTGTTCAAGGTTGATAGATATTGTCTGTAAATAAACTAAAAGGTTTGATGAGTTTTAGTTTAGTCACCTTGTTTTATTTATAGAGCTATGTAATGTTTTAATAAAATATAACTAGAGAATTAAATGATAAACTATGAAAATTGGCATGTTTTACCTCTGTTAATATAAACTTATTGTGAAAAAGCACTTACAATAACTACCAGAAAGTTATATTTTGTCTATTAATATTGCTATATATATTTGCAAGAACTCTGTAAAATGAGTTAAAAGCATAATTATTTTAAACTCATGAACTTAAGTGGTAAATTTTTTTCAAAAGCACTTTGGGAAATATATTATTAATTATGGAGGTAAATAGCTAATTTGCATATAAATTTTAAAAGAAGTAAGTATTTTAAATGATTTAAAGAATTATGTTGATAATTATATATACTATATATTAATTTTACATTAAAAATCCACATGATTAAGCAGCTAATTGATTTTTAAATTATGTGATCATCAGACCAACACAAATCTTTCCATTGTTTCAGAAATAGAAGTGTATAAAATTCATGTTAACTATTATTTAAATAAAATGGCTATTTATGTAATGCTTTTTTGCCTTTCTTTTTGGTGTTTTGCAAGAAAATCACTCAGTTATATCTCTTATTTACAGTTATGATGCCCAACAGTAGAGAGGAACTTATTGTTGATCAGGATAATGGACCAACCATCAAAAAATTCCAAAGAGATAATAAAGGTAAAACTGTTTTTGCTTATTTGATGTACATATAAAGATCAGATACTAACTCAGTTAACATCCCAGTACTGTATATTCTATTCACATTTCCCTAAGTCAGAAAAGATTCACAGTGGCTTTGGATAGGTTATTTTACTAGTAAAAAGAAAAAAGAATGTTTACCTGAAGCTTGTTTATTTGATGTTATAAATGACATATCAGCCTGATGTTATAAGTGACATATCAGTTTGTCTGTGACTATGGTTGGAAACTTCACACCCATTTATTGTGCTTGATCAGAGACATCTGACCCTTTTTATTATACATGCACTTGGTTAGCTATGTTCAAATGATTCACCATTTGATGGTTATGTTTGAAAAACTGAGTTGCTGTCATGGAGGAGAGATATTCCCTTCAGCCCTCAAAAGTGATTATAAAAATATATGCTAATTTAGACATTTCAAATGAAAGCTTAGCAAGTTACTCCAATCAAGTATTTGCCTGGAGTGCTGATAGATATGACACCTGTCTGGCTTTTGATCCACTGAGGTACATGTATCACCTCTGCACAGTATCCAGTTTTTTCTTATGATATCTGTTTAAAGAAAGGAGGGAGAGTAAGCATTTCAAAGTCAAGCTATCTTGATGTGAAATCTGAGTACAACTTTATTTAAAAGGCTGCAAAGGTAAGAAAAAAGGGAAAATATATCAGCACATGTCATAAGCTATGTATTATGACTGTCACCAGGAGTTAGACAGTAACTCTAAGCTAAAGACATAAGGTAACATGTAATTTATCTGATCATCAGATGGTCCGTTTGTACTTCACTCTAGGGTGCATTTTTTCTACCCATACAAAAAGTGCTCATACTACATAGTTTTTCTTGACTTCATGAACTGAAGAGTTAATGGAGAAAGTTTTTCCTTTCTTCTCTAGAACCTGCTTCCTAATTGCCTAGATGAACATTTTTAGTTAGAATTTGGAATAATGTAGGATTTTAATTTCATTGATCTGTGGTTGGTTTCCTTGCCACACGTTTAGTATTTTCTTATCCAAACACTGAAAGCCTATACCCTCTGGGGCTTCAAACTATAAATGATTGATTTCAGAATAGTTTTCAGAATGGAAGAATTCAGGTTCAGTATATTAAACTACCCAAACTCCTACACAGGTAATAAAATTCTAGTTAAAGATGAAACTTCATTTATAACCCACCAACAGTTTGTTCCTGAGACCTCTTTTCCACCAAGTCATGACCATTTATTTGAAGGACAGCTTGGTAATAAAGCAGCTTTTCTAGGAAAATTTCAAGCTATACCTGATACATATGGTTTTATCAGAACCACAACCCCTATAAGTCAAAATGGCATTTAGGACTGGCCTGGGTGCTGCAGTGCTCAAGTACACAGTGCTGTATCTTATGAAAAATCAGCTGGAGTGCTAGTACAGATCTACAGTAACTGATTTTCATAAAATACACAGTGGTATGTACTGGCATTGCTGAATCTCTTGCTGTGGAATGGCACAGTTTTACTCATTTCAATCAAATAGGTTGGTCACACATTCTGATGAGGACATTAATAGACAGGAGTGGCATATTAAACTGCACCCCGGTTATAATGGAAAGCTTTCTTTTAAATGAGATTGTCTGTGTCAACTTCTACCAGTTATATTTGTGATATTAAGACAAAATACATTTTCCTCAAATAGATTTTCATTATTAAAAGGGAACACAGTTAAAGTAGAAGCCTCAACATTTATTAAGTATGACAAGTAAGCAGTTTATACAACTGTGGCAAACATATGTTTTCACATCTGTTTTGAGTAATATCATCATGATTTTAAAAATGATTTATAGCTCTGGAAATTATAAAATGCCAGCTTTACTATTATGTGGAAATTTTCAGAAAATGAAGACATACCATTAGAGTATGCTTCATGTAGCCTGTCTCTTACTATGCCTCATAAAATTGAGTGACAGTGCTATACATGTCTCAAATGATAATTTGCATTTTTGCCTTGAATTTTCATATGCGGGCGATTCAAAGTCTCTATGATCTGGGTTTTCCTAGTGGTGATATCCATTTAGATGGTGTCCAAAATGACTTAACCAAATTGCAATTTTAGTTTTGACTCAAGTACTATATTTTGACTAAACTGAATGGTCAGTCAAGTAAAGCCTTTGAGCATATTTTGCACCGACTTTGTCAAACAAATTGACCAAATCAGTTGCATGTTACGACATTGTGTTACATGGTTTTGCACAGTCAGCTCTGGGATTCTTTAGAGTTTGAGAAGTTGGGACCATCCTCCTTAGTTTACCCATGTGGAAGCAAAGGCATAAGGCAATACCGTCTTCCATTGACAGCCACTGGTCTCCCAAACCACTAGCAAGAATAGGGGCTTATGATATTTTGCATTGTGTAGTGAATGTATTTATTGAAAATTTTATATGTGCAAGAAGCACTGATGATAAAATTTGAAATGCTACAGAAACAGGGGAATAATAAATTTATCATCTAGCCCAATACTTGGGTCCATGGACCATTACATTTTAAAACTGTCCAGACTACAGATGAAAAGTTTAATAGTTTTAACATCTGTTGATCATAAGAATCTAAAGTATATCTCATCCATAATCAAAGCATTATTTTATTTGTTTTTATGCAAATAGGCTAATTTTAGTTTAGAGAAGATTTTTGACTACATAGTAACACTATAATAATGTAAAACTTCTGTATAAAGTAAGACGTTTTTCTTTATGTATGTATTCCTGCAAAATTCCTGGATGCTGCACTAAATCTTTAACCTTTGTGCAACTATTTAGGTGATTGAGAATAATTATTGACATCAATTAAATTGAGAAATAGGTCTCCTGAATGTAACTATTTTTTAATAAAAGAGACTGATTTATTGGGCCAACTAAACTACAAACCTCATTACAAATGTACTTTATGATTAAGTTAAAATACATAATGGGAAAGAAAATATACATTTTTGTGCATTTTATGCTGTTCAGTGATTCTAAATACAAATGAGAAAAACAAAGAACATACCTTACTGGAAAATGTCTTTGAATTACCTTCTTTTTTAAAACTTTCTATTGGAAACAATTGTAGATTCACAAAAAATTGCAAAAAGAATACAGAGATTTCACGTAACCTTCAACTAGTTTCTCCCAATAGCAATACCTTTTATAATTATATGATTTGAAAATCAGAAATTTACAATGGTACATCCACAGTCCTTATTCAGATTTCACCAGTTTTACACATATTCATTGGTGTGTATATCTCTGTATATATCTTTCTGTGGAGTTTTATCACATGTGTAGAGATGTGTAACCACCACCACAATCAAGATACAGGACTGTGATAGGGGGTTAATACCCAAAATATATAAAGAACTCATATAGCTCAAAAACAAAACAAAACAATTTGATTAAAAAATGAGCAGAGGATCTGAAGACGTTTTTTTTCCAAAATAAAATACACAGATAGCCAGCAGACATATGAAAAGATGATCAACATTGTTAATCATCAGAGAAATCCAAATCAAAACTACAGTGAGATATCACCTCACATCTGTCAGAATGGCTATTATCAAAAGGAAAATAAATAACAAATGTTGGTGAAGCTGTGGAGAAAAGGAAACCCTTTCACGCTTTTGATTATAATGTAAATTGATATAGCCACTATGGAAAACAGTATGGAGGTTCCTCAGAAAATTAGAAATAGAATCACCATATGATCCAGAAATTGCACTTCTGGGTATTTATCCAAAGAAAACGAAAATACAAATTTGAAAAGTTTTCTGTACCCCTGTGTCCACTGCAGCATTATTTAAAATAGCCAAGGTATGCAAATGACCTAGGTGTCCATTGATAGGTGCATGGATAAAGAAGGATAAAGAAGGTATATATATATGCAGTAGAATACTACTGTGCCATAAAAAATAATAGTTTTGATATTATCCACAGTATGGATGGACCTTGAAGACTTTTTGTTAAGTGAAATAACTCAAAGAAAGGCAAACACTGTATGAATTACTTTATGTGTGGAATCTAAAAACAAGTAAATAAACAAATAAAAGAAAACAAAGTTCATAGATACAGAAAACAGATTGGTGGTTACCAGAAGGGAGAGGGGTTAGGGAATGGCTAAAATGTGTGAAGGGTATCAAGAGGAACAAACTCCCAAATGTAAAATAAATAAGTCATGGGGATGTAATGTACAGCATGGTGACTATAGTCTGTAAAACTATATAGCAAATTTGAAAGATGCTAAGAAAGTAAATCTTAAAATATTTCATCACAAGAAAAAACATTTTTAACTTTGTATGGTGATGGATGGTGGCTTGACTTACTGTAGAATACTTTGCTGCATACAAATGTCAAATCATTATGTTGTAAACCTGAAATTAACATAATGTATGTCAATTATACTTCAAAAAAAAAAAGGATACAAACCTTTCGAGCACCACAGGGGTGTTTTTTTCTTGCTATTCCTTTATTGTCTCGCACCCCGCCATGATTTCTAATTCTTGACAACTGCTAATCTCTCCTCCATCTCTGTAATTCCATCATCCTTAGAATGTTCTAATGAAATTGTGCAGTATGTGACTCTTTGACATTGGCTTTTTTTTTTCACACAGCATAATTCCCTTGATATATATCAAACTGTTACATGTGTCAATAGTTTTTTTTTTTTTCTGTTTTGTTGCTGAGTAGTATTCCATGGTAGGTATATGCCACAGTTTGTGTAACCATTCATCCATTGTAGGAACCTCATTTCCAGTATTTGTTTATTATTATACAGCTTTTAAGAGCATTGATGTACACGTTTTAATGTAGATATAACTTTTCATTTTTCTGGGACAAATACCCAAGTACAATTGTTGGGTCATTTGGTAAGTGTATGTATAGTTTTATAACAAACTGCCAAACTATTTCCCAGAGTGGCTGGACCATTTCTGTGTTCCTACCAACAATATTAGTGGTTCAGGTTCTCCATATTCTTACCAGTATTTTCTGCTGTCCTTTTTTTATTTTTAATTTAGCTGCTCTCATGGGTATGTGTAGTAGTATCTTATTGTGGGTTTAATTTGCATTTCTCTAATGGCTAATGATCCTGAACACCTTGTATGCATATCCTCCGGTGATTGTCTATTAGTGTCCCTTCCCCCTAATCTGATTGGCTTGCTTGTTTTTATATTGTTGAATTTTGACAGTTCTTTATATATTCTAGATACAAATTTTCTGTTAAATATGTGGTTTGCAAATATTTTCACCACTCTGTAGTTTGTTTTTTATATCCTCTTAAAAGGCTCTCAGGCAAAGCAAGTCTTTAAAAAAATGTTTTTGATGCAGTCCAATTGGTAAGTTTTTTTTTTCTTTTATGGTGCTTTTCGTGTCAAGTCTGAAATCCTTTTGCCTAGCCCTACTTCCTGGAGATTTTCTCCTATGATTTCTTCTATACGTTTTATAGTTTTACTTTTAACATTTATAATCATGATATCAGATCAAGGATGTTTTTTTTATTCTGCTCCAGCACCATTTGCTGAAAAAGCTATTCTTCTTCTATTGAATTGCTATTGCACTTTTGTCAAAAGTAAGTAATCTGCACTTATTTGTTTCTATTTCTGGCTTCTTTATTCAATTTTGTTTATGTGTATCTATCCTTTTGCCAGTATCATGGACTTGATAATTAAAGCTCCACAGTACGCTTTAATATCAGATATAATAATTCCTACTACTTTGTTCTTTTTCAAAATTGTCATGGCTGTTCTAGGGCCTGTGCCTTTGTGTATATTTCATAAAAGCAAGTCTATGTCCATAAAAATCCTTGCTGGTATTTTCATGAAAACTGCATTAATCCTATAGATTAATTTGGGGGAAATTTACATTTTTACTATTTTGAATTTTCCAATCCATGAACACAGTATGTCTTTCCATTAATTTCAATTTTGTTTGACTTCTTTCATCAGAAAATTTAGTTTTTCACATACAGTTCCTGTACAAGATATGTTCGATTTATACCTACGTATTCCATTGCTTGAACAATTAGAAATGGTTTGGATTTTCAAATTCAGATTTCACACCGCCTCTTTCTTAGTATATATGAACACTATTGGTTTTTGTATGTTGATATTGTACTCTTCCATTTTACTTAACCTCCCCTATTAGCTCTAAAAGTGTTCTGGGTTTTTTGTTTGTTTGTTTGTTTCTACTTAAAGTTTATAGGGGTGACAATTGTTAGTAAACTTACATAGATTTCAGGTGTACAATTCTGTAATACATCATCTATATCTCACTTTATGTGTTCACCACCCAGAGTCAGTTCTCATTCCATCACCATATATTTGACCCCATTTACCTTCTTCTAAAACCCTCCTTCACCCTTACCCTCTGGTAACCACTAAACTGTTGTCTGTGTCTATCAATTTTTCTTTCTTCATTTGTTTATCTTCTTCCTTTGTTGTTTTCAGTTTTATACACTACATATCACTGAAAACATATGGTTCTCCACTTTTTCTGTCTGACTTATTTTGCTTAGCATTATAATCTCAAGATCCATCCATGTTCTTGCAAATGGTGCTATTCCACCTTTTCTTATGGTCAAATAGAATTCCGTTGTGTATATATACCACATCTTCTTTATCCATTAATCTAACCCTTCGATAGATGGGGTAACCAAATGACACTTGGGTTGTTTTCATGTCTTGGACACTGAAAAAAAGTTGCAATGAACATTGGAGCACACGTGACTTTATGGATATATGTTTTCAGATTTTTTTGGTAGATACCCAGAGAGGGATTGCTGGGTCATATAGTAATTCTTAATTTTTTGAGGAACCTCCACGCTACCTTCCACAGCAGCTGCACCAATTTGCCTTCCCACCAACAGTGTATGAGAGTTCCTTTTTCTCCAAAGCCTCTCCTGCACTTGTTATTATTTGCCTTGGTGATGGTAGCCATTATAACTGGGGTGTCTCATTGTGTTTTTTATTTGCATATCTCTGACGATTAGTGATGTTGAACATTTTTTCATCTCTATTGGCCATTTCTTTGTCCTCTTTGGAGAAATGTCTCTTCAGGTCTTCTGCCTATTTTTTTAATTGGATTCTATATTTTTTTTGCTGTTGAGTTGTGTGAGTTCCTTATATAGTTTTGATATTAGCCCTTTATCAAAGTCGTTGCTTGCAAAACTCTTTTCCCATTCGGTTTGTTGACTCTTTATATCTTCTCGATGGTTTCTTTTGCTGTGCAAAAGCTTTGTCGTTTGATATAGTCACATTCATTTATTTTAGCTTTTACTTTCCTTGCCTTAGGAATCATTCATAAAATGCTATTTGAACACAAGGTTCATAAGTTTAGTACCTATGTTTTCTTCTGTGCAGTTTATTGTTTCAGGTATTATGTTTAGGTCTTTGATCCACTTTGAATTAATTTTGGTACATGGTGACATACAGCAGTCTAGTTTCATTTTTTTGCATGTGGCTTCCAATTCTTCCAGCACAATTTATTGAAGACACGGTCTGTTCTCCATTGTATGTTTCTGGCTTCTTCATTGAAAATTATCTGTCCATATTAATGTGGATTTATTTCTGTGTTCTCAATTCTATTCCATGGGTCTATATGTCTGTTTTTCGCAAATACCATACTGTTTTGATTATTGTTGCTCTGTAGTACAAGCTGAAGTCAGGGAATGTGATACCTCCAGCATTGTTCTTTTTTCTTAAGATTGCTTTGGCTATTCGGCGTCTTTTGTGGTTCCATACAAGTCTGATGATTTTTTGTTCTATTTCTTTAAAAGATGCCATTGGGATTTTGATGAGGATTGCATTAAATCTGGTATATTGCTTTGGGTAATATGTCCATTTTAACTATGTTGATTCTTCCAATCCATGAGCACGGAATGTCTTTCCATTTCTTTGTGTCTTCTTAAATTTATTTTAAAGATGTCTTATAGTTTTCAGTATATAGGTCTTTAACATCCTTGTTTAAGTTTATTCGTAGGTATTTTATTCTTTTTGTTGCAATTGCAGAAGGAATATGTTTTTTTTTATTTCTTTTTCTGAGGTTGCATTGTTCGTATATAGGAATGCAACAGACTTTTGTAAGTTGATTTTGTACCCGACAACTTCACTGTATTCGTTTATTGTTTCTAACAGATTTTTGGTGGATTCTTTAGGGTTTTCTGTATATAGCATCATGTTATCTGCAAAGAGTAATAATTTAACTTCTTCATTCCCAATTTGGATGCCTTTTGTTTCTTTCTCTTGTTTATTTACTCTGGCTAAGACTTCCAATACTATGTTGAAAAGCAGAGGTGATAGAGAACACCCCTGTGTGTTCCTGAACGTAGAACAAAGGGCTTCAGTTTTTCACCATTAATGATGACATTAGCGGAGGGTATGTCATATATGGCCTTTACTATGTTAAGGTATTTTCCTTCTCTACCTATTTTGTTAAGTGTTTTAATCGTAAATGGATGTTGTGTCTTGTCAAATGCTTTTTTTTCTCATCTATTGCTATAATCATATAAATTTTGTCTTTTATTTTGTTTATGTCGCTTATCACATTGATCCATTTGCATAAGTTGAACCATCCTTGTGCCCCTGGAATGCACCCCACTTGGACATGATGTGCAGTCTTTTTAATGCATTGTTGTATTCAATTTGCTAGAATTTTGTTTAGGTTTTTACATCTGAATTCATCAGAGATATTAATCTGTGGTTTTGTTTTTTTGTGTTATCCTTGCCAGGTTTTTGTATCAGGGTAATTTGGCCTCCAAAAATGAGTTAGGGAGTAATATCGCTTTTTCATTTTTTTGGAAGAGTTTGAGTAGGACAGGTATAGATCCTCTTTGAATATTTGGTAGAATTCACTAATGAAGCCATGTCATCCCAGACTTTTGCTTTTGGGAATTTTTCAGATGACTGATTCAATTTCTTTACTGGTGATCAGTCAATTTAGATTTTCTAATTCTTTGTGATTCACCCTAGGAAGGCTAGGTTTCTAAGAACTTGTCCATTTCTAGGTTATTGAATTTGGTGGCATATAGTCTGTCATAGTATTCTTTGAAGATCCTTTGTATTTCTGTGGCATCTGTGATAACTTCCCCACTTTCATTCTGATTTTGTTTATTTGTGTCTTTTCTCTTTTTATGTTAGTGAGTCTAGCCAAGGGTTTGTTAATTTTATTAATCTTTTTCAAAGAACCAGTTCTTTGTCACATTTATTTTTTCTATTGTGTTTTTGTCCTCTAATTTATTTATTTCTGCTCTGATTTTTATTATTTCCTTGCTTCTGCTGATACTGGGTTTTATTTGGTCTTCTCTTTCTAGTTCTTTAAGATGTAATGTGAGGCTATATATCTGGGACTTTTCTTGTTTCTTGAGATAGGCCTGTAATGATATAAATTTTCCTCTTAAAACTGCTTTGGCTACATCCCCAAAATTTTCGTAGAATATATTTTCATTCTCATTTTTTTCTATGTATCTTTTCATCTCTCCTATTATTTCTTGTTTGACCCAATTGTTCTTTAAGAGGATGTTGTTTAATCTCCACATATTTCCAGGTTTTTCTAATTTCTTTTTGCAGTTGATAAGAGAATATGCTTGATGTGGTTTCAATCTTCTTAAATTTGCTGAGGTTAGTTTTATGTCCCAATATATGGCCTATCATTGAGAATGTTCCATGTACACTAGAAAAGGATGTATATTATGATGTTCTAGGATGAATTGCTCTATAAATGTCAATTATGTCCATTTCATTTAATGTGTTATGTAGGGCTGATATTTCTTTATTTATTTTCTGTTTGGATGATCTATCCATTGCTGTCAATGTTGTATTTAGGTCCCTTAGCATAATTGTGTTTTGCTCAATTTCTCCCTTTAGTTCTGTTAGTAGTAGCTTGGTATATTTCTGTGCTACCTGAATGGGGGAATAAATATCGATGTCTGTTATATCTTCATGTTGTATAGTCCCGTTTATCATTATGAAATGTCCATCTTTGTCCTTTGTTACTTTTTTTATCCTGAAATCTGTTTCATCTGATATTAGTTTCACTACACCTGCATTTCTCTGTAAGTGATTTGCTTGGAATGTCAATTTCCAACCTTTCATTTTGAGTCTATATCTGTCCTTGTAGCTGAGATGTGTCTCTTGGAAGCAGCATATGGTTGGTTTTAGATTTTTGATCCAATCTGATACTCTGTGACTTTTATTGGTGAGTTAGTCCATTTACATATAGGGTGCTTATTGGTATATGAGGATTTCATATCATTCTATCTTTGGTTTTCTGGTAAGACTGTCTCCATGGTCCCTTTGCCTTTTTGTTGCTGTCTATTATTTTAGTGTGGTGGTATTCCATTATTTTTCCTTCTTCTTTATTATGTTATATATTTCAGTTCTGGACTTTTTGAGTGTTTACCATTAAGTTTATGTAAAATAAAGTTTCATATTTAGAGGATTCCATTTTCTTCAGCATGCTTACTTTCTCCTTTCCCGTATTCTGGTTCAGGCCTTTATTCTCCCACATTTTATGTTTTTCTTGTCACAAATTATCCCTATTTATGCTGGTCAAATAGCCTCCTTCAGTATTTCTTGTAGTGCAGGTCGTTTGTTAGAAAATTCCCTTAGCATGTATATGTCTGGAAAGGTCTTTATACCCCCTTCATATCTAAGGGATATCTTTGCTGCATACATTATTTTTGATGGGCTTTCCTTGTAGGTTACCATCTTTTTTTTCCCCGCTTGCCTTGAAGATTCTTTTGTTGTCGCTCAATTTTGACAGCTTCAATACGATATTTGGTTCAATATTCAGCTTCAATACAATATTCAATTCAATATTTGGTTTCAATCCCTCCTGGATTGTAGAGTTTCTGCTAAAAATCTGATGGTATTCTAGTGGGCTTTTCATCATAGGTTAACATCTTCTTTTCCCTGGCTGCCTTGAGGATTCTTTCTTTGTAGTTAATTTTTGACAGCTTTGATACAATGTGTCTTGGAGAAAGCCTTTTGGGGTTGAGGTAATTATGTGTTCTATTTCCTTCTTGGATTCGAGGATCCAGTTCTTTCCACAAGTTTGGGAAGTTCTCATTATTTATTTTTTTGAATATACTCTCAGTTCCCTTCTCCCTTTCTCCCCTTTCTGCTATGCCCATTATTTTTATATTGCTCTTTCTGATGGAGTCAGATAGTTCTTGTAGAGTTCTTTCATTTCTTTTAAGTCTCAAGTGTCTCTCCTCTTCCATCTGTGTCATTTCCAGATATCTATCTTCGATACCACTGATTCTCTCCTCCATCTGTTCAGCTCCATTACCTACACTGGCTATTTCATTCTTTATTTCTTTTCTTGAGTTCTTAATCTCCGAAAATTCTATTTGGTTCTTTTTTTCAAAATTTCAGTCTCTTTGTTAAAATGTTCATTTTGTTCTTTGATTGTGTTTCTGAGGTTATTAAACTGCCTGTCTGTGTTTTCTTGCATTTTGTTGAGTTTTTTTTTTTCAGAACTGCAATCTTGAATTCTCTGACATTTAATTTCTAGATTTCCATGTCTTTAAGTTCATTTTCTGGATACTTCATTTTCTTTCTGAGTTGCCCTGTTACCTTGGTTATTCATCGTGATTAGTGAATTATTATTTATCTTCCTAGGCATCTACAAGAGTGGGTTCTACAACAGGTTAATAAAAAGAGATCTTTCTTTTGCTTTCCTTAGGTGTTGGTAGAATGTTTCATTTTCTCTCTGACTACAGCCTTTTATTGTCTCTCACACTGTAGACTCATATTTTCTCTGCACTGTTCTGGCTTTTTAAACAATGGGATGATTCCCTGGAAGGTGAGCTTCTCCTCTGTGAACAGTTCGCCTGTGTCGCAGGGTACCACCTCCATGGGGGGATGTGGAGATCTTCTGAAGTTCCAATGCTCTTCCTGTACCAGATTGACAGCCTGTGTGTTTCAGTGGCTCTGTTTGCTCCTGCAGGATATGCCCAGAAAAGTGGGGACAGGGGCGGGGTGGGTTGTGAGAGGTAGCCCAGAGCAATGGTGGCAACTACCACCACAGCCAGTCCTGCGTACAAGTCTCCCCTCCCCTTTGCCGGAATTAGTTGGGCTGCAAGTCTTTGGCTGTGGGCCACAGTTCTCAGAATTTTCAATATTCTTTCCTTTTGATCTGACACTGGTACTGTTCCGCTTCTAGTAGTGGGTTGGTAGGGGTGGGGCGAGCTCTGGGAGGGTACGGAGAGGGTGGCTAGTCTCAGAGTCTAAGGCTTCTGTTCTCTGCTTGGCAGTCAATGTTTTCACCCTTCTTCCCTCAGTCTTTGCTCCTAGGTCTCTGTCATGAGCATTAGGTTTAGCCATGTTATATGCTGTCCTCTCAGCCCTGTGGGCCATAAGATGAGCAGTGGCAGTCCGAGTTCTTCCCTGCCCTGTGGCTGTGGTAGTTCCAGGATGCAGGGAGCTCGGAGCTCCGATCTCTGGTGTGCGTCCTTCACCTGCGGGACCAATGTCTCCACACTTCTGCCTTCCTTCATCCCCTATTCACCCAATGTGCCCGCCTTTAGGTTATTTCCGTTGCGCTCTCTTAGTCTTGCCTGTGTGTTGTGCAGGGAGTCCTTTGAGGGATTATAGTTCAATTTGTTTTAAATTCCATGGGAGATTTCAAGAGGCTCACCTCACCCTGCCATTTTTATGACGTAATCTATGGTTTGTTTTAATCTTTGGCATTTTCTACATAGAAAGTGAGGCCATGCCATCTGCAGATGAAAACAGTTTTTTTCTCTCCCTTCTTTATTTGTATGCCTTTTATTTCCTTTTCTTGCTTTATTGTGATAGCTTTGACTTTTAGTATTACACTGAATAATGATGGTGAAAGTGAACATCCTGGACTTCTTTTTAACAGGAAAAGCATCACTTTGTCCACATTATGTATGATGTTATCCGTCAGTTTCTTTATCTGTCAGATATTCTTCAAGGAGTTGAGGTAATATTATCTCTATTGCTTATTTGATATGTTTGTTTTTCATAAATAGATGTTGGAGTTTGTCAAATGCATTTTCTGCCTGTGATTTTTCATTTTAGCCAGTTGACATGATGAAATACACACTGAGTGATTTTCCAATGTTAAATGACCCTTGCATACATGAAATAAATCACACTTGTTCATAATGTATAATTCTTTTTAAACACTGTTAGATTTGGTTTGTTAATATTTTGTTAGGCATTGTACATCTATGTTCAGGAGGGATTGGCCTGCAACCTGGTTTTTGTAATGGCTTTGTATTTAATATCAGAGTAAAACTTGTCTTATAAAATGAATTAAAAAGCATTCTCTCTTATTCTATTTTCTACAAGAAATTATGTAAAATTGGTGTTAATTATTTTAAACACAGTAGAATTGTTCAATGAAATCATCTGTGTACAGAGATTTTATTTGGGGGAGGTTTCAAAATTCTTGCATCATAATCCCATATATGTCTGTGGCTCTTTTTCTCTATATATATTTTTTAAGTGATTTATCTCCCTCTTCTTCAGATTACATAATTTCTATTTTTCTGTCTTTAAATTCACTGATTCTTTTATCTGGCCTCTCCACTCTATTCATGGAGCTTATCCACTGAATTTTAAATTTTTGGTTATTGTAGTGTTTAGTTTTAAAAGGTCCATTTGCTTCTTAACTTTTTATTTTTAAGTTTTTGTTGTAATTTTTTATTTCTTTGCTGATATTTTCTATTCTTTCTTTCCACATATCTTTGTAATTGTTTATTGAAGCATTTTTAAAAGGATTTTTATTAAAATATAGATAGCATACAGTATTATATTAGATTCAGGTATACAAAATAGTTATTCAATATTTATATACCTAAAGAAGTGATCACCATGATAAGTCCAGCAACCACTTGACACTGTAACATGCTATTACAGTATTATTGACTATATTCCCTGTGCTTTACTTTATATCCCCATGACTTGTTTGCTTTATACCTGGAAATTTGAACCTCTTATTCCCTTACCCTACCCTTTTTAAAATTTTCTATTACAGTTGACATTCAGTATGATTTTATATTAATTTCAGGTGTACAGCAAAGTGGTTAGACATTTATATAAATTAAGAAGTACCCAACTGGCACTATACATAGTTATTACCACATTATTGACTATATTCCTTATGCTTTACTTTACATCCCCACAACTACTTTGTAACAACCAATTTGAACTTCTTAATCCCACCCCTTTTTTACCCTGTCCCCCACCCTCTCCCATCTATCACCCCCACAAATCTAGTAACCATCTGACACCATACATAGTTATTACAATGTTATTGACTATATTCCCTATGCTGTACTTTACATCCACATGACTCATTTGTAAGAACCTATTTTTACTACTTTGTAACAACCAATTTTTACTTGTTGATTGAAGCATTTTTATAACAACTGCTTTAATTTTTTTTTCAGATAATTACAGTATCTGTGAAATCTTAGTTTTGGTAGCTGTTTATTGTCTTTCATCATTCAAGTTGAGATATTCTAGGTTCTTGTTTGACAAGAGTTTTTTCATTGAAATTTGGACATTTTATGTACTATGAGATGCTGGATCTTATTTAAAACTTGCTTTTTCTCAGTGCTTTTCTGACACAGCTCTGGCAGGGTAAGGGGCAACACTGCCTCATTCTTACCAGGTGTGAATGGGGTCCAGATTCTCCACTGTGCCTCCATTGATATCCTGGGTGATACATTAGTGCTTGGTGGGTGTGCAAGTTGAGGTTTCTCTTTCTGTTGATAATTGTCTGGAAGGGTTTACTGTTCTCCCATGTGGCTTTGCCTTATACTGCAGTGATATGTGGCCTCATTTCCATTGAGCAGTGGTGAAAGTCTTGACTTTCCAATATCTCTTCTCTGATACCATCCCAGGTGGAAAAGTGAAGGCACTGGATAGAAAGTGGAAGTCTAGGCTCTCCATGTAGTCTCCACTGACACCATGTGTGGGAGGGTTGGCCTCATTGCTGCTAAGCACTGATTAAAATCCTGAATCTCCAATAAGCTTTCTTTTTTGACACCAACCTTGAAGGTGAATAGGGGGTTGAAGTGCTTTGGCACACCTCATTGCAGCCTGGCAAGAGTGAAGGTTAGATTTCCCAGTTGACCTTTGCTGGTGGAGGTGGGGTGGGCTTCAGATTTTTCTAGGCAGTTTGTCTGAAGTAGAGCAGTTCTTGTCTAAAAGTTTTCAGCATCACTAAGCTACACGTTCCTGGTCCTTTGGCTAGAGAGAGCATACTTTTCTGGGGATTTTTTTTTTTTGTCTGTGCTTATTGGTGTACCTAGATTGCCAGTTTTTCGAGTATTCAGTCAGGGATACATGACACAGAAAACCCAGGGAATTCACTGCCGTATTATTTCTCAGTTTCCAATGTCGCTAACTGTACTACCTTTCTGTCTAGACTTTCTGAGTATTCTTATCTTTCTTTTATATAAAAGACCTATGCTTTTAGCTGTACTTAGAGGGAGGAATAAGGAAAATTATATCTACTCATATTTTGAAGTCAGAAACTCTGTATCTCTCCTTCATGTTTTAAAAATTGAGATGTACCACATATATCATAAAACTCATTCAAAGTATACAGTTCAGTGTTGTTTCAAAGTGTACAGTTCAAGGTTGTGGAACCATCACTATCTAACTCCATAACATTTTTATAAACCTAAAAAGAAACCCTGTACCCATTAGTAGTCACTGTTCATACCCATCCAACAGCCACTGGAAACCACTAATCTGATTTCTGTCTCTGTGGATTTGTCTAATCTGAATGTTTCAAATGAATGGAATCATACAATATATGGCCTTTTGTGTCTGGCTTCTTTTACTTACTATAATGATTTCAAAGTTCATCTATGATGTTGAATGAATCAATACTTCATTTCCTATTTATGTATGAATATTATTTTGTTGTATGAATATACCACATTTTCTTCATGCATCAGTTGATGGACATTTGGGATATTTCCACTTTTCAGCTGTTATAAATAATGCTGCTATGAACATTTGTGTACAGTTTTTGTGTTTGCTTATGTTTTCATTTCTCTTGTTAGTATGCCTAGGATAGGATTACTTGGTCATGTGGAAACTCTACATTTAACCTCTTGAAGAACTGCCCCACTGTTTTCCAAAGTGGATACAGAATTTTACATTCCCACAAGCAATGTCTGAGGGTTCCAGTTTCTCCCTATCCTTTCCAACACTTTTTACTATCTGCCTTTTTGGTTAAAGCCATTCTAGTGTATATGAAGTTGTTATATTGTGGTTTGATTTGCATTCCTTCATGAATGATGTTGGGCAATTTTTTCATGTGCATATTGTCCATTTGCTTATCTTCTTTGGAGAAATATCTTTTTAAGTCCGTTTTCCAGTTTTTAATTGAAATGGTTCGCTTTTTGTTTTCAAGTTTAAAAAGTTCTTTATATATTGTGGGTACAATACACTTAGCAGACATACAATTTGCAAATATTTTATCTCGTTCTGTGGATTATTTTTTTTCACTTTCTTCACAGTATTCATTGATGAAAAAAATTTTTCAATTATAATAAAGGTCAATTTATCAGTATTTTTCTTTTGCCACATATATGTTTGCTGTAATATCTAAGACTCCTTTACCAAAACCAGATGATATTCCTTGAAGATACATTCCTGTTTGTTGATCCTTGAACATCAAACAATACCCCTGAAGACATACTCCTATTCTTTGATCTAAGGTTATTATAATTTTAGTTCTTACACTTAAAACTATTATCTTTATTCAGTAAATTTTTGTGTTTGGTCTCTGGTAAGGAACCAATTTTATCCTTTTGCACGTGGATATCCAATTGTCCTAAAACCATTATTGAAAACACTATTATTTCCCCATTGAATTGAGTTGGCACCCTTGTCAAAAATCATTCAAACATAAAAGTAAGAGTTTATTACTGGATTCTCAATTTTATTTCATGCTCTATATATCTGTATTTCTGCTAGTATCACATTGTTTTGATTACTGTAACCTTATAGTGAAGTTACTTGAAAATTGGAACTGTGAGTCCTCCAAATTTATTTTCTTCATGACTATTTTGGAAATTCTGCATTTCTTACATTTCCATAAGAACTTCGGGATCATTTTGCTAAAAGGCTAACTGGAATTCTGATAGGGATTGTGTTAAATCTGTGGATCAATTTTGAGAGTATTGCCATCTTAACAATATTAAGTATTTTGACACAAGAACATGGGATATCTTTCTGTTTATTTAGGATCTCTTTAACTTCTTCTTCTTCAATAAATGTTTTGTAGATATCAGAGTATACATATTGCACTTCTTTTGTTAAATATTCCTAGGCTTTTTTTTATTTATTAGGGTGACAATTGTTAGTAAAATTACATAGATTTCAGGTGTACAATTCTGTATTACATCAATTATAAATCCCATTGTGTGTTCACCACCCAGAGTCAGTTGTTCTTACATCACCATATATTTGATCCCACTTACACTCATCTCCCACCCCCCACACCCCTTACCCTCTGGTAACCACTAAATTATTGTCTGTGAGTTTTTGTTTTTCATTGGTTTGTCTTGTTCTTTCTTTGTTTTTGGTTTATGTACCACATATCAGTGAAATCATATGGACCTCTGCTTTTTCTGTCTGACTTATTTCGCTTACCATTATATTCTCAAGATCCACCATGTTGTCACAAATGTTCCTATATCATCTTTTCTTACCGCCGAATAGTATTCCACTGTGTACATACACCACAACTTTTTTATCCATTCATCTATCAAAGGATATTTTGGTTGTTTCCATGTCTTGGCCACCGTAAACATAGCTGCAACGAACATTGCAGCCTCTCCAAAACTTGTTACTATTTGTCTTGTTGATAATAACCATTCTGACTGAGGTGAGGTGATATCTCATTGTGGGTTTTGTTTCCATTTCTCTGATGATTAGTGATGTTGAGCATTTTTTCATATGCCTATTTGCCAATTGTATGTCCTCTTTGGAGAAATGTCTCTTCAGATCCTCTGCCCATTTTTCAATTGGGTTGTTTGTTTTTTTGTTGTTGAGTTTCATTAGTTTCTTGTCAATTTTGTATATTAGCCCCTTTTCCAGGGCACTGTTTGCAAAAATCTTATCCCATTCAGTTGGTTGCCTCTTTATTTTGTAGACGGTTTCTTTTGCTGTGCAGAAGCTTTTAAGTTGGATACAATCCCATTCATTTATTTTAGCTTTTACTTCCCTTGCCTTTGGAGTCAAATTCATTAAATGGTCTTTGAACCCAAGGTCCATAAGTTTAGTACCTATGTTTTCTTCTATGCAGTTTATTTTTTCTGGTCTTCCGCTTAAGTCTTTTATCCATTTTGAATTAATTTTGGTGCATGGTCACAGACAGCAGTCCACATTCATTCTTTTGCACGTGGCTTTCCAATTCTCCCAGCACCATTTATGGAAGAGGCACTTTTCTTCATTGTATGTTTTTTTTTTTTTTTTTTTGCTTCTTTGTCAAAAACTATCTGTCCATATTTATGTGGTTTTATTTCTGGGTTCTCAATTCTATTCCATTGGTCTATGTGTCTGTTTTTCTGCCAATACCATGCTGTTTCAATTATTGTAGCCCTGTAGTACATGCTAAAGTCAGGAAGTGTGATATCTCCAGTATTGTTGTTTTTTCTTAAGATTCCTTTGGCTATTCGGGGTCATTTGTGGTTCCAAACAAATCTGATCATTTTTTGTTCTATTTCTTTAAAAAATGCCATTGGGATTTTGATGGGGATTGCATTAAATCTGTATATTAATTTGGGTAATATGGCCATTTCAACTATGTTGATTCTTCCGATCCATGAGCACGGAATGTCTATCCATTTCTTTGTGTCTTCTTCAATTTCTTTTAATAATGTCTTATAGTTTTCAGAATATAGAACTTTCACATCCTTGGTTAAGCATATTCGTAGATATTCTTTTTGCTGCAATTGCAAAATGAATTGTTTTTGTATTTCTTTTTCTGAGATTTCATTGTTAGTATATAGAAATGCAAAGGAGTTTTGTACATTGATTTTGTAGCCGGCAACTTTATTGTATTCGTTGATTGTTTCTAATAGCTTTCTGATGGAGTATTTAGGATTTTCTATATATAACATAATGTCATCTCCAAAGAGTGACAATTTAACTTCTTCATTCCCAATTTAGATGCCTTTTATATTTTCTCTTCCCTAATTGCTCTGGAAGGAGCTTCCAACACTATGTTTAAAAACAGAGGTGATAGGGGACAGCCCTTTCATGTTCCTGAATGTAGAGCAAAGGGCTTCAGTTTTTCACCGTTAATTATGAGATTAGCTGAGGGCTTGTCATATATGGCCTTAATTTTGTTAAGGTATTTTCCTTATATACTTATTTTATTAAGTGTTTTAATCATAAATGGATGTTGTATCTTATCAAATGCTTTTTCTGCATCAATTGATAGAATCATATGATTTTTGACTTTTATTTTGTTTATGTGATGTATCATGTTGATGGATTTGCAGATGTTGAACCATCCTTGTGCCCCGGAGATGAACCCCACTTGGTCATGATGAATAATCTTTTAATGAAATGTTGTATTCGATTTGCTAGAATTTTGTTTAGGATTTTTGCATCTGTATTCATCAGAGATATTGGTCTGTAATATTCTTTTTTTATGTTGTCCTTACCAGGTTTTGGTATCATGATAACGTTGGCCTCATAAAATGAATTGGAAAGTAATGTCCCTTCTTCCATTTTCTGGAAGAGTTTGAGCAGGATTGGTATTAGATCCTCGTTGAAGGTTTGGTAGAATTCACTGGTGAAGCCACCTGGTCCCAGACTTTTGCTTTTGGGAAGGTTTTGGATGACTGATTCAATTTCATTACTGGTGATCAGTCTGTTTAGATTTTCCATTTCTTCATGGTTCAGCCTAGGAAGGCTACATGTTTCTGAGAACTTGTCCATTTCTTCTAGATTATTGAATTTGGTGGCATGTAGTCCTTCATAGTATTCTTGAATGATCCTTTGTATTTCTGTGGCATCCATGATAAGGTCCCGTTTTTCAGTTTTTATTTTGTTAGTTAGTGTCTTCTCTCTTTTTATCTTAGTGAGTCTAGCCAAGGGTTTGTCAATTTGGTTAATCTTCAAAGAACCAGCTCTTTGTCACATTAATTTCTTCTATTGTCTTTTCTTCTCTATTTCATTTAGTTCTGCTCTGATTTTTGTTTGTTTTTTTTTTTTTCTTCTGTTGACTTTGGGTCTCACTTGTTCTTTTTCTAGTTCTTTAAGGTGTAACATGAGGTAATTTATTTGGGATATTTTTTGTCTCTTGAGAATGGCCTGTAATGATGCAAATTTCCCTATTAAAACTGCTCTCTCTGCTTCCCAAAAATTTTGGTAGGATGTATTTTCATTGCCTTTTGTTTCTATGCATCTCTTGATCTCTCCTCTAACTTCTTCTTTGACCCAGTCATGCTTTAAAAGTATGTTGTTTAATCTCCATGTATTTGTGTTTTTTCCTGCTTTCTTTTTGCAGTTGATATCCAGTTTGCAGTTGTGATCAGAGAATATGCTTGGTATGATTTCAATCTTGTTAAATTTGCTGTGACTGATTTTATGTCCCAATATATGGCCTATTCTTTACATTGTTCCATGTACACTAGAAAAGAATATATAGTCTGATGCTTTAGGATGAAGTGCTCTATGTATGTCAATTATGTCTATTTCATCTAATATGTCATTTAGGGCTGATATTTTATTATTTGTTCTCGTTTCGACGATCTATCCATAGCTTGAATGATGTTTTTAGGTCTCCTACATTAATTGCGTTTTGTCAATTTCTCCCTTTAGTTCTGTTAGTAGTTGCTTGATATTTTTCGGTGCTCCCTGATTGGGGGCATAAATATTGATGACTGGTATGTCTTCTTGTTGTGTAGTCCCCTTTACCATTATGAAATGTCCATCCTTGTCTCTTGTTACCATTTTCACCCTGAAGTCTGTTTCATCTGATATCAGTATGGCTACAGCTGATTTTCTCTGGGTACCATTTGCTTGGTGTGTCAATTTCCACCCTTTCACTTTGAGTCTATGCTTGTCATTGTAGCTGAGATTTGTCTTTGGAGACAGCATATGGTTGAGTTTAGTTTCTTTGATTCAGTCTGCTACTCTGTGCCTTTTTATTGGTGCGTTCAGTCCATTTACATTTAGGGTGATTATTGATATGTGAGGATTTCCTGTCATTTTATCTTTAGTTTTCTGGTCAATGCTCTGTCTCCATTGAGTCTTTGCCTTTTTGTTGTTGTCTATTATTTCTGTGTGGTGGTATTGTATGATGTTTCCCTCTGTTTCTTCTTTTATTACAGAATGTGTTTCAGTTTTGGATTTTATTTGAGTTGTTACCCTTAAGTTTATGTAGAAGTATGTTTGATATTCAGAGTATTCCATTTTCTTCAGCACGCTTACTTTCTCCATTCCCATATTCTGTTTGAGGCCTTTAGTATCCCCCTTTTTATGTTTTGGTTGCCACATATTGTCCCTTTTGATGGTGGTTGAATAGCCTCCTTTAGTATTTCTTGTAGTACAGGTCGTGTATTAGAAAATTCCCTCAGCTTCTGGATGTCTGGAAACGTCTTTATTCCTCTTTCATATCTAAAGGATATCTTTGCTGATATATTATTCTTGGCTCATAATTTCTCTCTTTCAATACTTTGAATACTTGTTTCCACTCCATCCTGGCTTGTAGAGTTTCTGCTGAAAAATCTGATGATAATCTAATGGGCTTTCCTTTGTAGATTACCGTCTTCTTTTCCCTGGATGCCTTGAGGATTCTTTCTTTGTCATGATTTCAGACAGTTTCAATACAATGGGCCTTGGAGAAGGCCTGGTGGGATTGCGGTAATGAGGTGTTCTATTTGCTTCTTGGATTCGAGGTTCAGGTTCTGTCCATGAGTTTGTGAAGTTCTCATCGACAATTTGTTTGAATATATTCTGTTCCCTTCTCCCTTTCTTCTCCTCCTGGTATGCCCATTATTTTTATTGCTCTTTCTGATGGAGTCAGAAAGTTCTTGTAGATTTCTTTCATTTCTTGTATGTCTGAAGTCTGTTTCTTCTTCCATCCATGTAATTTCCAGGTTTCTATCTTCGATGTCACTGATTCTTTCCTCCATCTGCTCAACTCTAGTACCTAAACTGGCTATTTCATTCTTAATTTCTTCTGTTGAGTTATTAATCTCGAGAAATTCTATTTGGTTCGTTTTTAAAATTTCAATCTATTTGGTAAAATGCTCATGTTTTTCTTTGATTGTGTTTCTGAGTTCATTAAACTGCCTTTCTGTGTTATCTTGCTCTGTTTGCTTTTTTTCAGAACTGCAATCTTATATTCTCTGTCATTTAAGTCATTTATTTCCATATCTTTAAGTTCCTTTTCTGGAGACTTTTGACTTTCTTTCTGAGCTGTCTTGTTGCCTTGGTTATTCATGGCAATTACTGATTTATTATTTTTCATCCTAGACATCTACAGGAATGGCTTCTGCAACACGTTTATAGGAAGAGGTCTTTCTTTTGTTTCCCAGTACTTGTTGGTAGAATGTTTTATTTTCTCTCCCACTTCTGGCTTTTTTTCTCTCTCATAAGGTAGTGTTGTTTTCTCTGCACTATTCCAGCTTCTCACACTATGGGGGGATTCCCTGGGAGATAGGCTTCTCTTCTGTAATAGTTTGCCTGGGTCACAGGGCACAGTGTCCGTGTGGGTATGCGGAGAACTTTTGTAGTTCCAAAGTTCTTCCTACACCAGATTCAGAGCCAGTTTGTTTCAGTAGTTCTGTTTACTCATTCAGGGATCTGCCCAGATAGGTGGACAGGAGACGGGGTGGGTTGTGAGAGGTGGACCACAGCTGGTCCTACTTCCACAGCTCCCTCCCCTTGCGGGAACTAGTTGTGCTGAAAATTTGTGTCTGTGGTCCACAGTTCTCAGAACAGCAAATATTCTGTTCTTTTTATCTGACTCTGCTACTATTCTGCTTCTAGCACCTGGCAGGTGGGGGCGGGGCTAGCTCTGGGAGGGTAGGGAGGGGGCGGCTAGTCTCAGTGCCTGTGGCTTCTGTTCTCTGCTCAGCATTGACGGCTTAATCCACTGTTTTCAGCCGTCTTCCCTCAGTCTTTCCTCCGAGGTCTCTGTCATGAGTGTTGTGTTCAGTTGTGTTATAAGCTGTCCCCTCAGCCCTGTTGGCCATAAACGGGCCCTAGCAGTCCGAGTTCTTCCCCCTCCCACATCTGTGGCAGTTCCGGGATGCAGCGAGGTTGGAGCACCTATCGAGGTCTGCATCCTGCACCCATGCGGCTCTGTCTGCGCTTCTCCCTTCCATCCTCCCCCGCTCACGCAATTTGCCCACGTTTAAGTGAATTTAGTAGTGGGCCTCTTCATCTTGCCTGTCTACTGTGCACGGAGTCCTTTGTGGAGTTATATTTGTTCGATTAGTTGTAAATTCTCGGGAGATTTAGAGAGGCTCACCTCATACTACCATTTGGATGACTTCTCTCCAGTATTTTATTTTTAATGTTGTAAAATTTAATTGTGACTGAAATTGTTTTCCTCATTTCGATTTTGAATTGTTCACAGCTAGTATATAGAAATAAAGTTGATTTTTCTTTATTGATTTTGTATTCTTCAACTTTATTGAAATTGGTTATTAACTGTAATGATTTTTCTGTAGATTCTTTAGTATTTTGTTTCTTAAATAAAAATTTATTAGGGTGACAATGTTTAGTAAAATAGCATAGGTTTCAAGTTTATCATTCTGTAATACATCATCTGTATATTACATTATGTGTGCACTACACAGAGTCAGTTCTCTTTCCATCACCATATATTTGATCCAGTTTACCCTCATCACCCCTTCTCCACTCACCCCCTGGTAACCACTAAACTATTGTCTGTGTCTATGAGTTTTTGTTTCTCCATTTGATTATCTTCTTCCTTTCTTGCTTTCAGTTTTGTATCTCACGTATCAGTGAAATCATATGGTTCTTGGCTTTTTCTTTATGATTAATGTTTTCTACATATGAAATTATGACGTCTGAAAATAGAGGTAATTTTGTTTCTTCTTTTCCAATATACCTCTAAATTTTTTATCTAATTCCCCTGATTACAGCAGTACAATTTTTTAAATTAAAATTTATTTGGGTGACAATGGTTAGTAAAATTACATAGGATACAAGTATACAATTCTGTAATACCTCATCTATATATCACATTGTGTGTTCACCACCCAGAGTCAGAAGTGGTGAGAGTGGAAATCTTTGTATAATTCCTGATTTTAGGGGAGAAAGTATTTAATCTTTCATCATTATGTATGATGTTATTAGTGGGTTTTTCATAGATGCCTTTCATCACGATGAGGACATTTCCTCCTAGATATAGTTTGTTGCATATTTTCCTCATAAAAATGTGTTAGATTTTGTCACATTATGTTTCTTATTCTATTGAGATGATCATGTGGTTTTCATCCTTTTTTTATTTTAATATAGTGTATTACATTGTTTTCTTTTAAATTTAAAGAAATATTTATTTATAACAATAACTCCTATTATTATTGCTATTATTATTTTATTGTGATAAGGACATTTAACATGGTATCTGTCCCCTTAGCAAAATTTTAAGTGCACAATGCACTGTTTTTCACTATAGGCAAAATGTTGCAAAGCATATCTTTAGAACTTATCTTGTTTAACTGAAACTTTGTACCCATTGAACAGCAACATCCTCTTCTCTTCCCCCAGCCCCTGCAAACCACCATTCTGTTCTCTGTTTCTATATGTTTGACTGGTTTAGAAACATCAGAATGTGGAATAATATAGTATTTGTCTTTCTGTGACTGGCGTATTTCACTTAGCATAATGTCCTCCAGTTTCATCCATATTTTTACGTATGCCAGGATTTTCTTATTTTCAAGGCTGAATAATATTCTAGTATGTATATATACCACATTTTCTTCATCCATTCATCCATTGATGGAGATTTCTGTTGTTTCCATATCTTGGCTATTGTTAATATTGCTACAATGAATTTGGGCGTGCAGGTAGCTCTCCAGTTACCTGATTTCAATTCTTTTAGATATACACCCAGAAGTATGACTCATGGATCATTTGGTAGTTGGATTTTAATTTTTTTAGGAACCTCCATGTGGTATCTTATTGTGGTTGCACCATTTTACATCTCCTACAACAGTGTACAAGATTTTTTATCTCTTCATATCTTCCCAAACACTTATTATCTTTTCAAAATAAGTTTCCTAACAGGTGTAAGGTTATATCTCACTATGGTTTTGATTTGAGTTTTCCTAATATTAGTGATGTTGACCATGTTTTCATATGGCCATTTGTATGTCTCCTTTGTAAAAATGTCTATTCAAGTATCTTTGGACTTTTAAAAATCCAGTTATTTGTGTTTCTTTTTTTTTTCTATTGAGATGTAGGCGTTTCTTATATATTTTGTATATTAACTGCTTATCATATGTATGGTTTGCAAATATTTTTCTCCAGTTTTACAGATTGCCTTTCTACTGTGTTGATTTTTTCCTTGCTGTACAGAAGCTTTTTAGTTTGATGTAATCCCATTTGTCTTTTATGCTTTTGTTGCATGTGTTTTTCATGGCATGTCCAAGAAATGATTGCCTAGAACAATGTCATTAAGCATTTCTTCTATGTTTTCATCTTGGTGTTTTAAAATCTTAGGTCTTATAAGGTCTAACAATTAAGTTCGTGAACTTGCCACTGTACACTTATATGGGCAACACTTACAAAAGACTCCGTAAGGTTTCACAACATTGATATATGAGTGTCTCAGAGCTGTGTTCATGTCAATGTGTGGTGGTGTCTCACTGAGTGGTGTTCATTATTGTTGTTATGTGTTTTGTGCCATTGCAAGAATGTCTGAACTTGAATTAGAGCAACCAACAAACATTACGTTTCTTGTTAAACTTGGCAAGAGTGGAAGTGAAATCAGGGACATGTTATCCAAGTTTATCCAGGTACCCAAGGTTATGCGAATAGTGCCGCGAAGAAAGTGGCAGTGTACAAATGGATTAAATGTTTTTTCTGAGGGGAGAGAACATATCACTAATGAAGAGACGTCAGGGCGGACGGTAATGAGCAGAACTGATGAAAACATTGGAAAAATTTATTGAAAGATGCATCAAAATCATCGGCTGACTGTGAGAAGCATATGTGAGAAGCATAGCAAACCAAGGAAACATTGATAGAGAAACAGTTAGGAAAATCTTAACTGAAAGTCTTGGCATCAAAAAGGTTTGTGCAAAAATGGTCCCAAAGGAGCTCTCCGATAAACAAAAGCAATGGAGAGTTGAAGTTTGCCACGACTTTTTGGAGAGGCAAAACAATGTTTTGGGCCATGTTATCACTGGTGATGAAACAGGTACCAATATGACCCTGAAACAAAGTGTCGAAGTGCACAATGGAAGTCAGCCAGTTCTCCATGACCAACAAAGTTCTGTCAGTCCAAATAAAGAGTCAAAATGATGATGCTAACCTTTTGTGATGTCAGAGGAATTATTTGTTATGAATTTGTACCAACTGGGCAGTTAACCAAGTTTACTATTTGGAAGTGCTGCATGAAAGGCTGCATGAAAAAGTTAGACTAAAACAACCTTAACTTTTCGCCAACAATTCATGGTTTTTGCATCACAACAATGCACCAGTTCACACAGCATTGTCTGTGAGGGAGTTTTTAGCCAGCAAATAAATAACTGTATTGGAACACCCTCCCTGGTCATCTGATCTGGCCCCCCAATGACTTCTTTCTTTACCAGAAGATACAGGAAATATTGAAAGGAAAACATTTTGATGACATTCAGTACATCAAGGGTAGTACGACAACAGCTCTGATAACTATTCCACTAAAAGAGTTCCAAAATTGCTTTGAAGGGTGGACTAGGTGCTAGCATCGGTGCATAGCTGCCCAAGGGGAGTACTTCCAAGGTGACCACAGTGATATTCAGCAATGAGGTATGTAGCACTTTATCTTGAATGAGCTAGTGAACTTAATTGTCAGACCTTGTATTTTTCATTCTTTAATCCTTTGTGAATCGATTTTTATGTATGCTGTAAGATAAGGGACTAATTTCATTACTTATCATGTAGATATCCAGTTTTCCCAGCACCATTTGTTGAAGAGAATATTCTTTGCCCATTGTGTATTCTTAGCATTGTTGTCAAAGATCAGTTGACTGTGTATGTGTGGCTATATTTCTCGGCTCTCTATTCTGTTCCATTGGTCTACATGTCTGGTTTGTTTGTTTGTTTGTTTGTTTGTTTGTTTGTTTTTGCCAGTACCATACTGTTTTGATAACTATACCTTTCTAATATAATTTTGAGTGAGGAACTATGATCCCTCCAGGTTTGTTCCTCTATATTAATATTGCTTTGGCGATTTGGGGTCATTTTTGGTTCCAAATGAATTTTAGGGTTGTTTTTCTGTTTCTGTAAAAAAATGCCATTGGTGTTTTGATGGGGATTGCATTATATTTGTAGATTGCTTTGGGAAGTATGGACATTTTAGCAATGTCAAGATGTCCATTTCAGGAACATGAGCTGCCTTTCCATTTATTTGTGTCTTCTTTAATTTATTTCACCTATATTTTGTAGTTTTCAGTATGCATCTTTCACCTCCTTGGTTAAATTTTTTCCTAGATATTCTATTCTTTTTTATGCAATTATAATTGAGATTGTTTCTTAATTTCTCTTTCTGATAGCTTTCTATTAGTGTACAGAAACGCACTTATTTTTGCATACTAATTTGGTATCCTGTAACTTTAATGAATTTGTTTATGTCCTAACAGTTGTGTGTGTGTGTGTGTGTGTGGAGTTTTTAGGGTTTTCTACATATCAGATTATGTCATATGAAAAAGAGATAATTTAATTTTTTAATTTTTTGTATGTTGAATTAATCTTATGTCTCTTGGATAAAACCCTCTTGATCGTGGTGTATAATTACTTTATATGTTGCTGAATTTCAATTGCTCTTATGTTGTTGAGCGTTTTTTGCATATATATTCATAATTGATATTATTCCATAGTTTTTTCTTTCTCTTCTTGTGATGTCTATGTCTGGCTTTGGTATCCGGGAATTACTATCTCTTAGGATGAGTTGGAAAACTGGCCTTATAGAATGAGTTGTGAAGTATTCTCTACCTTCATTTCAATCTAACAGATTTCAATAGGGGAAAAATATATTGCACAATTGAAGTATTCTTTTGACAAAAGAGAATTAGTTGTTGTTACAGTGATGCAAGAACAATAGATGAAACAGGTGCACAGCACCTGAAACAGAAATAGATAAATATGATATGAGGATTAATTCTCCAGAAGTTTTCTAACAATTAAACTGAAAACCTCCAGATGGGGTAAACAAGCCACAAGCGATGAGCTGAGAAACCAAGGTACACAGTAAACTTCAAGATTTTAAGCTCAGTGTTATTTTACAACACCTGCAAATGTTTGGCCTATTACTATCTTGGATCAGATTGATATGTAACTTAGACTTGTTTTCATGCAATTTTTTTAAGGTAAATAGTGCAAGGCATGATTTTATATTTGTCCCCAATGATGTTTCTGGTAAATATATATATTTATATCTATTTACATTATATTTTCAGATTAAAGATTGTGTTTCCCATTGTGTAAGATCATGGCAAAGAAAAACCTTTAATACAAATAATTTAACATTGAAGATTAACATTACAAGTTTTAGAATAACTTTAACTGTATCTCAATTTCTGTTACCTGCATCTGAAATTCATGTTAAAACATAGTCTGATGCTGTTTGTAAGGAGTGGTTATCATGAAGGCCACTTCTAGGAATAATTTCACAGTTTCACACAAGAAAGATCAAGCTAGTAGTTTATATGTTTTAGAAACCCCTGTTTTGGTCTTTTTTTTTCCTTTGTATCAAAATCTGTCATGATAAACTACAACACTTTTGACACAATATGACAGGATTTCGCTTTTTAAAAATTATTTACACTTGATGCAGAAATTTGTTATAGTTTTCTTTTTTTAATTAAAGTGTATTGGAGTGACAATCGTTAGTAAAGTTACATAGATTTCAGGTATAAAATTCTGTATTACACCATTTATAAATCACATTGTGTGTTCACCACTCGGAGTCAGTTCTCCTTCCATCACCATATATTTGATCCCCTTTACCTTCATCTACCACCCCTTCCCCCCTTACCTTCTGGTACCACTAAACTAAAGTCTGTGTCTATGGGTTTTTGTTTCTCATTTGTTTGCCT
The DNA here is from genome assembly GCF_964194185.1 of Rhinolophus hipposideros. Taxonomy (NCBI): domain Eukaryota; kingdom Metazoa; phylum Chordata; class Mammalia; order Chiroptera; family Rhinolophidae; genus Rhinolophus; species Rhinolophus hipposideros. Next base: position 71,462,274 of record NC_138046.1, on the reverse strand, counting down.
GTTATTTAGTTGGTTTGGGTTTATATACCACATATCAGTGAAATTATATGGTTCTCTGCTTTTTCAGTCTGACTTATTTTGCTTAGTGTTATAATATAATATCCATGTTGTCACAAATGTTCCTATTTTATCTTTTCTTACCGCCGAATAGTATTCCGTTGTGTATATATACCACAACTTCTTTATCCATCCATCTATCGAAGGACATTTTGGTTGTTTCCATGCCTAGGTCACCGTAAATAAAACTGCAATGAACATTGGAGCACACTTGTATTTATGAATAAATGTTTTCAGATTTTTTTGGTAGATACCCAGGAGTGGGATTGCTGGGTCATATGGTAATTCTATTGGTAAGTTTTTGAGGAACCTCCACACTGCCTTCCATAGCGACTTCACCAGTCTGTATTCCCACCAACAGTGTATGAGGGTTCCTTTTTCTCCACAGCCTCTCCAACACTTGTTACTATTTGTCTTGTTGATGAAAGCCATTCTGACTAGGGTGATGTGATATCTCATTGTGGTTTTCATTTGCATTTCTCTGATGATTAGTGATGTTGAGCATTTTTTCATATGTCTATTTGCCATTTGTATGTCCTCTTTGGAGAAATGTCTCTTCAAGTCCTCTGCTCATTTTTCAATTGGGTTGTTTGTTATTTTGTTGTTGAGTTGCATGAGTTCCTTGTATATTTTGGATATTAGCCCCTTATCGAAGGCACTGTTTGCAAAAATCTTATCCCATTCAGTTGGTTGTCTCTTTATTTTGTCGATGGTTTCTTTTGCTGTGCATAAGCTTTTAAGTTTGATATAGTCCCATTCATTTATTTCAGCTTTTACTTCCCTTGCCTTTGGAGTCAAATTCATAAAATTCTCTTTGAACCCAAGATCCATAAGTTTAGTACCTATGTTTTCTTCTATACAGTTTGTTATAATTTTCAAATATCTTTCTTTAAACCATCAGCAAAAAACCCAGTAATAACACATAAAACAAATTGGTTGTAACCAGAGTATAGTTTTGTTCTTTTTAACCAACAGGCTTTCTTAAATAATGAATAAACCATATATGTTTTTGTTTGTGTATCTCTCTTTGTGTGGGCACACCTTTTTAAGGGAACTAAATTCTGAAAGGAATATTTGAGACTGTATTGAATTAAAATGTGAGAACTCAAGTGAAATAAACTTACTTGTTATTACTAATTCTACATTAATAGTCATGATCATATTCATAAAGCTCTGGTCTAAGAAACTTTCTGTATTATGAGAGTAGTATTTTAAGATTACATGGTTTATATTTTGGTTTAAAATAGTTGAAAATATAGTCATTTGAGTACTAATGTAAAATATAGATCCATTTACTTGATTCTTCTTTATTATAAAATATAGCACTTAAAAATATAGTTTATACTATTTTTGTATGGGTTCCATAGTCACCCATCAATCTAGCAAAATTTGTTATGTAAGCATAAAATCGGCAGTTCATATTTAGAAAACTTATATTTTTATCCAAAACAATTTATTTATAAATCTAGTGACAACTGATATAGTCATATTAATATATTTCTATTTGATCTAATTTAGTTACCCTGGATCTTTAGAATTTATTTGTTGAGATAAAAGGATCAAATATTAATTAATATAATCATACAATGATTGTGTGTATTTTTAAAACAAATCTCTATAGGTTTAATCTTCTAATAATAAACACTTTTCAAGGATTTATTTATTTATTCTGGATGTATTTGTTTGGATAAATGTATCATTCAAATCCCCCGGTGAAATTAAAGGAATAGTATTTTAAAATTCTTTCTCATGAATCGATGTATTATTACATAATTTATTTACGGTGTAGATTTCCATAACCACAGGAATCTTGATTATTTCAATGGTGACAATAGATCATAATTAATTTTGTTAAAGTACTCTAATAATGAATGTTATAGAATATTAATTAGCATTTGATATGACAGTGAGAGAACAACTAAGAAATAGTTTACATATGTACAGTTTTCTCAGAGTCATAATTTGGGTTCTCATTATGATTTCAATTAATTATTTTTCTAAGTAATGTTTCTGTGCCCCACATTACCTCAGGTGCTAGGAATGTTATAATGAAGGAATTTCTTTCTGTCCTCAAGTAGCTCATAGATACTGCTATAATTCTATTTAAATAAATTAAATGATATGTTGTTTAAATAAAGATTGTTTTCTATAAGTTTAGTATTTAGCATAAGAGTCTGTGCATTTATATTAATATTTTAATATTTTTATTTAATTGTATTTATTTTTAGAGTATTTAAAACATTTCCCCAGCATTTTGATATGTGTCTCATAAAATAATATTTTGCATGAATCTGTTATAATGTAAGGGGAGCTCAAACACACAGTGTCACATTTTTCCTTCATTGTAAACATATATCAAGAATTGGGCTTTCAACAATATGTCAAATCAAATGCAATGAAAGTCTCTCCTGCTACAATATAATTAGATCTTCATTAATGGAACATACTTGAATGTATTGTTGGACTCACAAGTGGTAAATTTCAGTAGGGAGGGAGAGAGAGAGAGAGAGAGAGAGAGAGAGAGAGAGAGAGAGAGAGAGACAGAAAGAGAGAGAGAGAGAGAAGGAGAGGGGAGGGGAGGGGAGGAAAAGGAAGAGAAGGGAAGGGAAGAAGTGCAAGAAAGTTACTGTAAACAGTAAGTAATACATGGATAGGAAAGCTGGATTGCCATAGATATAAATATCCATATGGTCTGAGAGCAACAGATAAAGCCATGTGCCCATAGCAATTTGACAATGCTGAACTTGAGATTCCTGGACTAAGCCAAAATCCTCACATCAGAAACAACCCCTGGCTCCTACAATAGAGAAACATGGTTTTGCTCTGAAGAAAAGCATCCCCATTAAGGCCCTTGGGATTCCACAGTTAAATTTATCCAAACATGAGCTCACAAGAATAAAAAATACTTCAAACACCCAATGAATTAAACCACTGTAAAAGAGAATCACAGAAACAAGAAATCATAGATTTAGGCCCCTAAGGACTTTAGATATACAGTTATTTTATACTTTATATGAATTGTCTAAAGAATTGAAAATGAGATTAAATTAATAAGCAAGACGGTGTAGATTATCCAAAATTGCCCAACACATTTTTAAAGTACAAATAGAATTGTTAAAAATTAATAAAATCTATGAAAGTAAAAGTTTGATGAATGGGTTAAACAACAGATTAGACTAATCTAATAGAGTGAAATAGTGAATTGGAAGATGTAAAGAAAGTATCTAACATGCAGTACAGGTAGACAAAAAAATGAAAAAAGTGAAAGTTTAAGAGAAATGAGGATAGCAGAAAATGTTACAACATCCATATAGATGTATTCCCAGAAGAAGAAAATAGAGTACAGAAGAGAAGAAATATTCAAAGACAAAATGGGTGAAATTTTCCATACCTTGACTCTGGAGACAGAATTAATCTCATGGAAAAATTGTGTGGTCTGCAATTGAAAACAGCATGTGTAGTCTACCTTTCAAAAAGTTCCACACTCATGGGAATGAGGGAATATACAGTGGCATGAGACAGTAATAGACTTTAGAGAATGCTTTTTTTAAATTTCTAATTGAAACTGAGGGTGCACTCTTTTTATTTTGATTTTCTATTTGTATATCCTATATATTTTTTTATTTATTACATTGATTGAGGTAACACTGGTTAGAAATTTTATATTGGTTGCAAGTGTACATTTCTATAATACATCATCTATAAATCCCATTGTGTGTTCACCACCCAGAGTCATTTCTCCTTCCATCACCATATATTTGATTCCCCCTTACCCTCATCTCCCTCCCCCCACCCCCCTTACCCTCTAGTAACCACTAAACTATTGTCTGTGTCTATGAGTTTTGTTTCTCATTTGTTTGTCTTGTTCTTTTGTTGGTTTCAGTTTATATACCACATATCAGTGAAATCATATGGTTCTCTGCTTTTTCTGTCTGACTTATTTCGCTTAGCATTATACTCTCAACATCCATCCATGTTGTCGCAAATGTTCCTATATCATCTTTTCTTATGGCAGAATAGTATTCCATTGTGTATACATACCACAACTTCTTTATCCAATAACCTATTGAAGGGTACTTTGGTTGTTTCCATGTCTTTTTTTTTTAGTTAAAGTTTATTGGGGGGACAATTATTAGGAAAGTTACATAGATTTCAGGTGTACAATTCTGTATTACATCCTCTATAAATCCCATTGTGTGTTCATCATCCAGACTCAGTTCTCCTTCCATCACCATATATTTGACCACCCTTATCCTCATCTTCTACCTCCCACCCCCCATTACCCTCTGGTAACCACTAAACTATTGTCCGTGTCTATGAGTTTTTGTTTCACATTTGTTTGTATTGTTCTTTTGTTGTTTTTCGTTTATATACCACATATCAGTGCAATCATACGGTTCTCTGCTTTTTCTGTCTGACTTATTTCGCTTAGCATTATACTCTCAAGATCCATCCATGTTGTCATAAATGGTTCTATTTCATATTTTCTTACCCCCGAATAGTATTCCGTTGTATATGTATGCCATACCTTCTTTATCCATTCATCTATCGAAGGACATTTTGGTTGTTTCCATGTCTTGGCCACCGTAAGTAAAGCTGCAATAAACATTGGAGCACACGTGTCATTATGGATAAATGTTTTCATATTTTTGGGGTAGATACCCAGGAGAGGGATTGCTGGGTCATATGGTAATTTTATTCGTAATTTTTTGAGGAACCTCCACACTGCCTCCATAACGGCTGCACCAGTCTGCATTCCCACCAACAGTGTATGAGGGTTCCTTTTTCTCACAGCGGCTCCAACACTTGTTACTATTTCTCTTGTTGATGATAGCCATTCGACTGGGGTGAGGTGATATCTCATTGTGGTTTTTATTTGCATTTCTCTGATGATTAGTTATGTTGAGCATTATTTCATGTCTATTGGCCGTTTGTGTGTCCTCTTTGGAGAAATGTCTCTTCAGTTCTGCCCATTTTTCAGTTCGGGTGTTTGATTTTTTGTTGTTGAGTTGCTTGAGTTCCTTGTATATTTTGGATATTAGCCCCTTTTCGAAGGCACTGTTTGCAAAAATCTTCTCCCATTCAGTAGGTTGCCTGTTTATTTTGTCGATGGTTTCTTTTGCTGTGCAGAAGCTTTTTAGTTTGATATATTTCCATTCATTTATTTTAGCTTTTACTTCCCTTGCCTTTGGAGTCAAATTCATGAAATGCTCTTTGAACCCAAGGTCCATAAGTTCAGTACCTGTGTTTTCTTCTATGCAGCTTATTGTTTCAGGTCTTATGCTTAAGTCTTTGATCCATTTTGAATTTTTTTGGTAAATGGTGACAGATAGCAGTCCAGTTTCATTCTTCTGCACGTGGCTTTCCAATTCTGCCAGCACCATTTATTGAGGTAGCTGTCTTTTCTGTATTGTATTTTTTTTTTTGCCTCTTTGTCAAACATTATCTGCCCATATTTATGTCGTTTTATTTCTGGGTCTCAATTCTATTCCATTGGTCCACGTGTCTCTTTTTCTGTCAATACCATACTGTTTTGATTATTGTTGCCCTGTAGTACAAGCTCAAGTCAGGGAGTGTGATACCTCCAGCATTGTTCTTTTTTCTTAAGATTGCTTTTGCTATTTGGGGTCTTTTGTGGTTCCAAACAAATCTGATGATTCTTTGTTCTATTTCTTTAAAAAAAAATGCCATTGGGATTTTGATGGGGATTGCATTAAATCTGTACATTGATTTGGGTAATATGGCCATTTTAACTATGTTGATTCTTCTAATCCATGAGCACGGAATGTCTTTCCATTTCTTTGTGCCTCTTCAATTTCTTTTAAAAATGTCTTAGAATTTTCAGCATATAGGTCTTTCACATCCTTAGTTAAGTTTATGCTTTGGTATTTTATTCTTTTTGCTGCAATTGCAAAAAGAATTATTTTTTTTAATTTCATTTTCTGAATATTCTTTGTTAGTATATAGGAATGCAATGGATTTTTGTATGTTGATTTTGTAGCCTGCCACTTTACTGTATTCGTTGATTGTTTCTAATAGCTTTTTGGTGGAGTCTTTAGGGTTTTCTATATATAGCATCATGTCATCTGCAAAGAGTGACAATTTAACTTCTTCATTCCAAATTTGCATGCATTCTATTTCTTTCTCTTGCCTGATTGCTCTGGCGAGGACTTCCAACAGTATGTTGAAAAGCAGAGGTGATAGGGGACAGCCTTGTCGTGTAATGAACGTAGAACAAAGGGCTTCAGTTTTTCACCGTTAATTATGAAATAAGCTGAGGGTTTGTAATATGTGGCCTTTATAATGTGAAGGTGCTTTCCTTCTATACCTGTTTTATTGAGTGTTTTAATCATAAATGGATGCTGTATCTAGTCAAAGGCTTTTTCTGCATCAATTGATATAATCATATGATTTTTGTGCTTTATTTTGTTTATGTGATATATCACATTGATGGATTTGTGTATGTTGAACCATCCATTTGCCCCGGGGTGAATGTCACCTGGTCATGATGAATAATCTTTTTAATGCATTGTTGCATTCGATTTATTAGATATTTTTTTAGGATTTTTGCATCAGTATTCATCAATCAGAGATACTGGTCTGTAGTTTTCTTTTTTGTGTTGTCCCTGCTAGGTTTTGGTATCAGGATACTGTTGGCCTCATAAAATGAGGTAGGGAGTACTGTCTCATCTTCAATTTTTTGGAAGAGTTTGAGCAGGATTGGTATTAGATCCTTTTGAAGGTTTGGTAGAATTCACTAGTGAAGCCATCTGGTCCCAGACTTTTGCTTTTTCGAAGGCTTCAGATGACTGATTCAATTTCATTACTGGTGATCCGTCTCTTTAGATTTTCCAGTTTTTCATGGTTCAGCCTAGGAAGGCTATACGTTTCTAAGAACTTGCCCATGTTTTCTAGGTTATTGAATTTGGTAGCATATAGTCCTTCATAGTATTCTTGGATGATCCTTTGTATTTTTCTGGCATCTGTTATATTGTTTTTCATTTCTGATTTTGTTAATCAGTGTCTTCTCTCTTTTTATCTTATTGAGTCCAGCCAAGGGTTTTTCAATTTTGTTAATCTTTTCAAAGAACCAGGTCTTTGTCACATTTATTTTTTCTATTGTCTTTTTGTTCTCTATTTCTTTTAGTTCAGTCCTGATTTTTATTATTTCCTTTCTTCTGCTGACCTCGGGTTTCACTTGTTCTTTTTCTAGTTCTTTAAATTGTAACATGAAGTTATTAATTTGCGTTGTTTCTTGTTTCTTGCGATATGCCTGTAATGATATAAATTTCCTCTTAAAACTGCTTTTGATGCAACCCAAAAATTTTCATAGGATGTATTTTCATTCTCATTTGTTTCTATGTATGTTTTGATCTCTCCTCTAATTTTTCTTTGACCCGGTCATTCTTTAAGAGTATTTTGTTTAATGTCCAAGTGTTTGTGGTTTTTTCTGCTTTCCTTTTGCAGTTGATGTCGTATTTCAAAGCCTTCTGATCAGAGAATATGCTTGGTATAATTTCAATCTTCTTAAATTTGCTGAGCTTAGTTTTTCATGCCAATATATGGTCTATCCTTGAGAATGTTCCATGTACACTAGAAAAAAATGGGTAGTCTGATATTTTAGAACAAAGTGCTCTATAAATGTCAATTATGTCCATTTCATCTAATCTGTCATTTACGGTTGATATTTCATTATTTACTCTCACTTTGGATGATCTATCCATACCTCTCAATGATGTATTTAAATCCCCTAGTTTAATTGTGTTTTGGTCAATTTTACCCCTTTGTTCTGTTAGTAGTTGCTTGGTATATTTCGGTGCTCCCTGATTGGGGGCATAAATATTGATGAGTGTTATGTCTTATTGCTGTGTAGTCCCCTTTACCATTATGAAATGTCCATCGTTGTCTCTTGTTACCTTTTTAAACCTGAAGTCTGTTTCATCTGATGTAATTATGGCTACACCTCATTTTCTCTGCATATCGTTTTCTCGGAGTGTCCATTTCCACCCTTTCAGTTTGAGTCTATGCTTGTCCTTGTAGCTGTGATGTGTCTCTTGGAGACAGCATATGGTTGGGTTTAATTTTTTGATCCAATCTGCTCCTCTGTGCATTTTTATTGGTGAGTTCAGTCCATTTACATTTAGGCTGATTATTGATGTGTGAGGATTTTCTATCATTCTATCTTTAATTGTCTGGAAAGACTTTGTCTCCATTGTTTCTTTCCCTTTTTGTTGTCTATATTATTTGTGTGTTGTAGTATTCTATGATTTTTCCCTCTGTTTCTTCTTTTATTACAGTATGTATTTCAGTTCTGGATTTATTTTGGGGGGGGTGGGTACCATTAAGTTAGTGTAAAAGAAAGTTTGATATTTAGAGTATTCCATTTTCTTAAACATGCTTACTTTCTCCATTCCCATGTTCTGATTCAGGCCTTTACACTCCCCCTTTTTATGTTTTGGTTGCCACACATTGTTTCTGTTTATTGTGTTCAAATAGCCTCCTTTCGTATTTCTTGTAGTGTAGGTCGTTTATTAGAAAATTCCCTCAGCTTCTGTATGCTTGGAAATGTCTATATTCCTTTTTCATATCTAAAGGATATCTTTACTGGGTATATTATTCTTGGCTCATAATTTCTGTCTTTCAGTTGTTTGACTGTTTGGTTCCACTCCCTCCTGGCCTGTAGAGTTTCTGGTGAAAAAAATCTGATGATAATCTGACCGGCTTTCCTTTGTACGTTGCCGTGTTTTTTTCTCTGACTGCCTTGAGGATTCTTTCTTTGTAGTTGAATTTTGACAGCTTTAATACAATGTGCATTGGAGAGGGCCTTTTGGGGTTGAGGTAATTAGGTGTTCTATTTGCTTCTTGGATTCGAGGATCCACTTCTGTCCATAAGTTTGAGAAGTTCTCATCAACAATTTGTTTGAATATATTCTCTGTTCTCTTCCCTCTTTCTTCTTCTTCTGGTATGCCCATTATTCTTATATTGCTCTTACTTGTGGAGTCAGAACATTCTTGTAGAGTTCTTTCATTTCTTTTAAGTCTCATGTCTCTTTCTTCTTCCATCTGTGTCATTTCCAGGTTTCTATCTTCAATGTCACTGATTCTTTCCTCCATCTGGTCAACTCTACTACCTAAGCTGGCTATTCTTCATTTCTTCTGTTGAGTTCTTAAACTACACAAATTCTGTTTGGTTCTTTTTAAAATTTCAATCTTTTTGGTAAAATGTTCCCATTCTTTGATTCTGTTTCTGAGTACATTAAACTGTCTTTCTGTGTTTTCTTGCATCTCATTGAGTTTTTTTCTGAACTGCAATGTTGAATTCTCTGTCATTTAAGTCACATATTTCCATATCTTTAAGTTCATTTTCTGGATACTTTTCATTTTCTTTCTGAGATGTCTTGTTACCTTGGTTATTCATGACAATTAATGATTCATTATTTCTCTTCCTAGACATTTTCAGGAGTGGGTTCTGCAACAAGTTGTTAGGAAGTGGTCTTTCTTTTGTTTTGCAGTACATGTTGGTAGAATGTTTTATTTTCTCTCCGACTGCAGCCTTTTTTCCTCTCTCACACTGTAGTGTTGTGTTTTCTCTGCACTCTTCCCGCTCTTCACACAATGGAGTATTCCCTGTAAGGCGGGCTTCTCCTCTGTTAACCGTTTGTCTGTGTCTTAGGGCACAGCATCCATCCATTTGGGCATGCGGAAAGCTTTTGAAGTTCCAAAGCTCTTCCTGCACCAGATTCAGAGTCTGTGTGTTTCAGCAGTTCTGTTTACTCCTGTAGGGATCCACTCAGATAGGTGGGGACAGGGGAGGATAGGTTGTGAGAGGTGACCAATGGGAATGGAGGACAGCCAGTCCTGCTTCCACAGCTCCCTCCCCTTTGCCGGAATTAATAGGGTCCAAATCTGTGTCTGCAGACCACAGTTTTCAGAACTGTAAATATTCTGTTCTTTTGATCTGACACTGCCACTCTTCCACTTCTATCACTGGGCAGGTGGGGTGGGGTAAGCCCTGGGAGGGAAGGGTGGGGTCCTCTAGTCTCAGTGCCGTAGGCTTCCTTTCTCTGTGGCAGTGAGGGCTTAAACCACCATTTTCAGCCTATTTCTGTCAGTCTTTGCTCCAAGGTCTCTGCCGTAATTGTTGGTTTCAGTCGTGTTAATTCTGTCCCCTCAGCCCTGTGGGCCATAAGTGGAGCCCTAGCAGCCCGAGTTCTTCCCTCTCCTGCATCTGAGGTAGTTCCTGGATGTAGGGAGCTCGGAGCACTGAGCTAGATCTGCGTCCTGTTCCAACGCGGCTCCGTCTTCGCACTTCTCCCTTCCCTCCTCCCCTGCTTAGGCAATTTGCTCACATTTAGTTGAATTTAGCAGTGAGCCTCTTCACCTTGCCTGTCTGCTATGCAGAGTTTTTTGTGGAGTTCTAGTTGTTCGATTTGTTTTAAATTCTAGGGGAGATTTCCAGAGACTCACCTCACGCTGCCATTTTGATGGCGTCACTGGGAGCTTATATATTGATAAATGTTATGTCTTTTTGTTCTTTGTCCCCTTTATCTTTATGAATCGTCTGTCTTTGTTTCTTGTTATTTTATTTTCCATCCTGTAGTCAGCCTGGTCAATTTTAATTATGGCTATACTCACTTTTCTCTGCATGCCATTTGCTTGAAGTATAGTTTTCCACCCTTTCACTTTTAGTCTATATTTGTCCTTTTAACAGAGATGTGTCTCTTGAAGGCAGTACATGCGTGGGTTTTGGTTTTTGATCCAATCTGGTACTGTGTGCCTTTTTGTTGGTGAGCTCAGTCCATTTGTATTTAGGTTGATTATTGATATGTGAGGATTTTCTATAGCTATTTTATCTTTTGTTTTCTGGTAGCTCATTGTCTCCATTTTTCTTTGCTTTGTGTTTCTACCTGTTAGTTTAGTTTGGTCGTATTCTATGATTTTTGTTCCCTGTTTCCTCCATTTTTATGTTATGTGTTTCAGTTCTCAATTTATTTCAGAGGTTATCATTAAGTTTATGTAAAAGAAAGTTTCATATTTACAGTAATTCTTTTTCTTTAGCATGCATCTTATCTCCATTTCTTTTTGCCAGTTCAGATCTTTACCCCCCTCCCCTTTTATGTTTTTGTTGTCACAAATGATTACTATCTATGCTGGGAGTTCATTTCTGAGTTGCAGTAACAAACGGTCTTCTTGTTCTTTTTCCTTTTTTCTGTTTTTTTTCTTTACCCTTTATGTTATGTTGAAATGTATAGTTCCCTATTCTATGTAGAGGTTACTATTTCCTGCTTCTGTCTGTCTGTTAGTTATCTTGCTCATCGTTTTTTTTTTTTTTTTTTTTTTTTTTATCCTTTTGTGTTTTTATTTCTGGTCGAATAGCCTCTTTCAGTGTTTCCTGCAATGTAGGCTTTGTGGTAGAAAATTCCCTCAGCTTCTATATAGGAGTATCTGGAAAGGTCTTTATTTCTCCTTCATATCTAAAGGATAACTCTGTAGGATATATTATTATTGACTGGTAATTTCTCTCTTTAAACTGTTTGAATATTTGATTATGTTCCCTACTTGCTTGTAGAGTTTCTGCTGAAAAGTATGATGAATATCTAATGGGCTTTCCTTTGTAGATTACCATCTTTTTTTCTCTTCCTGTCTTGAGAACTCTTTCTTTGTCATTAATTTTTGACAGCTTCAATACAATGTGCCTTGGAGAAGATCTGTTAGGACTGTGGTAATTAGGTGTTCTGTTTGCTTCTTGGAATTGAGGATTTAGTTCTTTCCATAGGTTTGGGAAGTTGTTGAGTATTTGTTTGAATAGTCTCTCTATGCCCTAGTCAATCTCTTCTCCTTCTGGTATACCCATTATTCATCTGTTGCTTTTTCTGATGGAATCAGATAGTTCTTGTAGAGTTTTCTTTTCTTTTTTTTTTTTTACTCTCACTTCTCTGTCTTTCTCCATCTACATCATTTCCACATTTCTATCTTCGATATCACTAAATCTTTTTTTGATCTGCTCAGCTCTATTTCCTAAGTTGTCTATTTATTCTTTATCTCTTATTGAGATTTTCAGCTCCAGAATTTCTATTTGGTACTTTTTTAAAAATTTCAATCTCTTTGGTAAAATATTTATTTCATTTATCAATTTTATTTCTGATTCCATTAAACTGCCTTTCTGAGTTTTCTTGCGTCTCATTGAGTTTTTTCAGAACTGCAAGCTTGTATTCTCTGTCATTTATGTCATATATTTCCATATCTTTAAGTTTACTTTTTGGAAATTTTTCATTTTCTTTCTGAGCTGCCTTGTTACTTTGGTTATTCATATCAATTAATGGCTTATATCTCTTCCTAGGCATCTACAGGAGTGAATTCTGGAGCAGGTTGAAATGAATAGGCCTTTCTTTTGTTCTCCAGTAGGTAGCGCTGGAATATTTTATTTTCATTTATGCAGGAGAATTTTATTTTCCCTTGCACATCCCGCACAGTAGACTTCCCAGTGAAGTGAGGTTCTCCTCTGTGACAATGTCACCTAAGTCTCAGGGCACCACCCCATAGGAGGATGTGGTGAGCAATCGGGTTCTGAGCCTCTGAAATCCCAGTGCTGCCCCTGCAACCAGGTGCAGAGCTGTGTGCCTCAGCACTCCTGGGTGCCTCCACTGCAATCAGCTGTGAAAGGTTTGGGTAGGGTGGGCTCGGGGAGGCAGCTTGTGTGTTTGTGGCTTTGTTCTCTTCTGAGTAATGGCAACTGCCAGACCACAGCTGCCTCACCCTTATAGCTTCTCCTTTGTCACTGGAATTATCTGCAGTGTGCGTCAGCCACTGAGGAACTGTCTCTCTAGTTCTCAGAGCTGTAGATATTGTGCTCTTTAATATGACATTACTATAGTTTTTTCTGGGGTCTGAAGCTAACACTGGGTGGGGGTGGTTCGCTCTGGGATGGTGACAGGAGCCAGCCATGCTCTGTGGCTGTTTTCTGCCTGGCAGTGAGGGATGTTAGACTGCATTGTCCCACTTCTGTATTCAGTCATTGTCCTGAGGTCTCTGCCCCCATTACTGGGTTCAGCTGTATTATATGCTAATCCCTCAGGCAGAATTGCTGGGGCCACAGAGAGTGCACTTGCAGTCTCAACTGTCCCCTCTCCCTGGACCACAGTAAGCTCCAGGATGTAATCTGAGACACCCTTCTGTGTACTTCTCCCTTGTTCCCCTGTTCAACCCAATTTGCCCACTTTCAGATATTTGATGTGCAGATCTCAGATGTTTTTGTGTGTTGCATAGGGAATTCTTTGTTGAATTATAGCTGTTCAACTTGTTATGACTTCCAGGGCAGCGATCATAGAGCACCCCTCATGCTTCCATATTTTTGGTGTCACTAGAGAATGTGTTTTTTTTTATTTATTTAATGGTGGAACTTAATGCTTCTTGATTGAAAATTAGAAGCCACTGTGAAGAAATCATGTCAAATTATCTTGCTAATGTACTTGTGCCCAGTAAATGTTTGTGGAACCCAAATCCTGGGTAAAAAGGAAATCCCACAATTTCTTAACAGCCTAGCTGGATTAGGCTGTTTTCAGTGAGAATGAAATGGTTTCACATTGATGCATTAACTGTCCTCTACATTTATAATTTTTGTCTTGACTGAATCTAGTAACCTTGGTGTGGCTACTGGTTGACTTCTTCAATTCAGAATATATGTTAGACATCTATTCTTTTGGATTTATGTATTAAAATCTTCACAAAATAAAGAATACAGAGAGAGATGCAAAATGAAAAAAATGTATGAAAAGCTAAGTTTTACTGTTCTGAAAAATATGTAGAAATTAGGAACCATTGAAGAGAGAAGTTGAAGTGCCATTTATGATTTCAACTGCTTTAATCTTTAACATACATTTGATCAAATTTGTACAGAGCCTGTTGCTTTGAAAACTCTATTCAATGTACTTCTTTTGCTGTTTTCGTCTACACAGTATTTTAGTACCGATCTAGTCTGAAATAGTGCATTTCCTGTCATGGAAAACAACTGGAGCTTTAATAAATAAAAAATTAATGGAAGCATGAAAGCTTTTAAACATGGGCTCCATTGATCTACTCTATTTGAAGATATAGGATGTTATGAGAAAACAATGTTCATATTAATGCCTTTTGATAGATACACATTATAAATACATAATATAAATATGTGATAAGCCTGATATAGCTCTGTCTATATGTCCATATGTCTAACATCCTGCTTTCCAAACAAAAGAAAAGGAATGCGTATTGAAAGAGAAATTAAAGTTGCTATTCATCTTTTGACATACTTTCTATAATGCCACAAGTATTGCAGATTAAAAGGAATTTAGATGGAAGGAAAGTGTTTTTTAAAGCATACTTTTAAAGGGTTACAACAGAAGAAGAAACAAACAAAAGTTTCTAGCCATAATTTAACTGCAAATGGATCAAAAGGGAGAAGTGATTATGTCACCTCTAGAAACCACTGCAAAATCTCCCTCAAACAATTGTAACCTGAAAGTCATTACTCAGATCAGTGGAAAAAATATCAATTAAAAGAACTTATATGTTTAAATTAGTATCTATAGGAAGTTGTTCTCAAATAAATATATTTTATAAATCCACTTGAACCTTGTGCTACTCAGTCAGTGTGGAAATGAGATGAAGGTGAGTTTATTCCTACTCCTTCATATTCTTTCTTTGAGGGTCTTCCATTTGTAAAGTAATTTCCTAATTCCTGGAAATGGAAAGACAGCTCCCAGATAATTGGGAAATTTGAGTATTTTCTATTCTTTGTATTGTGTAAAAGTACTAGAGATCTGTCTGCATGTTGCTAATTCAGAATTATAAAGACACAACTTTTGTTAAGATGTCAAACTCCCACTTAAAAAAATATCAGAAGCAAACTAGTAGAGTGGGAAACTTACATTTGGAATTAAAAATCCTAAATCCCTGTCACAGCTTTCCTACATACTGCTATTGTATTTAGTACATAATTAGCCCTTGATAATGTAGAATAAATTAAGTAATTAATAGCAAATTAGACAAATTTATCTCTCTAAATTTTGGTTTTCTTATCTAAAATGGGAATATGTCGCCTCTGACTTGGTCTGAAAATTGGTCATATTGATTAATATAAGACTATTTTTTACACTGTCAACTTAGAATTATTTGTATGAGAGTAGTATTAGTTTTTTTTGTTTTAAAAATGCAGTGTTAATGATAGGATTTCTCTATAATTATTAGGATCATTTCATAATTATTTGTAAAATAAACCATTAAAATCAGTTTTTCGAACCCTAACAAACCAATGGAAACAGGTTCATACCTATTAATGTATCCTTTCCATTTTTCATGTGTTTTACATCAGTTTAATTAAATATCTCCAATGGCTTGTCAGTGTACAGTAGCCCCCCCTTGTCCATGGGGGATACGTTTCAAGACCCCCAGTGGATGCCTGAAACTGCCGATCATACTGAACCCTATATGTACTGTGTTGTTCCCTACACATACATACCTATAAAGTTTAATTTATAAATTAGGCTATTTCATGGATAGAAGATTCATTCTTACCGTAGATCTTAGCAGTGTCAGCATATGATTTTTTTTTTTACCTTAGGTCAAGAAGTTTCACCTTTTCATCTTAAAAGAAGTACTTTACAGTTTCTCTGTGGTATATAGGAATTGCCAGCATCATTAATCTTGTGATTTGGGGCTATTATTAAGTAAACTAAGGATTACTTGTACATAGGCACTGAGATACAGCGACGCTGCATCTGATAATCCAGCTAGCTGGCTACTAAGTGACTAATAGGTAGGGAGCATATGTCATATACAGCATGGACCTGCTGGAAGATGGAATTATTCATGTTCTGTGTGGGACAGAGCAGGATGCCGTGAGATTTCATCATGCTACTCAGAATAGCGCATAATTTAAAACTTATGAATTGTTTATTCCTAGAATTTTATATTTAATATTTTTGGACTGATATTGACCATGGGTAACTGAAACTGAAACTGCAAGGTCAAACTGCAGGTAAGCGGAGACTATTGTAGCTGTTCCAAAATACTTAGCTAAGACTCCCTTTCCAGATACGTAACCTGAATTTGAATTTCAGATAAAGAGGAAAACCTTTATATTTAGGCCCATAGATTAGATTCCTACCTGGTTTTAAAAATCTTTTGTTTCATATATTTTAATTAATCTGCTCAGGCAATTGTGTCTTTTCTTCAGTGAAACACATAGCAAATGAGAATGGCTTCATTTTGTTTCTCTTGTTGGTGGTTTTTCTTTGTTTTTTTTTTTTTTTTTGATGGCTGCATTTCTTACAGTCACAGATAACAGAGATGATTCTTATAAAGTCAATGTTGTATTTATCTTTAACATATTTTCAAAGAAAATTAAAGCAAAACCTTTGGAGAATAACTTGTATATAAAATAATTTGTTTAAAAAAAGTGTATTCGTTTTCTGTTGCTACCATAAAAAGTTACCTCAAACTTAGTCGCTTAAACCAATACAAATTTATTATCTTAACATTTTTGTAGGTCAGAAATCTGGTGTGGGCTTCACCAAACTAAAATCAAGGTGTTGGCAATTTGTTTTCCTTTCTGTTGGCTCCAGGAGAGAATCTGTATCCCGGTCTTTCAGATTATTGGCACAATTCAGTTCCTTGTTGTTGTAGGACTAAGGTAACTGTTCTCACGGGCTTTCCCCTGAGCCTGTTCCCAGTCTCTAGACTCGTTCTACATTTCTTGGCTCACATCCCCCTTCCTTCCATCTTAACCCTTAATAAGGGTTAAGACCTTCTTATGTTACATCTCTCCGACACACTCTTCTGCCTTCCTATTTAATGACTCATGTGATTACACTGGACCCATTCTGATAATTCAGAATAGTCTCCTGTTCTCATGTCCTTAAACTTAATCTTGTCTGCAAAGTCTCTTTTGCCATGTAAAATAAAATACTCACCGGTTTCAGAAATTTGGATCTGGGCATCTTTGGAATGGGGCATTAGTCTGCCTATCATAGACCAAGAGATAAAAATAGTTTTATTTCTAAAGATATGGTAAAAAATGAACAACCGCTTTTTTAACATTAGATTGGACATGTGATAAGCAAAGAAAAATGGTACCACAATGTGAGGATAACTAGACAATAAGGGAATAGAAAATTTAATAAAATGAAGCAACTATGGGTTTTTTTTCAAACTCTTGCATTCATTTTTTGTGTCATATGCACAGGTAGGAAGTAACAGCATCTGGTAACAATTAAACATTTTCTTTTCTCTTAAAAAATCAGCTATAGGAATTTTTTTAAAAAAATAATGTGTAATGATTTCTGAAAGATAGTTAAGATTGCTTGGATTTTGAGATAAGGACTTGACAAATGTGTAAAGTTGATGCAAAACTGTTTTTGAAAGGAGGAGAGATTAACATTCTCTAGAGTGTATGCCAAGATTTGTGTATTTCTAGTGTTAGCAATTGGTCTGCTTTCAAAAAATGATAAATACTGATGTTTGCTATGGAAACAACTTTGCTAAAAATAATTTTCAAAGACTATCTTTTTGTTTTTTATAATGGTTACATCCAATTTATTGAGAATGTATTATATGCATATAAAAGGAACTCTGCTTCCATTTGTAAAACAGGTTTAAAGCATTCGAAAGTATTGATGGCCACAAAAATCTCCTAATTTTATTTGAAATTTTATTCTTTGTTACTGTGGTTTTTAATTGTTACTTTGACTACCCTGACATCTGTTATAGCTGTTTCACAAACTTGTGAACACTACATTTTATTTTATTTTGTTAAATTTATTGGGGTGATATTGGTTAGTCAAATTATATAGGATTCAAGTGTACAATTCTGTATTACATCATCTATATATCATATTGTGTGTTTAGCACCCAGAGTCAGTTCTCCTTCCATCACCATATATTTGACCCTCTTTACCCTCATCTACCACCTTCCTCCCCACTTACCCTCTGGTAACCACTAAATTGTTATAAAACTGAAAGCAACAACAAACAAGGCAAACAAACAAAGAAACAAAAACTCATAAACATTACTTTTTAAATGGTAGGTTTTTATAAAAAAAGGCTATTTACATTTAGGTAAAGACAAAAATATAATATGATGGGCATGGATCATCGATTTATTCAAGAAACTTACTGTTCCACATTTAATGGAACACTTTTAGTAAATTCCAGCACTTATGTATCAGAGGGCTATCAATTTAGAAATATCTAAGCCCCACTCCACAAACTCACTTAATAACTGTTGAGTATCAGCAAATGACCTTTGGTTTCCACAATGCAGTCATTTAAGTAGCTAATATTTATTAAGAACTTACTATGTGCCATGCATTGCTCTAAGTGCTTTGCATGGATTATCTCATTAAATCCTCACATTACATTCTCATTTATCTATGAGAAAACTGAGGCCCAGAGAAATAAAGTTTCTTGCCCCAACTCACACACAAAAGCAACTAGATTTCATAACCAGGTAATTGGACTTATTCTAATCCACTGTTTCTTAATCACATTGAGTATATTAAGAAACTACCAAATCATTAAGTTTAGGTGTTAATTAGAGTAATTAGAGTAAGGTTCATGGCCTCACAGTTTAATAAGTACTAAGTACTAAGTAATAAGTACTAAGATAAGGGGTAGGTATAAAACAGCATATTTTAGGTAAAATAATTCTGGACTTGGATTCTAGTCCCACACTCTTCACTTGTCAGATGAGTGATATTGGATAAATCACAATATATCTCAAACTTGGTTACCTCATTAGTAAACTGAGAGTAATACTTTACTGTGTTATTAACAAGTTTAAATGAAATGATGTATATGAAAATACTTTGCACTATACACATGTTAGATATTAAATATATGAGGGTTCATTGTCAGTAGTAGAGCATGTGATAGTAAGAATTATTCCAATGTAAAACCACAGCAGCACCATATTTAATTCATGGTATTTAACATGATGACACTGAATCATTAAGTTTCTCCTCTCTTCTTGCATTTCTTTTACATGTGAATTTATTTTATTAAATGAGATTATTCTTGACCTCAGTCACATTCTAGGAAAACACATTCTAAACTTGATCCATAGTGATCTTTTGTTTCTCAATACCTAAAATATTTGTATGATGTAAAATACTTATATAGTAAATGTACAGAGACCTAGTAGTTTGTGTGACCCCTATCATATCACTTTGCTTATTATTTTTCCCCACTGAACTTTCTAAATGCTCAGGATGCTTAAAGGTATGTCTTTCACCACTAGCACTTCAGTCTTGAAATTTACTTCTTTCTTCTATGACTTGACTTGATCCTGTTCTTCCTCTTTCCTTTCTAGCTACTCTTCTTAAATATTTCATTGGCAAGCTTCTTTCCCTCCTTCAAATCTAGATGCTTCCTAACATTCTTTTCTCAGAACTCTTCTTTCTCTAAATACATTTTCTCTTGAAAATCCTGTCCATATCGGTGGCTTGAACTTCTAGCTCTAGGGAAATGACTCCCAAATCATATCATTTCTCTACTAAAATTCTTCAATGCTTCAAACTTGTCCCCTAAGATAAATATTTTCCTGACCCTAGCATTCAAATTCTTAAACACAGTAGTAGCCTGAAAAATTGTTCATCAACTGACCCCCAATAAATAACCAAATGAATAGGCCTTATTTGCAGTACTTGCCAAAGTCTGTGGTAAAAATTCTTCTACTGTGACCAGCTTCAAGCTAACAACGTGGTGTTACTGAACACAGACGTGAGAATAGATACTATGTCACATCTCTCAAGCTGGTGTGAGCCAGTTCCAATATACCCACTCCCTTTACCACTTCTTCAAATTTTATCTCCAGCGTTATCTCCCCAGTCTGCTCCAAATTAGATTTTTTTTTTGCTAAATACGCACCATACCTGATTACTTTATACACTGCTATTTTATTCATGTTAGTGACTAAATTTGGAAAAGTCTGACTCTTCTTTTCCTACTGAAATCCTAATCAGCTTTTCAAGTCTCAACTCTTTGAAGATTTTCCCCACTAACTTACTCTGTTATATTCTTCTGTGAGTTGCTTTTACTAATTCCAAACCTCCCTATGTTTTTCTACCACCAAGATTCTAAATATCTGCATCCAGGGATTTGTTCTTCCCAGTGTTACTCAGCCCCGAGTCTTGCTTATATCCTCAATACCTGCAGTTGAAGCAAATTGATAGCTGATGGGCCACCCAATCTCTCCCTCACGGTTGGTCAATCTGGTTTGATGTATTCTAGTTGTACATTTAGACACCCTCCATCCCCATTTTTTGAAGTAGCAAAAATGAGATTTCCTGAAACAGATCACCCAAACCCCAAAAAAACAGTTGTTTATCTTGTGTAGACTTGATCTATATCCAAGAATCATTGCAGTGAACAATTGTCTTTAATAATGAATTTAACGTTATGGATTTCGTTGACCATAGAATTCCACTCTTTTGGGAAAATTAAATATTGTCAAACCCTTGTTCTTTATCTACTATTGGGCTGCATAAGACGTGAATGGAAATTAATACATTGGCTAGAACCTCTGAAGCAAAATTTATTTCATATAATGCTGCTAATTTGTATTTTCCTTGTGGCATTATTTAAACATATATTTATCTCCTTTCTTCCAAGTTCAAGCAAAATATCACAAAGAAAGAAATGTCCCTTAAGTATTCAAATGATATTTGCATTTTTTTCTAGAAAACATCAAAAAACAGGGCACCTACCAGAAATGTGGGTGAGTGCGTACTCTGAAAATCTATTTGTGTAAGTAATTAGAGTGGAGACTTTTAGAGATTTCTTCTCCAGGTACTATAAACTCAGTTATAGAGTAATGCACTGATATAAATTCTTAATTTGCCCTTTTCTGCTATTTGCCACACTGAATTCTCTTTGGCGTATTTAAATCTTTTGCTAACTCAGGTGGTCTAGGCTATTTTTATTTACATTGAATGAATTAAGCAATCAACACATACACACAAAATGCTTAATGGATGGATTATGTTCAAAGAACTAGGTGAGGAAACTGGGTTAGGCAATTTGTCCATTTTGATACAGCTAATATATGTTACATCAGAATTTGAACCCAGGTCTGCAGTGTTGTTTGCCAAATAACACATTGCCTGACCATCTTCATAAAATATGTTCTAGACAGGGAGTCTGCTGTTTTTCGTTGTTGTTGGTTTTTTGTGTTTTTTTTTTTTCCCTGTCAAATGGGTTCATTCATTAGAGACCTGTAGATGAAATGGCAGGAAAAGTCAGTGGGATCCAGCTTAGACTGTCAAGATTTTCAGGGTAAGGGGTTAATATTCTGTTTTACAGGTCTTCGAGGGTGATGAAAACACACTTTGTTAACGGTAAATATATTTGTCATTTGAAAGCTTGATTAGAAGCCTAACTCTGTGTGCAGAAAATTGAGATTTGTGGGCATGCTGGAGTTTAAGCAAAGCAATTAGAAAGTTATCTTAAAAATCATATATGTCCCAATCAAAAGAATGTGCTGTTTCAGAATTTTCCCTGTGTTGGATTTTCCTTTCTTTGGCATCTTCCCTTTGTATGGATAATGGAGTATTCGATCTATTACTGCTATTCTGTATCATAACAAGTATTTTCCCTGTAGCATAGTATATGGAATAGTATTTCTAAGTAATAGCTCTTTCACTACTTCAAGCCAAACATAAACATGAATTCTCTTATCACATTTGATATTTCTAAGGTGATTAATGGATTTTTGTAAGGCCAATACATTATCAATATAAATAGCAAAGAGAAAGACTATTTTCAGCAGAATTTCATGATTAGTAATGTCAGTTTCCAAAAGTAAATATATTTACATTTCCTATTTAAGACTGCAAGTTTTCAAAATCATTCTAGATAAAACTCTGAAAACTGTAGTGTTTAAATTAGAGTCTATGTTTTTCTTCTTGTCTCTTCCTATATGGAAAAACAAACTTCAATAGAATCGAGGAAGAGTTTGATCTTCCTAGAGCAAAGGATTTAGTTGCCCTATGACAAAATGGACTTAGATGATAAATCTATGTATCATAAAATAGGATTATTTTAATGTTTTTCCAACTAATTTTTAGAAAACTGCCAGGATTTTTATGTTACTAATTTGAGATAATGTAGAGTGTTATAACATTATTTTATTATTTTTAAAAAATTCTAGGAGCATATATCTATAATCATGTAGGCATATAATCATATAATAATATAGGAATCAAAGAAATAGACATTCTCATTCTTGGAAGTATCAGAGTAGGTCAGGGTAATGTAATTTCACTTTAAGGGTCACATTTATTATTTTAATAACAAGATACTGTTATTGATTTGAACACTCAAAATGATACCAGAAGCTCTCTGAGGTTCCTCTGGTATTCCAGTAGTGGAAAACTGTAATCACAATGACCATTTAGGCTACCCTCATTTTATATGGGGAATTCTCAGTGAAGTCACCACCAGGAATTTTAAAGTACACATACATACAAAAACACACATTCATCAGTGACTATACGTAAATCGGTCATATTGTCATTGAAGCACTAATATGCTCACATATTCATGTGGGTGGCTACATTATCACAGCAAAATTCTTATGGTGAATCATCCTTGGCTCTAAGAAAATTGTAAAGCCCAAAGAAAAATCCTAAATTCAAGGTGTCAAAGAATTGTCAAATACCATGCCCCTAACCATGAGAACATTTTTTTGAAGAATCATAGAGAGCTCTTGGATGCTTTAGACTTGAGGTAGTTGTAAGCAATTTACTTCAGTTGCCTCTGGTTTCCCCAGATCAATCATAATAGCTCATTTTATCCTGTCAGTTGCAAATATAAAACAAAATTCTGCCTTGTCTCCCTGCCCAACTCTTACCCCAAAAGGTACATAAGGATAAATGATATATTTATAAATCCACCAATCCCATTGGTAGAGATGGCCAAAGAGTTCATTTTACCTGACAGTTTCTATCACTAGTTAGTTAACAAAGTCAAATTCTTAAATGTAGGCAAATACCTTATTTTTCAGAGGAAATAATATGATACATTTGGCGGGGGGGGGCATAATGTAACTCTAACCGAAGAAATAATTCAATATTGTTTTAGATCTGGAATGTTCTAGGGCCCTAATAAAAAGAGCAACTAAAATACAAAGCATTCCTTGAGTACTATGTCCTCATTTTCCGTTGATGTATTAGTGCCTAATGCTTCATCATATGCCCCCACGGTACTTATCAAATACTAGAGAAGTACAGAGAAATTTGTAAGGTATTCCGTGCATAGTTCCCTGATAAAAGCTAATACCCTTTTACTATATAACATTGGTTCATGCTTAAATCCATATATTAGCTATTTTATTTTTGTGGTAGATTTTTGTGTTTACAGCCACATTTACCAGGTGATACTTTTGAGAAACAGAACAAAAATAGTCATGGGTTTTTCTTATGAGCATCATAGAAATGCTGTATAGCTTGCTTAAAACTGAGGCTTGCAGTGACAGTATTCAGGCTCAGTTTTGCTTACAAGTCAACTTGATGATGTGTCTGCCAGTGTCGTATTTCTACTGTTTTTGCTTGCTGAACTTATTTGCTTATTAAAATGATTTTTTAAATCTTTTAATTAAATTTATTGGGGTGACATCTGTTAATATAATTATATAAATTGGAAGGGTACAATTCTATATAATACATCATCTATATACTGCTTTGAGTGTTTAGTACCCAGAGTCAGTTCTCCCTCCGTCACCACATATTTGACGCCCTTTTCCCTCTTCTACTTTTTCCCTGCTGCTGTTACCCTCTGATAACCACTAAATTGTTGTCCGTGTCTATGAGTAATTCTTTCTTTGTTTTGTTTATTTGTAGCTTTCAGTTTTATATCCCACATATCAGTGAATTCATATTTTTCTTGACTTTCTCTGTTTGATTTGCTTTGCTTAGCATTATAATTAAAATATACATTCAGGTTGCACAAATGTCAGTATTTCACCTTTTCTTGTAGTGGAGTAATATTTAATTGTGTATATGTACCACCTCTTCTTTATCCAATCATCTATCGAAGGACACTGGTTGTCTTCTTATCTTAGTCACCATGATAATGCTGCAGTGAACATAGTGGTATGTATATCTTTATGGATAAATGTTTTCAGATTCTTTAGGTAGATGCTCAGGAGAGGGATTGCTGAGTCGTATGCTAATTCTGTTCTTCATTTTTTTTTAAAGATTTTATTGGGGAAGGGTAACAGGACTTTATTGGGGAACAGTGTGTACTTCCAGGATTTTTTTACAAATCAAGTTGTTGTCTTTTCAATCTTAGTTGTGGAGGGTGCAGTTCAGCTCCAGTTGCCGTTGTTAGTTGCAGGGGGCAGAGCCCACCATCGCTTGCAGGAATCGAGGAGTTGAATCTGGAACCTTGTGGGTGAGAGCCCACTGGCCCATGTGGGAATAAAACCAGCAGCCTTCGGAGTTAGGAGCACAGATCTCCAACCAACCGCCTGAGCCACCTGGCCGGCCCTATTCTTCATTTTATGAGAAATCTTCATTCTTTTTCACAGTGGCTGTACCAATTGACATTCCCAGCAGCAGTGTATGAGGGTTCTTTTTCTCCACAGCCTCTCCAACACTTGTTACTTGTCTTCTTAATAATAACCATTCTAACAGGTATGAGGCAGTACCTCTTTATGGTTTTGATTTGCGTTTCCCTAATATGTACTGAAGTTGACCATCTCTTTATATATCTGTTGGCTGTCTGTATGTCTTCTTGGGAGAAGTTTCTGTTCATGTCCTCTGCCCAATTTTTAAATTGGCTTGTTTGTCTTTTTGTTGTTGAGTTGTATAAGTTCCTTATATTTTGGATATTAGCCCATCATCAGAGATGTTGTTTACAAATATTTTCCCCCATTCAGTTGGTTACCTCTTTGTTTTGTTGATGGTTCCATTTGCTGTGCGGAAGCTTTTTGGTTTGATATAATCCCATGCGTTTATTTTTGCTTTTACTTACCTTGCCTTTGAGGTCAAATTCATAAAATCCTCTCTAAGATCAAGGTCTATAAGTTTAGTACCTATGTTTTCTTCTATGCAGTTTATTGTTTCAGGTATATATTTAGGTATTTGATTCATTTTGAGTTAATTTTAGTATATGGTGACAGATAGTCTAGTTTTATTCTTTTTCACGTGGCATTCCACTTTTTCCAGCACCGTTTATTGAACAGGCTTTCTTTTCTCCATTGTATGTTTGGCTCCTTTGTTGAATAATGTGTGTGTGTGTGTGTGTGTATACACTGTGTAATATATATATATATATATATATACACATATATATATATTACTATATATATTACTATATATATTGTATATATATATACAATATATATAGTAATATATATTGTATATTGTATATATATAGTAATATATATTGTAATGTATATATTGTATATATATATTGTAATATATATATACAATATATATTGTAATATATACATATATGTATAATATATATGTGGGTTTATTTCCAGGTCCTCAATTCTGATACATGGGTCTGTGTGTCTGTTTTTCTGCCAATACCATGCTGTTTTGGTTATTGTTACTTTGTCATACAATTTGGAGTCAGGGAGAGTGATACCTCTGGATTTGTTGTGTCTTTCTAAGGACTGCTTTGGCTATTCAGGGTCTTTTGTTATTGCATACAATTCTAATATTTTTTTTATATGTCTTGAAAAATTTACATTGAGATTTTGATGGGAATTGCACTAAATCTGTATATTGTTTTGGGTAATATGGCCATTTTACCATTTTAACTATGCTGATTATTCCAATCCATGAACACAGAATATCTTTCCCTTTCATTGTGTCTTGCATTTCTTTTAATAATGTCTTGTAGTTTTCAGTGTATAGGTTCTTCACATCCTTTAAGTTTGTTCCTGAGTATTTTATTCTTTTTGTTGCAATTGCAAAATAATTCTTTTTCAATTCTTTTTCTGAAATTTCATTGTTAGTATATAGGGACACAATGGATTTTTGTACATTGATTTGTATACTTCATCTTTACTCTATTTGTTCATTGTTTCTCATAGTTTTTTGGTGGAGTCTTTAGGATTTTCTATGTAAAGAATCATGTCATCTGCAAAAAGTGACCATTTAACTTCTTCATTTCTGATTTGGATAACCTCTTATTTCTTTCTCTTGCTTGATTGCTCTGGCTAGGACTTCCAATACTGTGTTGAATAACACTGGTAAAAGGAGGCATCCGTTTTTTATTCCTGATTTTAAAGGGAAACTTTCAGTTTTTCATAATTAAGTGTTAAATTAGCTGAGGGTTAGCTGTACATGGCCCTTACTACTTTGAGATACTTTTCCTCTATACCGATTTTATTAAGTATTTTAGTCATAAATGGATTTTGTATGTTGGGAAATGCTTTTTCTTCATTTATGATGTAATCATATGAGTTTTATCCTTTATTTTGTTTATGTGGTGTATCACATTTATCGATTTGTGTATGTTGAACCACCCTTGTGCCCCTAGAATGAACCCCACGTGATCATGTGTAATCTTTTTAATGTATTGCTGTTTTCAATGCTAGTATTTTGCTTAGGATTTATGTATCTGTGTTCATCAGAGATATTGGTCTGTAGTTTTGTGTTGTATGTTATCCTTACCAGATTTTGGTATCAGGTAACGTTGGCCTCACAAAATGAGTTAGGAAGCATTGCCTTTTCTTCAATTTTTTGAAAGAGTTTGAGGGGGACAGGTATTAAATCATCTTTTAATATTTGATAGAATTCACAAGTGAAGCCATCTAGTCCCGAGCTTTTACTTTTCGGGAGGTTTTACATGATTATTTCAATGTCCTTGCTTTTGATTGATCTATTTAGATCTTCCAGTTCTTCGTGATTCAGTGTAGGAAGGTTATCTGTTTCTAAGAACTTGTCCATATTTTCTAGGTTATTGAATTTGGTGGCATATAGTCCTTCATAATATTCTTGTATGATCCTTTTTATTTCTGTGGTATTTGTCATAACTTCTCTTCTTTCATTTCTGATTTTATTTGTGTCTTTTTTCTTTTTTCCTTAGTGAATCTAGCCAAGTGTTTGTGATTGATCTAAAATGAGAATGAAAATAATGATATTCTATGTTTAACTGCATTATCTCTTATTTTTAAACAAAATATACAAAATACTTAAAGATAAACACTGAAAAGATTTTCTACATTACAATTCCTAAAAATATAAATTCAAGCCACTATTTCACAAATATCTTGCACAGATCTACAAAGTATAGTTTCTGTGGGCTAGAGAGATACTAAAGTTTGTACCATTTTGTTTCCTTTGAAAGAATAGTTCACAGTTAATATTGATGCAAAAGTATGAAAGTGTTTAAGTGGGAAGATAATGTTAACTCAGCAGTATCATTACTTTGATCTTTGTTTAAAGTCTCACAAACTAGATTGCTGTTTGATTGACAACCTTGTCAAAGAGTGAATGAAGACTGACACTGTAATATTGAAAATGCAGCATTTATAAAACTTGAAACCCAAGTTTTCTCATGACACTGCTTCTTTTGTGGAAGACTGCATTCTACATTGTTTTTCAATAAATGTGTACACTGCTAGATATAGGTAATCCTTATGGTTTTTTATCTTGAATTCCTGAGTTCCATTCACCTATTTAAACACATAGATTTGGTATGTCCCTATTAGCTGGCAAACATAATTGAGAATCTTAGTTGTAAGGAAAAGTCAAAAAACCAAAGCCTGATCTTCCCAGTGTCTGTTCCTTGTCAGAATATGAATTTATGAGTCTGTGAAATGTTGATCTATTTGTGCTGTGTACCAAAAGCTAAGCATGGTGTGTAGTTAAGAGATAGTTGTTAAGAGCTCAGAATCTAGAGTCAGATAGAAGTGAGTTCACTTTTGAGCTTTACTTTGTGATTTGGGCAAGTGTCCTTTAACCTCTCATAGCTTGTTTCCTCAGCTAGAAAATGGGAGAATAAATAGTACCAATCTTATGCTGTTGTTGTGAGCATTAAAATGAGATGATGAATGTAAAATGCTTATAATTATTACTATTACTATAGTGCTTATTATGATGTTGTACTCACCTAAACAGCCAATAATGCTTAAAAACTGTTTGAATTATCAAAACAAACAACTGTTTGTCTTAAGGCATTTGGTTGTCCCACTAACAAGAAGCTAGAAGTCAGTCTCACCTTTTCTGGGTTTACAAACCTAATTTATTTATCATTGTTCCTAACATCAACTTTATAGAGATATTCATGCTATACGAGCAGAGTGCAAAGTACTTATTCATCTTCATTACATATAACTGGCAAAATTATGAAAACATGGAGATCGTGAAATCATTATAAAAATAAGGCAAGAGTGTTTTCATTTTCTCCACATCTGGGAATAGTGATGATAGAATGCTGTACAGTTGACCCTTTGAATAACACAGGTTTGAATTGTACAGGTGCACTTATATGCAGGTTTTTTCAATAAACACTGTAAATGTATTTTTTGTCTTTTATCATTTTAATAACATTTTATTTTCTCTAGCTTACTTGATTGTAAGAATATAGTATGTAATACATATAACATACAAAATGTGTTTTAGTTGACTGTTTATGTTATCCTTACGGCTTTCCAGTCAACAGTAGGATATTAGTATTTAAGTATTTAGGGAGTCAAAATTTATACAAGGATTTTTGGCTGCTCAGGGGGGTCATTGCTCCTGACCTCTGTATTGTTCAAGGGGTCAATTGTATTTGGAAAGGGTAGGAGACATACAGGAAAAAGACATTGTCAGTGTTGCTATTCTGTCTTTAATTGCCAGAAATATACTAGGGTGTATGTCTATTCCAATTACCTAGAATCTGTTCTGAAATGGCTTTACTAAACACACAGTGTCAAACAAAATTCTGGCTAAATTGCCTTAAGATAGTCACATCATCATCACTAAAAGACATTTCTAGATCTCCTGAGGATAGATTTTCTACTGTAGTATAAAGGACAGTCATATTTGTGTTATTGTTATTTTAAGGAAATCATTCTATTAGCCCACACACATTGAGCGTTTGATCAGATGCTTCTGTGGAAGTACAAGAACTAAACAGGTCTATCTCCTACTTATCAAGAGTTGAAAATCTAGCTAAGAAAACTAAAATTTCCTCCACAAATCCAACCTTAAAGTACTTCTGTGCTTATAATTCTTTCTAATTCAAAGGACCAATCTATGTGGGTAACTAGCTCACCTCATTTTTAAATCTTTTATTTTTCTTCAGCTAAGACAACAGGTAATTTATTGTATACATTACATTCAGCCACAACTGAGGACAGAACTTGTCCAGAATGTCACGGATGCAGAGCAAAAGTCTGTTTTTGTATGAGCAAAGTGGGTCTCTCAAAAGGTGGTCGTGGGAAACAGATGGCAATGTATGTTCTAGATCCATTTAGAAATCCTGGACATTAGGCACGTAGTCCACCAATAGTTACAGTGTTCCTGTCCTCTGGCTTTCCTCATTTCTGCTCCTGTGGCTTCCACAGGTGATCAAGCTAGCAGGTTACTTGGACCTCTGCCTCATCTTTCTTTTGCGCTTCAGCCTGTGCATTCGCTTCCTCTTCTCCTTGGCTCTCATGGCACGGAGATATCTAAGAAGATCTTAAATCTTTTAAAGAGACTAGAACCCATTTAATGCTCTGAAGTGTTCCAGTTTTTACTCTTAGTAGGAATTGTAAAAGTTTCTCATAGTGTTTAAGAAAGAATCATAAATTTTGGCGAGAAATATAAATTCCTCGGATACAAGAACACCTGGTAATTGGCTTACTTTTCATTGTTTGAATTTCTGTATGGAATTTTCAGAGTAAAATTTAAGTATTGGTTTTAGTGCAACATAATAACATTGTTCCTGAAGGAAAACATTCTGATAGAATGAAGTGTCAAAAACTATTTTATTTGTATATAATGCATATGCTTTAGGTTTCGTTTACCACAAATCTACTTTAGCCCAAATATTTTCTTAGCAAATCATTCAGTTTCTTTCAAAGTATTTTTCAATATCATGATTTGATTGACACTTTTATGTTTTAAATTTAGATCTTGAACTATCCACTGGTAAATAGCAACATAGGAAAAATGAGAACAATTCCAAGACTGTAATATATTTTTAATATTTATGTTCTTTGTCTATTTCTTTAATATTTCAGCCATTCTCAGAGTCACCTATTGGTGATATTGGGAAGAGGCAATAAAACTCATTAGACCTATATCTCACTGTCAATATTTTTATGACCACAACACTACCACATATCAGAGCCTTTTAGCATAAGCTTTTGTAATTTTTCCCTTTCCGATCATGCTTATTTATCTCTTTATGATTTATTCCTGTTTTTCATTGCTTAGAAAGTGTCTAAATTAGGCATTTAAAATTAATTAAGTTCCACTATGAAAACAAATATTCCCATGGTGTTTCACTTAATAGCTCAAGTTTAGAAAAGCTGTTAATTTTTTTTCCTGAGAATTGTATTTGCAAATGAAAATAATTCCTATGTAAATAACAGCTGAAATATCTCCATGGTGCTTTGAGTTTAGGACATTTCCTTAAAAAGTGATGTTACTGCCACCCTTTTTAAAACATGATTCTTCATTTACTGTTTCCCTTCATCTGTTGAAATAATTACTTTTCTGCCTTCAATAGTTTATTCTGGTCATTAACATTTCTGTAAAATTAAGTTTGAAAGGTGTTTTTAATGTTGAGATAGACTGCAGTGCTCATTTGGCTGTTAAAGATCAACCTACTTAAGGCTGAACTAATGTTTAACATTCACAGCTATTTGAAGTAGTTCACTACCCAGTTTACTGATGCTGCCAAGGGCAATGATCATATTACTTGCTATTATATTTTGGGAGTTTGTTATTCCAGTAATAAATACAATCAATGGCATTTCTGAACACAGTTGACTCCAATCCTTTACATAGTGCTTCCCCACTAACAAACTGCAAACTATAATTTCAGTGGAAGTGGTAAGTGGGAGGCATTAGATGAGTTCTATTCCATGGAAGTTCTTTGAGAAAAGAAACTGTATTCATGATGGTATTATTTATAAGTGTGTGTATGCATGCATATATGTGCACAAATGATGATGCATTTATGTGTATGTGATGAGTATAAAGTCATGTTACAGGGTGTTTTGTATATGAAATTTAGAGAAATCAATCTTATTATATCATTACCTTGTACAAAAGAGAATAGAGTAAAACATAATCAAGAAATAATCATTGTGAAACTACGATGTCTGCAAAGCAGAGCAAAGAAGTGTTCTACGTGCTATAAGATAGTAAAGTGGTGTAATACAGAGTTCTTCTTATAGAGACTTTACATTTTAGGAACAAGAAGAACATCAAAAAGGGGAATGTCACAGGGCAGGAAAGGATTACTTGGCAAATGACTATTATAGGCATTTGGTACCGTGAATGCAGGTGGAATGAATTGTGTAGTCCCAAAAGGCTTTATGGAGGAGGTGGGACTTGAGTTAATTATGGAATGAAGAGTATGTTTTCATTAAGTACAGTGAAGATATAAAATGTTCCAGATGACATGAATAAATTTAAACAGGATAATAATGTGCTCAGTCCATGTTATTAAGCTGAGCAAACATTAGAAATATAGTGGCAGTATAAAACTTCTAAAGTACAGTGCTGCTTGCTACCAAGGAAATGCTGAATTCACATTTAGACTTTGTCCTTCCTACATATGCTCCCATCCAAAATATTTAAAAATATTATTATGACAGTCACAATATAATCATATATTACCTCAGGGCACACATGGCTCTAAGGACTTTTAGAGTATTAACTAACTCATTTAAACTTCAAAAGGACCTTATAAGGTAGGTACCACAGTTGGCCCTTGAACAACGTGTGGGTTAGGGGTGCTAATCCCCATGCGAAGTTGAAAATCTGCATATAACTTATTTTTTACACTTTATTTATTTTGACATTTAATATTATTTTATATTAATTTCAAATGTACAACATAGTGGTTAGACATTTATATAATTTAGGAAGTGATCTCCCTGACTAGTCTAGTACCCACCTGGCATTATACATAGTTATTACCATATTATTGACTGTATTCCCTGTGCTTCACATTACATGCCCATGACTTTTGTAAATATTAATTTGTACTTCTTAATCCCTTTACCTTTTTCACCCTGACCCCCAACCCCCTTTCCATCTATCACCCTGATTAATCCAGTACCCATCTGACACCATACATAGTTATTACAATATTATAACTCTATTACTCATGCTATAGCCTACATCCCCATGACTGCTGTGTAATAACCAATTTCTACTTCTTAATCCCTTCCCCTTTTTCATTCACCTTAAACCACCCTCTCATCTGGCAACCATCAACATGTTCTCTTATCTATCAGTTTGTTTCTGTTTTATTTGTTTATTTTGTTCTTAAGATTCTACATATAAGTGCAATCATATTGCATCTGTCTTTCTCTGTCTGACATACTCCACTGAGCATAATACCCTCCAGGCCCATTCATACCACCACAGATGGCAAGAACCCATTCCCATCCATGGCTGGGCAATATTTCATTGATAAGTGTACCACCTCCTCTTTTTCCATTTATTCATTGATGGACACCCAGGCTGTCTCCACATCTTGGCCATTGTAAACAGTGCTGCAATGAATATATGGGTGCACATGTCCCCTCAATATAGTGTTTTGGGTTTCTTCTGATAAATATTCAGAAGTGGAATTACTGGGTTCTTCTTTGTCTCTTGTTATAGCCTTTGTTTTAAAGTCTATTTTGTCTGGTATAAGTAATAAGCATTGCTACCTCAGCTTTTTCTTTCCTTTTTCTTTTTCTTTTGGTTCCATTTTCATGAAATATCTTTTTCCATCCATTTACGTCTGTGTGTGCCTTTTGATTTGAATTGAGACTCTTGTAGGCAGCACATTTCAGGGTCTTGTTTTCTTATTCACTCAGCCATCCAACATATTGATTGCAGCATTTAATCCATTTACATTTAAAGTAATTATTGATACATATGTAGGTATTGCCATTTTCTTATTCATATTTTTCATATATATATATATATATATATATATATATATATATATATATATATATTCATCTTAAAGTTCTTTTAAGATTCCTTATAATACTGATTTGGTGGTGATGAACTCCTTTCGCTTTTTCTTGTCTGGAAGCTCTTTATCTGTCCTTCAATACTAAATGGTAGCTTAGCTGGGTAGATTATTCTTGGTTGTAGGTCCATGCTTTCCAGCACTTTGAATGTTTCCTGCCAATCAGTTCTGGCCTGCAAAGTTTCCGTTGAGAAATCAGCTGACACTCTTATGGGAGCTCCCTTGTAGTTAACTAACTGCTTTTCTCTTGCTACTTTTAAGATTTTCTTTGTCTTTAACCTTTGGCATTTTAATTTTGATTTGTCTTGGTGCGAGCCACTTTGGGTTCATCTTGTTTGGGACTCTCTGAGCTACCTGGATTTGTATATCTATTTCCTTCACCAGGTTCAGAAGTTTTCAGTCATTATCTGTTCAAATAGATTTTCAATTCCTTGCTCTCTCTTTTCTCCTTCTGGTACCTATGATGTGAACGTTGGTACACTTGACATTGTCCAAGAGGCCCCATAAACTTTCCTCATTTTTTTTAATTCTTTTTTTTTTCTTTTTGCTGTTCTTATTGGGTATTTTATGCTACCTTGTCTTCTAAATCGCTGATTCAGTCCTCTGGTTCATCTAATCCACTGTTGGTTCCATTTGATCTATTCTAAATTTCAGTTATTGTATTCTTTATTTCTCCAAGTGGTTCTTTTTTAGGTTTTCTATCTTCATTTTTATATTTTCCATCTCTTTGTTGATGTTTTTTCTTAGATCTCTCAGCAAACTTATAATCAGTGTTTGGATCTCTGTCTGGTAGACAACTTGTCTCCGTTTTATTTAGGTCTTTTTCTGGAGCTTTGTTCTGTTCTTTTATTTTGGACATGTTTCTTTGACTCCCCATTTGGGCTGTGTCTGTTTCTATATTTTAGGGTGGCTGCGATTCCTCCCACTCTTAGTAGAGTGGCCTCATGCAGTAGCTGCCCTATAGGACAGTCTCCCTGGTCACCAGAGCCTGGTGCTCCAGGTGTGTCACTTGTGCTACATATATGTGCTTTCCTGTTGTAGTTGAGCCTCAATTGCTGTTTGCATGTCAATGGGAGGGATATAGACCCTCAGGCTGATTGGTTGGGAGGACTTGTCATGACAACAGTGAAGGAGCTGTTATGCAGGAGCTGACCCTACAGATCAGGGTTTGCTTTAGTGAGGCTCTGTCGCTTGCCTAGTCTGTCCTTTGGGTGTGTCATCCTTGGACGTGGCTGGGTGATGCTCCAGCTGGGTCCAAGGCTGGCCTCCAAGCATGCCAGTTTGGGGCTTCCTGGAAGGGGACCCACTGCAGGCCAAGTTTACACGCAGCCTGTGCTCTGCCTGGGGCCACCTGATACGAGCCACAAAGCAGGCTACAGATGACCATCACCTGCAGTGGGCTTGGAAGTGCCTCAAGTGGCGAATCTTCAAACTCAACCCAGCTGTCACTAGTACCAGGCTTAGTCACTAGTGTCACTAGCTCAGCCAGAGGTGTGGGGCATGCCGAAGCCAAATACTCCATGTTTGGGATTTGTGAACATTTGAGAGAGTTTATGAAAGTCTGCAGCATGAGGTAAGACAGATTGCTTGTATGGAAAAGCCACTGGAAGCAGGTTGTGTGTACCTGAAACTTGGATGGAGCGGGATCTCAGGGTGGGCAGATCTCAGGGTGGGCGGAAGAAAGATGATAGCCAGTCTGATGAAGACCCAGATATGATGGCCAGGAACATCTACATGCAGGGAGGGGGAGGGATCAACAAAGAAACAATGGTTTCTGCCAGTTCCTCCCTCCAGGAGAAAGCTGCCCCTCCAGCCCTCACCTTGAAGCCAGACAATTCAGTTCCTCCCCATATGTCCCTGGAATCTTTCAAGCTGCTGCCCTAGCACTGGAACTCATACCAAGTGAGTCCATCAATAAGTCCATGTGCGTTGCGGCCCCTTTAATAGAAACACCTGCCACTCCAGCTGCCCTCTGCCTCACTCAGCCATAATCTTCACTGGTTTTCACAGCTAAAAATTATGGGGACTTTTCTCCCTGGCACTGTAACCCTGGGCTGGGGAGCCTGGTGTGGGGCTGGTACCCCTTGCTCCTCTAGGGGGCAACCTCCACATCTGAGGTATTCCTCCTGACTTTTAATGGTTACATGCACATGTGGGACCAGCCCTTTCCATGTCTCTGCCCCTCCTACCCGTCTCAAGGTGACTTCTTTTGTGTGTTTGTAGTTGTAGAGCTTTGGTTCAACTAGACTTCAAGCAATATGATGGTTGTTCTGCAGTTTAGTGTAATTGACATGGTCCTGAGAGAAGGTGAGCACAACATTTACCTACTCCTCCATCTTGACCAAAAATCCCCACATAAAACTTTGGCTCCCCAAAATCTTAACTACTAATAGCCTACTGTTGACCAGGAGACTCACTAATAACATAAACAGTCAATTAACACATATTTTACATTATGTATATATAAGAAAATCATAAGGAAGAAAAAACACAGCGTTTATTGAAAAAATATCAACATATAAATGAAGCCACATAGTTCAAAATTGTTTTTCAAGGGTCAGCTGTATTTTTTCCCATTCTACACATTATAAAACTGAGGTTTACAGGGAAGACATTTTCCCAAGGTCACTCAGTAAATGGTGGAAATTTAATTTGAATCCAGGCCATCTTACTTTAATTACTTAATGACTGTAACATGCATCTTTCCAGACTGTCTGGCTCAGTCATGAGAGAGGAGGTAAAATGATTACACACTGCTTTCATAAAAAAAAAGCAATATGCCACAAACATTAAGACAAGTGAGGTTGGTGTATAAATGGGATAGCTCTGGTTTATCTCGCACAGGTATATTTTCTTAGACTTTACCCTTTAGTAAAAGAGACTGCCTGGGAATAGAGGTCTTGTGTATACCTATACAGCTGTCTCTGCACATTAAAAATTTTCTAGAAAAAAGGGTTCTCACTGGTGCCTGGGAGGAAGAATTACCAAAATTTGAAAATTTATTGAAAGACGTTCTTCCTGACATTAAGGGATTCTCTAGTTTCTGTTTTCTATTTGAGATTGTGTCTCATTTCCTTAAACATTAGTGTCTTGATGAAAATAACAACAAAATGTATTTATATATGTATATATTTTCCTAATTAGTTCATACACATCCATAATATTTATATTTATGTATTTTCAATAGTTTAAATAAACTCCCAATAATTTCATGGTTGCTTGCTAAATAAAAATGACATATGTAAATGGGTTACTTAGAAAAGAATCAGTTTTCATTTATGGAATAAATAGTTTCAAACGCACTTTCTGCTGTCAGCCCCTGACACAGTCCTTTGAATGGCCATACTATTCTGCAAACCTGATGATAAAAATACCAATTTTAGTATTAATGTAAATAGACAATTTCTATAAGGATGTCTCAGGTAACATATAGAAATTTCATCCAAAATTAAAGTTTTTTTTTAATAAATTTTATTGGGGAATATTGGGGAACAGTGTGTTTCCCCAGGGCCCATCAGCTCCAAGTTATTGTCCTTCAATCTGTTTGTGGAGGGCACAGCTCAGCTCCAAGCCCAGTTGCTGTTTTCAATCTTTAGTTGCAGGGGGAGCAAGCCCA
Source organism: Rhinolophus hipposideros (assembly GCF_964194185.1). Taxonomy (NCBI): domain Eukaryota; kingdom Metazoa; phylum Chordata; class Mammalia; order Chiroptera; family Rhinolophidae; genus Rhinolophus; species Rhinolophus hipposideros. Next base: position 71,425,433 of record NC_138046.1, on the reverse strand, counting down.
CCATCCCGTGCAGGAATTGAACCAGCAACAGTGTTTTTAAGAGATCACACTCTAACCAATTGAGCCATCCAGCCACTCCTCTGGCAGCTAAGCAGCAGCTCATTGTCTTCCATCTAGTTGTGGAGGGTGCAGCTCACTGGCCCATGTGGGAATCGAACCAGCAACCCTGTTATTCAGAGCTCGTGCTCTAACCCATTGAGCCATCTGGCTGCCCCTAAATTAGACCTTTTTAAAAGAGAAGTAACCATCATACAAACATGTCAATTTGAGTCACCTTTAAGTTATATGCATCATCAACTAGTCATTAAGCATGCCATACAAAGACACCAAAGGTATAATGCAATAAAGTAGAAGCAACAGTGTTTGCCTCCAAGAAGTTTACAGCTTAGTTAAGGAAACAAGTCAAATGCTTGCAATATTCACTAATAATGACAGGACTGACAACCCAATGTATGAATTATTAAATGAATAATATTCTGTGTAAATCTAATGACATTCTTATGCCCAGATTTACTAGAGCCTTAATTTTTTTTTTCATTTTTCATTTATTTATTTAAAAATATAGTGAATTCCTACTATGTGCCAGGCAGTATTCTAGGTACTACATATCACAGCAATAAATAAAACAGGCAGGGATATCTCCTCCACAGGAGAAGGTTATATTTATTTGGAGGACATAAATAATAATATAAATTATATATACTTGAATATGTATGCATATCCATGTTTATCATTTATCTGTTGAATGTTACATGGTGATAAATGTGATGGAGAAAACAAACTAGAGAAGAGGGATGGATTGTATATGCAGAGTTGAAACGTATTCCATTTTAAATATGTTGTCCATAAAAGGCCTCATGGAATATAGTAACATTTGAATTCAGAGATGAAGCAAGTGAAAGAGTTAGCCATAATAATATCATAGTAATATCATAATAATATCATAATGTCCTTCTAGTTGGAGAGAATAGCACATGTAAGTGTCCTGATGTTGGAGTGTGGCTGAAGCAGAGTGAATAACAGAGACTACTAGGAAATACAGCAGAGCGGTAAAGGGGGCCAGAACATATACAACTTTATAAGCTATTTAACGATTTTGTCCTTTCCTCTGAGATGGAAAACCATTGGAGTGTTCTCAACATACAGGAAATATAACTTCATTTCTGTTTTCAAGGATCACTCTGGATACTGCGTAAGAAGAGAAGCAAAAGCTGAAGTATAAGGAGTAGTCAGAACTGATGTGGTGTGCGATTATAATGGCTTGGCAAGGCGGTAGCAGTGGAGGTGGGGAGAAGTGGTCTTATTTTGGATATAGATTGAAAGGTAGAGACTAAAGAGTTTGCAGATGGATTTGTTATTATATAATATGAAAGGAAGACAAGAGCCAACGTTGACTCCAAAGATTTTATTTTGAGAATTGGAAGGAAGGCATTGTTCTTTCCTAACATGGAATGTCTTTAGAAGGAGGATTTAAATAGTAGCAATGAGGAGATTGATTTTGGTCATGTAAATTTTGAGTTATTTATTAGATACCCATGAAAATGTGGAATAAGCAGTGGGACATACAGTCCAGAATTTAGGAAAAAGATACAGGCTAGAGATATACATTTGGGAATAATTTGCTTATAGATGGTGTTTAAAGCCATGATATTGGATGAGATTAACAAATGAAATGATTAAAGAAAAAATGAGAAGAGGCCCAAGGACTGAGCCCTCTGGCATCCAGTGTAGGTCTTGGAGGTGAAGAGGAACTTGTGAAGGAACTTCAGAAGGAACAGTAAATGAGGTAGGAAGAAAACTGAGAGAGAGAGAGAGAGAGAGAGAGAGAGAGAGAACAGATGTTCTAGAATTCAAATGACAAGCTCACCTCAAGACAGATTGTATGATCAACTGTGTCAAAAGCTGTTGATAAGTCAAGATTGGGGATAATGATTAACCTTTGGATATAGCAATGTAAATAGGTGGCTAACTTTATAAGATTAATGTCTGTAGACAGGTGGGAGCAAAAGCTAATTAAAGTAAGTTCACAAAAGAATCCAAGAGAGCAAACTTAGACAACTCTTTCAATGATTTTTGCTGCAAAAATTAAGAAGAAAAGATCCTCTTTTTAAGATGAGAAAATTTTAGAAACACACTTCATAATTTAAAGTCAAGGATACAAGATGTGAAACTGGAGAGCTAGAGTTTAAAGAGTTGAGAGTTCCAAAGGCATTTCTTTTTTGTTTTGTTTTGTTTTGTTTTTGTTTTTGTTTTTAATTAATTAAATTTATTGGGGTGACAATTGTTAGTAAATTTACATAGATTTCAGGTGTACAATTCTGTATTGTATTATCTATAAATCCCATTGTGTTTTCACCACCCAGAGTCAAAGGCATTTCTTTATATATGCCGCATACATAGCGTGTATGCGGCATATATGTTTCTCCAAATTACAATTCAGAGAATCTTCTTCTCATAAGTTTCAAGAAAAAGACAATCTAAGATAACTAGGTTCCAAACATGGCTATGTACAAGATTAAATTATTTGTATCTCAGAATTTGACAGTCACATCATAAGAAGCAAATGTTTGTAGGCATATGCAGGAGATTTTACAAGCATATACATGAGGCACAATGAAGAGAGAAAAATGGAACTCCTCTCCTTTCTTCTATAATCACAAATATAGACTATTAACTACTCCCTAACATTATGTCACCATATAAACCTTGGTCATGGGCTTTGGGGAAGGGTAGGAGATAGGAACGCAGAAAGGAGCAGAGGCAGGTAAATAACCACTTGGATGTGGGGTTACAGAATTGAAATGAACAAAATATGTATCTTGGCTCTCTTTCCTTTCCCTTGAAACTGAAGCTCAGAGAGCAGTACCAGAAGTTCCTTGAATAGTAAGTAGCAGAGTGGAGATGCGCATGCACATATGGGCCTAAACAGCAAGCTGCTGCCCATTAGGTTGTGAGTGCTTGGTAATGATTATATCACAGCTGATACATCTGCGACCTGCAGGGACCAAGCTCCGAGCAGTCAGTGCTGGTGTCATGGTTATCATCATGATAAGGAGGCAGCCAAACTAATTACTCTAAGTGATGGATGAGGATGTGGATGGAAACAGCATGTCCAAATTAGTCTGATGAAAATTCTTACTGATTTTGTGATAAAAGAATAAGAAAAAAGCATCTCAAATGCTCACAGTAGTCTGGGTTAATTGTTTACAAACCACTTGTAAATACTTGAAAGAAACATTTTGCTCTGAGTACCTCATGTGCCGATTGTGAGATGACATTGTGGCTATTGGATTGGAAAACCTTTTTTATATAGCGAACAGGAATGGAGAACAAGTTTAAGACTAATGCAGTGAATAATATTTTCCTCGAGAAATAATTTTCTTGCATCATCATTTCCTTTAATGATCACTTGACAAATCTTCAAACAATGCCAACATAGAAACATTCAACAAGAGGTTTAAATTTAAAAAACAAAAACATTTTATACTTTAAAACTTTTGAATGAAAAATAAAAGATTCATTTTATTCTGCCAGTGCTAGAGTTTATTTTGCTGAGTAAAATAAATATAGATACACTGTCTAAATATGATGCATAACAATCTTTTTGTTCACAAGCACACAGCTTTCATGGAACATATTACTTGAGACCACAATCAGTGGAATTGAATTTGCTTTTACATGCCTTATCACAATTGTTGAACCACAATACTACACAGAATTTGTAATTATATCATTTTCCTATTTTCATATTGTCCATAATGATTACTTTATTTTAATTGATAATGCCCACACTCAAGCTAATGGGGATTTCCCTTTTCCCTTACTCTGACTTAATGGAGAGTTTGCCCTTACCAATGCCTGAATTAGAGAGGTGAGGGGAGATGATAGCTCAGAAATAATCAGAAAGTGAAAGGAAACTTATTTATGTTTATATCATACAGAAAGAAACTTTAAGTCACTGAAGACTCACTTTAAGTTTCTCCTTTTTTTCAATCTTGATAAAAAACCTACTTAATTAGACTTAAATGAGGTTCTAAGACTATGTAAGACTTTGTTCATTTTTTAACATAAGCTGGCTTTACTCCTAAGGTATGTTTAATTGCACTTTTCCCCTTTCTGATTTACGCTGATGTGTGGAGCTTGCTTTCCAACTTGTGAGAACTGTCAAGATGTCTTTTTGGAAAACAATATTCATATATCTACATTTGAGGGTTTATATTTTTAGGCCAAATCTTTATTCCCAATGTATGTAACTATAGATCATTTTTGCCATGCATGTAAAAATATGTGTAGCCATGATTAATGATTCATGAAACAAGTTGTGATTGTTATAGCAAATGGTTAAATTTTAGAGGCTTCTCTGTGGTTTTAGTAATGGATAAGGACAGTAGCTCCCATGAGGTATTTTTATCTTCCTCATGAAAGGAGAGAATCACCCTCATCTGTGATGGATATTTCTTCATGGCTTTTCAGCTTCAGGTATTTAATAGTAGGTTAGGTCTTAAAAGAGTGATTGACCATTTGGATTGTGCTTTTTTTGCATAGCTATCACACGTACATTTCCCCTAAATTTTAGGTTGTATACATCTCTAGAATACTTTTGAAGCCCAAAAGGCTAATTGCAAAAATAAATGATGGAGCTGATTTCAAATGCTATGTACAAATTGGAAAACATATCCCTGCCTATTAATTATCTTTGATTACCATGTTCAAAACATATTGTGCATATTCAAAAGGTATAAAAAACCCAGTGATATCTATTAAACCCTAAATAACAGGATACAGCTCTATCTACCCTGGTACTTCTAAATGAATTTGAACAAGGTTTAACATATTGCTATATGCATAACACTAATGGTAGATTCGAGATAAAAGGCAGTTAAATATATGTGTGTGTAAATTCCTTGTTCATATATGAAGATACTGCAGCATAGAATTACACTTTTCTGCACAGAAAATACAATGTCAGAAGGATTCATAAAGTTACATATTTCTTAAAGTAATAGGAATAGATGTCACCTACTACCCAGATGTACAAATTGACAAATGTAGAAGGGTGGAATCAACCAAGGAAAGCAATAATTGAATTTTTCCAGTTGTAATTCAATTTAAAATAATAGTTCATTGCTATAGAAATTCTTTTAATATATAAAAAAATATTTCACATTTGTATTACACTCCCTGGTAGAAATGACAAAGATAGCTTCAAGTTTTACATGCACTTGGCTCTGTCACACACACAGATGCATGCACAGATATGGGTCTTTAAAAATTAATTGGATCAAAGTGGTGGCATGAGGAGAGCCTCCATAGAGCTCCCCTGGAATTTACAACTAATCGAAAAACAATAACTCCACAAAGGACTCCATGCACAGCAGACAGGCAAGACGAAGAGGCCCACTACGAACTCACCTAAAGGTGGGCTAATCCAGCGAGCGGGAGGACGAGGGAAGGGAGAAGTGCGGAAATGGAGCCGCACGGACTCAGGACGCAGACCTAGCGCAGTGCTCAGAGCTCACTGCATCCCAGAACTACCGCAGTTGCGGGAAAGGGAAGAACTCAAACTACTAGGGCTCCACTTATGGGCCACAGGGCTGAGGGGGCAGCATATAACATGGCTGAACACAAGGCTAGTAGCAGAGACCTCGGAGAAAAGACTATAAGGGAAGAAGGCTGAAAACGGTGGTTTAAGCCCTAACTGCCGAGCAGAGAACGGAAGCCTTAGGCACTGAGACTAGATACCCCCTCCCTACCCTACCAGAGCTTGCCGTGCCCCCACCCGCCCCGTGCTAGAAGCAGACCAATAGCAGTGTCAGATCAAAAGAACAGAATATTCACTGTTCTTAGAACTGTGGACCGCAGACACAGATTCGCAGCCTAACTAGTTCCAGCAAAGGGGAGGGAGCTGTGGAAGAAGGACCGGCAGTGGAGGTGGTCGGCGCCATTGCTCTGGGCCACCTCTCACAACTCGCCCCGCCCCTGGCCCCACCTATCTGGGCGGATCCCTGCAGAAGTAAACAAAACTGCTGAAACATAAGGGCTCTGAATCTGGTGCAGGAAGACCTTTGAAACTTCAAAATCTCTCCACATACCCACAGGGACACTGCGCCCTGTGACCCAGGTGAACTGTTAACAGAGGAGAAGCCCATCTCGAAAGAAATCCTCCCATTGTGTGAGGAACTAGAATAGTGCAGAGAAAACATAGCACTACTCTGTGAGAGAGAATATAAAGGCTGGAGTCAGAGAGAAAATAAAACATTCTACCAAAAAGTACTGGAAAATGAAAGAAAGACCTCTTCCTATCAACCTGTTGCAGAAGCCACTCCTGTAGATGTCTAGGAAGAGAAATAATACATCAGTAATTGCAATGAATAACCAAGGCAACAAGGCTGCTCAGAAAGAAAGTGCAAAGTCTCCAGAAAAGGAACTAAAAGATATGGAAATATGTGACTTAAATGACAGAGAATTCAAGATTGCAGTTCTGAAAAAAACATAACGAAATGCAAGAAAACACAGAAAGGCAGTTTAATGAACTCAGAAAAACAATCAAAGGAAAACATGAGCATTTTACAAAAGAGATTGAAATTTTAAAAAAGAACCAAATAGAATTTCTGGAGATTAAGAAATCAAGAGAAGAAATAAAGAATGAAATAGCCAGCTTAGGTAGTAGAGTTGACCAGATGGAGGAAAGAATCAGTAACATCGAAGATAGAAACCTGGAAATCACACAGATGGAAGAAGAAAGAGACTTGAACTTAAAATAAATGAAAGAACTCTACAAGAACTTTTTGACTCTATTGGAAAGAGCAATATAAGAATAATGGGCATACCAGAAGGAGAAGAAAGAGATATGGGAAGAGAGACTATATTCAAACAAATTGTTAATGAGGATTTCCCAAATTTGTGGACAGAACTGGATCCTCGAATCCAAGAAGCAAATAGAACACCTAATAACCTCAATCCCAACAGACCTTCTCTAAGGCACATTGTATTGAAGCTGTCTAAAATCAACGACAAAGAAAGAATCCTCAAGGAAGCCAGGGAAAAGAAGACGATAACCTACAAAGGAAAGCCCATTAGATTATCATCAGATTTTTCAGCAGAAACTCTACAACCCAGGAGGGAGTGGAACCAAGTATTCCAACTATAGAAAGAGAGACATTATGAGCCAAGAATAATATATCCAGGAAAGATATCCTTTAGATATGAAGGAGGACTAAAGACCTTTCCAGACATACAGAAGCTGAGGGAATTTTCTAATACACGAACTGCACTACAAGAAATACTAAAGGAGGCTATCCGACCACCATGAACAGGTACAATTTGTGGCAACCAAAACATAAAAAGGGGGAGATTAAAGGCCTGAACCGGAATATGGGAATGGAGAAAGTAAACGTGCTGAAGAAATTGGAATACTCTAAATATCACACTTTCTTTTACATAAACTTAAGAGTAACCGCTAAAAAAAAAAAAATCGAGAACTGAAATATATACTGTAATAAAAGAAGAAACAGAGGGAAACATCATAGAATACCACTGCACAGAAAAAACATAAAACAACAAAAGGCAAAGAAACAATGGAGACACAGCCTTACCAGAAAACAAAACATAGAATGACAGGAAATCCTCACATATGAATAATCACCCTAAATGTAAATGGGCTGAACTCACCAATAAAAAGGCACAGAGTAGCAGATTGGATCAAAAAACTAAACCCAACCATATGCTGTCTCCAAGAGACACATCTCAGCTACAAGGACAAGCATACACTCAAAGTGATAGGATGAAAATTGACACTCCATGCAAATGGTACCCAGAGAAAATCAGGTGTAGGCATCATGATACCAGATGAAACAGACTTCTGGATGAAAAAGGTAACAAGAGACAAAGATGGACATTTCATGATGGTAAAGAGGACTATAGAAAAAGAAGACATAACAGTCATCAATATTTATGACCCCAATCAGGGAGCACTGAAATATACCAAGCAACTACTAAAAGAACTAAAGGGAGAAATTGACCAAAACACAATTATACTATGGCAATTAAGCACATCATTGACAGCTATGGATAGATCATCCAAACAGAAAATAAGTAACGAAACAGTGACCCTAAATGACACATTAGGTGAAATGGACATAATTGACATATATAGAGCACTTCATCCTAAAACATCAGACTATACATTCTTTTCTAGTGTACATGGAGCATTCTGAAGAATAGACCATATAATGGGACAAAACATCAGCCTCAGTAAATTTAAGAATATTGAAATCATACCAAGCATATTCTTTGATTACAAGGCTTTGAAACTGGATATCAACTGCAAAAAGAAAGCAGGAAAAAACACAAATACATGGAGATTAAACAACATGATTTAAAACAACGACTGGGTGAAAGAAGAAAGTAGAGGAGAGATCAAAGTATAAATATAAACAAATGACAATTAAAATATATCCTACCAAAATTTTTCGGATGCAGCGAAAGCAGTTTTAAGAGGGAAATTTGTATCATTAGAGGCCTATCTCAAGAGACAAGAAAAATCCCAAATAAGTAACCTCTTGTTACACCATAAAAAACTAGAAAAAGAAGAATAAATGAAACCAAGGTCAGCAGAAGAAAGGAAATAAAAAAAAAATCAAAGCAGAACTAAATGAAATAGAGAACAAAAACAGATAGAAAAAATTAATGTGACAAAGAGCTGGTTCTTTGAAAAGATTAACAAAATTGACAAACCCTTGGCTAAACTTACTAAGATAAAAAGAGAGAAGACACTAATTAACATTTTCAGAAATGAAAAAGGGGAAGTTAAAACGGACACAACAGAAATACAAAGGATCATGCAAGAATACTATGAAGGACTATATGCCACAAAATTCAATAACCTAGAAGAAATGGACAAGTTCTTAGAAGCATGTATCCTTCCAAGGCTGAACCATGAAGACCTGGAAAATCTAAACAGACTGATCACCAATAACGAAATTGAATCAGTCATCCAAAACCTTCCCAAAAGCAAAAGTCCGGGACCAGATGGCTGCACTAGTGAATTCTACCAAACCTTCAAAAAGGATCTAATACCAATCCTGCTCAAACTCTTCCAAAAAACTGAAGAAGAGACAGTAATCCCTAAATCATTTTATGAGGCCAACATTCCCCTTACACTAAAACCTAGTTTGGACAACACATAAAAAGAAAACTACAGACCAATATCTCTCATGAATACTGATGCAAAAATCCTAAACAAAATTCTAGCAAATCGAATGCAACAATGCATTAAAAAGATTATTCATCACGACCAAGTGAGGTTCATCCCCGGGGCACAAGGATGGTTCAACATCTGCAAATCCATAAATGTGATGCATCACATAAACAAAATAAAGGACAAAAGTCATATGATTATATCAACTGATGCAGAAAAACCATTTGACAAGATACAACATCCATTTATGATTAAAACACTTAATAAATAGGTATAGAAGGAAAACACCTTAACATAATAAAGGCCATATATGACAAGCCCTCAGCTAATCTCATAATTAATGGTGAAAACCTGAAGTCCTTTGCTCTACGTTCAGGAACACGACAAGGCTTTCCCCTATCACCTCTGCTTTTCAACATATTGTTGGAAGTCCTTGCCAGAGCTATCAGGCAAGAGAAAGAAATAAAAGGCATCCAAATTGGGAATGAAGAAGTTAAATTATCACTCTTTGCAGATATTATGATGCTATATATAGAAAACCCTAAGGACTCCACCAAGAAGCTATTAGAAACAGTCAACGAATACATTAAAGTTGTTGGCTACAAAATCAACGTACAAAAGTTCATTGCATTCCTATATACCAACAATAAAATCTCAGAAAAAGAAATACTCAAAACAATTCCTTTTGCAATTGCAGCAAAAAGAATAAAATAGCGAGGAATAAACTTAACCAAAAATGTGAAGGACCTACATGCTGAAAATTACTAAACATTTTTGCAAGTAATTGAAGAAGACACAAAGAAATGGAAAGACATTCCATGTTCATGGATTGGAAGAATCAACATAGTTAAAATGGCCATATTACCCAAAGCAATATACAGATTTAATGCAATCCCCATCAAAATCCCAATGACATTTTTTAAAGAAGTAGAACAATCATTAGATTTGTTTTTAACCAAAACAGACCCCGAATAGCCAAAGCAATCTTAAGAGAAAAGAACAGTACTGGAGGTATTGCACTTTCTGACCTTAGCTTGTACCACAGGGCTACAATAATGAAACAGCATGGTATTGGCAGAAAAAGAGACACATAGACCAATGGAATAGAATTGAGAACTCAGAAATAAAACCACATAAATATGGACCGATAATTTTTGACAAAGAAGGTAAAATCATACAATGGAGGAAAGACAGCCTCTTCAATAAATGGTGCTGGCAGAATTGGATAGCCACGTGCAAAACAATGAAACTGGACTGCTGTCTGTCACCATGTACCCAAATTAATTCAAAATGGATGAAAGACTTAAGCATAAGACCTGACACAATAAACTGCATAGAAGAAAACATAGGTATTAAACTCATGGACCTTGAGTTCAAAGAGCATGTTATGAATTTGATTCCAAAGGCAAGGGAAGTAAAAGCTAAAATAAACGAATGGGACTGTATGAAATTTAAAAGCTTCTGCTCAGCAAAAGAAACCATCGACAAAATAAAGAGACAGCCAACTGAATGGGAGAAGATTTTTGCAAACAGTGCCTCCAATAAGAGACTAATATCCAAAATATGCAAGGAACTCATGCAACTCAACAACAAAAAAACAAACAACCCAATTGAAAAATGAACAGAGGATGTGAAGAGACATTTCTTCAAAGAAGACATACAAATGGCAAATAGACATATGAAAAAATGCTCAACGTCACTAATCATCAGAGAAATGCAAATAAAAACCCCAATGAGATATCACCTCACCCCATTTAGAATGGTTATCATCAACAAGACAAATAGTAGTAAGTGTTGGAGAGGCTGTGGAGAAAAAGGAACCCTCAAAAACTGTTGGTGTGAATGCAGACTGGTGCAGCCGCTATGGAAGGCAGTGGGGAGGTTCCTCAAAATATTACGAATAGAATTATCATACGACCCACCAATCCCTCTCCTGGGAATCTACCCGAAGAATCTGAAAACATTTATACATAAAGACACATGTGCTCCAATGTTCATTGCAGCTTTGTTTACAGTGGCTAAGACATGGAAACAACCAAAATGTCCTTCGATAGATGAATGGATAAAGATGTTGTGGTATATATATATACAATGGAATACTATTCGGCGGTAGAAAAGATGATACAGGAGTATTTGTGACAACATGGATGGATCTTGAGAGTATAATGCTAAGCGAAAGAAGTCAGACAGAAAAAGCAGAGAACAATATGATTTCATTTATATGTGGTATATAAACCATAAACAACAAAAGAACAAGACAAGCAAATGAGAAACAGAAACTCCTAGACACAGACCATAGTTTAGTTGTCCAGAGGGTAAGGGTGGGGGTGGGAAATAATGGTAAGGGGGATCAAATATATGGTGATGGATGGAGAACTGACTCTGGGTGGTGAACGTACAATGGAATTTATACATGATGTAATACAGAATTGTACACCTGAAATTTATGTAATTTCACTAACAATTGTCACCCAAATAAATTTTAAAAAGTTAATTGGACAGTGTTCCCAGGAGGCTGCCAAAGATGGCGGAGGTGCAGGTGTTGTTGCTCGATGGCCAAGGACATCTCCTGATCTATCTGGCTGCCATCATGGCCAAGCAGGTACTGCTGCGCCATAAGGTGGTGGTCATGTGCTGTGAAGGCATCAACATTTCTGGCAATTTCTACACAACCAAGTTGAAATGCCTGGCCTTCCTCCACAAGCGGATGAATACCAACCCATCCCGAGGCCCCTACCACTAATGAGTTCCCAGCTGCATCTTTTGGTCAACCATGCAATGTATGCTCCCCCTCAAGACCAAACAGGGCCAGGCCAGCTGGGACTGCCTTAAGTTGTTTGATGGGATCCCTATGACAAAAAGAGAATGGTGGTTCCTGCTCCCCTCAATGTTGTGCATCTGAAGCCTACATGCAAGTTTGCTTACCTGGCTCATGAGGTTGGCTAGAAGTGCCAGGCAGTTACAGTCACTCTGGCAGAGAAGAAGTAGAAGGCCATGATCCATTACCGAAAGAAAATACGGCTCATGAGGCTACAGAAACAGGCCAAAAATAATGTGGAGAAGAAAACTGACAGATACACAGAGGTCCTTAAGACACATAGACTCCTGGTCTGAGGCCAGTAAAATTGACTTTAATTCCTCATGTTTGGTGTGGCCTGCCCTCCCTCCATCGCTACCCTCAGATGTGTGGGACCCTCAGGGGCTGCCTTCCAGGGGCCACAAGTAGCATAGGCTTTAGAAGGCTAGGAACACAAAAGGGGCCTTAGTTACTACTGTTTTTAAGAAAAGCCTTTAAAAAAGTATTAATGGCTCTAGGAGCTGGGCAGGTGTGGGGACAGAGTCCCAGAGAGCATTTTCCAGGCTCTAGGCCTCGTGTGTGTGGGGGATGCTTGCTCAGGTGGTGATTGGTCGTTGGTAGTAGCTGGTTGGGCAGTTGGCTGCTGATGTAACTGCTGTGCCTGCTTTGGATGGTTCGCTGGTTGGCAGGCAGAAAAGAGGACGGTATATTGCAGATCGTGTTGATCCTACTTCGTGTCTTGCCCAGCTGCCAGCAAGAATATAGTGGTATGACTCCTCTATCTATGTCTCCATTGATGTTCCTTTTTGGCCTCACCATGTCCTGCATTGTGGTGTGGGGAGCGGGAGCAGAGACCCTGCATGACACCCTGCATGACACATGGTGCAGCGAGCAGGGTTTGGTATCGGCTGAAACTCCCCATAAGGTAATGGAGCAGTTTATACGTATGAAAGCTCAGTTTCAGAAGGCCCGTGAGGAGCTGCACCAGGAACAGGAGCCATGTTCTGCCTGGGAGACTCAAGCCTCCAGATGGCACACCACCCACTTGGCCATAGAAGGCATCACCTTCCTTTTGGTAATCTGCTGCTGCTGTAGGCTCCGAGGTTTGTGGACATCTTGCACTGAGGCCTCCACCCAGTGGGATGCCTGACATGACAAGCAGGATTCCTGCCAGGTAGAAATGACATCTGACGCTGGGCAGGAGGACATGTGGCCCCTACACAGTGTGTGGTACCCGGTGGGCACTGTTCTCAGAAGTGGGACCCCCAAGGAGAGGTGGGAAGACATGGATGGCTCTCCAGCCAGCATGGAGAGGACCCTGCAGGTTCTAGCTGAGCGGTTGCCGGAGGAGGCAAAGGGAACAGCCGGCCGTGTGGGCTGGATATTCCTCACTGCATTGCTTCATAACCTGAAGGACACACTTAATGAAATAGCTCAGCTGCAGGATCAGCAGCCCTGGGGGGATGCACTGGAAGTTTGAGGGGGAGGCACTGGAAGCTCAAGACCATCGGTTGGAGGAGGATCTCACTGCAGTGCATCATAACTCGGAGGAAGTACTTGCTAGAATAGCCCAGGTGTGGGACCTGGTGTCCCAGTGGGAGACGTTGGAAACTTGGGTCTGCGTGTTGGAGTATGAGCACCACAGTGGAGACTCAGAGGCAGAGATGGACGATGCGAGTGGAGACAATGTAGCTTCCAACCCCCAAGCCCTGCCCATTATGAGGCAAAAGGTAAAGCATGAGCAAACTTTGGGCCCTGGGGGCACTGCTGTCAGCAACTCAGCTGTGACTGCTTTCAAAACCTACACCCTTTACACTCCCACTGAGTTTCAGGAGCTGGGGAGGCAATGCTGGCAGTGCCCTATACAGTCAATCTCGGCTTGGCTACTACGTTTATGGATGAGGGTGTAGACATCATTCTCTACTCCCCTGGCAAAATGGAGAAGCTAGCCTCCATGACGTGGCATTCGTCCCTGTGACAAAGGTTACAGAATTGCCATGGGTTGGCCCAAGACCAGGGCAACCACACTCTAATAGTGTGGCTCACTGCTACAGTACGCACAGTATTGGGGAGAGGCTGGCAAGCTGCCAGTCACTGTGAGTAAATGGCAATCGTACACTGAACTTACTCAAATCATCCGTGAAATGGGTATGAGACACATTGTCTTCAACCTTAATATGTGGGGGCCAGATGACAAGTGTTTTACAACCAGCATGAGAAATGTGGCTTTGGATACTGCCCCTGCAAGTGCTTTTGGATCCTTGGTTGCCATTTTTACACCCTATGTGGGGCGGTGGATCCATGAAGTTACCATTACCATGGCCACCCTAGGGGATGTTGAAAGCCAGAGGCGAAGGAAGTTAAGGCAGGAGGTCCAAGAAGTTAAGACCTGGAAGCCCAAATCAAAAGTAAGGGGGTGAGGTCATGGGCTTCAGAGAGTAACATGCACGCAGATGTGGCGTGATCTCGTGGCAGCTGGGGTTGATCGGGAAAAAATAGACTGACAACCCAATGCACTCTTGTTGGAACTTTGGAAACAGTTGCGTCTGGAACAGCAATTCCGGCGAAGCCTAAATGAGAAGTCAGTGAAAGCACCACCCATGTCCCTCCAGGTCTTCATGCGGCCGATTGAGGCCGACTCCTTTCAGCTTGATTAGGGGTGGGGCTAAGGTACCCGGTCAGAGGGGACAAGCAGGGACTGGAAGCCCCTCGAACTGTCCATACATTGGTCACTTTCTAATGTACAGAGGGTTTGGCCCTGGTTGACACCAGCGCAGACTGTAGTCTTGTTTATGAGAAAACCTGGACATTTTTTTCATGATCTGGGTTCCTGACACAGGGCCCCTCGTAGAAGATGCTTGTCATGTAGATTGTGAGGCGAGACCCTGGAGGGGTGGAGTGTGAGGACAGCGTTCCAGAGAGCAGTTGTGTGGGGTGGGAGGTACTGGCTCAGGTGGTGATTGGCCATTGGCTGTAGCTAGTTGGCCAATTGGCTGCTGATGTAACTGCTGTGGTTGGTTGGCTGGTTGGTTGGTGATTGGCCATTGGCTGTAGCCAGTTGGCCAATTGGCTGTTGATGTAACTGCGTTGGTTGGTTGGCTGGTTGGCAGGCAGAAAAGTGGATGGCGGATTGCGGATTGAGTGGCTCCTACTTCGTGTGTCTCGCCTAGCCACCAGAGAGAGTATAGTGGTATGACTCCCCTATCTATGGCTCCGTTGGTGTTCCTTTTTGGCCTCATCATATCCTGCGTTCTTATGTGGGGAGCGGGAGCTTAGACTCTACATGAGACTCAGCATGATAGCAGGAATAATTTGCCTGTAACCTTGTTCATAAAAGTTTTAGGAAATCCACAGTTGGAACAGCCAGTTCATATTCAGTATTTGCAAGTGAGCTGGAAAGCACAAGTTTAAATTTCCCACATGATCAGACACTCTGATATATTCTGTAGCAGTTAGGTTATAAGAGAACACTTGGAGTCCACATGACCCTGGTGTTGTACAGGGTATTGACAGACAGCCAAGGAGTCATAGGTAATAATTGTCTTTCCCTACTGTACCTTGTGAACAGAAACTAATACATTATTTTTAAAGAAAAAAATTTAAATTGAATTGGACATTTTAATCTGAAAACATGTCAACTCTGTAAGAAACTGATTCAGTTACTTTTTCTCTCAATTTATTAAATGTTTTATATTAAATTAGTTCAGCAAAAAAAGGATCAAGATAGTTTACATGTAGACACAGCTCATGTTGTATACGACTATGTTTCATCTCTTTTCAAAGTGTAGTATTCAAGATTATATTATACTTCATTGTACATAATAGAGATCAAGTACACAGAAACATAAAATCCACAAGTTCAAAGTTCACTTTTTCAAAACTTTAAAAGTTGAATTGAAGAACCACTCATTTAAAAAGTCAATAGTAAGGTGTTATAAAGGACGAAAAACACTTATGTCAGAGAATAAGAACCTAATTATGACCAAGCATACAATGCTGATTTAAACAAATGTTCTCAATGGAATAACTACTGATTTAAAGAAATGTTCTCAGTGGGATAACTATTGTGTAAACCTGAAATTAATATAATATTGTGTGTTAGCTTTATTGTTTTTTTATTAAAGTTTATTGAGGTGACAATTGTTAGTAAAGTTACATAGGTTTTAGGTGTAAAATTCTGTATTACATCATCTATAAATCCCATTGTGTGTTCACCACCCAGAGTCAGTTCTCCTTCCATCACCATATATTTGATCCCTTTTACCCTCATCTATCACTCCCCTCCCTCCTTACCCTCTGGTAACCACTAAATGATTGTCTGTGTCTATGAGTTTTTGTTTCTTCATTTGTTTGTCTTATTCCTTTGTAGTTTTCAGTTTTATATACCACATATCAGTAAAATCACATGTTTCTCGACTTTTCCTGTCTGACTTATGTCACTTAGCATAATCATCAAGATACATCCATGTTGTCATAAACCGCACTATTTAATCTTTTCTTACACCAGAATAGTATGCCATTATGTATATATACCACAACTTCCTTATCCATTCATCTATTGAAGGACACTTTGTTTTTTTCCCATGTCTTTGCCACAGTAAAGCTGCAATGAACATCAGGGCAAATATATCATTATGGATAAGAGTTTTAAGATTTTGGGGGTATATACCAAAAAGAGGGATTGCTGGGTCATATGTAAATTATATTCTTAATTTTTTCACGAACATCAACACTGCCTTACATAAAGGCTGCACCAATCTTCATTCCCACCAGCAGTGTATGAGGGTTCCTTTTTCTCCACAGCCTCTCCAGCACTTATTGTTTGTCTTGTTGATGGTAGCCATTCTAACGGGGGTGAAGCGATATCTCATTTAGACTTTTATATGATTTCTCTGATGATTAGTGATGTTGAGCATTTTTTCATATGTCTATTTGCCATTTGTATATCCTCTTTGGAGAAATGTCTCTTCAGTTTCTCTGCCCATTTTTTAATGGGATTCTTTGTTTTCTTGTTGAATTGTATAAGTTCCTTGTATATTTTCAATATTAGCCCCTTATCGGAGGTGTTGTTTTCAAAAATCTTCTCCCATTCGGTTGGTTGCCTCTTTGTTTTGTCAATGGTTTCTTTTGCTGTGCAGAAGCTTTTATGTTTAATATAGTCCCATTCATTTATTTAGCCATTACTTCCCTTCCATTTCGAGGCAAATTCATGAAATCCTCTTTGAACTCAAGGTCCATAAGCTTATTACCTATGTTTTCTTCTATGCAGTTTATTATTTCAGTTCTTATGTTTATGTCTTTGATCAATTTAAGTTAATTTGAGTACATGGTGACAGATAGCAGT
Organism: Rhinolophus hipposideros; assembly: GCF_964194185.1. Lineage (NCBI taxonomy): Eukaryota > Metazoa > Chordata > Mammalia > Chiroptera > Rhinolophidae > Rhinolophus > Rhinolophus hipposideros. The sequence continues at coordinate 71,408,093 of NC_138046.1, read as the reverse complement.
ATAGTTTCATTCTTTTCCATGTAGCTTTACAATTCTCCCAGCACCATTTATTGAAGAGGCTGTCTTTTCTCCTTTGTATGTTTTTGTCTCCTTGTTGAAAATGATCTGTCCATATTAATGTGGGTTTATTTCTGGGTTCTAAATTCTATTCCATTGGTCTGTGTTTCTGTTTTTCTGCCAATAACATACCGTTTTGATTATTGTTGCCGGGTAGTACAAGCTGAAGTCAGGGAGTGTGATACCTCCAGTATTGTTCTTTTTTCTTAGGGTGCTTTGGCTATTCGGGGTCTTTTGTGTTTCCATACAAATTTGATGATTTTTTTTTGTTCTATTTCTTTAAAAATACCACTGGGATTTTGATGAGGATTGCATTAAATCTCTACATTGCTTTCGATAATATGGCCATTTCAACTGTGTTGATTCTTCCAACCCATGAACATGGAATGTCTTTCCATTTTTTTGTGTTCTTAATTTCTTTCAAAAATGTCTTATAGTGTTCAGCATGTAGGTCTTTCACGTCCTTGGTTAAATTTATTCCTAGGTATATTATTTTTTGAGTTGCAATTGCAAAAGGATTTCTTTTTATTTCTTTTTCTGAGGTTTCACGGTTAGTGTATAGGAATGCAATGAACTTTTGTAAGTTGATTTTGTAGCCAGCAACTTTACTGTATTCGTTTATCGTTTCTAAAAGCTTTTTGGTGGAGTCTTTAGGGTTTGCTAAATATAGCCTCATGTCATCTGCAAAAAGTGGCAACTTCACTTTTTCATTCCCTGTTTGGATGCCTTTTATTTCTGTCTCTTCTGTGGTTGCTGAGGCTCTGATTTCCACTAATGTGTTGAAAGCAGAGGGGACAGCCCTGTCGTATTCCTGAACGTAGAGCAAAGGGCTTCAGTTTTTCACTGCTAATTGTGATAGTAATTGAGGGTTTGTCATATATGGGCTTTATTACGTTTAGGTATTTTCCTTCTATGCCCATTTTATTAAATGTTTTAATCATAAATGTGTGTTGTGTCTTATCAACTGCTTTTTCTGCATCTATCGGTATAATCATATGATTTTTGTCCTTTTTCTTGTTTATGTGGTGTATCACATTGATGAACTTGCATATGTTGAACATTCCTTGTGCCCCTGGGATAAACCCCACTTGGTCATTATATATAATCTTTTCAATGAATTGTTGCATTCAATTTGCTAGAATTTTGTTTAGGATTTTTACATCTGTATTCACCTATATTCAGAGATTTTGGTCTGTAATATTCTTTTTATGTGTTATCCTTACCAGGTTATTGTGTCAGGGTAACGTTGGCTTCATGAAATGAGTTAAGGAGTATTGTCTCTTCTTCAATTTTTTTGGAAGAGTATGAGCAGGGCAGGTGTAAGATCCTAGTGTAGCCATCTATTCCCAGACTTTTACTTTTCAGAAGGATTCCGATGATTTATTCAATGTCCTTACTGGTGATCAGTCCATTTAGATTTTCCAGTTCTTCATGATTCAGCCTAGGAAGGCTATATGTTTCTAAAAATATGTCCATTTCTTCTAGGTTATTTAATTTGGTGGCATATATTCCTTCATAGTATTCTTGGATGATCCTTTGTATTTCTGTGGCTTCCTTGATAATTTCCCCTCTTTCATTTCTGATTTTCTGTATTTGTGTCTTTTTTCTTTTTATTTTAGTGAGTCTTGTCAAGGGCTTTCAATTTTATTAATCTTTTCAAAGAAGCAGCTGTTTGTTACATTAATTGTTCCTGTTGTCTTTGTTCTCGATTTCATTTAGTTCTACTCAGATTTTTATAATCTCCTTTCTTCTGCTGACATTGGGTTTTATTTGTTCTTTTTCTAGTTCTTTAAGGTGTAACATGAGGTTATTTGTCTGAGATTTTTCTTGTTTCTTGAGGTAAGCCTGTAGTGATATAAATTTCCCATATATTTGTGCTTTTTTCTTTTTCTTTTCTTGCAGTTTACATCCAATTTCAAAGCCTTGTGATCAGAGAATATGCTTGGTATGATTTCAGTCTTCTTAAATTTGCTGAGGCTAGTTTGATGTCCCAAGATATGGTCTATCCTTGAGAATGTTCCATGTACACTAGAAAAAAAATGTGTAGTCTGATGTTCTCGGATGAAGTTCTCTATAAATGTCAATTATGTCCATTTCATCTAATCTATCATTTAGGGATGACATTTCTTTATTTTCTGTTTGGATGATATATCCATAGCTGTCAATGATGTACTTAGGCCCCTTACTATAACTGTGGTTTGGTCAATTTCTCCCTTTAGTTCTGTTAGTAGTTGCTTGGTATATTTCGGTGCTCCAGTATTGGGAGCATAGATATTGATGACTGTTATGTCTTCTTGTTATATAGTCCCCTTTACCATTATGAAATGTCCATCTTTGTCTCTTGTTACCTTTTTTATCCTGAAGTCTGTTTCATCTGATATTTGTAAGGCTTCACCTGGTTTTCTCTCGATACCATTTGCTTGGAGTCTATGCTTGTCCTTGTAGCTGAGATTTGTCTCTTTGAGACTGCATATGGTTGGGTTTAGTTTTTTGATCCAGTCGGCTACTCTGTGCCTTTTTTTTGGTGATTTCTGTCCGTTTACATTTAGGGTGATTATTGATATGTGAGGATTTCTTGTCATTCTATCTTTAGTTTTCTGGTAAGACTGTTTCTCCATTGTTTCTTTGCCTTTTTGTTGTCTATTATTTCCATATCGTGGTATTCTATGAAGTGTCCCTCTGTTTCTTCTTTTATTACAGTACATCTTTCAGTTCCTGATTTTTTTTTGAGTGGTTATTCTTAAGTTTATGTAAAAAATAGTTTGATATTTAGAGTATTCCATTTTCTTCAGCATGCTTACTTTCTCCATTCCCGTATTCCGGTTCAGGCCTTTACTATCCCCTTTTTTGTTTTGGTTGCCACAAATTGTCCCTGTTGATGGTGGTCGAATAGCCTCATTTTGTATTTTTTGTAGTGCAGGTCTTGTGTTAGAAAATTCCCTCAGCTTCTGTATGACTGGAAAGGTTTTTATTCCTCCTTCGTATCTAAAGGATATCTTTGCTGGATATATTATTCTTGGCTCATAATTTCTCTCTTTTAGTAGTTTGAATATTTTAGACCTCTCCCTCCTGGCTTGTAGAGTTTCTGCTGAAAAATCTGTTGAAAACCAAATGAGCTTTGTAGGTTACCATCTTCTTTTCCATGGCTGCCTTGAGGATTCTTTCTTTGCTGTGATTTTTGATAGCTTCAATACAATGTGCCTTGGAGAAGGCCTGTTTGAGTAGCAGTAATTAGGTGTTCTGTTTGCTTCTTGGATTCGAGGATCCAATTCTTTCCACAAGTTTGGGAAATTTTCATCGACTGTTTGTTTCAATATAGTCTCTGTTCCCTTTTCTCCTTTTTCTCCTTCTGGAATGCCCATTATTCTTATCTTCCTCTTTTTAATGGAGTCACAATGTTCTTGTAGAGTTCTTTCATTTCTTTTAAGTCTCAAGTCTCTTTCTTCTTCCGTCCGTGTCATTTCCGGGTTTCTATCTTCAGTGTCACTGATTCTTTTCTCCATCTGGTCAACTCTATTACCTAAGCTGGCTATTTGATTCTTCATTGCATTTTGAGTTCTTAATTTCCAGAAATTCTATTTGGGTCTTTTTAAAATTTCAATCTCTTGGATTACAATGTTCATTTTGTTCTTTGATTGTGTTTCTGAGTTTATTAAACTGCCGGTCTGTGTTTTTTTGCATCTTGTTGAGTAATTTCAGAATTGCAGTCTTGAATTCTCTGTCATTTTAGTGGCATATCTCCATGTCTTTAATTTTGTTTTCTGGAGACTTTTCTTTCTTTCTTTCTTTTTTTTTTCCTGAGCTACCTCGTTACGTTGGTTATTCATAATAATTAATGAATTATTACTTCTCTTCGTAGGCAAATCCTGGGTTCTGCAACAGGTTGGTAAGCAGACGTCTTTTCTTTGTTTTCCAGTATGTGTTGGTAGAATGATTTATTTTCTTTCCAATCGCAACCTTGTATTCTCTCTCACACTGTAGTGTTATATTTTCACTGCACCGTTCCAGCTTCTCACACAATGGGGGGATTCCCTGGAAGGTGGGCTTCTCTTCTCTGAGCAGGTTGCCTGGGTCACAGGGCACTGCCTCCATTGGGGGATGTGGAATGCTTCTGAGTTCCTAAGTTCTTCCTGCATCAGACTCAGAGCCCTTGTGTTTTTCAGTGGTTCTGTTTACCCCTGCAGTGATCCACCCAGAGGTGTGGACAGGGGCGGTGTGGGTTGTGAGAGTTGGCTGTGAGCAATGACGGCGACCACCACTACAGCCAGTCCTGCACCCAGGGCTCCCTCCCCTTTGCTGTCACTTGTTGTTCTGGGAGTCCATGGCTGTGGGCCAGAGTTCTCAGAACTACAAATATTCTGTTCTTTTGATCTGACACTGCTACTATTCTGCTTCTAGTACAGGGCAGGTGGGGTGGGGCGAGCTCTGTGAGGGTGGGGGTGGCTAGGCTCAGTGCCTATTGCTTCTGTCCTCTGCTTATCAGTGAGGGCGGGGGTGGCTAGGCTCAGTGCCTATTGCTTCTGTCCTCTGCTTATCAGTGAGGGCTTAAACCACCGTTTTCACCTTTCTTTCTTCAGTCATTTCTCCGACGTCTTTGCCAGGATGTTGGGTTCAGCCATGTTATATGCTGACCCTTCAGGCAGCACTGTGGGTCATAAGTGGAGCACCAGCAGTCTGAATTCTTCCCTCTCCCATGGGTGTGGGAGCTCCAGAAAGCAATGAGCTTGGAGCTCCAAGCTCTGGTCTGCATCCTGTGCCCACGAGGCCTTCGTCTTTGCATTTCCCTTTTCTCTCCTCCCCGCTCACCCAATTTACCCACCTTTAGATGATTTCAGTTGCGAGTCTCTTAGTCTTGTTTATGGGCTGTGTAGGGAGTCATTTGTAGAATTATAGCTGTTCAATTTTTTGTAAATTTCAGGGGAGGTTTCAAGAGGCTCACCTTACACTGCCATTTTCATAACTTCATCTCGTGAAAACTTTCTAATTGAGATATTTTGAAATAATTTCCATTTGTCATATAGATAAGCTATATTTGTCTAATCTAATGTAGTTATTAGAGCAAATTATTACTGCACTCTTCAATTTACAAGTCTGTGAACTCGTTTAAATTTACATCACAATACCGTGCACAACTGAGTACTCAGTAATTATTTCTGATAAAAGTCATTAAGTTAGATGTGAATATCAAAATAGAGGAGAGTGAAATTGAAACAAGCCCTGCAAACTAACTAGAAATGAAGCAGAAGATGCAATATTGAGACATGGAACAAAATGGCACATTAATGTGTCCTATTGATGATGTTTACCCTTCCTGCTCCATTGGGTATATCTTATGAATTGTTTTATTATTATTATCATTTTACCAAAAAAGAGCTTATTCAGAAGATGGCATAAGCTCTCATGGCATTAAAAATATATATATATAAATAGGATTGTGCATTTGGTCAATGTTGTTGAATTGAGCATTGGTAATAGATGCCTGTTTCTTTGATAAAAGAGATTTTCAGACAAGAAGCAACAATTTTGTTAATGCATATGTTACATAGGAAAGAAAAAGTGTGGAAATTGCAGTGCTTTGCCTTAATAACTGAAATTTATTTTAAGGACATTTCAGCTTTGTCAAATAATTAAATTAAATGTTGGTGTCATTTTGTACTGGCTGGGTTGACAACAGTGTTGTGATTATGATTTCAAGACCCATCTATTTGGAAAATCCTTAATTTTTTTCTGTCATCAACATATGGTGCCTCAGTTCCTCAATTTCTTACTTCTTAGCTAAAACAAAAAAATCAGTATATATTCTCACCAATGTGTGTGCGTGTGTGTGTGTCCATGTTTGTGTACGTGTTTGTGTGCCTGTGCATAGAAGAGAGAGAAAGAACAAGAGAACGAGCACTGGTACAGTGATGTCAAAAATATGAATATGTGCAGATTATAAACAGGTATAATTGCACAGTTAGTGAGCATGTTAATAAAAAGATCAATATGTATATTTATTTATCCATTTCTCATTGAAAAGTTTATGTGGATGACAAACTGTAAACTGTTTGTTACATATATTTTTTGCCAAGTTTCCATGATAGCATCATTCTTATTTTGACTCAGTTTTAATTTTTATTCTTATTCCTGCCCAAATCCCCACTTCCCACCTTTCTTGGATACAAGAAAATAGTGTCTAAGGATTAATCCATGGAAGTGCTGTTTTTCTTATTATACAATTTTTTGTGTTACATTGATTCTTGGAAAAGTATTTTGCTTTTACCTGTATAAAGTCACTTTTTAAATTTTATTTTTTGATTCTATGTTACAAATAGGTTCCATTATACTTTTTTTTCGGTGTGATGTAAATTGATTTTCAGAACCTCGAGGTCTATAGTGCAGTCTAGTTGATGTGTCTCTAATTTCATGCAATTACTTGAAGCTGTGAAAATACAAACTTAAAATTAGATGTCATTTTGAAATCATGTTTTAAAATTACCAAGACTACTAGTTAAAAATATATTAGCGTAAGAATGAATATTAATCATTTTTAAATGTAGCAAAATTTCACTTTTATATAGCCCAATGTTTTCTCAAATTGTGGTCTCCACACCAGTAACATCAACCATCAGTTGGACACTTAGATATTCCAGTTGCCAAGCCCTACCCTAGTCCTACTAAATCAGAAACTTTAGGAGTTGAGAATATTTTTTAAAAGACCTTCAGGACATTCTGATGTATGATAAAGTTTAAGAACCAGTGCTGACATGCTTCTGGATTAATAATTTGTTCTTTTGTACCTTGCACTCATCCTCTCTATTCAGGTATGTTAACTAAGCCCTCCCACATAAACCAGTTATTTTATAGTTAGTACCTGAATTGCCAGATTGGAACAGTAAATTTCTCTTCCTGATTTGAGCCAGATTACAAAGAAAGAGTTCTTCCCTGGTAGATGGAGCAGACTGCACATTTCCTGGCAGGGAAGCAAAATGAGAAATCTGCGTGACAGCCTCTGCAGTTAGCCAGATGACTGAACTCCTAAGAAGTTTAAAAGCACGGTTATACTGGAACTCTGAGGCCATTTTACAGATAAGCTAGGGTAACAAAACATTGTCACCTGAAAGGGTCAGCTAATTGATGGAAATGTGTGTTCACCATTTTTCCTAAACACATCTCTTGAAAGCATCGGCTCTTTCCCGCTTTTAAACTCAGTGTCCACTCCTGCCACTTGTTTGCCAGTTTCTGATGCAGACTGTTACATTATTACTTCCGAGTCATTTAATGTTATCTTCTCTGCTCTGCCACCTTTTTCACCATGTAGCCAGGCTGGTTTTCTACAGAAGACACTTGTACTTGCCCCTGGTGTTTTTTGGTTGTTTATATTAGACATTCTTGTCTGCCTTGCTGTTTTTAGTTCAAATTGTGGTTTCTGTATGGAAATTATTTATATTCTGGATCCTCAGCCTTTTTCTACGTACTTAAAAAAATCACACAATTTCCTTTATCTTTGATAGAATAATACATGATCTCAAAGGTGATGGAAAAGTATGTGTGGGGGCCAGAAAGATTTATGTTTTACTGTTTTTCGGTCTAAGTACTAGGGGTACGTAGACAAGTTCAACAAACATATAGTAGCCTGGCTATGACAACTCAACTATTTTTCGAATTTTTAAATTTCTGTTTGTCACAGTATCTGTAGACTATGGTAATCCCTGATTTTATTGGGAAGGCTAACAGTTGACCAGAAACTCTTTACCTCCATCCCCTCTTTCTTCTTTCTTCCCAACACATACATGTAAATAAAACTTTTAAAATTATATATTCATGTACAATCTTGTCTTTTTTTTTGTTTTAGTTTCAGGTATAGAGAACAGTGTGATAGTTAGACATTTACACCACTCACAAAGTGATAACACACCTTCCCCAATCTACTAACTCTCTGACATTATACATAGCTGTTACAGTTCCAATTCCATTGACTCTATTCCCATGCTGTACTCCACATCCTGTGACTATATACTGTGTTTTCCTGAAAATAAGACCTACACTGAAAATAAGCCCCAGTTAAGATCATCAGCCAGACAGACACTTTTCTTGCATTTATTTTTTAATGCAATAATATAGCACTTTTATTTTTTTCACCTTAATATATATACTTCTGCTATGTTATCATTAATAGTTTCATACAATCCTTTATATGTTTTTTTTAGTTTCACGTGAAGAAAAACAATGCAATAGGCATTTATCATTTATATCCCTCACACAATGACAACCCTCCCTCCCCATCTACTACCCCTCTGACATCTCACGCAGCCATTACATTTCCACTGTCTCTATTCCTAATGCTGAACTCCACTTCTTTTAAATATATACCGTATTTGCCGGCGTGTAAGACGACTGGGCGTATAAGACGACCCCCTAACATTTCCACTCAAAATACAGACTTTGATATATACTCGCCGTATAAGACTACCCCCTCTTCCGCACACCTTCCACACACCAAATAACTTTCAGTTTAAAATTTGCATCGTACTTCTTTCTTTTGGCTGGTGCCATGGTAGGGATGATAGGGGTTTGACTGGTCGACATTTTCTATGCTGTACTGTACAATGGTGCAGTATTGTGGTTGGCTGTTGGCTGTATACAAAGCCTGATTTGATTGGTCCCTGCTCCCTGTTTGCCCGCCCTGTCACTATAGCAGTCTGGTCCACCCTTGCATCAGCATCTCCCTGGGACTTCACTAGTGCGCAAGTGCGAGCTCTTCAACATTCTAACAGGCACCATGATAGCGCAAAATCGCGAATCTTCAATGCATATGTAAAGAAATATACGGTAACCCGAATTTACCATACTCGCAAAATCGCACACAGCCGACCATACACCCAGTATGGTATCACGATTCGCGATTTTGCGCTATCATACTGGGTGTATGCTCGGCTGTGTGCGATTTTGCGAGTGTGGTAAAATCGCATAACAACAAAATCGCATAACAGCCGAGCATACACCCAGCAGCGCTGCTGATGCCTGAAGGGTATGTGGAATGAAGTGGGCGGGCATCAGGAGGCCACTATGGCACGGGGCAAGCACTATGGGCAGTCTATCTGAAGTGTACCTGGCGTATAAGACGACCCCCCCACTTGGAGGAATATTTTTCGGGGCCAAAAAATCGTCTTATATGCCGGCAAATACGGTATATATATATAAAATATATATTAAACACATATTAAATATATATAAATAAAAACCACAATTTTATATATATGTATACATATAAACATATATATACATATAAAATATATATATTTATATATATAATATATAATATATATATTTATATATTATATATGTGTGTGTGTGTGTGTGTATATATATATATATATATATATATATATATATATATAATTGTAGTTGACAATCATTATTGTTCAACTTCAGCTTCAGGTGTACAGTGAAGTGATCGGGCATCTATATCATCCCTGAGGCGGTCTCCCTAATGGAACAAGTGTCCATGGGATACCCTACAAAATCTTTACAACATTATTGATTACATTCCCCAAATTGACTTTCATATCCCCATGGCAATCTTGTGGTTACTGATTATGCTTTCTAATCCCCTCACCTTCCCCCTTATCCCCACCCCACCCCCATCTAGCAACCCTCAGTTTTTCCTCTATGTCTCCGATACTGTTTCTGATTAGTTCATTCATTTATTCTTTTCTTTAGATTACTCATATTAGTGAGATCATATGGTATTTCTCTTTTTCAATCTGACTTATTTCACTTAGCGTAGTGTTCTCTAGGTCCATCCATATTGTTGCAAATGGTAAGATTTCATTCTTCTTTATGGCTGCATAATACTCCATTGTATAACTGTACCACAGTTTCTTAATCCAGTCGTCTACTGATGGGCATTTTGGTTGTTTCCATGTCTTGGCTATTGTGTATAGTGCTGCAGTAAACATTGGGGTGAATAATTTTTTTTTTTTTGAATTAGAGTTTTGGATTTCTCCAGATACATACCTAGGAATGGAATTGCTGGGTCATAAGGTAGATCCATTTTCAGTTTTTTGAGATACTTCCATACAGTTTTCCATAGTGGCTGCACCAGTCTGCAATTCCACTAAAAGTACACGAGGGTTCCCTTTTCTTCACATCCTCTCTAGCACTTGTTTGTTGATTTATTGATGATAGCCATTTTGACTGGGCTGAGGTGGTATCTCATTGGGGTTTTTATTTGCATTTCTCTAATAATTACTGAGGTTCAGCATTTTTTCATATGTCTGTTTGTCATCTGTATGTCCTCTTAAGAAAAATGTCTTTTCATATCCTCTGCCCATTTTTTAATTGGGTTGTTTATTTTTTTTGGAGTCGAGTTGAGTTTTTTATAAATTTTGGATATTAATCCAGTATTGGATATATCATTGACAAATATGTTCTCCCATTCAGTAGGATCCCTTTTCGTTTTGTTAATGGTTTCCTGTGCTGTGAAAAATATTTTCAGTTTGATGTAATCACGCATGTTTATTTTATCTCTTACTTCCCTTGCCCGAGGGAATATATCAGTAAAAATCTTACTCCCGGTAATGTCAGTAAAGTTTCTTCCTATATTTTCTTAAAGGAATTTTATGGTTTTAGATCTTACATTTAAGTCTTCATTTCATTTTGAATTTCTTCTTGTATATGGTGTAAGGATGTAGTCCAGCTTCATTTTTTTGCATGTCAACGGACGCTTTTACTACGATATGATGATGTTCCAGAAGAAGATAACATGATTGTATTTGTGTTGTTTTGTTGTTGTTTTTTTAATTTATTTATTGGGGTGACAGTTGTTAATGAAATTACATAATTTCAGGTGTACAATTCTGCATTACATCATCTATAAATCCCATTGTGTGTTCACCACCCAGAGTCAGTTCTTCTTCCATCACCATATATTTGATCCCCCTTACGCTCATCTCCCTCCCACCACCCCCCTTACCCTCTGGTAACCACTAAACTATTGTCTGTATCTATGAGTTTTTGTTTCTCATTTGTTTGTCTTGTTTTTGGTTTATATACCACATATCAGTGAAATCATACGGTTCTCTGCTTTTACTGTCTGACTTATTTCGCTTAGCATTATACTCTCAAGATCCATCCATGTTGTCATAAATGTTCCTATATCATCTTTCCTTAATGCTGAATACTATTCCATTGTGTATATGTACCACAACCTCTTTATCCATTCATCTGTCGAAGGACATTTTGGTTGTTTCCATGTCTTGGCCACCGTAAATGAAGCTGCAATGAACATTGGAGCACACGTGTCTTTATTTATAAATATTTTCAGATATTTTGGGTAGATACCCAGGAGTGGGATTGATGGGTCATACGATAATTCTATTCGTAATTTTTTGAGGAAACTCCATACTGCCTTCCATAGCAGCTGCACCAGCCTTCCCACCAACAGTGTATGAGGGTTCGTTTTTCTCCACGGCCTCTCCAACACTTGTTGCTATTTGTCTTGTTGATGATAGCCATTCTGACTGGGGTGAGGTGATATCTCATTGTGGTTTTTATTTACATTTCTCTAATGATTAGTGTTGTTGAGCATTTTTTCATATGTCTATTTGCCATTTGTAAGTCCTCTTTGGAGAACTGTCTCTTCAGGTCCTCTGCCCATTTTTCAATTGGGTTATTTGTTTCTTTGTTGTTGAGTTGCATGAGTTCCTTGTATATTTTGGATAGTAGCCCATTATCAGAGGAACTGTTTGAAAAAATCTTCTCCCATTCAGTTCGTTGCCTCTTTATTTTGTCGATGGTTTCTTTTGCTATGCAGAAGCTTTTAAGTTTGATATAGTCCCATTCATTTATTTTACCTTTTCACTTCCCTTGCCTTTGGAGTCAAATTCATAAAATGCTCTTTGAACCCAAGGTCCATAAGTTTACTACCTATGTTTTCTTCTATGCAGTTTATTGTGTCAGGTCTTATGCTTAAGTCTTTGATCCATTTTGAAATAATTTTGATACATGATGACAGATAGCAGTCCGGTTTCATTCTTTTGCATGATTTTGCTTCTTTTCATAAATTATCTGTCCATATTTATGTGGTTTTATTTCTGAGTTTTCAGTTCTATTCCATTGGTCTAGGTGTCTGTTTTGCTGCCAATACCATGCTGTTTCGATTGTTATTTAGCTTGTAGTATAAGCTAAAGTCGGGAGTGAGATACCTCCAAAATTGCTCTTTGTCATAAGATTGCTTTCGCTATTCGGGGTCTATTGTGGTTCCAAAGAAATCTGATGATTTTTTGTTCTTTCTTTAAAAATTGCCATTGGAATTTTGATGGGGATTGCATTAAATCTGTATATTGCTTTGGGTAATATGGCCATTTTAACTATGTTGATTCTTCCAATCCATCAGCAAGGAATATCTTTCCATTTCTTTCTGTCTTCTTCAATTTCTTTTAAAAATGTCTTATAGTTTTCAGCATATAAGTCTTTTACATCCTTGGTTAAGTTTATTCCTAGGTATTTTACTCTTTTTGCTGCTATTCCAAAAGGAATAGTTTTTTGTATTTCTTTTGCTGAGATTTCATTTTTAGTATATAGGAATGAAATGGACTTTTGTACGTTGATTTTGTAGCCGGCAACTTTACTGTATTCGTTGATTTTTTCTAATGCCTTCGGTGGAGTCTTGAGGGTTTTCTATGTATAGCATCATATCTTCTGCACAGAGTGATAATTTAACTTCTTCATTCCCAATTTGGATGCCTTTCATTTCTTTCTCTTGCCTGATTGCTCTGGCAAGGACTTCCAACACTATTTTGAAAAGCAGAGGTGATAGGGGACAGCCCTGTCGTGTTCTTGAACTTAGACCAACGGGCTTCAGTTTTTCACCATTAGCTGTGAGATTATGAGGGTTTGTCATACATGGCCTTTATTATGTTAAGGTATTTATCTAGTATACCTATTTTATTAAGTGTTTTAGTCATAAATTTTTGCTGTATCTTGTCAAATGATTTTTCTGCATCAAGTGATATAATCACATGATTTTTGTCCTTTATTTTGTTTATGTGATGTATCACATTGTTGGATTTGCATATGTTGAACCATACTTATGCCCCTGGGATGAACACAACTTGGTCATGGTGAATAATATTTTTAATGCATTGTTGCATTCAATTTGCTTAAATTTCGTTTAGGATTTTTGCATCTGTATTCATCAGAGATATTGGTCTGTACTTCTCTTTATTTATGTTGTCCTTACGAAGTTTTGGTATCAGGGTAATGTTGGCCTCATGAAATGAGTTAGGGAGTACTGTCTCTTCTTCAATTTTTAGGAAGAGTTTGAGCACGATTCGTATTAGTTCCTGTTTGAAGGTTTGGTAGAATACACTTGTGAAGCCATCTGGTCCCAGACTTTTGCTTTTGGGAAGGTTTTGAATGACAGATTCAATTTTGTTACTGGTGATCTGTAGATTTGCCAGTTCTTCATGGTTCAGCCTAGGAAGGCCATATCTTTTTTAAGAACTTGTGCATTTCTTCTAGGTTGTTAAATTTGGTGGCATATAGCCCTTCATAGTATTGTTGGATGATCATTTGTGTTTCTTTGGCATCCATTATAACTTCCCCTTTTTCATTTCTAATTTTGTTTATTAGTGTCTTCTGACTTTTTTATCTTTATGAACCTAGCCAAGAATTTCTCAATTTGGTTAATCTTTTCAAAAAACCAGCTTTTTGTCAGATTAATTTTTTCCTATTGTCTTTTTGTTCTCTATTTCATTTAATTCTGCTCTGATTTTTATTATTTCCTTTCTTCTGCTGACCTGGGGTTTCATTTGTTCTTCTTTTTCTAGTTCTTTAAGGTGTAACATGAGGATATGTATTTGGGATATTTTTGTTTCTCGAGATAGTCTTGTAATGATACAAATTTCCCTCTTAAAACTGCTTGTCCTGCGTCCCAAAAATTTTGGTAGGATGTATTTTTATTGCCATTTGTTTCTATGTATATTTTGATCTCTCCTCTAATTTCTTCATTAACACGGCCGTTTTTTAAAAGTATGTTTTTTAATCTCCATGTATTTCTGTCTTTTCCTGCTTTCTTTTTGCAGTTGATATCTAATTTCAAAGCCTTTTGATCAGAGAATATGCTTGGTATGATTTCAGGCTTCTTAAATTTGCTGCGGTTACTTTTATGTCCCCATATATGGTCTATCCTTGAAAATGTTCCATGTACAGTAGAAAAAAGTGTATACTCCTGTGTTTTCGGATGAAGTTTTCTATAAATATCAATTGTGTCCATTTCATCTAATGTGTCATTTAGGGCTGCTCTTTAGTTATTTATTTTCTGTTTGGATGATCTATCCATAGCTGGCAATGATGTATTTAGTTCCCCTTGTATAATTGTGTTTTGGTCAATTTCTCCTTTCAGTCCTGTTAGTAGCTGCTTGGTATATTTTGGTTCTCCCTGATTGGGGGCACAATTATTGATGACTGTTATGTCTTCTTGTTGTGTTGTCCCTTTGCCATTAATAAATGTCCATCTTTGTCTCTTGTTATCTTTTTCACCCTGAAGTCTGTTTCATCTGATAGTAAAGCTACACCTGATTTTCTCTGGGTACCATTTCCTTGGAGTGTCAATCTCCACCCTTTCACTTTGAGTCTATACTTGTCCTTGTAGCTGAGATGTGTCTCTTGGAGACAGCATATGGTTGGGTTTAGTTTTTTGATCCAATCTGCTACTCTGTGCCTTTTTATTGGTGAGTTCAATCCAATCACATTTAGGGTAATTATTGATATGTGAGGATTTCCTGTCATTCTATGTTTAGTTTTCTGATAAGGCTGTGTCTCCATTGTTTCTTTGCCTTTTGTTGTTTTCTGTTTTTTTCTGTGCAGTGGTATTCTATGATGTTTCCCTCTGTTTCTTCTTTTATTATAGTATATATTTCAGTTCTGATTTTTTCTTGAGTGGTTACCCTTATGTTTATGTAAAGAAAGTTTTATGTTTAGAGTGTTCCATTTTCTTCAGCACGTTTACTTTCTCCATTCCCATATTCCGGTTCAGGCCTTTAATCTCCCCCTTTTTATGTTTTGGTTGCCACAAATTGTCCCTGTTGATGGTGGTCAAATAGCCTCCTTTAGTGTTTCTTGCAGTACAGGTCGTGTATCAGAAAATTCCCTCAGCTTCTGTATGTCTGGAAAGGTCTTTGTGCCTCCTTCATATTTAAAGGGTATGTTTGCTGTGTATATTATTCTTGGCTCATAATTTCTCTCTTTCAATAATTTGAATATTTGGTTCCACTCCCTTCTGACTTGTAGAGTTTCTGCTGAAAATTCTGATGATAATCTAATGGGCTTTCCTTTGTAGGCTACCGTCTTCTTTTCCTTGGCTGCCTTGAGGATTCTTTCTTTGTCGTTAATTTTAGACTACTTCAATACAGTGTGCCTCAGAGAAGGCCTGTTGGGCTTGAGGGTATTAGGTGTTCTGTTTGCTTCTTGGATTTGAGGAGCCAGTTCTGTCCACAAGTTTGGGAAGTTGTCACCAACAATTTGTTTGAATATATTATCTGTTCCCTTCTCTCTTTCTTCTCATTCTGGTATGCCCATTATTCTCATATTGCTCTTTGTGATGGAGTCAGAAAGTTCTTGTAGAATTCTTTCATTTCTTTTAAGTCTCAAGTCTCTTTCTTATTCCATCTGTGTAATTTCCAGGGTTCTATCTTGATGTCACTGATTCTTTCTTCCATCTGGTCAACTCTAAGACCTAAGCTGGCTATTTCATTCTTCATTTCTTCTATTGAGCTCTTAACCTCCAGAAATTCCATTTGTTTCTTTTTTAAAATTTCAATCTCTTTGGTAAAATGCTCATGTTGTTATTTGATTGTGTTTCTGAGTTTATTAAACTGCCTTTCTGTGTTTTCTTGCATCTCATTTAGTTTTTTCAGAACTGCAATCTTGATTTCTGTGCAATTTAAGTCACATGTTTCCATATCTTTAAGTTCGTTTTCTGGATACTTTTCACTTTCTTTCTGAGCTGTCTTTTTGCCTTGGTTATTCATGGCCATTAATGATTTATTATTTCTCTTCCTAGACATCTACAGTGGTGGGTTCTGCAAAAGGTTAATAGGAAGAGGTCTTTCTTTTGTTTTCCCCTACATGTTGGTAGTATGTTTTATTTTCTCTCCAACTGCAGCTGTTTTTTTCTGTCTCACACTGTAGTGTTATGTTTTCTCTGTACTGTTGCAGTTTGTCACACTATGGGGGATTCTCTGCAAGGCGGGCTTCTCCTCTGTTAACAGTTCGCCTGGATCATAGGGCGGCTTGTCCCTGTGGGGATGGTGAGAGCGTTTGAATTTCTAAAACTCTTCCTGCACTAGATTCAGAGCCAGTGTGTTTCAGCAGTTCTGTTTACTCCTGCAGGGATCCGCCTAGATAGGTGGGGACAAGGGCAAAGTTAGTTGTGAGAGGTGGCCCAGAGCAATGGCGACAACCACCACCACGTCCAGTCCTGCTTAAAAAGCTCCCTCCCCTTTGCCAGAACTAGTTGGGCTGCAAATCTGTGTCTTTGGTCCACAGTTTTCAGAATGGAAATATTTTGTTCTTTTGATATGAGACTGCTACTGTTCCACTTCTATCAGTAAACATGTGGGTGCGGGGCGAGTTCTAGGAGGGTATAGAGCTGGTGGCTTGTTTCAGTGCCTAAGGTTTCCGTCCTGTCCAGCAGTGAGTGCTTAAACCACTGTTTTCAGCATTTTTCCATCACTCTTTTTTCCGAGGTCTCTGCCGTGAGTGTTGGGTTCAGCTGTGTTATATGCTGCCCCCTCAGCCCTGTGGGCCATAAGCGGAGCCCTAACACTCCGAGTTCTTCCCTCTCCCGCAGCTGCAGTAGTTCCGGGATGCAGCGAGCTCAGAGCACTGAGCTAGGTCTGCGTCCTGTGCCCCCACTGTTCTATCTTTGCACTTCTCCTTTCCCTCCTCCCCGGCTCATACAATTTGCCCACCTTTAGGTGAATTCAGTACTGAGCCCCTTTGTCTTGCCTGTCTGCTGTGCAAGGAGTCCTTTGTGGAGTTATATCTGTTTAATTTGCTGTAAATTCTAGGAGAGATTTCCAGAGGCTCACCTCATGCCGCCATTTTGATGACGTCTCCAAACGTCTTTTTTAACAGAAAGAAATAAGGGAATCAATCTAATGAAGACAAATCTTACCTCAAGCCTTATGATTACCAGTATACATATCCAAAATCATTACAAGTGTTGTGGCCCCAGGATAATTACTATTCTAGATACTGAGGAGATAGCAGTGAGAAAAGAAAGAAACACACAAAGGTCCCTGTTCTCATTGATAGTGTATTATAGTGATATGAAATATGTAAGAAAAATAGTTAATAAGGAATTATACTGTATATTAAATGGTCATAAATTTTATAGCAAAAAAATATAGGTTAAGGGCATGGGAATAGGGGTGCAGCTTGAAATGTTAAATAGGATATTTAGTACAGTTTTCACTGATGAGTTTGACATTTGAGCAAAAAACTGAAGTTGGGGACTCAGAATTAAATGCATCATAACTCTCAAACAAATCTTGTAAAATACTGTGTCAGTTCTAAATTATTGATTTCACCTTACCATCTTATTAAGTTAAGCTTATTAAAGGCTCCAGTAGAAGTTCAGTAAAGAAAGGGAGATACAGTTAACTGTCCATACATTGAGATTTTCCTACATAATTCCAGAACAGTCTTTCTCAACCAGTATTGACATTTGGGCCAGATAATTCTTTTGGGGGATGGAAGGAGTAACATCCCAAGCCTCTCCCATTGTATGCCAGTAGGTGTGCCACCCCCACACACACCTCTTCAGTTTTGACAGCTGAAAGTGTCACCAGCCATTGTCAAATATCCTCTGGGCTGCAAAATTGTCCCCAGTTAAGAACCACTGATCTGGATTGAAGAAGTCTTCTCAGACCTTTGATAACTGAGAAAGCCTAATTTACCACGACGCCAGCCTCCTCCAGTTATTACCTAGAAAAGGATCTTTCCAAACATTGTTTCAGGAATGGTGAGCAGATCCTTAGGTGGTCAAATATATTCTCCTCTCCCACTCCTGGGAATTTTCAATACCATTTAATTTATTTAGCAGTTATATTGCATTTACTTTGCATCAGGCATCTATGAATTTTGCAAATAGTGACTCATTAATCTTTAATAAGAACCCTGTGAGATTTAGTATTATTATTATTGTCCTAACTTTACAGATGAGGAGTTTTAGGCACAGAAAGGTTAAGTAACTTTCCAGAGGCATGCAGGGTTTCAAACCTAGGCAGTCCAGCTCTAGCATCTTTTCCTCTTCATCACTATGCTCTCAGCTGCCTAAATTAACATGTAACGTATGTTAATATTTATTATTAGCATTTTAAAGGCTCTGAGATGTTCAGCCTGAATAGATTTAGCAAATAAAAAGAAAAAGAAAACAGTATGCCCAATGAAATTTGAATTTCGGATAAACAAAGAATGATTTTTAGTATAAGGATGTCCCATGGAATGTTTTGGACATACTTACATTAAAAATTCATTTGCTGTGTGAAATTCAAATTTCACTGGGCATCCTGTAATTTATCTGGCAACCTTTGCTTTAAGGAAAACTATGCAATATTGTTTAACCCAGGTTTTTTAACACTAGTTTGAGCAATGAATTTTTTCTTGTTGGCACACCTCATATCCTGGGGAAGTCTCATGGGACTTCATTCTAAGGACAGTGGGAAACCTTTTCAGCTAGATTAGTTTGAGTGCTTACTCCAGATGACAGTGATCTCTCCTTTGAACTCCAAGAGGCACTTAATAATCTATGCCACATGATTTCACACTTAATTGTCCACTTCTGTAACATGTTGACTTTTTTTCTGAAATAATGTGTCATCTCCTAAGGATCAAAAGCAAAACAGGTTTTTGAAGTATACTCTCTCACTTTCTCAGGTTGGTAACCTTTCATTCCTTTGCTAGTAGCTTTCCGATTTCATTTATCAGCATTATTTTGTCTCCTTAAAGAAATGTAAAAATTTGGGAACCAAGTTTTTCTTTTTCACATTTGGTGATGGTGACACTTGAGTCATTTTTCAACTCAGATCATGAGCAGTTTTTTTTTTTTTATATTCATGCAGGTCAGATCAATACACAGCAGTTGTCATTTTGTTGTTGTTAATCATTCCTCAGTTTGGAAGAGGTAAGCAGGTGTCTTCCTTGCGCCAAATGTAATTGTAATGTCACTAAAGAAGGAGAGTCCCTTGGGCCAGCTGTATTTGGGGGATATCTCTCAAATCAAATAATGAAATATAATTTATTTGTTAAAGAATAAAACCTAATAATCTGGTAAATGGCGGCGTTTTTCTACGGCTGAGTGAGGCAGCTGCATTCCATTTCTATTTCTGTATCACAATCCCAAAAGCCCAGAAAAAGTGGGAACATAAGCACTGGAGTCATATATAAAGTCTCTAGCATCCTTGGCTTTAATTTTTAGGGGAACTTTTCCAATTCAAGCATTTACCATATGCTTACCTCTTTTTTCTACAAATAAAGTTCTGGTAAACTTTTATATCTATTCATCTGGACTCTCAGCAAGAAAGTAAAATTAAGAACTTATTTTCTAAATGGATTCCCAAGTGCTATTACAAAGTATGGTAGGTTTAACAAATAGGCTCAATAAAAGTGGTCTCCACTTTGCTACAATAAATGAAGTGGTTATGTGTCCTCAGCTAGATAGCAGCTGTCCTATCTTTATCTTTTACTTTATACCAATGTGTCATATGTGTTGGTAAAGGTTTTAATATATACATTTGAAGCACCAGCATTTTAAATCAAAATGCTTTCCTCCTGGATTACAAAGAGATGCTCTTCTTTTATTGAGAAGCTATGTTTCTAGTCTACTACTTGCACATATTCAATTTTATTGCCAATTAAAATTTCTCAAGCCTACCTAATAAATTCTTATATAAAATTTCATTTATTTAAACTGAGCAAAATATAGATGTCATTCAGTTGTGAAGACCTATTGCAAGATTGAAATAGATTTCTAATGCATTTATCATTCATTTTTGTAGCATGTGATTTAAATTAAATAAAATGACAAATGGTTTGACAGTTTTCACTCATATACAGCAAAACATAATACGCTTCAACTAGTTTGGGGCCATTATGGACCTTAACATGCAATGTGACCTTGGTCTGAAAAAGCAAGTTTGGTTAGCACCGAAACTTAATCATAAGAAGTCATAAGTAGAATCCTTCTTCTTTACTGCCCTTTTCTAGGACTCGGAAATTTATTGCTTGTGGGACAGGTAGGATATGAACAATGGGCCAAATAGAGTCCAGGGTTATCTCATCTGTGTGAAAACTGCTGCTGAAAATCGATGTGACCTCTGCTACACTGTCATCCCAATTCCCACCCTGTGTGTCCTATTTGTCTTTCGGTAGAGGCTTAGATCTGTGTGCTGTCTCTATGTGTCTCTCTTGGGCCAGATTATCAAAATGAATCATTGCCTGCATACCTCTTATATTTCTATTTATTTTCCTGGTGTTGACTAGGTCTGATGAAATATGATTCTTTTTGCATTTGATCCTCACTGCAGCAAGCAGCACCTAATTCAGTTGTGTCTATCTCTTTAAAGAAGAGTAATACTATTTTGAAAGTTCAATCTACTGTACAGCAACATTACAAACCATAGACCATGCAACCTGTCTTCATAGTTAATAGTAATTTTCCTTTCACCCAATTTAATGGCATTTCTTTCAACTCCAAATAGAAGACTTCTGGCAATTTTAATGTAGTTATAATTTTGTTTTATGCATACTGAATGTATTCCTTTCTTTTTTTAGGCATCTTGTTTGTAGAATACCCCTTAGACTCTTACCACTGAGTTTACATGTGTGTATAGAGTGATACATAACAAGGAATCCAAATTTTAAGAACTCTGCCCCTGATATAAAATATTTATTCAGGGGAAACATTACACTATCAATGAATCAGCAGGAAGTCAATGTTTTAACTTTGTAGCCATTCCTTATTATAAAAGTAGATCTAGGCTACATAAGGTTTTACTTTTAAGATTCATAAACATTAATGAAAAGATGTAGAACCTCCTCAGTTAGTATTGATATTGATAGATCATTATAAATTCATTCTATCCACTTAATACACCCATTGTAGAAGATAAAATATTAGCTAAATACAGACTTCAAACAATACAAGTAAAACATAATATTGTATGATTATTTTTGACAAATACACTTTAGAAACATTACAGCTGTTACTTAAGATGTATTTTAGAATTTATTTTTTTATGAAATATTTCAAATGTTCAGACCTTCTAGTTCATGTAGATAACAGAACTTACGATAATGTGCTCATTTCTTCTGGAATACTTCACCTCTTGCAAAACTGCCACTGACAAGAAATAAGAGGGAGAGAGAGAAAGAGAAGGAGGGAGGGAGGAAAGCTGGAAGAAATGTTCTATAAGAGGTTAGGGTTAATTTTACAAGAGAATTGTAGAAAACACATACATTTATGATCAAGATATTTTTAAGCTTTACTAAAAGAACATTCCTGAGAATATGTTCATTATATATAGCTTCCTGTACTAAAAGAAAATTAACAGACTAGTTTATGTATTTTATTAAATTCTTTAAGATAGATAAACCAATAACCTTTATAACGTTTTGGATTCAAATAATATAAAGATTCAGTGAAAATAACTTTGATTCTCTAAAAATAATTGTTTAGCATTTTTTATCACTAGAGACTTTGGAAAATTAAAAATTGTAAAGGTGGTCTATACCAAGAGCATCTTATTCAGAGATAATGCTATTCCATCCTACAGATGGTTCCCACAATTCTATGCCACAACTTCCCACACAAGAAATCTCACAGCAAACAAGGAGGACTATGAAATCAGTTGCGTACTACGTACAAGGAGTGACAATTAAGTTCGTGAACTTGTTACAACAATGTTGCTAACGTTTTTTGATATCGGAGGGATTATGAATCTGTTCCAAGTGGACAAACAGTTAACCAAGTTTACTATTTGGAAGGGCTGAAAAGGCTGAGTAAAAAAGTTAGACGACCTGAACTTTTCACCAAAAATTCATGGCTCTTGCACCAGGACAGTGCACCAGCTCATGTGGTACTCTCTATGAGGGAGTTTTTAAGCCAGTAAACAAATAACTGTATTGGAACACCCTCCCTGCTCACCTGATCTTGCCCCCAATGACTTCTTTCTTTACCTAAAGATAAAGGACATTGAAAGGAAGACATTTTGATGACATTCAGGACAACCAGGGTAATACGATGACAGCTCTGATGGCCATTCCAGCAAAAGAGTTCCAAAATTGCTTTGAAGGGTGGACTAGGTGCTGGCATCAGTGCATAGCTTCCCAAGGGGAGTACTTTGAAAGTGACCATAGAGATATTCAGCCATGAGATATGTAGCACTTTTTCTAGAATGAGTTTGTGAAATTAATTGTTCGACCTCAAATGTAGGATGCTTGCGATTGAAAAATGAGGTCTAACTGTATGACAAATCCATATTCCTGTTCCTGCAGGAACCAGAACCAATAGCTAGATTTTTGTTTTTAAACCATGTGAAAATTTGTTAGGTATAGATTCAAGCCTACTTTTTCTGTTTGTTTTGTTTTGTTTTTCTTGAATTAGTCTCATAACATATGGAGTCACAAAAAAATTTTCTGACCAGAGAAAATCAGATTTTTCAAACTTTGCTTGTGGCCACTTATTAAAATAAAGAGACTGTGGTGAGTAAAATAATTTTGTTGGAGCTGCTCTGATTCACCCCATCATGCAGTGCTGTTGAAGCCATTTAAGAATACCAGAGTTTGTTTGGCTACATTCAAAGAGTACCTCTTTGTAGCAGTTTGTTTTTACATACATCGAAAAAGCCCCAATTCCTAATTGCAGGGTAAACGTTGCTATGTGGTTCATATATGTCATATAAAAATTTTCAAATAGATTGCCACGTAGTTAGCTTCTCAAAGTTAAGAGGAGATTCCTTTTGTAATTAGGTATATCTGTCCAAAACAAACTTGAAGAAACTTACTAGACAAAAATTCTGTTTGTGTCTCTTTATCTGAAGCTAAGAGAGAATCCCATTAAAGTAAAGAGAATGTGGGAGAACATATTATAAAAGGAGAAAAAGATACAACTTGTGTTTTTACAACAGAAGTGTCATTTTCTAATAAGGAACATCATTCACAATGTAACACTAGAATCAATCCAAATGCCCATCAACTAATGAATGACTGAACAAAAAGGAATATATCCATGCAATGGAATACTTTTTCAGCAATAAAAAAGAAACCACTGATACATGCCACAATATGGATGAACCTCAAAAAGTTTATGCTAAGTTTAAGAAGCCATTCACAGAAGACCACACATTGTGTGATTATATTTATGTAAAATATCCACAAAAGGAGATCATATAGGGACAGAAAGTAGATTAATGGTTACTAGGGGCCAGGGATGGGAAAGAAGATTAACCGTAAATGAACATAACTGGTATTTTGGGGTGACCAAGAGGTTCTAAAATAGATTTGTGGGGATGTTTGCACAACTCTAAATTTACTAAAAATCATTGAAGTATACATTTAAAATAGGTGAATTTATTGTATTTAAATTATGTCAATAAAATTATTATAAAGAATGGAGATAGAGAGAGAGATTTGAAGAGGGGAAAAAAGCAGTTTATGATCTACCAGGAAGTTATCTAATTATTTAATTTATAGGTATTCATAAATATATCTTAAATTTGTTTTTCCAAATTTAAAGCCACTTTAGCAGTAAATATTGCTTTATTTTCTCTGATTCTTTTTAAGTTCAATTTATTGGGGGTAACATTGGTTAATAAGATTATATAAGAAATAGCAACCCTCATACACTGTTGGTGAGAATGCAGACTGGTGCAGCCGCTATGGAAGGCAGTGTGGAGGTTCCTCAAAAAATTAAAAATAGAATTAACATATGACCCAGCAATCCCTCTCTTGGGTATCTACCCAAAATATCTGAAAACATTTATCCGTAAATATATATGTGCTTCGATGTTCGTTGCAGCCTTATTTACAGTGTCCAAGACATGGAAACAAACCAAAGTATCCTTCCATAGATGATTGCATAAAGAAGATGTGGTGTATGTACACAATTGAATACTATTCTGCCATAAGAAAAGATGAAATAGTGCCATTTGCGACAACATCGATGGATCTTGACATTATAATGCTAAGCGAAATAAGTCAGAAAAAGTTGAGAACCATATGATTTCACTGATATGTGGGATATAAAACTGAAAACAACAAAAGAACAAGACTAACAAATGAAACAAAAACTGATAGACACAGACAATAGTTTAGTGGTTACCAGAGGGTGGGGAGGGCGAGGGGTGGTAGATGAGGGTAAAAGGGATGAAATATATGGCAATGGAAGGAGAACTGATTCTGGGTGGTGAACACGCAATGTTATATATAGATGATGTATTACAGAATTGTACAACCTAAATCTATGTAACTTTTCTGACAATTGTCACCCCAATAAATTTTAACTTAAAGAAAAAAAGGTTATATAAGTTTCAAGTGTACAATTCTATAATAAATCATATGTATATTGAATTGTGTGCTCACCGCCCAAAGTTTAGTCTCCTTTTGTCATTGATTCTTTACTGAAATGTTTATTTTGAGAAATTATAGGTAGCTGGAGAATAGATATGACTTCCAATTAGAATTTTCATCAATTAGCTTTAGAAACAAATCTTTATAGATGCCATTAGAGGTGAAAGAAACATATTGAAATTATTTTTTTAATTTATTGGGGTGACAATTGTTAGTGAAATTATATAGATTTCAGGTGTACAATTCTGTATTACATCATCTATAAATCCCATTGTGTGTTCACCACCAAGAGTCAGTTCTCCTTCCTAAGCGAAATGAGTCAAACATATTGAAAATTTTGAGCTTTTAATTTGTGAACCTTCTGATTTTAATTTTGTTTTTTGCAGAAGAGGTACCAGTTCAAATCCCAATGATGAAGTCACCATTGGACAAGATCCAACTGGCTCCTGCACAGGCATTGCCTCCTGGATTCCCGGGACCATTCATTTTTGCCGATAGTCTGTCCTCCGTGGAAACTCTGTTGACCAACATTCAGGTCAACAATATTTCTATAAACAAAATAAATGTAATACAAGACATTAGCACCTACATAAATTATGTCATATTTGAAAATTAAAACAGATAAGATGAACTGCATGTCATTTGCTGTACTTTGACAGGGTTTACTGAAAGTGGCTTTGGATAATGCGCGTATCCAGGAGAAGCAGATTCAACAAGAAAAAAAAGAACTGCGAATGGAACTCTACAGAGAGAGAGAAATTAGAGAAAACCTTGAAAGACAACTCGCAGTTGAGCTTCAAAGCAGAAGTAAGTTTAACAAGTTCAATTGTGGAGTGAATATTGTGTTGGTGATATTTTCAATAGTAATAGAAATATTCTCAGGAGTAGCTTGGAAATGCTGAAAACAAGTGGCAAGCTACAAATCAAATACTGTGTGGAATCCACAGGTAAGATATTTATACTAGTTTTCATAATATAAAATAATGAACTAGATCTGCACTTCAGTCCAGTCGCAGATTTGGAAACATGAATATTCTTAGTATTCTCACAGTTACACGCAGTACATCTGGATATAGATAATCTAACAAATCCTTATGTATAAAATGCTTACTGTTTTCCAAGAACAGTGCTAGATTCTGGGATTATAAGATAAATAAAACTCACTCCCTGCCCTTAACAGATTTACATTTTAAAGGGCTGGCACAACCAGCCAGTTAATTTCAAGACAAAGTGACAGGAGCAATGATGCACGGTATATATACCGTTATACAGAAAGGGGGTAGTTAGTTCATCTTGGTGAGGATGAGTGCATGGATGGTTAAAGAAGCCTTCCTGATCCTGATACTGAAGTCTTGAAGAACAAATAGGTTAAGAAAAGTCACGAGAGTACCTGAGTTATTTGAACATTGTTGACAGAGGTATCAGTGAGCATAAGCATAGAGGCCAGAAGCCTCATATGTGGGCAACTATACACAGTTTGTTATTAGAATGGAAATGAGTTTTAGAAAGTAAATGGTGGAAGGTGATGCAGGAGGATGGAGGTAGAAGCTAAATTACTATGAAGGATAAGTTTAGCCATGTAAAAGGTAAGCTTGGACTTTGTCCTGCAGTTTATGGGAAGTATTAAAAGATAAGCAGGGGGTGATCTGGTCTGATTTCAGTTGGATAGAGTACTCCAGTGTTGGAAATAGATTAGAGGGGGGTTGGAGGAAGACTAGAAACAAGGAAACCATGTAGGAGATTGCTCTCATCCAGGCAATGGTGATGAGGACTGAATTAGGGTAGCATAACTGGGGATGGAGACAAAAGAGAGAGAATGGGGACATACTGTTCACAAATAGAATGAACTTTCCAACTATGGGTAGGCATTTGATTAACTACAGACATGGATGAGATGAGTTTATATCAAAATCAGAGAAAATTAAAATCTTCACTTTTGCCAATAATTTCCATCTGTTCCTTATATTTACCATAAAATACTAAACAGCAGCCAAAGTGACTGTTTTGAATTTTAGCTTTTTTCACTTCACTGCTTAGTCTTGTATGGATGAATCACAAAGCAAAAATTAAGTAAAAGAGTTAAAGAGTGGGAAGGAGAGGAAAAGAAAGGGAGAGAAAATCCACAACCGAGATAATGCCTAACTAAATAAGGAAGAATGACTATAGTTGAGTTAAACCCACTAACTTTATAGTATTCCAAAATATCATATTATATTCTGAAATTTTTGTCAAGTAAATGAAAACAGTGTATATTTTTATTACTTTCAAACATGCAAAACAATGTAATAGACATTTATACCCCTCACCATGTGATAGCCCCCCCACCAATCTATTACCCCTCTGACATTGTATATAGCTGTTACAATTCCATTGACTCTCTATTCCCTGTGCTGTACTCCATATCCCATGATTATATATATATATATATATATATATATATATATATATATATATATATATATATATATATATATATATATAATTATAGTTGACATTCAGTATTATTCAGCTTCAGGTTTATACACAGTGATCAGGTGTATACACTGTCCATGAAGTGGTCTCCCTAATAAGACAAGTGCTGGTATATTTTTTGTAGGACCTAAGAATCATTGGTCCAGTTCAAGATGGAAAATCAGTCATTACATTTAAAAAGAATTAAACCTCTTCTTATCTTGACAAAGCCAATAAATACTACTAAGCAAAGGCTAATTTTTTTAAAAGTTTGGAGAAATTAGCATATTTCTGGTTTTTGGTATTCAAGATAGATAAGAGAACCCTTCCCCTGGTGTAGAACTAAGCCCACTGGATTCTAGAAGCTCCATTTTTTTACCTCAAGGCTCTTCCATCCCCAATCTGGGCCCTGAACTCAGCTTTGGTGAAAGGGAGGGGCCTCGACATATGCTGTTCCATGCCTGATGCACTTGGTTTGCTCTTGGGAGGGCAGTGGCAGAAGGGGTTTGATGGAAGTATGTGTGGAGATGAAAATACATCTATATTTAAGAAAATACATAGGTAATTATGATTAGCATCATAAAAACAAATTTCATAGGGAAAATTTTTATACTAAAGATCCAACTAATCATATGTTAAATATTACATTCTCAAATTGATTTATGGAAATCTACTACATATAGTAAAATTGGCCTCTTACTTTTAGGGATCTACTCATACTGATTTTTGTTTACTAACTTCTCATCGACTCTCCAGGTCTATCTTTATAATTGCTATCACATCTTTTATCTTTTAAAAAGTCTTAGAGACAGTCAATGTAATATTGTATCTATTATCAAATTTATTCTAAAGTATTTGTATTTAATGCATTTAGCATTTATTAAGATATAATAATAATACCATTACTACTACTATCATTATTACTACTGCTACCACTACTTCTACTACTACTACTGATGCTTACTGCTGCTGCTGTCACTACTATTACTACTACTACTACTACTACTACTACTACTACTACTACTAGCTAATGCATGTCAACTGTTTGCCATGTGCTAGGCATTGTTTTTAACATTTTGCATCTAATGACTAACATAATTGTAGGAAATTGTTATCATCATTGATTTAGAGAAACTACTTCATCTCTGTGAATCTCAGTATTGTCATCTATTACAATAGTTGAACTGAATGCTCACTTAAATTCCTTTTTAGTTTCTTAAGTATCTCATACTCAGCACACCCAACTGTTCATGAAAAAGGATGAACTCTTTACCTGAAGTCATATAATCGAAAACAAAAAGGGGGGAAATTGATATTATGGTATAAAGTAACATCTTTCCAAGTATATAAAAATAATAGTAACGAGATATATATATATATATATATATATATATATATATATATATATATATATATATATATACTTATATAAAGAACATGTATAAAACTGTAAATATATATTAAGAATTCCTATGACTATCTTTTTTTCTCCAATTAAAGGAAGCATCGTTTCACACTCAAAGTATGTACTTTATCAAACTGTCTTTTCATTGCTAGCCAGAATGTTTTACTTGAATTAAACACAAATATACATACATAATAACATTCTTTGCAGATTAAATTCTTAGAATCTTAGAATGATAGAGCTACAAGTACAAAAGAACTTGGAGGTCACTTGTCTTGGTCCTTGACCAAGTGTATGGTCCCCAGGCTTTGAAACAACTACCTATGTGATCTTTGGCCCTCAGGTTAAGAAAATTACTAGCTGTGTAATCTTGGGTAAATTACATGACCTCTCAAGAGCTCAGTTTTCTCATCTGTAAATTGTAGTTAACAGTATTTTCTTCACTCACTCATTGTAAGGCTTAAATGAGACACAGACCCAGAAAAATGCTCAGTACATAGTAGGTCCTAAAATAAATGATAGTTATTTATTTATTTACATAATTTTAAATGTAATATGCTGTGAAATTGTCTACAATATATGGAATCATACATCAATGTGTGGAATATTTTTTAACCAATAATTGTACTGGAAGCAAAATTTTGTGTTATAAGGACATTAAGTTATACATTAATTTGTGTAAATTTAGATTTCTGATTTAAATTATGTATTAAATGCTTTATATGAGTGGTGATAATTAAGTATAATTACAATAGTAAAATATTTTTATATTCAATCTTACTTATAGAACGTTGAATATAAGCACTTTCATCAGAAATAAGAGAAACCATACATTCTCATTGTCTTTGTTCTAAGATTTCCATTTTGTATTACCTTAGACCTCTAAATTTTTGTCTCAAATAGACATAAATTTGCCTGGCTATCTGAGTATTTAAGTTAGAAGGTCATTTAAGTTAGAAGGTCATTTTCATGAAAAAGACACTGAACTGTGAGATAAATACAATTGAAACTCAAATTAGCATCATATTCAGTTCAATTAAAGTATATTAATTTTATGTGAATACTTTTAACATTTAAAAAGTCGTATCATTTATTTTTGAGGGGGTGACGTTTTTTAAATTATTTTTTCAGTTACAGTGGACTATAACTGAAAATTCAATATTTTATATTACTTTCAGGTATACAGCATAGTGAGTAGATATTTACATAATTTATGTTGTGATCCCCCTAATTAGTCTAGTACCCACCTTGCACTATTTTGCTTAATGTTCCTTGAACGTTTTTCTATTGCGATGTCAATATCATAATTTATTAAAACCAATTTAAGAAGAATGTAAAGGTTGGTCTGCTTAGCACCTTGTTATGAACTTATGTATTGCTGGAACCCAATACTTCTATTTGAGAAATTGTCACAGATATCAAGGTTTCAGAGTTTAGAAACAATCACACATTAGGCAGTTGAAGTGTCTAATTAAGGTATTGTAAACCGATAGTAATTTTAGACTGTAATAATGATTAAAAAAAGCATTTATTTGAGCAAAAGGAGCCTTGTCCCAGGAGACACAGATTCAGGTACTAGCAGCTTAAGCTGTGTTTCACTGAGACGAAGGGGAAGCCACAATTTATACTGAATGGATCTGCCCGAGTTCTCAATTAGATCCATTTTATGTACATGAAGTATTCAAATTGTGCAGTTCTGATTGGATGGAGCAGGTCTCACTCCCTTGGTAGAAAGAGGAAGCCAGCATTTCCCTGTAGTGATGGAGTCAAATGGTGTAAACAAGTAAGGTATAGTGCAGGAAGCCTAAAGTTCAGTCTGAATTTCTTCCTGGTGTTGAGTGCGTGAGGAGCCCCTGTCAGCAAATGGCTGGTAGGCTCCATAAAATTTGAGCCTTTAGTTCTCCATGTGGAGTCCATCTCAGCAGATAAATTCCTTTTTGGGGTTCACATCAAATGATTCTCAGTGTCCACAATATAAAGCCTTGAGAATTGAGGAATAGTTGTTCATTAGCTCTTCATTATCTTTTCTGCTTACGAAAAAGAAAAAAAAATGCTGTTGTACTTTTACTAGTTGTTTAATATAATCATTGCTGAAAGTTATTCTCTTTAAAAATGGATAGATAGATAGATAGATAGATAGATAGATAGATAGATACCCTTAAATTGTTAACATCTCAGAGAAAAAGACACTTTCAACTGTAACTTTTAAAAAACATACTATGTTTTGCAACCCAGTAGATACCAGGTCAGACAATTAAGTTTGCGAACTCATCCTAGAAAATAGTGCTGCATAACTCATTACTAAATATCACTACAGTCGCCTTCCAAGTACTCTCCTTGGGAAGCTATGCACTGATGCCAGGGCTTAGTCCACCCTTCAAAGCAATTTTGGAACTCTTTCTGGAATGGCCATCAGAGCTGTCATCATGCTATCCTTAATGTCCTGAATGTCATCAAAATGTCTTCCTTTCAATATGTCCTTTATCTTTGGGTAAAAAAAAGAAGTCATTGGGGATCCAATCAGGTGAGTAGGGAGGGTGTTCCAATACCGTTATTTGTTTACTGACTAAAAACTCCCTCACAGACAGTGCCAGGCTAGCGGGTGCCTTGTCGTGATGCAAGAGCCATGAATTTTTGGTGAAAAGTTCAGGTCATCTAACTTTTTCATGCTGCCTTTCCAGCACTTACAAACAGTAAACTTGGTTAACTGTCTGGTTTGTACAAATTCATAATGAATAATCCCTCTGATATCAAAA
This sequence comes from Rhinolophus hipposideros, assembly GCF_964194185.1. Lineage (NCBI taxonomy): Eukaryota > Metazoa > Chordata > Mammalia > Chiroptera > Rhinolophidae > Rhinolophus > Rhinolophus hipposideros. Next base: position 71,376,806 of record NC_138046.1, on the reverse strand, counting down.
ACAGCAACATTATTGCAAGTTTACAAACTTAATTGTCAGACTTCATATATTCATTTTTTTACATTTTGAAATATGAATAATAATGTCTTAATGAATAGTAAGAGTATCTTCTTAAGAGATTTATAAAATATTTAATATCATTAAATGCATGTTGTTAGTCTAAATAGAAAACAAATTTTCACCACTACCACCACCACCATACAAATGCATGTGTAATTATAGAGCATACACACTGGAAAGGTGAAAGCCAAAAGAAGTCGGTTGTATGATTGAACACTCTTTGATTGAGCTAATGAGAATTGGAACCAAAAGAAGCTAATTATGTTAACTGATACATTTATATCTCTCTGTGTATCAATATCTGTGGTTTATAATCCATCAAAACTAGCAACCCTCTTTCATTGACCAAACCTTTGCAAACCATTTACCTTTTCACATTTTAGCTACCATGCAAAAGCGCCTGAAGAAAGAGAAAAAAGCCAAGAGAAAACTGCAAGAAGCATTTGAATTTGAATCAAAGCGCAGGGAGCAAGTAGAGCAAGCACTTAAGCAAACCACTACTAATGACAGTGGCCTGAGGATGTTAAAAGGTAATGTCTGATTTGGACTTTCACACTCAAGGTGCATAAAGCAAAACCTGATTTAAAAGGGAGGGAAGGAAGAAAAAGGGGAAGGAAGGAAGGAAAAGGCTTTGTCCAGGAATAATTAAAAATCAATTTAAGGCCAAATGATTTAGGTCATTAATTAAATCTGTCAAAATAATCCCTATTCTGGGAGATACAAATAGTTTTAGAATAACAGGAAATTGTGCTGACTTTTGTAGTAAAAAAAGTAATACTAATAACCTCCCTGCACCTAAAATGTAAGTGTTATATTTATGTTAAAATATGCTGATGTTTGGTATACTGTATTTTCATGAGCTAAGTGATGATGATTCCTTTAATGCAGATTGCATCAATGTTGAGGATTTTAGGAGCACCTGGTTGGAAAAGAACGTTCTAAGTAAATCCCTGGAGATCCTTTTGAGAAGAGGTGCTTTGGTCATGAAATCTCTTAATTCCAAAATTCTCTGATTACATTTTTAATTGTGAAACCCTACAACACTGTTTAATCTCATAGAATATTCATACTAAGATGAATAAAGACTTTTGTACAAATGTTTAATCATATTCTTTCCTTTCCAAAAGTTCAATTCCCTTTTTACAGTGACTACCTGGGATCATTTTGCTCATTTTGCTCATTCTTAGAATACATATGTGTGTATGTGTGTATATACATATATATATATATATATATAATCATATACATATATATACACATATATATGTATATATACATATACATATATATATACACATGTATACATTTCAATATCTGGAATGTACATATATATACACACACATATATATATATATGTGTGTGTATATATATATTCCTAGATTATTAGCTCATGACAACCATGCCTCATTGACACAAAGAAGAGAGAGGGTTAATAATAACACATTAATATTTTATACAATGGGACATCTTAGACAGGGGAGGCAGCATCCTTGCTTATTCAAGTTCTTAAAAATAACATTTCTGACAATGGGATAAATGCCTTGTGCAGTATTATTATTTAAGGCCCTGAACTTGTAATTTGAGGTAGTTTGACTTTTTTTAACATATTTGAATTCCACACATAAGTGATTTCCACTCTAGCTCCAATGTTCTCTACTATAAAGGAAAAACAGCTGTTTCTACAGCATGATGGGTACCTTGTATTCAAATAATTTCCTTCTCATGTTAATCCTTGATGGCATTGGGTGATACACTGGCATCTGTTATCACATTACCCAAGGGTGTATTAGCAAATGTGTATACACAGAAATGCCTATGTTAAGCTGTGCTTCATATATATGCATAACTTTTAGATAATCATGTTTCATATTTAAAATAGAAAAACATCTAACTCCCTCTTTCTTTTTCTCAAATTTTTTTTAAACAGTTTCTGTATCCCTTTGCCCTTAGAGCCTATACTACATATAAACTGCAACCCGTGCCCTGTGTTTTGGTGTTTCCATGTGCTTAACATAGAGATAATCTCACCATCTATTACATTTTACAAATGGAAAATACGCCATATGGATGGGACATTTACATTTATGCAATTGCATCCATTTTTTTCTTATTCCACAGTCAAGCCATGTTACCTGATAGTCTGTGGGGATTTTTATGGACAGATTTTCCTGAGATTTATCTCTAGAGAACGAAATGAATAAAGAAGTATTTACAATATACCTGGAAATATATGCCCAATTGTAGAATTCAGCTACAGTTTATAATCCTCCCTCCTAACATAAAAAATAAAAAGACATAAAAAAAAACCTAAAACGCAACCTAAGGTTTTGTGTTATCTGTAGGACCAAAATACTGCCTTACTGACAATTTTCACTTTAAATGGAATCAGAAAAAACAGAATTGTACCTTAATCTTGAATGTCACTATTTTCAGATACTGGGATTCCAGATATTGAAATAGAAAACAATGGGATTCCTCATGATAATACTGCTATGCAAGGTACAGTAACCAGCATACTTCTCTCTGTAAGTGCTTAATATCTGATCCCTGTGGGTGGAGTGGGGATGAGCTCCTGTGTTGACACTCTTCATATAAGTGAAATAAATAAGTTTAACTCTTCTGACTTTATGACAGAAAAAGTCTGCACTGTTTTTTAAGATTATATATAGGGACTGATTTTACATATACAATGTGAGCAAATTTCTTTTATGTTTTAACTGTTAAAAAGACGTACTCTTATATGTTAGTCATATTCTAAAAATGCATAAATTGAATATAATTTGCATTTTAGAAGTATAAAATGATATGCTTTTAAAAATCTCATTACTATTTGTTAAATCGACAGGTATGACAATCATAACCTATCAATATTTTTTAAATATTCTAGACATTTTTATCAACTTTTAAATTCCAGTACTAAATTTAGATAATTTTAGAAATCACCTAAATATGGAAAAAATAGCTTGTTTTTCATGATTTGCAGGATCCCCATAAATGCTTAGATCATTTAAAAATATTTTTTAAAATATTTAGTAGTGAGAAAATAGATAAAACAAATCAATACAGTTTTATTGGAGTGCAAAAGCACCTAAAATTTTTGACCACTGGAGATTTTCCAGTGTAATTCTAATGCAGTTTTGTATGCACATTATATTTATTTTCATGTTTATTGTGGAAAAAATGTTTCACTCTAATAAAAAAGGCATCTCCTTATTTTATATGAGCAAATGATTTTCTAACTTTCATAAAGGAAGACAACCATGTATATGTTGCTTGCTGGAGATTTAATTAATCTGCGTCTTTCCACTGTGTGATGAAAGCACCATTATTGCATATGACCAAAAGATCCATTCGAATTCATCTGAGAGTCACCATTTTATGTGGCAGCTTCACATAATCTGGCAACCCTCATTCCTGTAGTTTTGCACATCATCTGTATAAAACCAGGAGTGTCAGAGCTCATGGATCTTCTGGTAATGCCTACTTCTGCTGTAGCTGGCTAGACATAACTAATGCATTAACTAGGTGCATTGCTCATGCATATTTAGCTCATTCAATAAAGATTTTGCTGTCTCTTATCCCACTTCTGCTTGCCTGCTTTCTTCCCTCAACTTAAAGCTGTGTCTAGAGTGTGAGCAAAGCCAATTTGGATGGGACTCCATGTTTATCCAATAAATTAACCACAGTGGAATTTGTGAAGAAAACCCCACTTGTGGGCTATCACTAGTTGAGGTTGTCAACACATATCACGGACAAGGCAGGGTTGAATAATCCTGAGGGATTTGATCCCTTCTGAATCTTTGACACACAAATATACACCTTGTCTTTAAGGAGCGTTGAGCTTGATTGTGCCTCTCCATTGAGTGGAATGTAAGGTCAGCTTTGTAACTGGAGTGGTTAAACCAAACATACTACTAGTGGGTTGTATCTTTTTTTAAATTAAATTTATTGGAGAGACATTGGTTGATAAACATTATACAGGTTTCAAATGTACAATTCTATTATACATCATCTATATATTGCATTATGTGTTCACCACCCAGAGTCAGTTCTCTTTCCATCACCATATATTTGACCCCTGTACCTCTACTACCATCCTCCCTCCCCCCTTACTCTCTGGTAACCACTATTATGCATTCATCCCATACTCCCAAGTTATTGCTGTGTATTTAATTCATATGATGCCTTTAGGTCACAGTAGTAACATCTTTCCCAACTCTGAGATAAATACAAGCTTTTGAACTGACAAAAGTTACTTTATTTTCATGCAACAAACAGTAGATATCTTATTCATGGGTTGTCAATTAGGTGATATAAGCAAAAGGTAGATTCACTCTGTATTTGGGACAAATTTTTTATTTTAATGAAGCCTGCAAAAAATGGTTTGTGCGTATTAACTTGTGATTAAGGGAGGGCACATTTAATATTTTTTTTACTCAGCATAATTTGAATAAGTTCTAGTTTTGCTGGCTAAACATGAGAGAATTAGATATACCTTTAAAAGAGTTGAGATGGAACTTACTTTAAAGCTAGGGAATTAACTTATTATTTTTATTTCAAATTACAAATTAAATTCTCAACTATTTGTGGTTAATATTGTCAATATATGGTAAAATACAGTGGATTAATAATTCCTTCTTGAATATCTGCCTTTTAGGTTATATCAAATCATATTCTTGATAAATGTGATAAAAATGGAAAAGTATACATTCTCACCTCTCAGCACAGAATTTAAGCACCATAAATGATAAAGTTCCCATCATCAATTTATGGAAAACTAGAGTGAATGCCTTGTGTTAATATGACAGCAGGATCACAATTTAATATCTAACAGAAATTATTTTTTTGAGCAAAACGTGATTTATTCTACTAGCCAGGGGAATTGGTGCCTGAAACAAGTAACAGAACTCATCATAGATGTAGCTCACCAAATCAATCAATTCAAATAATTACCTGAAAAAAATCCCAATAATGTCACTTATTATTTAAGATGCTCAGAATTGAAAGATTACTTTTATATGTATCTATGTACTTCAGAAAATGTATAATGCTTGGAAAACATAAAATGCATGCTTAACCATTATTTTTCCATTCTTCCTAATAATTTTGTGTGTTATAGTTCTTTTCTTTTGTGACTTATTTTAATATTCTCTTCATCTTCTCCACTTCTCTCAATTACCGGTTTCTTTTTTAATTGGAAGATTATTTCCTAGTATTGTTTATGAGGGTCAATTCGTGTATGCCTATCTATTACCATTTCTAAAACTCATCTCCATCACAGCAAACAATTCCAGCATCAGTGAAGTCTTTTCTCTTCCTCTTGTCAATAGCTCTGCTGGAAAGAAATCTCATTTACCTAGTGGTCTCCCTTTGAAATTCAATTAGTTCCACTGTGACATTTCCTTAAGAGAGTTTAAAGAGGATTTGAAAGAATGTTTCTTGGCCATCCTGAGAATAAGTGAAGTCATACAGTTTTATGGTAATTTCCACATGGATTTTAGTACAAACTGCCCATATACTAGGATTCTTACATGTATTCAAAATCTATTAGGCTTAGTTATTTCATGTCTTTTTTGCTGTGAATGTTGTTTGATAGACAATATATCATGCATAGACCACCTTCTAATAAAAGGACTTCTGTGTCCCTTATATTTTAGCAGTCTATGATAGCAACTCCTCCTGAATATTTTAAGGTGATCAAACAATGAATACATACTCCTCTGATGGCTGTCCACTATTGCTGGAGGTGAAGGATTTGGTGGAGCATATACACTAATATCCTCCCACCCAGATTCCCATAACTCACATGGGGGCCTGCAGGACAGCACATCAACCATCTTATCAACCAATATCCGTTTCACATAAAATAAACATGCTGGGTGTCATTAAGTGCACCTTCAGATCAATGATTTTTGCAAATGACATTCAAGTACCATTTGCGTAGTGCATTTTTGCTGATAAAAGCAAATTAAATTAGCACAGCTACAAGTGCGCTGATAAAAACTCAAACTGAACAGCAGTACCATTAGCTAACAAAGTAATATTTTCTCTTTACTGCGTTCTGCCATTTAGTTATTATCCTATTGGAAATCTAATTATAATCCTTTTACTCCCTAGTCAAACTTCACAGTTTTTGCAAGCTTAGCACTGACAAGTGATTTCATTACATTTGATTGCCAGAGCCCAGATTGACTTAACTTCACTTGGAGACCTAAAAGCCCTCTCAGTTTCTCAGATTCCCTGTTTGCACATTACAGCAACAGCTCCTTTAATTAATTAGCATGAACAGCAGTAACATGAACTGCTGAACAGAAAATAACATCATTTTATGATTGCAGGGAGACTTCTTCTTTTGCATGTTTATACCTTAGTTAACTTTTGTATGACTATATTTCATTGTTAGGGGCTATTGGTACAGTTGACAGTGCATGTTTCTTAAATTTTTGAAAATTGACACCATTATCTTAATAATAACAGATAAAACAAACCCAGAACATGAAGCTTGTAAATTTTAGAAAACAAACAACAGCCTTCATGAATTCACTTTCTAGTAATAAAATAAAAAGTCCAGGGAAGACAACATAATAAAGTACAAGGGCGCAAGTGACTCCTGTTTCTGCCACTACATTTGTTTGGGGAAAACAAAACAAAACAATCTAGGAACTGCTTTTTGCAAGAGGAATGTCAATCTCTGTGAATAATTTTTACATTTGGTTTTTTGCCTACATGTTTGACAATGACACAAAATGATGTAACACTGGAATGTATTTTTCCTCTGATATTTTTCCATAAATATGGTGGAATCTTAAGTACATTTTCCTTTTTTTGCTACTAATACACCAAAAGAGATATTAAATCCAATCTACATGTCAAAAGTAACCCAAAATTTGATGTAAAAGGTAAACCTATTTAACCTTTATTTTCCCTCTGAACCGATTTTGTTTAGAAAAAAATGTGGGAACTTATTCAGTGAGTATAGACTGAGCATTCTAAAATATACAATGCATACATTATCTATACAGCACTTGGTTAAGATGCCACTGAAAAATTAAAAGGAAAATGACTAAAGTACCATTTGACTCTAAAAGCAGCAGACACAATTTTAACATCACTATGTTAAAAATACATGTATTTTACAATGTAATTTAATATGCACATATTTATAATATAGAACTATTAAGATTTATACTATGAAAAATATATAAATATTTATATTATTACCCATGATCTCAAAATCAATCTGTCCTGTGGCTAGCCTTCCTTAATTTGTAACATCCTTATTATCTTCTCTCTTTGCTGCTTGCTTAGTAACCTAGAACAACATTCCTCCAAAGAACTTAAGATGCCATGCCAAAACTTTTTACAAAAATTTACCCTTGGGCTAAGATTGTCATTGCAGAATTTGATAGAAGTGAAAGTGATGGTAGGAGCAAGTAAGGGGACCAGAGATGATGTCACATATGATTTCTTGCCATGTATGTGATATGACAAGAAAAACTAAATGGAGAACAGATATAATTTTTCTGTAGGCTTTGCTACTAACTCCCACCACATTGTGCTCTACACCTTTCTCTAAGGTTTCCAAGACTACTTCCTACCATACTCTCATTAGTCAATAATTTCCCTCCGCTTTGATGTCTTGTATTGTGTTGGAAGATATACATAGGCACTCTAATATTCCTATTGTAAAGTGGAAATGTTCTCTTGTAAAGTATATAGCATATCGAAGATTAGAGAGATTGTACGAAGTGAGTCCTTTTTCCTCTTCAATGCTTCCTTTGGAAGTAGGAGCCTTTTACTACCCAGGGAAACTTTTACTGCAACTACCATCATAAAGTGGAAAAGACTCTAGCATATACCTGACACAGAAGACCCTAGCGTCTTTCTCTAAAGCAGCAGCATTTTTTTCCCTGTAAGATTCATTAGATGGTCTGAGTCTTCTTACTTTCTTCCCCAAGAAATATTTGTGTCTCATTTTCTTCATCCTCCATAGAGATGTTTTTTTTTAAATCTTGATTGATTGTATCTCCCAGACCATACCTTTTAGCTGTGCAATACCTGTCAGATTATAACACACATTATGCTTATAATTATTTCTTAGCAGAATGTGAAGAGCTTACATTATGAGATAATTTGGGGCCTGAGTACAGCACTTAACCATTGCATTGCTAAGAGAATATTTGCAACGGCTGAAAGTCTAAGTATGATGATAACATAAAATATTGTCTCCAGACCTACGTTATAATTCTAGTTTTATCTCACTTGCATAATAGATGAAATAGTAGTTGTAATAATCGCGAGATAGTAAGACTTGCAAGCCCAGATAGGTTGTTCTGCTACTCAGCATTTTGGAGTATACAGAACTAATTCATTAATTAAAAGGTCTTCCTGAGTATAATCTAGGAAGAGATGTTTAACTCAACTCTAATAACTGCTTTACTAGTTACTTTTTGCCCCATCCACATATGCAATATAATTTTTTTAAGCTTAAGATTCACTGTATCCCAACCCCTACCCAGATATATTATAAGAACACGTAAAAGGAAGCCTTTCTCTGATTAAAAGCTTAACTTTTATTATTCACTTTCACATTTGTGTTTTAAGGAAGAAAACACAGTATTTTCATAGAAGACTGTAATCATATGCCATTGTTGTCATACCACTTTAAAAAAACAATTATTATGTTGCTGCCACAGATATTGGCACGTATATATTGCTGCTATGTGGTGGTTCTATGCCAAGTTGCTTATCATTCTTGAAATGAGAAATTGATAACCTAAAATTGGAATAGTGGAGGGAGGGAAGCAATACGTAGTATTTGTATAGCTTGAGACATTCTTTTCTATTTCTTTTTTTGAGGGGGTACTTCATTTAAAAAGGTAACTTATTGGGTGACTTAACTGAAGCTTCCATCAATAAATTTGGTCATGGCTAAATCCAGGATATAAATAATAAATCCATTCAAGATGTCTCCCTTCTTAATTTCCTCCAGTCTTCCTTCCTTTTAAAGGAATATTTTATTTTATTTTATTTTATTTTATTTTATTTTATTTTATTTTTATATTTGGCTACGTTTTCCTGTTCTGTTGCACAAAATGTGTCAAGTCTAGGCTTATTGCTAGCTCTCTTAACACTGTACTTAACACACACATCCTCTAGCAGGATGATTAAGAAAGGTATGAGTAACCCCATTTTGTAACTAGAGAAGTAACCTAACATTAATTAAATGGTTTGCTGTTGATAGTGGGTTCTAAAACACTGTTCCCTCTTAATTCCCTCTCCCACTGTTCTCTATATCAATCAATATTGATAATATCACTATCAATCCATGTCTGTAAAAATCTCTCGTAGTTAGGTAGCTAAGATATGAAGTCAGGCAATTAAGTTCACGAACTCATCCTAGAAAAAGTGCTACATACCTCATTGCTGAATGTCACTACAGTCACCTTTGAAGTACTCCCCTTGTGAAGCTATGCACCAATGCCAGTGCCTAGTCTACCCTTCAAAGCAGTTTTGCTTTGAAGAGCTGTCTTTGTATTACCCTTGATGTCCTGAATGTCATCAAAATGTCTTCCTTTCAATATTTCCTTTATCTTTGTGTAAAGAAAGAAGTTATTGGGGGCCAGATCAGGTGAGTAGGGAGGGTGTTCCAATACAGTTATTTGTTTACTGGCTAAAAACTCCCTCACAGACAGTGCCATGTGAGCTGGTGCATGGTCATGATGCAAGAGCCATGAATTATTGGTGAAAAGTTCAGATTTTCTAAGTTTTTCATGCAGCCTTTTCAACACTTCCAGATAATAAATTTGGTTAACTGTTTTTCCAGTTTGTACAAATTCACAATGAATAATCCCTCTGATATCAAAAAAAGGTTAGCAAGATCATTGCAACAAGTTCGCAAACTTAATTGTCAGGCCTCATATTTATCTGGACTGTAATATTATTCTATACAAAACAAAACATCAGGGCTTGGGTGGTGAAAGGCTTCTCCAGTTTGTAGTTAATTAACCAAAACAATAGTCTAAAACCAACTATAATTGAATAATGGCTTCTGCCTTAAAACTTTGCAGAAATTGGGGTAATACTTAGAAAAATCACACAAATAGCATACATCTCTCTTTTCTATTTAACACTGTGTAGAGATGCTGAAATAGTAATAGAAGGGACACACCTGAAGCACCCAAATCAGGTGACCAGGGAGATTTTGCCACTGGGCCCCACAAGACACCTACTATATAAGGTTGCTGTACTAAAACCAGGAGATGTAGTAGCTCAATCCAATACATTGAAACAAACATAGGGAGGCTGCCAAAATGCAGAGACAAAGAAACATATTCCAAATGAAAACACAAAACAAAGCTCCAGAAAAACAACTAAACAAAATGGAGATGGGCAATCTACGAGATGCTGAGTTCAAAACACTGGTTATAAGGATGCTATGTGATCTCACCAAGAACTTCAAAAAAGAAATAAGAAACATTAAAATGGAGATGGAAAATTAAAAAAAAATACTAATCAGAAATGAAGAATACTGTAACTGAAATTAAGAATACATTTGAAGGAATCAACTAGATTAGATGAAGCACAGAACGAAATCAGAGATTTGGAAGATAAGTAGCAGAAAACACCCAATCATAGCAGAGAAAGATAAGGAGGGAGGGAGGGAGGGAGGAGAGAGAGAGAGAGAGAGAGAGAGAGAGAGAGAGAGAGAGAGAGACAGAGACAGAGACAGAGAGAAAGGAAAGAGAGAGAGAGAGACAGAGAGACAGAGAGAAAGGAAAGAGAGAGAGAGAGAGAGAGAGAGAGAGAGAGAGACAGAGAGACAGAGAGAAAGGAAAGAGAGAGAGAGAGAGAGAGAGAGAGAGAGAGAGAGAGAGAGAGAGAAAGGAAAGAGAGAGAGAGAGAGGAAGGAAGGAAGGAAGGAAGGAAGGAAGGAAGGAAGGAAGGAAGGAAGGAAGGAAGGAAGGAAGGAAGGAAGGAAGGAAAGAAAGAAAGAAAGAAAGAAAGAAAGAAAGAAAGAAAGAAAGAAAGAAAGAAAGAAAGAAAGAAAGAAAGAAAGAAAGAAAGAATCCAAACAAATAAGGATAGTTTAAGGGGCATCCAGGACAACATCAAGCATATGGACATTCTTATCGTAGGGGTACCAGAAGAAGAAGAGAGAGAGCAAAGAATTGAAAACCTATTTAAAGAAACAATGACTGAAAACTTCCATAACCTGGTGAAGAAAATAGACATACAATCCCAGAAAGTTCAGAGAGTCCAAAACAAGATGAGCCCAAACAAGCCAACACCAAGACACATCATAATTAAAATGGCAAAGGATAAAGACAAAGAGAATTCTAAAACCAGCAAGAGTGAGGCAACTAGTAATTTATAAGGGCGCTTCCATAAGACTGTCAGATTTTCTTAACAGAAACTTTGCAGGTTAGAGGGGATTGGCAGAAAATATTCAAAGTGAAGAAAAATAAGGACCTACAACCAAGATTACTCTAACCAACAAAGCTATCATTTAGAATTGAAGGACAGATAAAGAGCTTCCCAGAATAGAAAAATCTAAAGGAGTTCATCACCGCCAAACCGGTATTACAAGGAATCTTAGAAGGATTTCTTTGAGATGAAAAATAAAACACCAAAATTATGAATAATAAAATGGCAATAACTACATATCTATCAACAATTACTTTAAATGTAACAATTACTTTAAATGTACTTTAAATGCTCTTACAAAAAGACAGCGTGGCTGATTGGATAAGGAAACAAGACCCTTACATGTGCTGCCTACAAGGGATTCATTTCAAAGGTAAAGACACACACAGACTGAAAGGAAAGGATTGGGAAAAAGATATTTAATGACAATGGAAATGATAAAAAAAATTCTGGGGTGGCAATACTTATACCAGACAACATAGACTTTAACACAAAGGCTATAACAAGAGACAATTATGGACCCAGTAATCTCATTTCTCGGTATTTATCTGAATAAAAGCAAAACACTACTTCAAAGGGACATTTGCATCCATATGTTCATTGCAGCATTATTTACAATAACCAAGATATGGAGTCAACCTGGGTGTCCATCAGTGGATGAATGGATAAAGAAGAGGTGGTACATATATACAATGGAATATTACTGAGGCATTAAAAAAAGAATAAAATCTTGTCATCTGAAACAATATGGATGTACCCAGCGGGTATTTTGCTAAATGGAATAAGACAGACAGAGACAGACAAATGTTATGTAACTTCACTTATATGTGGAATCTAGAAAACAGGCTAAACAAACAAAACAGAAACAATCTCATAGATACAGAGAACATTTTGATGATTGCCAGATTAGGGAATGCAGGGGGGATGGGTGAAGTGGGGGAGGAAATTAAGTTGTACAAATTGATAGTTACAAAATAGTCATGGGGATGTAGAGTGCAACCTGGGTAATATAATCAGTTGTATTGTAATAAATATGTATGGTGTCAGACGAGTACTGGATTTATGGGAGTGGTCAGTTTGTAAATTATATAAATGTCGAATTGCTGTGTTGTACACCCGAAACCAATGTAATACTATATGTCAACTGTAATTGAAATTTTTTTAAAAAATTAAGAGAAAAATAAAATAAAACATTGGTAATAATCCACATACTTAAGATTGCATCTACTTTATATCAGTAATGCAAATGCTTATTTGGGCAACATTTCACCAAACCCCTATTAGCTTTCAAGAAAGCATGTTTTTTATTAGTATTTCTTTTCTGTGTTTCTATTATTCTGTAAATATTTAAGTGCTCTTATTTTCTTGAAAACAATACAAATGAATGTCACGTTATCTCAGCATTGGTGAATAACCACTTAAAATGAGTGAGACACAACCCACCACTAAAATGTTACAATATCAATGTTACAATACCAATACAATGGTAACTGCATTTCAAACCTCTATGGGAAATACAGGATATGGTCATTTTTAGCATTGTTCAAGCAAACATTTAATATTTTTCCATTACTTCCATTATCACTTTTCTCCATATTTTGATTCCTTTGAAATGAGGATTTTTAGTGTTTTTCTATCAGTTCAGTATACAAAGAGAGCAGTTAAAAGTTATAAAAAGAGCTTAATTGTGCTTTTATGTGTTATACTAATACATTTTCAATATGCATCCTATACAAAGCTCAAATAAATTTGACCTTTACAAAACATTTGTAACTTATTTATGGAAGGTGGGTGGTAAGATGTTAGATTTTTTTTAGAGGATCAGCATAGAAAGATAAGTAGCTTACTACTTTTCACCATGGCGTCATCTACAACAAGAAGTAGTGAAAGAATCTGTCATTCCACATGTGACATAAGTGCTTAGAATAGCTTAGTATGACTCTGAACATAGTCAGTGTTCCATAAATATTAGTTTTTATTTGTTCTTTCCCTGCCTTTCTCTTCCCTACTGGAAAATAGAATTCAAATACTTCTGGAGCTGTTAGTGTGCCTCAAAATTTGGAGGTCTGTGTGCTGACACGTGCTTTTATTGCTATGTTATTACTGGTCTATGGGAGACACAATGAAGTGGTAGCAAGAGCACTGGTCTAGTCATCAGGGTTTCCCAGTTACTAACTGACTAACTCAGTCACTAACCTTAAGAAGTCCTTCAATCTTTCTCTGACTTAATTTTAGTAAAATAGTAATAATATTTGTCTAATCTTCCTGATCAATAAGTTATATCAATACTCTGTAGCAAGTATGACAGGTAAAATATATCATTGCTATGTCCTATAAAATACACGTGAAGTTAGCATTTACGTTTGCATATACACATATAAATTTTACTAGGGGTAAAACATTTGGCATATACTTGATATATAAAATTTTCACTAAAATATATGCTCTTTAGTATGTAATCATGGTAAGTATATTTTTATATTTGATCCTCATATAAGACTAGAAGGGAGGGTAATCTCCCATTTTAGGGTGGGTCTTACAAGAACTAGAGATTAGATAAAAGGGAAAGGGTATATTAAAGAATCAATTCACAAAAACAAAGTGAATCAAAAGCTAGCAAGAGAGGTTGATACTCCATTATGATACCATTACAAAGAACAGACTTGTCTTTGGTTTGACTAAAATATAAGTCAGATGTATTTTAGGGTTAATAAGTCCAAGTGGTTATTATGTTCAAGAAACTTTCATTTTTTAAAAAGTGCCACATTACAATAATAAGCACTGCACCCTTCTGAAAAATGATTTTAAATCAGTGCTTTTCTCTGGACACAGAGAAATCAAGTGCTGTACTATCTTATTATCCGCCCCATCTTGGAATGGTCTACTTTTCCTACTCTCAAATTAATAGTTTCAAGTTCATGCTGCTGTACTAATAACTAACTGGACCCCGGACTAACCTCACTACTGTTGCTCATTTGTTCTGAGAATGTCACATTCTGAAAATGTTTCCACAATTGAAGTAGAATTCATGCAATTAATTGCATATTTAATTTGGATTGAAGGTAAGATTAAAGTAGAGCATTAACCAGTACATTGTTTTATCTCTCTCTTATTCAGGTTAGGAAAACATGACTTTTCTAATGTGATCTTATTTAGTGCCAAAGAACATAGTGCCCATTTGAAAATAAGAGACACATCACTAATTAAGTAACTTAAAAGAAAACATAATGCTTAACACTTAGCCAGAGAAATCATTTATAAAATATTGCCATTAGTTCACAAATATGTTAGCTATTTCAAGAGAAAGGATTGATAGCCCAAAGTATGCTTGTAATGCCTGTTAGTTCTTAAAGAAGTCCCATTGTTTATATAAGTGAATAAGAGGTAAGGAAACACTTGGAAGAAAACATGAGCCCTGGGTAGGAAAAATAATTTTTTTCTAAACATCAATTTAAACCTTCAAAAACATTATAGACACATTTCTTGGCAGTTTAAAAAAATAAATAGTGAGATGTTACTTTTAAATAACCATTCTGTTAGGGAAGGAAATCTCATCCTGAGGGGAAATTGCAATCATTAACGATGATTTCAACTCAGAGAAAACGGTGTGGATCTTTTACTCATGTGTTAGACTGTGAAAGGGGGAAAAATACCTTTTTAAATGCCTTGCTTATTAAGCTAGTCATGTGTTTCACCACAGGTTGTAAAGCAGCAGAACATGCACGAGGGGCTCATAAGTATATTTTAGAGTTTGGGAATATCATTTACACAGTTTTATATTGTCAATATTGCCCCCAGAGAATAAGATTAAGCTTTAAACTACTGTAAATCTACAGTTTTGCTCACCTTTGTATAATTTCATTTTTAATAGAATGAGACTCACATAGGTGAATATATGATTAAGGGATAGCCTAATACAATAATTCATTTATTGCACACAGATTTATTCAAGCCTTGGTCATATATAGCACTGCAAAATACTATAAAGCTAGTTTGCGGTTTTCCGTGAGTTCATTGAGTAGATTTTGGATTTTTTTCTGTTGGAATGAAATTTTGACCCAGTCTTGTTGTTTTTTCCTGTGCAGCCTGAACACTGATGGCGGAACTCCACCTGATCATAGGCACGGATAGTATGCTGTAGCAGTTACCTGATTATCTAGTGTTGTAATTCTTTAGAATTCATACTGAAATTCTTAAAACATGGAACCTTCAATTGCTATTTGTTCATCGCCAATAAATCGAACCTTGCACGTACAGGAAAAATGTGCTAGAGAATGGGTTTCACACGTTGTTAGGGTATGATCATAATGATGATTGAATATGATAACTTTACACTTCTGTAACCCCTCTCTTCCATGGAGTTCATAGTGCTTCATAAATGTTACCATGTTAATCCACACAGCATCCTAGAGGGGTAGAACTTTTAGACAGAGAAAATGCTATTTCTAAATGGTGTAACAGAAATTAAAATGCAGATGTGCCCACTTTAAGCTGTGATTACTATGAAATAGCTTTACATTCGGCTGATCTGGGATTTAACACGAATTATGTGAGGACATAATTTGTTTGTGCAAATGATCACTATTTGTTATGACTGTTTTAGAGCTCACCTTTCTAAAAGATACACGTTGCTTGTAGCACACTCTAAGGGAATATAGAGAGCTTTAGTTTGTAGATTTTACCACACCTAGTTCTTCCTTTGATCTGTTATTGGTGTAACAACTTATTTAATCCCTTTCTATTAGAACATTCCTTATGTGTAAAGAAGGTAATGATAAAAACACATACCCAAGCTACTAAAAATACCCCATTTATACTTTCTTCTCTGTTCCCATCTCCAATCCTGCTTCCTCTCTATTAAGCTATTATCAAGCAAACTGAAAAATCTATAGACATGAGAAATGAGAAAGGCGGATATGATGGGTCAGGCACATCAGAGATATTTTCCATCGCACACCCTCTGGTCTACACGTTGGCCCTATGCCTAAGATGTTCCAGTGTTTAGAACCAAATGGGTCATTTGGCTTGACTTGCCCAGGAAATGGCCTCAAATATTTTTAACTGTTTACTTAATGGAGATCTGGCCAAAGGCTGGTGGCAAATACCTGTCATTATTTTCATGCCTCCTAAGAATCTAATAAAGCAGTATTCCAATGTGTCAAATGGTACTCTGGTGATCAAAAAGATTTAATGCCCCCCTAAAGTGCCCTCCTTACACAAGCAAAATCAAATCCATTACATTATTTCTACATCTGCCTGAGAATTAAGTTCTTTTGTTAAGTTCTTTTGATAAGCACCGTTTATCTTATGTAAAAGGCCAAGTGAGTTTTTATCAATTTTCCAATAATCAATTCCCTGTGGCAGTACATGCAATTTCTGCTGGAATGGCTACCGACCTTACACAGTTTTAAATATTACATTAATTCATATTAATGTAACATTGCAGTCATTCCATTCTCTGAAAGAATTCTTTCTAAGGTACAGGCATTTGGCTTCTGGTGCTCTCTACAGACTAAAAGGTCTACTTGCGTAGATTAGGTGTGATGCTTTAACCTAATTCACTGAACTAATGCAAATTAGAAGCAAGTCATGGAGAAGGACTGGAGCAAATGAAAATTTTTAAGATTACATTAATACCAAATATCTGAATTAAATAACAAAGAGGTATGACTAAAATATAACATCCAGAAATGTCTCATTATTTGATGGCAAACCGCATATATTGAACTATAGGGGAAATGGAACAGCATTTTCAAATTAAGTCACTTCAAAATAAACTAGTGTCTTTTTTTACAAATAGATATGTTTAATCGACTTTGCTTGACTATGAGGAATCCTTATGTGTTTTCTTCTGGCCCTTTCCCATATGTCTGCATTTTTAATGACACCTGAGTTTAGCTTTTCCTTTTCATCAGCTTCAGATATATACCACAGAATGCCAGGCTCACACTAACTTGAGTTTGGAACAGTCAGGTGTGGCCCTTTAGGGCACAACTGATGGGCAGAGGCTCATCTCCTGTACAGAGGTGGCCATACCCGACTCCTGGGTCATGGTGCATGCTCACGTCAGACCGTGATGTGCTAATGTGCTAAGGGAAGGACTCTATGGGCCCTCATTTTTATTTTTAAAATGGTCACTTTGTGTGTGTCAAATTCCCCCTTTTACTTATCTGATAAATCTTAAAGCAATAAACTCTGTCCGCTCCCCCCAAATGTCACTTGTAAGTCCCTGAGCTCCCTAACATTGCTCTGGAGAGGCTTTGTTCCTTGCTCTTCCTGATCTTTAATCTTGCCTGCGCCCAGAATGCATATTAGATCATCTCTGTTTGGAACTCAAGTACAAACCCTCTTAAAAACATGAAACATTCAATTACTAATTAGCTGTTTCCTGTTCCTAATGAAGTGAGCATGCAAGGTTTGGATTAAAATTCAGCTACTGCTCTCCTCTGTTTATAGTTCCAGATGTTTTTGTTTTATCTAGGAGTTTACTTTGACAGCTACGACTAAATGATAAATCACTCATATTATAGCTGAAATGCATTTTGAAATTGAAATGTGGCAAACTTTGAGATTGCTCCAAGGATCAGTGTCAGTTAGCAGGTCAATATCAGCTCCTTCCCTATGATCACTCAGTATCGGCATATGTAAAACAGTAACAGAATCGGTGTCAACATCATACAGCCTGCTCTGCAAGATTCCATGTGGCTACTATCTTCTAAATTAGGAGAAAAAAAATTATTATTATGAAATCTCAATTTAATTGTATTCTGGGTAGAAAAATTGATTTGTATTAATACTGTCTTCTTTTTGCTGGCCTAGTGTTTCTGTGGATTTTTATCTGCTGCGGAAACGGTTTCAGATAGCCCTTATAAACCGGCACATTTAATGGAGGATGTGGGCAGATATGTTTGTCTTTTTTTATAAAGATAATAATTAAACATAATAAAGGAGGGAGACTTTCAGAAATTTCATTTTTCTAGAGGACAAATGATGATTGCTTTTTGGCATTTGTTACTATGCTCATGTACCTTTTTTAGAGGATATTATTTTGTTTTGTCATTGCTGTCAAGTTTGTAATGTTCACAATTTGTATTGCATGATTTAAGCTTTAGCGATAGTGTATAAATTTCAATACTGGTAAAATGACTGCCATTTGAAGTTGAAGAACTTTCCTTTGACATTTTGGCTATGTATGCAGAGGATAAGGTAGACTGGAATACTGAGCAACTATCTGGTATATTTTATCAGAATAGTCTCAGATGCCACAGGGAGTCAGAAGAATTCCCTGGGGTGACAGGTGTCTATACAGTTTCCAAAAATTCAAGCTTTGTTTTCTTCTGATTGCTGGAAAGGTTCAGGTGGATTCCATGTGCTGACAGTCTAGTTACCCTCTAATGAAGTCTGAACCTCCAGTTCATCTGACTAATATAGACACAGATTATTTTATTCTTCTATTACCTTACCACATCTTTATTTTTGGTTCTGAGGTACTATCCAGAAAATCCCCCTAATACTACACTCTGCCTTCTACACAAAAAGAATAAATATTTTAAAGATTTCATATACAAGTCTTAAAAAGGGTATTTTCTTCCTGACAATGCTAAGCTTGAACTAGACCAAATTAATGTTTTAGAGTAGGCATATCAGTCTAGCAACGATAAATTACTCGCCTTTATGTGTGAAGATGATACATTTCACTCACAAACATAGACTTGAAGTGTTTCTTAAGCATGAGTGATAGATTTGTACTGATCATCCACACTTTCTTTTCTGGTTCTTCTTTTGTGACCATAGGCCAATTTTTATGAGGCAGCTGGATAGAGACTCAGACCATAAGCCATGGCTGTGGAAAAGTACAAAGTTAGACAAAATGAGGTAGAATCATGTTTTGAAAGTTGTTTCCAATTATAATTTTTACCCATACCATTAAATATTTTCTAACTTTAGGATAGTGTGGATTCTTTCGATTACCAAGATTTAAATAGAAACTGGTTTGACCAAACACAGTGGATAAAATCATATTCAGAACTAGTCTCCCTTCATGCAGTATACACAGTCTCAGAGTTAACCTGGGGAGAGGAAATTCTAAATCTACAAAACTCATTACCCGAGACCATGACCAGATATTCCTTTCTCCCTGTTTTGGTAAAACATAGGGATATCAAGTATACCATTATGTACAAAAGGAAAAGTAAAGTAAATTGCTATAAACATCACAGTTTATGAAAAGAATCTTCAGTCTTCAATGTCTTCAGTGCTGTGGAAAAAACAGAGGCTACACTATGAAACTTGAAGGATCTTTGAAAACTGACACATTAATATATAAAAATGTTAAGAAATTTAAAATTTTATCGATACTGAAGCAAGCCTGTTACAGCAGATCATTTAGATTCCTGAAGACAGAAGTTTAGTATTTTTAAGCACGTATCAGAATTACTCCTCAGAAGAACTAACTTGTTTTCTTTGTTTTAAAGGGGATAACTATTACTGTTTAACAATGGCACAACAGTTTTATTCGGCCTGAAAGGTCCTTGCTGGTTTTACATAAATGAAGATGCTTGTGATTCCAATTTATCTCTGAAACTGTTCAACATGGAACTATTTCAATTGTGTTTATCAGCAAAGCTTTGTTTACTGAAGCAGCTGCTCAATCAATATTGTGTTATAAAAAAAGGAACGTGTGTACATTCTAAAAGCAATGATGTAAACTTTGTCCTCGCATTAGATTGACGAATTTAAGAATATGAACTGAATCCTCATGGCTAAAGTAACTTGACCACATTTGATGCTTTTCTATGCTCACTTCAGCTTGGCGTTTTGTCTTTTAAGGGAAAAAATGCGGTAGTATGTTAGAGACTAGAAACTTATATGTATGGTTTCTCTGTTCTACCATATATTAAGTTAAAGTATACCTTCTTTGTTAAAAATGTACTTGCTAAACTTCAGTATAAATAAAAGCATTTTGACTTTGTCAATTATCACTGAGTTTTTATTTTCATATTGCCAACTGTAGTCATTGAAGGAGAGTGAAGTACAAATCGAAATATAGGAACTAGGAAGGTGTTTGGAAAGCTTCCTCTGGTTTGGTTATTTTCGAACAAATATGAATATACATCTTATTTCAGCTCGTCTCTTTAAACAGATCAACAGTATTGTCCTCTATTCTTTTATTGAATCACACTAGATTGCCTTTTCCTGGCTGTGTATGGTTAATGTGCTTCTAGGAGGAAGGGTTGTATTGGGAAGCAGGAAAAATATGGTGAAATGAAGAATGAAAAATATTTTCTGAATATTATTTCTAAAAAGTTTCTCTCGAACCACCTTCATAGGGGAACAACAACAAAAACAAGAAGGAATTATATTATCTACTCTGGCCCAAAGAAAGTCCAGGTATCCTTGTACATCCAAATATCCATTATAGCTTAATGAAAAACCAAAGCTGGACGAAGAAAACCTAATGCCATAGTCTTCCCCTAAGCTTTATCTACTCTGTCTTCACCTTCTCCTTGATTCATTTCCACTACAATCCTGGAGACTTACCAATTCTGTTTCACCAAGGAACTTCTCAGTTTTTCCTATACAGTACCATTTCTGCTTTTCACCCTGTCTTGTGAAAGGTGTGTGGTGTCCCACCGTGCTTCTAGCTAGCCAGCCCACAACAATAGGTCTTCTAGTTTGGAACTATGTTGCTTAATTCCACAGATCTTACCTCTCATCATCATCTCCTCACCATCATCATTTAATGGAAGTTTTAGGAGTCCTGAGAAGACTATAAGCTCTTGTTTTGCTCTAGAGGTGAAAGATCCCGAAGGGTTTTTTTTTTTGTTGTTGTTGTTGGCTAAACAGGCCTGCTCTAGCCGTATGCACTTCCTCCCACCATAACACAATAAGCAGGGTACCAAATAGTCAATCCAATGATATGCAAGGTTGCATTATTTAGTACTTAATGTTTTGACCAGAGTAAGCCTGTGTCATTAGCTGCTCAATTCTCAGAGGTGCAGGAGCCCAACACTGTGCTTTAGCCCCATCTAGTAGCAGTTATCCCCACTGTCTTACATTGATGAGGGTGATTCAATTCTGGGTCGAGTGATGGCTGGGACTTCTTGGGAAGTGGAGGCAACTATAGGAATCCCTTGGTTATTTGGAGCCAACTTCTTTGGCCCATCTGGAGAGAGTAAGCAAGGAAAATACTGGGAGTGAAGCCCACCTGTACCTCCATGTTTCCTGGAATAGGATTGCTTGTCATTTTAAAGCAAATCATTGACCACCCTTCCACATCCTCCTCCTCACCTTAATAAAAGGAAATGGGTACAGGATAGGAATTTTTTCATCATAGGGCAATGGTTTCACTGTGTATCAATTCTTTCTCATGTATAAACCTTTTTCTAGGGTTGGGAGAACCAGTGTTACACCATTGCCCTTGCACTCTCTTTAGAGAACATGGTTTATATTTATCCTGAGATTGTGTCTGGAGGAGATGGATCAGCCTCATGCAAACTCCAGGGATTCTGATCTCAAGTTCACTACTTGTGGAATCATAATTGGGGAAAACAACTGCTCCCACCTCCAGACAAACTCATAGAACCTTCATCTGTAATTACAATTATAGTGTAAAGTTGTCTTCTCATACCATTCAAAGCACCTAAACATTTTGGGGACCCAATTGTTGTCACTCTTTCCAACTAACATACATGTATAAATGAACCCCAAGGGATTTGATCATGAAGGGCCCCCTCCACTATCAAACACAAACATTGTGCTTTCTTACTCAGGGAAAAGTGTCTATATGGATGATGTTCCAAAAATAACATAATGAAATTTTAGATTAAAGAATGGAAGGGTCTTCAAAGACTATTAATAGACTGATGTCTCAAAGGTAGGCACACAATTACTATTTGCACAATTATAATTCCAAGGAGATACTTCTTTTATTAGACAGCTCTCCATATTAGGAAGGTCAAAACTAATATTGACCCAAAGTGTTGCCACTTCCACTTGAACTTGATGGAGGAAAATTACCCGCAATCACACACATAGCTAAGTCACTCCTTATTTTAAAATGATAGAAATCCATGAGATGTCACATGTAATGTTAAATGAATAATCAGCATAGTTTTATTCCTGTTTGCACTTATGTGCATGCATGTGTGACACGCCCAGTATATACACACGAAACACATCTGCTTTTCTTTGTCAGTGAATTACTGAAATAAAATTTCGACTTTTTAAAACAATTTCATCTGATTCAACTCTCTCTTGAAGTGTATGAGCAGCTAAATTATGAGATACAAAAAGAAAGGTATGGAGGTATTTGGCTATCATGGGGGGTTAGTCATTTCAAATATAAATGCCTAGATGTCAGTGATAATTCTAAAGCCCAGCTCTTTAATGGTTTAAACCAAAAGTCCCCTTTCTCAGAAACCTCATGCTGGTCATATAAGAGTTTGTTTCTACATCTTATCTCAATTACACTGCAATCCTTCTCTAAAGTTTCTAGTTTTAAACTAAATGATAATAGAACTGAGGTCACAGACCAGAGACCCTGTTTTAAGTCCTGATACATTAGAAATACAGGAAGCCGAAATTCCAGGAAGACAAACATGCTAATTTATCAATGGTAAGGTAACCTAGGATATCAGGCATATTTATTAAAATCTTTGGAATTTATGCTCCATCAACCACTTTCCTCACTCAGTTGAATCACAGAACTGTGGTGACCAGTATGCACTACAATTAACAAATGCAGTTAAACTCAACTAATAAAGTTTCAGGCCATGCCATGACAATTCATTATTTTATGATTGAGGGACTACTTATTCACCTTTGGATGACTTTTTGAAAAGCAAGTTAAACCCATAACATTTTGGATAAAAAATATGCTAAAAAATATGGTAGACTTTGTCTCTTGAATTGCCATGCCATTTGAGGTTAGCAGGATATGAAGATTTTTAAAATTCCAGAGCAACATGAATATACCAAAGAAATCTATTTTAAAGAGTCAAAAAGGAAAATTAAATTAAAAGCAAGTATTTAGGTGCAATTCAATGTCTAACATTGAAAAGAATTCTTCATATAACAAGAAACTTACAATACAGTTGAAGCAGGGTTTACTTTATAAACAATTAGTAGCCACTATAAATGCTAAATGATTAAATACCAATATGTATGGTACAAAGGCTAAGGGAGAAAGAACATGTTATATGCACAAATAATGGGCCAGCATTACTAAACTTGAATGGTGCTCTAAAGAATAAGTAGGACTGAGTGGTGAAGGGTGAAGATAAGAGATCAGCACCAGCTAACCCTGATAGTAAGAAATTAGAATGGTATGTACTGTTCTTGAATCAGTGAGAAATCCACTATAAGGAAGTACAAATTCTTGTCCAAACTTAGTGGGAGATAAGATGTGATAACTTAAGATGGAACTAAATTATAGAGGACCTTCAATAGAAAGCAATGAGCATATAACAGGAATCCATCTGAGAAATTAATCTGAGAGCACTGTGGGATGGATTGGTACAGGAAGAGAGGCAATTGCATGTCATAAAGTAACACTTTTATATTTTTCTCTACATATTTCAAATTTAAAAGTAGTATTGCTTGTAATTAAGGATGACACACTCACTATCAATTTTCACAGATGTTTAAAATTTTTCTTAACTATGAAAATGTGAGGTACTCTGTGGGTCAATCAATATGAAGGAAATGTTCTTGGCAAGATTTAGTATTTGGATTTAAGCTTCAACAAACATTAATATAATCATAATCCATAAACTGAGTTTTATTTGAAATAAAACATTTTAGCTGATGATTCAGTTAACCTAATTCTTTCACCTTTACTAATACAGGCAGACCTTGAATTCTAAATGGAATAACAAAGGAACAGCTTTCATGTGTGACTCATGGCTCCAGTTTTGTCTCAGCTCCCTTCCTACCATCCAAGGTTTCACTCCTTTCACTACTTTTAGATGTCGACTGTTGTGCCAGCTGAGAAGATAAGTGCCCCAAAACCTGCACCCACCTCCTACCACCTGTACTTCCCTGTCCAGGAGAACCCCAAAGTCAGAGCCTCTGTAGTACTCGCAGTCCCATGAAACTTCCTGCTTCCATCATTCAGTAGATAGAAATAGGGGAGACATAATACCATACCCTGCTAATAAAAACACTCTGGTTGCTGTATATTTTGGGTCTAATATGGAACTCATAGTTAGGTCAATTTTTTCCCATGGGCAGGATTATTAGATAGGTAGCTGGAGGTTTTAAAGCACTGATGGCTCCATCAATAGATCTGATATCCTATTAGTTTACTTGTATGTTTTGTTGGTTTATCTTAAATCATTATGTATGACAAGACTGATATGGAAAAATGTGTTTTCCATTCTGAATAACCAAATCATTCATGAAGCTCTTGAACATGTTCCAGTTGGAAATCAGGGGCTTCCCAACAGTATTACCACAGAATCAGACATTGGCAGGGAACAAGACAGGGTACAAAAATAAATTTTTCCAATAACTAAAATGATTTGTTTTGTAGTCATCATGGTGTACATTACATTCCTGGGACTTATTTATCTTATAAATGGAAGTTTTTACCTTTTGACCTCCTTCATACATTTTGTCCATTCTCAACCCCCTGCTTCCGGCAACCAATAATCTGATCTCTGTATGTTCCAGTTTGGGATTTTTTTAGATTCCACATGTAAGTGAGATATTACAGTATTTGTCTCTCTCTGACTTATATCACTTAACATAACGTCCATCTGAATTGTGGCAAAAGGCAAAATTTTCTTTAATATGGCTAAATTACACACACACACACACACACACACACACCAGGGATGCCAAAAAATGTATACACGTGGACACTTTGGTCAACGTTGCTCAAACAGTAGTTTGCCATAATCGGAAGTGTCTGGACACTGATGGTAACCACTTTGAGCACCTCTTGCAATTGCAGAAGTCACACATGACTTGTATTCATCTTTTGTTATTGGTATATATTGAGTATTACAATTTTAATACAGTTTTCCTTTCTTAAAATGTGTATATATTCTCTCTCTCTCAATATATATTAATATACATATTTTTTTCTTTCCTTTTTTTTTTGTTCATCCATTAATGAACACTTAGGTTGTTTCCATGTCTTGGTTATTGTAAATAATGCTGCAGTGAACATCAGGGTGCAGATATCTTCTGAGATAATGCTTTTGTTTCCTTTATATAAATACCCAAATGTGAAATTGTTGGACTATATAGTAGTTCTATTTTCAATTTTTTGAGGAACCTCCATACTGTTTTCCATAGGGGCTACACCAATTTACATTTTCACCAACAGTGTGCCAGTGTTTCCTTTACATCCTCTCCAACTTATTTCTTATCTTTTTGATAATAACTATTCTAATAGGTGTGAGGTGGCATCTCATTGTGGTTTTGATTTATATTTCCTTGATGATTAGTGATCTTGAGCACCTTTACAAGTACCTGTTGGCCATTAGGATATCTTTTTGGAAAAATGTCTATTCAGTTCCTCTGCCCATTTTTTTTAAATTAAAGTTTATTAGGATGACAATGGTTAATAAAGTTACATAAGTTTCAGATGTACAATTCTGTAATATGTCATCAATATATCACATTGTGTTTTCACCACTCAGAGTCAGTTCTCCTTCCATCATCATATGCTTAATCCCTTTTACTCTCATCTACGACCCCCTCCCCCCTTACCCTCTGGTAACACTAAACTATTGTCTGTGTCTAGCAGTTTTTGTTTCTTTATTTGTTTGTCTTTTTCCTTTGTTATTTCCGGCTTTATATCCCACATATCAGTGAAAGTATATGGTTCTCAACTCTAATCAGAGCATTTGTTTTTAGCTATTGAGATGTATAAGTTCTTTATGTATTTTGGATATTAATCCCTTATTAGATATACGATGTGAAAATATTTCCTCTAATTCCATAGGTTGCCTTTTCATTCTATCGATTGTTTCCTGTGCTGTACTGAAGCTTTTTATTTTGATACAGTCTCACTTTTTCATTTTTGCTTTGGGTGTCACATCCAAAAAAATCATTGCCAAGAACAATGTCAAGGAGCTGACCTATCGTTTCTCCTAGGAATCTTATGATTTCAGCTCTTATGTTCAAGTCTTTAATGCCTTTAATATTGCATTTTGTGTATAGTGTAAGATAATGTTTCAGTTTCATTATTTTGCATGTGGCCATCCCGTTTCCCCAACACCATTTGTTGAAGAAGCCATTCTTTCCCCATTGTATATTATTGGATGCTTTGTTGTAAATTAATTGACCATATATGCGTGGGTTTATTTCTTCACTCTCTATTCTGTTCCATTGATCTATGTGTCTGTTTTGATATCAATACCACGCTATTTTGATTACAAAAATTGTTCTTTTAAATACTAAAATATTGGGGAGAGAACCATTTGAGGTAAAGATCAATTACATACTTACTATATATGCTTTACTTCCATAACTTCTGAAGACTAATTATATTTTCTTTATGATTCAGGATCATAATTATGATTTTTTTTCTTATGAGCTAACATGCAGGAAGGTCTGCTTTTCAGTCTACTTGTCTCCTCCTTGTATATCCTGCAGATAATTGTAACTTCTGCTGTCTTTGTGACTTCTGCTACTAATGACCATTCTTTTCCACTTACTTGCTTTCTATTTGCAATCTCGTGTTGCCTCCAGAATCTCCTGATGTGGGTTTCTAAACTTTTAATATGCCCATTCATGCAAAGACTCAGATTCATCTAAAATAGACATTCATTAATTCATTTCTTCCATTCATCTATTCATTCTTTCATACAACTATTTATTTCATACAAATATTTATTGAGCACTATGTTGTATATTGGGATGTAGTAATTGATAAGAAAGAAATGAACCCTATCTTCAAGGACTTCAAAGGCCTTACATATAAATACATTATTTTGTGTGGTATCATGGGGAAAATACAGGTTTCTGTGGGAATACAGAGGGGGAGCACTGAACTAAGACCTGTAGTCAAATAACACTTTCTGGAGAATATGGCATACCTGAAGGATGAACATAGCTAACTAGGGAGAACAGGAGTTAGGCCACCTTCAAGCAAAGATACAATTTTTTTCAGAAAAAAGAAAAAAAAATACCTCCATTCTCCAAAATTCTTCCTTTTTCAGTATTTTTGTACTCTAGGAAGAAATGAATCTAAAGTCTCCTCTTATCTCTATTTATCCCTTGATTGTCTGTGATCCATTATTTCTCAACAATTAGAGGTGGCCAAAAATACAAGGTACCCACTCCATAGTCTCTAGGGCTCGAGAGGTTCTGGAGCTGCTAAAAGCTTCCAGTGCCTCAAGGGCTCAGATCTATCACCCAGGTTAACCCACTCATCCTTAGTTCTTATGATATCTGCAACAATGGGAAGGGAAAAACAGTTTTTTATTCTCTTGGTCCTTGAGAATGAACAGTCTTATCTTGAGTGACTAAAACCATAGTAAATATTGGCGTAGACTTTTGACAAATTGTCTTTGCATATGAAGGTCTGGCAATTAAGTTCACGAACTCATCCTAGAAAAAGTGCTACATACCTCATTGCTGGATATCACTACGGTCACCTTTGAAGTACTCCCCTTGGGAAACTACACACTAACACCAGCACCTAGTCCACCCTTCAAAGGATTTTGGAACTCTTTTTCTGGAATAGCCATCAGAGCTGTCGTCGTACTACGCTTGATGTCCTGAATGTCATCAAAATGTTTTCCTTTCAATATTTCCTTTACCTTTGGGTAAAGGAAGAAGTGATTGAGGGCCAAATCAGGTAAGTAAGGAGGGTGTTCCAATACAGTTATTTGTTTTCTCCCTCACAGACTGTATCTTGTGAACATGTGCATTGTCATGATGCCAGAGCCATGAATTGTTGGCAAAAAGTTCAAGTAGTCTAATTTTTTCATGCAGCATTTTCAGCACTTCCAAAGAGTAAACTTGGTTAACTGTTTGTCCAGTTTGGACAAATTCATAATGAATAATCCCTCTGATATCAAAAAAGGCTAGCAACATCATTGCAACAACTCCGTGTACTTAATTGTCAGACCTCGTACATAATTTCTTTTAATGTTACTTAGTCAACATGTTTTTAAAGGAATATATTTCCTCATATTCCTTCATTGTACATCCTTGATGCTTTTCTTCTCTAAGAAGCATGTCAAGAGTGACATGGGTCTTAGGGATAGATACTCAAACTGCTTTAATCTTAGTAAGAGTAATGTTTTAGTCAAAGCCTAAAAGAATGCATCTTACGGTTTTAGTCCAGGGACGGTGTGAGTAATCTTTTAGGCTGTCAGTCTGATCCACTTATTCCTGGAATTAGAAGCTACTTCTGAAGAATATGACTGGCCAGAAATCAGGGAGTTAGATAATTCAAAATTGTTGCCAAAGTAGCAAACTATTGTCTTACTGGAACACAAACATTACTGAACTTATATTTTCAAGTGTCTGATGGACATGTTCATTTGGACAGAACATTTGGGGGGCATGAAACACATTCAAAACAAAAATTTAGAATTTTTCTTTCAAACTTGCTCCTTTTGGTGTAATCCTTTTCTTCGTTAAGGCATAACCATCACTGGGTCTCTCAAGTAGAAACCTGAGAGACATCCTGAATCTTTCCTGTATTCTGTTACCAACATTGACTCAGCCATCAAATCCAGTCAGTTCTATCTCAGAAATATCTTTCAAAATCATTTCCCTTCCAAATTACCACTATATTAGTTCAAACCCCTACTGTCTCCTACCTGGAGAATTTCAAAGCCTAACTAATATCTTTCAGGTACTAGTCTTTCCCACTCCATTCCATCATAAACCCACCTCCTAGAGAGATCTGTCCAGGATTTTATTCGGGTCATGTTATTATTAGTCTTACTCTTTCAGTGCCTCCTCCCTAATTGGGGATGGCATACAAGGCAGTATTACTTCTTTCACCCCAATCCCTACTACATTCCTTTACATACTAAGCATGGACCCACAACCTAAGCAAAACGTAATATTCAATGCTTCCATTTCCTTACATCTCATACTCTTGCTGCCTGAAATCATCAGCATGCAGAGCCAGCTACGTAATTTGTGTGGCCCAATGAAAAATGAAAATATGTGACTCCTTGTTCAAAAAGCAGGAAAGAATTGTCATTAAGGTACACATAAAGGTTTTTCCTTTCTTCCATGGTCTCTCTCTTATCCTGACATGGTGTTTCAATTTTCTACTTAATAGCTTTGGATGAAAAATTAAAATTGTTAGTATGATTTTTACCATTCAATTTCATTAAGCATGTTACCAGTTTCAAATGCAAAAGTCAGCCTTGCTGGTACCTCTTTCTCCATCGGGTGAACTTCTACCTTATCCTTTCAAACTCAGCACAATTATCTTTCTGTGAATTTTTCCCCAAGCCTATTCTTTATTGGCATCATAACCCTTTGCACTCTTCTTGTCAATGTACACAGGCTTTAAAACCAGACAAACAGGTTTGAATCTCAACTGTCTTTCTGTAATGTCAGACAAAATATTTAATCATGCTGAGCCTCAATTTTCTTGTCTGAAATGTAAATAATAGTACCCACTTCACAGGATTGGTGTGAGGCTTAAATGTATTTAAATAATTTGAACAGTGCCTAGCACATAAAAGGCACTCAATAAATGACAACTTTAATTGTCATTATTATCAGATGACAATGTGCTAGAATTATTTTTGTTGCATTCATCTTCCCACTAGACTAGAGATCCTGCATATTTGAGTTACAGATCATTTATATAGTGTAACTCACCTAATATCGACCATGGCTCTCAGCAAATTCAATAAATGTATGCTGAATGAATGAACTAATGTTTTTACTGAGTAATTAGCACAGTGCCTGGCACATAGTAGTCATTCTTTTTAATGTTTGCTGAATAATGTGTGAAGGAATGATTGAATGTTTTAAACACCTTGTCGTGTATTCCAGTTCAACCTGATATTGACTGCTACAAATACATAGTAAGCTCCAATTGTGTCTCCTTCTGCTCAAAATAAATACTTTTTTTCTAGAACTCATACAAATAGTTATTAATTTACTTCCTAGATTTAGTTAA
The DNA here is from genome assembly GCF_964194185.1 of Rhinolophus hipposideros. Lineage (NCBI taxonomy): Eukaryota > Metazoa > Chordata > Mammalia > Chiroptera > Rhinolophidae > Rhinolophus > Rhinolophus hipposideros. Next base: position 71,346,202 of record NC_138046.1, on the reverse strand, counting down.
AATCAGAGTTCTCAGTTGCAGTCAAAATTAGGAAGCAAAGGATGTAGGTTGGAGGGATTGAGAGGAAAAAAATTCCTTCACACCCCAGTTTTTAAAAGGAAAATACTGGGCAGAGAAGATTATTAAATGTCTCCAGTCATTCTGAGGCAGAGTAGGTAGCCTACGACCCCTTCCAGGACACAACCTAAAGCACTTCACTGGCTACACAAGTAACAAGTGACTGTATCCAGTACCTGAAGCTGGAGAAGAACAAGAACCAGTTTCATCCAGCAAGTCTGGTCCCTATGACTGGGACATGACCTTTAGCTAATTTTAATGTCATTGTACTGTAATTTGCATTGTGGTTACTACAACTCCCATCGTGCATCAGACACTATGACAGTTCCGGAGGAACCAAATAAGGAAGAAAAAGCTGGAAGCAGAGGGTTCCACCCAGGGAGAGGAGATGAATCAACCATATCAATGGGACATCACCAATTCCTACCCCAAGAGGGATAAATACCCTTGATCCTGACTTCCTCCATACAACTTGTTCTATGAGTTCACCTGCACTTTCCTCTCAAGTGTGTACTTTCATTTTCAATAAATAACTTGCACTTTCCTGCATCTGTCTGCCTCTTGAATTCTTTCTTGTGCAGAGACAAGAACCCAGTCCTGGCTGCTCCGGGTTGAATCTTCTTTGGAAATACCTGTGAGCCTCCAGTGACAATTCCTATCTCAAATTTTGAGGATGCTGGGGTTTTTAAAGGATTCCTGACTTGAGGCAAGATTCTTTTTTTTAATACCATAGTATAAGATGCACTATGAAAGGCTAAGTTTTTCTTTTCATGTTGAGGCAGCGCTTAGACTTCCACAGTTAAATAAATAGAGAGTTTAAACCATCCTTCTGAATTACAAATTGTCAGTGTTTCTGACACACTCAAGTAGTGAAAGAAAATATTGATGGAATGACATCTGATGTTCTGTTACAGTGCAGCCAACTTTCAACACATCTAGAACATCAGTTCAGGCCCATCTGTATCATTAACCTTTGGTGAACAGTTAGCACAAAGCCTCTGGGCATAAATCTAGCAATTCTCTCAGTGCCAATTGTTAGAAAGAACAGTACTGTTTCCTCTTATGACTAAACTCCCAGTTAATTTACAATGGCACAATCTAAGGATTAAAAGTAAAATTTAGTAGATATTGCATAGCAAACTTAAAGAGCCAAATGCCTGCATTTTCTTTAACATCCTGCAACTGTAGTGTTAGTACTTTCCCTCAAAACCTGCTTACATTTCTCTAAACTACACTGATATTAGCTTGGTGAGTATATCATTAATTTCAAATGTGCCCCTCCAAGAAGATTTTAAACATCAAACTACTTGGAAATGACACTTAGTGAATTAACAAGCTTTACAGAGGAAATCTGGTAAGTTCTTATTAACTTGTTACCGATAAATATTGACAGTCCAGGATATGAAACACAAATATCTCAGCCTTACCTAATCAAATGGCTTGTAATACTTTGTTTTACTGAGTTTTTTTATACTTTCAATAGGAACAAATTAGGATTTTCAGTGAGCAACCATTTGTTCCTAAATATGAAGTTCAAATTAATTAATAAGAAAGCAAACATTGTTTTTGTATAACTCCCATGTGAATCAGGCTGTCAGAAAACATGATGAATAATATTTCTGTTTCAAAAATGCCAAAAAGCTCCATGATAGCAATGTTTCTCAGTGGCATTTCTTGCAGGTTGAATGTTCCCCTATATCTGAGGGTACCTCCTTTGATAGATATAGAAAAGAGTAAAGTGAGTATCTATGACTGCAGTCCAGACAGATCATTTGTAGTGACCCTAAGGCACTAGAGCAACTTTCATACCATAAAAGCATACTCTATAATGGCCATCTGCACAGAATCACTTATTATGCAGTTTAATATTTGAAGTATTCATTTGTAGCATGGCCTTTCTCACAGTGCCTAATGACAAATTGCAGTAATGGATTGCTATTGAATGCATTTAGGTTTATTTTTCTAAAAGGAAGGCGTTTCTTCACAGGACAACAATCTCCAGGGAAAAAGTGAGGACAAAGCCCATTGTTTTTACCCAATATAAACTGATTCCACTTTGAAAATTGAAATGGCTGCAGTTACATACAGATTAAAAGCCATAAGCATTTACTTGATATTAGTTTTCTCTGACTAAAAGGCTAAAAGTCATCATCATTGTTATCACCATCAGGACAGGCTTATGGTATCTACATGTTATCTAAAGTAGTTACTAAAGGAAATTTGGTTGATAATTGATGTAAAAGATATAGTGCAGCTACCATGAGTACATCCTCCAATTACATATTCGATTTTGACAATGTGGAATATATTAGATTGGTGCAAAAGTAATTGATGTTTGTACAATTATTTTTAACCTTTAAACCACAATTATTTTTGCACCAACCTAATAACAACATATACATGATTTTACGACAACAGTTCTCAGGTGTATGTAAAAGGATTAATGCCATACTAAATGTGTGAATCCAGCAATGCTTTGAAAACCAGTCACTGTAAGATGTTTTAGGATACAGTCATTATAACCTAGTGAAAAATTAGGGCTAAAGCAATAATTATATGATAAAAAACACATGTAATTAACACATATTTGCACATATCCCTACAGACAACACAGATGCTTCTAAAGGAGAAAAAACATATGTACATATATAATTGTATCTATGCAGAATCTTATGCTTGCAGTTGTATTATATATATATACTATATTATATATTAGTAAACATTCTCTTTAGGAATCTTATGCTTATAGTTGTAATATATATATATATAAGCATATTTAAACAGATGATCGTCAATCTTAAAGAAAATGTGTGTGTGTGTGTATATATATATATATATATATATATATATATATATATATATATATACACACACAAATGTAATGACTACTAATTTAAAAGTCTAAGTTTTGGAAGAAACCACAAAAGTAATTAAGCTAGTATAGATCAATGTCTATATTGTGTTGTGAAGAGGAAGGCCTCTCTAAGCATAACTTCTGGGGCAGAAACCATAAAGGGAAAGACTGATGGATCTGAATCTTAGCAATCAATGATACCTACGTATAAAACATACATACTATGAAACAAAAGGATTTCCTTTTATAAAAGTTAAAGGAAAACAACAGGTAACATATTTACAGTGCAGACTGATAAGGGGTCAATAACTTTATTAAGAGTTATTGCCATTCAATAAGAAAAGTCAAATTAAAAATTGACATATTAATCAATTTACTAAAAAATTCAAATTTGAATCATACCCAACTTTACTTGTAATAAAATGCACATTGAAATGAGAAACCTCTTTCACCTATAATGTTAACAAGAAGGAAGAATAATAATTATGTGTAGTGTTAATGAAGTTGTGTGGAAAATTCACTCACATATTTGTGAAAATCAATAAATAAAAACCTCATTAAAAATGGAGTCAGGAGACTAGAAGACAGAACGCTTACTATATTTCCCTGAAACTAAGACCCAGTCTTATATTAATTTTTGCTCCAAAATATGCATTAAGGCCTATTTTCAGGGGATGTCTTATTTTTTTCATGTACAACAATCTACATTTATTCATTTATTCAGTACAAAAATCTACATTTGTTCAAATAAAGTCAAGTCATCTTCTTCTGGAACATCGTCATAACTCTCCGAACTCCGAATTCCAGCTTGAATTTCTTGCGACTCCATTTCCTGTAGAAACATTGGCCCCAATCTCTCATGCTCAGGAATAGAGCTCTCCTTAAATGAGCTCTTCTTGTCCATGTAGCCTGCTCGTAGTGCATTGGCAACACAGCTATCAGTGACTTTATCCCATGAATTCTTCAGGCAAGTCATGACCTCTTGCAGGCTAGTCTTCACAGTTTCCACGCTGATTTCTCTCCATTCTATTTTCAATGTGGTTATTGATTTCCATGAGCAAATGGGCCTTGAATGGCTTGTTTATTGCAATATCAAGAGTCTGGCGATAGGCAGTCATTCCTGCTGGAATCATTACTTGATCTATTCTTCTCTCTGCAAGGAATTTCTTCATATCTTTAGCGTGGTGAGTGCTGACTGAGTCCCAGACTCACAGACCTCTTTGGCCACCTTGTAAAACAAGTGGCAGCACTTAATCAACCCACTTCCTTATAACTGCTTGTGTGTACCAGGCTTTTTTGGTTTCAAGAACATAAATGCCTGAAACACGTTCAACCTTATCTTTCTTGCCCTTAGTGATGATTAGAGGTGGGGCTTTCTTTCCATCCAGATGAATTGCCAAAATACAGGTAACACATGCACTTTCGTAACCAGTGGAGGGAATGTAGATTGATGAGGCACCCCTCTGATCAATTGTCGTTTGAGATCCTTGGCCCATAAACACTGCAGTGTCATCCATAGCAATCATGTTGGAGAGTTGGTATTTAGAAAAGTCGATGCCATCAACAAAGGACTTGAATGCAAGTGCACGATTAATAACTTCAGTATCTTTCAGCTTGAACAGTGTTGTTGATCTTAGAGACAGTTCATATCGCTGAGGGAAGCCATCCAGCGAGTGTTGTGATGCTTTGAATTCTTCTGGGGATATTTCTAACTGTGGTGCCACTGCAAGGACAAATGCTTGAATATCAGCCCTGCTCACAACTAAAGCCTTTGCTCTCCTGTCAGCTATCCACTCACAGATAATGTCTTCCCGATCAGGAAATAATGGTTGCCGACCTGATTCACACTAGCACTTATTAGCATTTCCCTCGTCCACCTATTGACTGAGGTATGGTACTCTGCTTGCCATTTTTGGGCCATTTAGAGATCCAACTTCTCTTTGCAGAAAGCCGTAAGATTCTTGCCCTGGGAGTGCCCCACAATTCCTTTCTTGAACTCAATAGAATAGCTCTTCCTTTTTGCACTCATCTTGTTTGGGGGTCAAAATATTATTCCCTTTAAGTCTACCATTAAATAAAATGTTAACTGAAGACTATGAGACAGGAGTGGCAACAAAAATGATGATAGTTAAGAATGATGGTCCACACAAAAGTGACAAATAATTGCAGGCACCAAAATTCAGAAAATGTTTATTTCACACGAATGGATTAAGTACATCCATTGCAACACACTACATATTAAATTGTGAAGATTCATATTAGAAAAAAACCATGTCCGTTCATTATTAAGTGTGCATGTTATTCATGCGTTGTGTCTCTACTCTGATTGGTCATTCGGCAATAAGTCTCGAGTTCTTCTGTTTCTATAGGCATTTACCTCTCGTCCAAAGGCGCCCACTTGGGTATTTACAAATACTTAATTGTAATTTATATTATCATTTATTTTCAGTATTAATGTCAATAATGTTATTTATTTATATTAAATTATGTATGAATATTATTATTTTATAATTCAATACGTCCGTCATGTGTTGCAACGGACATATTAAATGCGTTCATCTGGATGATCATCTTAACTGGGGCTTATTTTTGGGGTAGAGCTTATATTATGAGTATCCTGAAAAAACATGCTAGGGCTTATTTTCTGATTAGGTCTTTTTTTATTAGTTTCAGGTGCAAAAGACAAAGTAATACTTAGACGTTTATTATTTATATCACTCACACTGTGTGAACACCCCTCCCCCCATCCACTATCCCTCTGACATCGCACAGAGCCATTACATTTCCAGTGTCTCTATTCCTAATGCTGTACTCCGCTTCTTGTAAGTATATACATGCATATATATATATATATATATATATATATATATATATACACACATATATATATATATGTAAAATTATAGTTGGCATTCATTATAGTTCAGCTTCAGGTGTACATTGCAGTGATCAGGCATCTACATCTTGCCTGAGGTGGTCTCCCAAGTGGGACACGTGTCCATCGGATACCCTACAAAATCTTTACAACATTATTGATTATGTTCCCCAAATTAATTTTAAAAATCCCGTGGCCATCTTGTGGTTACCTACTGTTATCTAATCCCCTCACCTTCCCCCTTATTCCCACCAACCCACCCATCTAGCAAAATCAGTTTTTCCTCTTTGTCTCCAAAACTGTTTCTGACTAGTTCATTCATTTATTCTTTTCTTTAGATTCCACATATAAGTGAGATCATATGGTACTTGTCTTTCTCTTTCTGACTTATTTCACTTAACATAATGTTCTCTAGGTCCATCCATATTGTTGCAAATTGTAAGATTTCCTTCTTTATGGCTGCGTAATACACCATTGTATAAATGTACCACAGTTTCTTAATCCAGTCATCTACTGATGGGCATTTCGGTTGTTTCCATGTCTTGAATATTGTGTATAGTGCTGCAATAAACATAGGAGTGCATAAAATTTTTGAATTGGAGTTTTGGATTTCTCCGAATAGATACCTAGGAGTGGAATTACTGGATCATAAGGTAGTTCCATTTTCAGATTTTTGAGATAACTCCATACTGTTTTCCATACTGGCTGCACCAATCTGCAATCCCACCAACAGTGCAGAAGTGTTCCCTTTTCTCCACATCTGCACCAGCACTTGTTGTTTGTTGATTTATTGATGATAGCCATTTTGAGTGGGATGAGGTGGTATCTCATTGTGGTTTTTATTTGCATTTCTCTGATGGTTAGTGAGGTTGAGCATTTCTTCATATGTCTGTTTGCCATCTGTATGTCTTTTTTAGAAAAATGTCTCTTCAAGTCCTCTGCCCATTTTTTAATTGGGTTATTTGGTTTTTTGGAGTTGAGTGAGATTTTTTTATAGATTTGTGATATTAACGCCTTATCAGACATATCATTGGCTAATATCTTTTCCCATTCAGTAGGATCCCTATTTTTTTTATTGATGGTTTCCTTTGCTTTGAAAAAACTTTTTAGTTTGATGTAATCCCACATGTTTGTTTTTCCTCTTACTTCCCTCGAGTGAGGGGATACATCAGTAAAAATCTTACTCTGGGTAATGTCTGTGAAGCTTCTTCCTATATTTTCTTCGAGGTATTTTATGATTTCAGATCTTACATTTAAGTCTTTAAGCCATTTTGAATTTATTTTTGTATGTGGTGTAAGAAGGTGGTCCAGCTTCATTTTTTTGCATGTGTCTGTTCAAGTTTCTCAGCACCATTTATTGAATAGACTGTCTTTACCCCATCGTACATTCTTACTTCCATTGCCATAGATTAAATGGCCATATAGACACAGATTTATTTCTGGACTCTCTATTCTGTTCCATTGATCTATGTGTCTGTTTTAATGCCAGTACCATGCTGTTTTGATTACTGTAGCCTTGTAGTATAATCTTATGTCAGGTATTGTTATACCTCCCACTTTGTTCTTATTTCTCAAGATTGCTGAGGCTATCATGGGTCTTTTATGGTCCCATATAAATTTTAGGATTATATGTTCTATTTCTGTGAAAAAACGTCGTTAGTAGTTTGATAGGAATTGCATTGAATATGTATATTGCCTTAGGCAGTATGGACATTTCAACTATATTAATTATTCCTATCGGTGAATATGGTATTTGATTCCATCTATTTATATCTTCTTTCATTTCTTTCTTCAGTGTCCTATAATTTTCTGAGTACAGATCTTTTACTTTTTTGGTTAAATTTATTCCCAGTTATTTTATAGTCATTGGAGCAATTGTAAATGGGATTTTTTAAAAAATTTCTCCTCATGTTTTATTATTGGTATATACAAATACAACTGATTTCTGAATATTAAATTTGGATCATGCTACTTTACTAAATTCGTCTATCAGCTCTAACAGTTTCTTGGTGGAGTCTTTCGGGTTCTCTATATATAATATCATATCATCTGCATATAATGACAATTTTACTTCCTCCTTACCAATTTGAATGCCTTTTATTTCTTTTTCTTGTCTGAGTGTTGTGGCTAGAATTTCCAGCACTATATTGAATAGAAGTGGAGATAGTGGGCAAACCTTGCCTTGTTCCTGATCTTAGGGGGAATGGTTTTAGCTTTTCCCCATTGAGTATAATGTTAGCTGTGGGTTTATTATATATGTCCTTTATTATGTTGAGATATGATCCCTCTATTCCCACTTAATTAAGGGTTTTTACCATAAATGGCTGCTGGATTTAATCAAACGCTTTTTCTGCATCTATTTATACGATCATGTGATATTAATTTTTCATTTTGTTAATGTATCACATTAATTAATTAATTAATTAATTAATTAGCGGAAGTTGAACCACCCTCATATACCAGGGATGAATCCCACTTGATCGTGGTGAATGATCTTTTTAATGTATTGCTGAATTCTGTTCGCTAATATTTTGTTGAGGATTTTGCATCTATGTTCATTAGAGATATCAGCCTGTAGTTTTCTTTTTTTGTAGTGTCTTTGTCTGATTTTGGAATCAGGGTGATAGTGGCTTTGTAAAAACTGTTTGGGAGTCTTCCCTCCTGGATTTTTTGGAAGAGCTTGAGGAGAATAGGTGATAATTCTTTTTTGAACGTTTTTTAAAATTTACCTGTAAAGCCATCTGGTCCAGGGCTTTTGTTTGTTGGGAGACTGTTAATTACTGATTCAGTTTCCCTGGTGGTAATCAGTCTATTCAGGTTTTTTCTGTTTCTTCTTGAGTTAGCCTTGGAAGGTTTTACGCCACTAGAAAATTGTCCATTTCTTCCAGATTGTCAAATTTGTTGGCATATAGTTTCTCATAATAATTACTTTAATATTTTTGTATTTCTGTGGTGTCTGTTGTCACTTCTCCTCTTTCATTTCTGATTTTATTAATTCGGGTCCTCTCTCTCTTTTTTTTAATGAGTCCGGCTAAAGGTTTGTCAATTTTGTTAATCTTCTCTAAGAACCAACTCTTGGATTCATTGATCTTTTGTATTGTTTTTCTGGTTTCCATTTCATTTATTTCTGCTCTGATCTTTATTATCTCCTTCTTTGTGCTCCCTTTGGGCTTATTTTGCTGTTCTTTTTCCAGATCCCTTAAGTGTGAAGATAAACTGCTGATTAGTGATGTTTCTTCTTTCTTTAGGTAGGCCTGCAATGCTATGAATTTCCCTCTTAGGACTGCTTTCGCGGCATCCCATAGATTTCGGTTCATCGTGTTTTCATTTTCGTTTGTCTCGAGATATCTTTTGATTTCTTCCTTGATCTCCTCCTTAACCCATGCATTATATAGTAATAAGTTTTTCAGCCGCCTTGATTTGGTGTGTCTTCCAGTTTTTTTTCCCTGAAGTTCATTTCTAATTTCATAACACTGTGATCAGAGAAGACAATTGGTATGATTTCAATTTTCTTAAATTTATCAAGACTTGTTTTGTGGCCTAACATATGGTCTATCTTGGAAAATGTTCCATATGCGCTTGAGAAAAACGTGTATTTTTCAGCATTGGGGTGAAATGCTCTGAAAATATCGATTATATCCAAGTGGTCCAATGTATCATTTAAGGCTGTTGTTTCCGTATTGATTTTCTGTCTGGAAGACCTGTCCCTTGTTGTCAGAGCTGTGTTGAAGTCCCCTATTGTGATACTGTTACCGTTGATCTCTGTCTTTATGTCAGTCAATATCTGTTTTATATATTTAGGTGCTCCTATGTTGGGTGCATAGATGTTTACTAGGGTTATGTCCTCTTGTAGGATTCATCCCTTTATTATTGTATAGTGCCTATTTTTATCTTTTAATATGTTCTTCATTTTAAAGTATATTTTGTCAGATATAAGTATTACAACTCCAGATTTTTCTCATTTCCATTTGCATGAAATATCTTACTCCAACCCTTCACTTTCAGCCTGTGTGTGTCTTTTGATCTGATGTGAGTCTCTTGTATACAGCATGTACAAGGGTCTTGCTTTCTTATCCACTCAGCCACCCTATGTCTCTTGATTGGAGCATTTAAACCATTTGCATTTAAAGTGATTATTGATAGGTACATAGCTATTGCCATTTTTAAATTTGTAGTTAGGTTGTTTTCGTCTTTCTTTTATTTACTGAAGTCCTTTTAGTATTTCTTGCAGTGTTGGCTTGGTGGTAATAAATTCCTTTACCTTATTCTTTTCTGGGAAGCTCTTTATCTCTCCATCAAATTTAAATGATAGCCTTGCTGGGTAAAGCATTCTAGGTTGTACGCCTTTTTTTCCATCACTTTGAGTATCTCCTGCTACTCCCTTCTGGCCTTCAATATTTCTGTAGAAAAGTCACTTAATAGTCTTATGGGAGTTCCCTCGTGTGTAACCCTCTGTCTTTCTCTTGCTGCTTTTAGGATTCTTTCTTTGTCTTTAAGCTTTGCCATTTTAACTATAATGTGTCTTGGTGTGAACCTGTTTGGGTTTATCCTGGTTGGAACTCTCTGCACTGCCTGGACTTGTATTTTGGTTTCCTTCATCAGGTTAGGGAAGTTTTTGGATATTATTACTTCAAATATGTTCTCAATCCCTTGCTTCCTCTATTCACCTTCTTGTATTCCTATGATGCACATGTTGTTGTGCTTGATGTTATCCCAGAGGTCTCTTAAATCATCTTCATTGTTTTTTATTCTTTTTTCTTTCTGTTGTGATGTTTGGGTGATCTCTGCTAACTTGTCTTCTAAGTCACTGATTCTATCCTCTGCTTCATCTAACCTTCTGGTAATTCCTTCAAGTGAGTTCTTAATTTCGGTAATTGTGTTCTTTAGTTCTAACTGGTTGTTCGTTATGATTTCTACTTCCTTCTTTATGTCGTCTCTATGCTCCTTAAACATTCTTATCACCAGTGTTCTGAACTCTGTCTCTGATAGGTTGGTTACATCTGTTTCATTTGGTTACACTTCTGGAGGTTCCTTCTGTTCTTTTATTTGGTACATGTTTCTTTGTTTCCCCATTCTGGCTGACTCTCTGTGTTTGCTTTGATGTATTAGGTAGATCCCCTAGAGTTCTTAGTTTTTGCTGGGTTATCTTATGTAGTTGTGTCCTTTATATTTTACTTGCACTACTTCGTTCTTCTCCCCTGCATGTGTTCCAAAGGTGACTCTTGTGTATATTGTCCTGTTAAAGAAGATATTTAATTGCTTTTCGCTTGTGAGTACGTGGGGTTAACTCCTAGGCTGACTAGTTGTGAGACTTGGCTCTGGCTCTGCCCATCGCAGGGTGTTCTGCTGCGTGAGGGTTGACCACTTAAATGTGGTTTGGCCTCTATGGGCTCTTGTGCCTGTAGAGAATTCCCTCTGGGTGTGTGACTTGTAGGTCAAACCATGTAGTACACTGGTTTGGTCTGGAGTTTGCCTCTGGATATGTTGAATCTTGTGCCTCTTAAGCTAGGCCCTGGTAGGGCAATTTCAGAACAAAGCACATCACCAAGCACAAGAACAACAACAACGAAGAAAAATCAAATACATTCACATGTAAAAACAACCAACAACCCCCACTCAACACAGGCAAAGATATGAAAGATATAAAGAAAACAAAACAAAACAAAGCAAAACAAAAAGCAGCGTCAGTCTTGGCTTACGCCCACAAAGTAATCTCCAGGTTGTCCTGTGCTGTACCAAAGAGTCCCTTGCCTATTTTGTGTTTAGAGCCGGTCACCTGGTGGCCAGAGTTACTTTAGGACTGCAGATTTAGATTCATGGGGCTGAGGTGTCTGGATGGTAGTTTTTACAAAGTCAGTGAAGTTTCTGCCCTTGCCTGGACACATTCACACTTAGAGTAGCACCACCAGCCCTGTGTCCAGTTCTCCTGAGTCTCAGGGCACTTCTTCCGTGTGTGTGTGTGTGTGTGTGTGTGTGTGTGTGTGTGTGGTGAGCGGGGGATTTCTGAGCTGCTGAAAGCTGGAAGCTGTGTCTGCTGCTTACTGCTGATCTATGGGAGTGCCTCTGCAGTTGCACTTGCCCCGCCCTAGGCAGGCCAGAAAGCGTAGGGGCTGGGGATGGAGGGGTGTCGTGCGGGGTGTCAGGCGGGGTCTCTGCTCTCACTCCCCACATAAAAACGCAGGACATGGTGAGACCAAAAAGGAACACCCACGGAGCCATAAGTAGGTGAGTCATAACTCTATATTCTCACCAGCAGCATCCGCCTCTCTGCAATCTGCTCTTGCTAGCCCCCATTTTCCTGCTAGCGTAGCCACGGCAGTTATATTAGTGGCCAATGGCTCACTGGTTACAGCTAACGGCCAACTAGCCACAGCTAATGGCCATCCAATCACAGTTGATGGCCATTTACTACCTGATCCAGCACCTTTCTATGTGAGGCCGAGAGCCTGGAAACTGCTTTCTGGGGTTCTGTCCCCACAAGGGGTCTTCTCTCTCCCAGTCCAGCCATGTCACACTCTTTCTGCAGGCCAGAAAAGGTGGTGGCTGGGGGTGGAGGAGTCTCTTCTCTCCTAGCCCAGCCAAAATCACACTCTTCCCAGCTTCTTCCCTGGGTCAGAGCTGCCTGCGAGTCTTCCCAGAGCCTGAGCACTAAGGTTCCTCTGTAATCTGACACTACTCCTCAGTTCAGTGGCCAGTTTAAGTCTCTGGAAGGGTGGGCCTGGGATTGGAAGGGGAGAGGGGCCCAGGTATGGAGTTTGTGTTCTTTTTCTGCTTTAGGGCACATCCAGCTGCTCCCCCCCCGCCCGCCACCGGCGGGAGAGATCAGCTGTGAGACACAGGGAAAGAGCCCTCCTCTTGGCTTTTGTGTTCTCTGTTGCATCCTGGGATTCCCTGCATCTCTGTAGCTGTGGATGCCTGCCACGTTTCCACCGCCGCAGATGCGGGCTGCGTCTCCACAGCTGAAGGTGCCGGCCGTGTCCCCACAGCCACAAGTGCGAACTGCGTTTCCACCACCGAAGATATGGACTTTGTTTCCACTCCGCTCCCTTTCCTCTTCCCCTACTCGCCCAATTTGCGCACCTTCAAGTAATCCTTCCATGAGTCTCTTAGCTGTTCTGTGTGATGAGCAAACAGTTCTTTGATGGGTTATATGTCCCGTTTGTGATAAGATCTGGAGGAGAACTCAAGAAGTGCGCCTAGCTGCTGCCATTCCTATCCAACATCTGGTTAGGTCTTATTTGGGGGGAAATAAGGTAGTAGTGTCACTCAACACAAACTACTGACCCCAAAAGGAAGTTGCTGTAGTTGCAATTGGAAGAGTCTAACATTTTCTTTAGTGCCCTTATTTTTGTTTTCCTTGTTGTCTTTGGGTTTCCCTAGAGACTTGTTTCTTTTTTTTTTAATTTATTTATTGGGGTGACAATTGTTAATGAAATTACATAATTTCAGGTGTACAATTCTGTATTACATTATCTATAAATCCCCTTGTGTTTTCACCACCCAGAGTCAGATCTCCTTCCAACACCATATATTTGAACCCCATACCCTCATCTCCCTCCCCCCACTCCCTTTACCCTCTGGTAACCACTAAACTATTGTCTGTGTCTATGAGTTTTTGTTTCTCATTTGTTTGTCTTGTTTTTGGTTTATATACCACATATGAGTGAAATCATAGGGTTCTCTGCTTTTTCTGTCTGACTTATTTCGCTTAGCATTATACTCTCAAGATCCATCCATGTTGTCACAAATGCTCCTATATCATCTTTCATTAAAGCCGAATAGTATTCCATTGTGTATATATACCACAACTTCTTTATCCATTCATCTATAGAAGGACCTTTTGGTTGTTTCCATGTCTTTGCCACTGAAAACAAAGCTGCAATGAACATTGGAGCACACGTGTCTTTATGTATAAATGATTTCAAATTCTTGGAATAGATACCCAGGAGAGGGATTGCTGGATCATATGGTAATTATATTAATAATTTTTTGAGGAACCTCCACACTGCCTACCATAGCGGGCGCACCAGTCTGCATTCCCACCAACAGTGTATCAGGGTTCCTTTTTCTCCAAAGCCTCTCCAACACTTGTTGCTATTTGTCTTGTTGATAATAGCCATTCTGACTGGGGTAAAGTGATATCTCATTGGGGTTTTTCTTTGCATTTCTCTAATGATTAGTGATGTTGAGCATTTTTTCATATGTCTATTTGCCATTTGTAAGTCCTCTTTGGAAAAATGTCTCTTCAGGTCCTCTGCCCATTTTTCAATTGGGTTGTTTGTTTTTTTTGTTGTTGAGTTTCATGAGTTCCTTGTATATTTTGGATATTAGACTCTTATCAGAGGAACTGTTTGCAAAAATCTTCTCCCATTCAGTTGGTTGCCTCTTTATTTTGTCGATGGTTTCTTTTGCTGTGCATAAACTTTTAAGTTTCATACAGTGCCATTTGTTTATTTTAGCTTTTACTTCCATTGCCTTTGGAGTCAAATTCATAAAATGCTCTTTGAACCCAAGGTCCATAAGGTTAGTATCTATGTTTTCTTCTATGCAGTTTATTGTGTCAAGTCTTATGCTTAAGTCTCTGATCCATTTGAATAAATTTTGGTACATGGTAACAGATAACAGTCCAGTTTCATTCTTTTGCACGTGGCTATCCAATTCTCCCAGGACAATTTATTGAAGAGGCCGTCTTTCCTCCATTGTATGTTTTTAGCATCTTTGTCAAAAATTATCTGTCCATATTTATGTGGTTTTATTTCTGGGTTCTCAATTCTATTGCATTGGTCTATGTGTCTGTTTTTCTGCCAGTACCATGCTGTTTTGATTATTGTAGCCCTGTAGTACAAACTAAAGTCAGGCAGTGTGATACCTCCAGCAATGTTCTTTTTTCTTAAGATTACTTTGGCTATTCGGGGTCTTTTGTGGTTCTAAACAAATCTGATGATTTTTTGTTCTATTTCTTTAAAAAATGCCATTGGGATTTTGATGGGGATTGCATTAAATCTGTATATTACTTTGGGTAATATGGCCATTTTAACTATGTTGATTCTTCCAATCCATGAGAACGGAATGTCTTTCCATTTCTTTGTGTCTTCTTCATTTCTTTCAAAAATGTCTTATAGTTTTCAGCATATAAATCCTTCACATCCTTGGTTAAGTTTATTCCTAGGTATTTTATTCTTTTTGCTGTAATTGCAAAGGGAATTGTTTTTTGTATTTCTTTTTCTGAGATTTCATTGTTAGTATATAGGAACGCAATGGACTTTTGTACGTTGATTTTGTAGCCAGCAACTTTACTGTATTTGTTGATTGTTTCTAACAGCTTTTTGGTGGAGTCCTTAGGGTTTTCTATATATAGCATCAGGTCATCTGCAAAGAGTGATATTTTAACTTCTTTATTCCCAATTTGGATGCCTTTTATTTCTTTCTCTTGCCTGATGGCTCTGGCAAGGACTTCCAACACTATGTTGAAAAGCAGAGGTGATAGGGGACAGCCCTGTCGTGTTCTTGAACGTAGAGCAAAGGGCCTCAGTTTTTCACCATTAATTATGAGATTAGCTGAGGGCTTATCATAGATGGCCTTTATTTTGTTAAGGTAGTTACCTTCTATACCTATTTTATTAAGTGTTTTAATCATAAATGGATGTTGTATCTAGTCAAATGCTTTTTCTGCATCAATTGATATAACCATATGATTTTTGTCCTTCATTTTGTTTATGTGATGTATCACATTGAGGGATTTGCGGATGTTGAACCATCCTGGTGCCTTAGGGATGAACCCCACTTGGTCATGATGAATAATCTTTTTAATGCATTGTTGTATTCGATTTGCTACAATTTTGTTTAGGATTTTTGCATCAGTATTCATCAGAGATATCGGTCTGTAGTTTTCTTTTTTTTGTGTTGTCCTTACCGGGTTTTGGTATCAGGGTAATGTTGTCCTCATAAAACGAGTTACGGAGTACTGACTCTTCTTCAGTTTTTTGGAAGAGTTTGAGCAGGATTGGTATTAGATCCTGTTTGAAGGTTAGGTGAAATTCACTAGTGAAGTAATCTGGTCCCGGACTTTTGCTTTTGGGAAAGTTTTGGATGACTGATTCAATTTCTTTACTGGTGATCGGTCTGTTTAGATTTTCCAGTTTTTCATGGTTCAGCCTTGGAAGGCTATATGTTTCTAAGAACTTGTCCATTTTTTCTAGGTTATTGAATTTGGTGGCATATAGTCCTTCATAGTATTCTTGAATGGTCCTTTGTATTTCTGTGCTGTCCGTGATAACTTCCCCTTTCTCATTTCTGATTTTGTTAATTAGTGTCTTCTCTCTTTTTATCTTAGTGAGTCTAGCCAAGGGTTTCTCAATTTTGTTAATCTTTTCAAAGAACCAGGTCTTTGTCGCATTAATTTTTTCTATTGTGTTATTATTCTCTATTTCATTTAGTTCTGCTCTGATTTTTTTTTTTTTTATTTCCTGTCTTCTGCTGACCTTGGGTTTCACTTTTTTTTATTTTTCTAGTACTTTAAGGTGTAACATGAGTTTTTTTATTTGGGATTTTTCTTCTTTCTTGAGATAGGCATGTAATGATATAAATTTCCCTCTTAACACTGCTTTCACTGAATCCCAAAAATTTTGGTAGGATGTATTTTCATTGCCATTTGTTTCTATGTGTCTTTTGATCTCTCCTCTAATTTTTTTTCTGACCCATTCATTCTTTAAAAGTATGTTGTTTAATCTCCATGTATTTGTGTTTTTTCCTGCTTTCTTTTTGCAGGTGATATCCAATTTCAGAGCCTTGTGATCAGACAATATGCTTGTTATGATTTCAATCTTCTTAAATTTGCTGAAGCTGATTTTATGTCCCAATATATGGTCTATCCTTGATAATGTTCCATGTACACTCGAAAAGAATATATAGTCTGATGTTTTAGGATGAAGTATTCTATATATGTCAATTATGTCCATTTCATCTAATGTGTCATTTAGGGCTGCTATTTCATTATTTATTTTCTGTTTGGATCATCTATCAATAGCTGTCAATGTTGTATTTAGTTCCCCTAGTATAATTGTGTTTTTGTCTATTTCTCCCTTTAGTTCTGTTAGTAGTTGCTTGGTATATTTCGGTGCTCCCTGATTGGGGGCATAAATATTGATGACTGTTATGTCTTCTTGTTGTATAGTCCTCCTTCCCATTATGAAATGTCCATCTTTGTCTCTTGTTATCTTTTTCAACATGAAGTCTGTTTCATCTGATATCATTATGGCTACACCTGCTTTTCTCTGGGTACCATTTGCTTGGAGTGTCAATTTCCACCCTCTCACTTTGAGTCTGTGCTTGTCCTTGTATCTGAGATGTGTCACTTGGAGACAGCATATGGTTGGGTTTAGTTTTTTGATCCAATCTGCTACTCTGTTCCTTTGTATTGGTGAGTTCAGTCCATTTACATTTAGTGTGATTATTGATACGTGAGGATTTCCTGTCATTCTATCTTTAGTTTTCTGGTAAGGCTGTGTCTCCATTGTTTCTTTGCCTTTTTGTTGTTGTCTATTATTTCTGTGTGGTGGTATTCTGTGATGTTTCCCTCTGTTTCTTCTTTTATGACAGTACATATTTCAGTTGTGGATTTGTTTTCAGTGGTTACCCTTAAGTTTATGTAAAAAAAAGTTTGATATTTCGAGTATTCCAATTTCTTTAGCACGCTTACTTTTTCCATTCCCATATTCCAGTTCAGGCCTTTACTCTGCCCCTTTTTACGTAGCCACAAATTGTTCCTGTTGATAGTGGTCGAATAGCCTCCTTTAGTATTTATTGTAGTGTAGGTCTTGTATTAGAAAATTTCCTCAGTGTCTGTATGTCTGGAAAGGTCTTTATTCCTCCTTCATATCTAAAGAATATCTTTCCTGGATATATTATTCTTGGCTCATAATTTCTCTCTTTCAATACTTTGAATATTTGGTTTCCAATCCCTCCTGGCTAGTAGAGATTCTGCTGAAAAATCTGATGATAATCTAATGGGCTTTCCTTTGTAGGTTACCGTCTTTTTTTCCCTGGCTGCCTTGAGGATTCTTTCTATGTCGTTGATTTTAGACAGCTTCAATACAATGTGCCTTGGAGAATATCTCTTGGAATTGGGGTAATTAGGTGTTGTATTTGCTTCTTGAATTTGAAGATCCAGTTTTGTCCAGAAGTTTGGGAAGTTCTCACCAACAATTAATTTGAATATGTTCTCTGTTCCCTTCTCTCTTTCTTCTCCTTCTGGTATGTCCATTATTCTTACATTGCTCTTCCTGATAGAGTCAGAAAGTTATCGTAGAGTTCTTTCATTTCTTTTATGTCTCAAGTCTCTTTTTTCTTCCATCTGTGTAATTTTTAGGTTTCTATCTTCGATGTCACTGATTCTTTCCTCCATCTGGTCAACTTTACTACTTAACCTGGTTATTTGATGCTTAATTTCTTCTATTGATTTCTTAATCTCCAGAAATTCCATTTGGTTCTTTTTTAAAATTTCAATCTCTTTCGTAAAATGCTCATGTTGTTTTTTGATTGCGATTCTGTGTTCATTAAATTACTTTTCTGTGTTTCCTTGCATCTCGTTGAGTTTTTTCAGAACTGTAATCTTGAATTCTCTGTCATTTAAGTGACATATTTCCATATCTTTAAGTTCCTTTTCTGGAGACTTTTTACTTTCTTTCTGAGCAGTCTTGTTGACTTGGTTATTCATGGCAATTACTGATTTATTGTTTCTCTTCTGAGACATTACAGGAGTGGCTTCTGCAACAGGTTGATAGGAAGATGTCTTTCTTTTGTTTTCCAATAATTGTTGGTAGAATTTTTATTTTCTCTCTGACTGCAACCTTTTTTTTCCTCTCTCACACAGTAGTGCTATGTTTTCTCTGTACCATTCCAGGTTCTCACACAATGGGGGATTCCCTGGGAAATGCGCTTCTCCTCTATTAACAGTTTGCCTGGGTCATAGGGCGCCAGATCCTGTGGGGATGCGGAGAGCTTTTGAAGTTCCAAAGCTCTTTTTGCACCAGATTCAGAGTTCGTATGTTTCAGCAGTTCTTTTTACTCCTGCAGGGATCCTCCCAGATAGTTGGGGCCAGGGGCGGGTTGAGTTGTGAGAGGTGGCCCAGAGCAATGGCGGCGACCACCACCACAGCTGGTCCCGCTTCCATAGCAGCCTCCCCTTTGCTGGAACTTGTTGGGCTGTGAATCTGTATCTGAGGTCCACAGTTCTCAGCAGCAAATATTCTGTTGTTTTGATCTGACACTGCTATTGTTCCACTTTTAGCACCGGGCAGGTGGGTGCGGGGCGAGCTCTAGGAGAGTAGGGAGGGGGCGGCTTGTCTCTGAGCCTAAGGCTTCCATTCTCTGTCTGGCAGTGAGGGCTTAAACCACCGTTTTCAGCCTTCTTTCCTCAGTCTTTTCTCCGAGGTCTCTGCCATGAGCGTTGGGTTCAGCCGTGTTATATGCTGCCCCCGCAGCCATGTTGGCCATAAGCGGAGCCCTCGCAGTTTGAGTTCTTCCCTCTCCTGCAGCTGTGGTAGTTCCTGGTTGAAGCGAGCTCTGAGCACTGCGCTAGCTCTGCGACCTGTGTCCCAGCGGCTCCATCTTCGCACTTCTTTCTTCCCTCCTCCCCCGCTGTTGAGATTGTCCCACCTTTAGGTGAATTCAGTAGTGAGCCTCTTCGTGTTGCTTGTCTGCTGTTCAGGGAGTCCTCTGTGGAGTTATTGTTGTTCAATTAGTTGTAAATTCCAGGGGAGCTTTACAGAGGCTCACCTCATGCCACCCTTTTGATCTCAAATATTCCCATTGGCATTATTTAAGGAAATAGAACAAAAAATCATCAGATTTGTCTGGAACCATAAAAGACCCCAAATAGCCAAAGCAATCTTAAGAAATAAGAACAATGCTGGAGGTATCACACTCCCTGACTTTAGCTTGTACTACAGGGCAAAAATAATCAAACAGCATGGTATTGGCAGAAAAAAAGGCACATAGATCAATGGGATAGAATTGAAAACTCAGATATAAAACAAGACAATTTTTACAAAGCCAAAAACATACAATGTAGAAAAGGCAGCCTTTTCAATAAATGGCGCTGGGAGAATTGGAAACCCACGTGCAAAAGAATGAAACTGGGCTGCTATCTGTCACTATGTACCAAAATTAATTCAAAATGGATCAAAGACTTAAGCATAAGACCCGAAACAATAAACTGCATAGAAGAAAACATATGTGCTATACTTATGGACCTGGGGTTCAAAAAGCGTTTTATGAATTTGACTCCAAAGGCAATGGAAGTTAAATCTAAAATAAATGAATTGGACTATATGAAACTTAAAAGCTTCTGCATAGCAAAAGAACCATGAACAAAATAAAGAGGCAACTAACTGAATGGGAGAATATTTTTGCAAACATTGCCTCCGATAAGTGGCTAATATCCAAAATATGGAAGGAACTCATGCAATTCAACAACAACAAAAAAACAAACAACCAAATTGAAAAATGGGCAGAGGTCCTGAAGAGACATTTCTCCAAAGAGGACATACTAGTGGCAAATAGACATATGAAAAAATGCTGAACATCACTATTCATCAGAGAAATGCAAATGAAGACTACAATGAGCTATCACCTCACCCCAGTCAGAATGGCTAGCATCAACAAGACAAATAGTAACAAGTGTTGGAGAGGCTGTGGAGAAAAAGGAAACCTCATACACTGTTGGTGGGAATGCAGACTGGTGTAGCTGCCATGGAAGGCAGTGTGGAGGTTGCTCAAAAATTACGAATACAATTACCATATGACCTAGCAATCTCTCTCCTGGATATCTATCCAAAAAATCTGAAAACATTTATCCATAAGTACACGTGTGCTCCAATGTTCATTGAAGCTTTATTTACGGTGGCCAAGACATGGAAAGAACCAAAATGTCCTTCGATAGATGAATGGATAAAAAAGTTGTGGTATATATACACAGTGGAATGCTATTCAGTGGTGAGAAAAGATGAAATATGACCATTTGTAACAACATGAATGGATCTTGAGATTATAATTCTAAGTGAAATAAGTCAAACAGAAAAAGCAGAGAACCACATGATTTCACTGATATGTGGTATATAAACCAAAAACAACAAAAGAACAAGACAAACAAATGAGAAACAAAAACTCATAGACTCAGACAATAGTTTAGTGGTTACCAGAGGGTAAGGGGGTGTGGGTGTGGGAGATGATGGTAAAGGGGGTCAAATATATGGTGATGGAAGGAGAACTGACTCTGGGTGGTGAACACACAATGGGATTTATAGATGATGTAACACAGAATTGTACACCTGAAATCTATGTAACTTTACTAACAGTTGTCACTCCACCCCTATAAACTTCAATTTACAAAAGAAAGAGTTTCTTTCTTTGTCTTTAATGCTGTGGGAACAAAGCCCCAAAAAGCAATTTCCAGGCTCTCGGCCTCACATAGAAAGGTGCTGGCTCGGGTAGTAAATGGGCATTAACTGTGATCAGATGGCCATCAGCTGTGACTAGTTGGCCGTCAGCTGTAACCCGTAAGCCATTGGCCACTAACATAACTGCTGTGGCTACACTAGCAGAAAAGAATGGAGGCTAGCAAGAAGATGGTGGCTGGCAAGCACGGACTGCTGTTAGGCAGATTATGTAGATTCTGCTTTCCGTGTCTCCAGCCCAGCCGCCAGCGAGAATATATTGGTTTGACTCCCCTATCTATGGCTCCGTGGGTGTTCCTTTTTGGCCTTACCATGTCCTGGGTTCTTATGGGGGGAGCGGGAGCGGAGACCCTGCACGATAAATGGCGCAGCGAGCAGGGTCCCCTGCATGACAAACGCTTTTCCATTTTAATTAGGACATGTGTTGATGTGGGGACAGCATTCCAGAGAGCAGTTTCCAGGCTCTCGGCCTCACATGGAAAGGTGCTGGCTCGGGTACTAGCTGGCCATCAGCTGTAACTGTTTGCCTATCAGGTGTTACCTGTTAGCCATTAGCCACTAATATAACTGCTGTGCCTAAGCTGCCAAGCTGGGATTATAGTTAGCACAGCAGATTGCAGTTAGCATGGGGGATTGCAGTTAGCAAGTGAGGTTGGTTGGCAGAGGAGTGGACGTCAGGTTGCGGATCATGTGGTTCCTGCTCCTGTGTCTCCAGCCCAGCTGCCATTGAGAATATTGTGGTATGTCTCCCCTATTTATGGCTCCGTGGATGTTCCATTTTGGCCTCACCATATCCTGTGTTCTTGTGCGGGGAGCGGGAGCTGAGGCCCTGTATGACAGTTGGTGTGGGCCTCTTTGGGTTCATATTGTTTGGGACCTTGCACTTTTTGGGTTTCTATGTCTATACCATCACTAGGTTAGGGATGTTTTCTGTCATTATTTCTTTAATTGGGTTTTCAATTCCTTACTCTCTTTCTTCTCCTGCTAAGTCTATAATGCAAATGTTTGTATGCTTGATGTTGCTCAGAAGCTCCTTAAACTATACTTTTTCTTGGATTCTTTTTACTTTTCTGATTTTTTTTTCTGTATCCTTATCTTTTAAATTGCTAATTTGATTCTCTGCTTCATCTGAAGTAGTATTGATTCCCTCCAATGTGTTCATCATTTCAGTTATTTTGTTCTGTATTTCTGACTATTTCTTTTTTATATTTTTATCTCCATTTGTATGTCTCTTCTCTGTTTTTTGAATTTTCCCTGAGATCACTGAGCATCCTTATAATCAGTGTTTGGAACTCTCCATCTGGTGGACTGCTTGTCTCCATTTTGTTTAGTTCTTTTTCTTGAGTTTTGTTCTGTTCTTTTATTTGGGATTTGTTTCTTTGTCTTCCCATTTCAGCTGCCTCACTGTGTTTTTTTTTCTATGTATCATGTAGAGCTGCTATGTACCTGTCTTAGTAGAGTGGCCTAATGTGGTAAGAGTCCTGTGGGTTCCAGGGTTGCAGTCTTCCTTGTCACCTCAGCCGAGTGCTTCAAGTGTGTCCCTTATGTGGGTTGTGTGTGCTCTCCTCTTGTAATGGAACTTTGGTTGCTGTTTGCATGTCAATGGGAGGGATCAAACTTTGGGCTGCTTGTGAGGACCGGCCATGACTTTAGTGGAGGAGCTGTTGAGCAGGAGTATACCACAGAGCTGGATTTGCTTTGACAGCGTTCTGGTGCCTTTCTAGTCTGCCCTTTGTTTGTGTCATCCTTTGAGGCTATCAGTTGGTGCTCTGCCTTGGTCGAAGCTGGCTACTAGTCCTGCCATCCCCAGGGTTTCCTGGGATGGTTCCTATCACAGGCAAGTTCAGATGTAGCCTTTGCTCTTCCTGGGGTTACCTGTTGTGAGTGACAAAGCAATCCAAAGTTTGCCACCATCCATTGTGGGCTTAGAGGTGCATTGAGAGACCAAGCAATGAACTGATACTGGCTGCCACTAGTACCAGGCTTGGGGCTGCTCAGTTAGAGGCACAGGACATGCCAAAGACAGAGGCTGCTTGTTTGGGTTTTGTGAACCTTTGAGAGGTTTTAGGAAAGTCTATATCATGAGCCTAGAAAGGTTATTTGTATGGAAAAGCCAGTGGAAGCAGCTTGTGTGGGTCTGAAATTTGGGTGGGGCATGGTCTCAAGGAATCACCAAGGCAGGAAGGATGAATGGTGGTAGTTTGGTGGAGACTCAGCTATGGTGGCTGCCTGTGTCTTCACACTGGGAACAGAGAGGGCTCAACAAAGAAGAATGGGTTGTGTCAGCACATTTTTTCTGGGAGAAATCTGCCACTCCAACTCTCACACTGAAGCTAGAAAACTCAGTTACTCCCCATTTGTCCCTGGCACCTTTCAAGTTGCTGTCCCAGCACTGCAACTCAGAGTAAGTGAGTCCATCAGCGAGTAAGTCTGGCATGGTCCCTTTAAGAGGAGCACCTGGGACTCTAGCTGCCCCTGTCTCACTCAGCTACAATCTCTGCTGATTTTCACAACCGGAAATCATGGGGACTTCTCTCCCAGGAATGGGAACCCTGGGCTTGGGAGCCTGGTGAGGCCCTGGGACCATTTGCTCCATTGGGGGAACCTCTGCATCTGAGATATTCCTCCCAATTGTTAATGGTCACATGAATGGGAGCAGCCCATTCTGTGTCTCTGCCCTTCCTACCTGTCTTGAGGTGATTTTTTCTGTATGTCTTTTTTTGTAGGGCTTCAATTCATCAAGTCTTCAGACAATTCTCAATATGGTTGTTTTGTAGTTTAGTTGTAATTTTGATGTGGTTGTGAGAGAAAATAAGCACAATGTTTACCTACTCTGCCATCTGGACCAGAATTCCTCCTTCAGAGGATTTTTAACAATGGGAATGAAGTCCATGCATTTGATTCGATCCTCATTGCAAAGGTAGTTTTTAATCAGCCTAGAGAATTTCTCTGTTTTCACTGTTTGGGTCTGAGAAGTATTTATCTCATCCAATCCTATAAATACTTTGAGTATTTCTTTCTAATCATTTTCATTTCAATTTTTGATTGTACCAGTTATTTTCTGAGCATATCTCTTTCTTTTAAGACCTTTTTGAATGCAGGCAACAACAAACAGCATGTATTCTTAACATTCCGTTTTCCAACCTCTTCCTCTAGAATCATAATTTGACAAGGTACATGATTCATCTTTCATGTTATTGCAGGGAAGGAGAGTACATTTTTTGCTACTGCATAACAGAACTAACTACCTTTATAGCCTCTGATAATGACTTATTTGTTGTCCACTGACCAACCCATAAGCCAGCGGCAAATATTTTGGTCTTTCCTTAAGGAGCATTCCATAATTTCTACTCTAATCTATTATGTTGCAGTAATGAAAAACCCTGCAGTCTCATTGGCTTAAAACCACAGGGGTTTCTTTCCTGTTACATTGCCATTGAAGTTGAAGATGGGCTAGTCTCTGGCCCCCAGGGTGACAGAGTGTTTATTATCTGGGGACTGATGAATAACCATGAAAAATAAGAAAGAAAGACAAAGCATGCAAATTGAATACCAGTTTTTCCACCTAAATTTAATAATTCTGATCACATTAGTTGGTTAAATCAAGTTATATGCACCCACTTCAATCCAAATGGATAAGGAACTTCAATCTTGTGATTTTCCAGGAATGGAAAACAAAAATATTTAATGATGACTGCAGTGATATTTTATGAGAGGTTCTTCTAAAGAAGAGATTTCCCCACTCTGGGCATTTTCTATGCTCAGTTGTATAAGTATCTCTACACTGTGGATTTCTATTTGCCTTTGCTAGTGGTACTAAAGGTTGTTGTGCTCTGGGACCAAATTTCATGTTAATGTGTGGCTTAAGATGCCCAACTCATGTAATAGTTTAATTTGTAACCCTATAACTGTATGTGGAATAAGTTTGTATTTTCACTTTTCGTAAGAAATTTTATTTCTGTATTTAGACTCGGGAAAGACAAATTTCTTGCTGCTTCCCTCATCCAGTGGGTAGTTTTTCTGTCTCCCCCCCCTTTTTTTTTTTTACCAAAAATTCAGCTCTTCCAGATTTCAATCATTATACAATGTGCTCAGTTTCAGCTCTTCTCTTTCTTTGATCAAGACCACATATCCTGATCCTTTATAGTATATCCTTTACACAACCTTTCTGCCATTATTGCCTTTGCTTCTGTTGCTAATTTTGAGCTGCTGTAACATCTGTTCATGTCCTTGAATCTCCTACTTGTTTTCAACCACTAAAGGTTTCGCTTTCTTTTTTCAAACTCAGCTTTATATTAAAGTTTTGTGTTTTATGTTTTACATCATTCATTATTTCTATGGACTTTAAATATGGGAAGGGTCTGAGACAGACCATCCACCATGTTATGAAAGCTCACTTATATCTTTAATAAACATTATTTCTAAATAAAGTAGAACTAAATAGATGTCTCGTAATGCAAAGCTGCTAGTGTAATTTATCCTAAGTCAAACGTCTTAATAATTTTTTTATATAGGATTATTCATCTCCAAGATACACATTTTCTTCACAACTGGGGTGGGCCATTGATTCCTCTTTAAAATAAAATGTACATTTGTTTTGTGAATGATATCATGCTGGTAACTTAGTTCTAGATCAATTAGTGTTTGGCATAGTTATAAGCAATGTACTTTTTCAATTATGCAGGGCTTTGTCTTAAGATTTTTCTATGTTGTGACTATTTGGAGCTCATTAAAATCTATAATGTCTGCATGATTAAATTCCTTCATATACCACTTTCAAGACATGAAGTTTAGGTCACTTGAACATGAAAATCTCATTGCAATTGCAGAAACTAAACTTTTTATGGATTGACCCATTTGGTCTTGCACTATGAGAACTAGGAAGTTCTAAGCAAACTGGTGCTTTGGGGATCCATTAGTTGGATAAAGTAAATTACTCTATGTGGAAAGATCTTATAATTAAAAGTTAAATTTAAAGATATTGGAAGTGAAAACACTGTAACAAAAAAAGTGTTCTCAAAAATATATTTGTCTGCAAAAATACATATACAAACATATTAAATGAATTAATTATTAAAGTAAAAACAGACAATTGAGGATGCAAATCTGATAGAAAAAGTAAAGGGAAAACAAATGATGTAATTATAGCCTCAACTGATCTCTCCAATTCTTGTGGTTTAACAGACTCTCTCACATTTAAAATGAGGTTTAATGACATTTTCATGAATTTGAGTTACATATTTCTGCATTTCCCATTGTAGCCTTTGTTTTAAAATAACAGATTCTATCTTTAAATAATATTTTTATTGATATCATTACACCTCTCTGTTTATTATTTCTCTCTCTCTCTCTCTCTCTCTCTCTCTCTTTCTCTCTCTCTTCTCTTTTCTTCTAATACTCTCACATACAGCAGCAGTGGCAATTTTGTCAGCGGAGCTCAGTATTCTAAATTTTTCTGCTTAAGTGTGAAAAAAAGCTATTTAGGATGAGAAAATACCTGCTCAACCATCTAATATAATTTGAGAGCAATAAAATAGTAAGACAAAATCAAGGAAGCAGAATTTTGCAATAGGCAAATTTTATATTTGCTTAATATCTTAATTTTCTTATGCTCAATAAATAGGACTCTTAAAAAAATACAGAATTAATTTCCAGAAAAGTGAAGCTCAAACAATTAAATGTACAGTCTTAGTGGAAGAGAGGTCTTTAAAATTTCTGTCACATTTGCTTTTATCAAACAGTTTAACCAGGTCTTGTTCTCTAGTAAATTCCTATGTCATTAACAAGATCAATTTTTTTTTTCAGAGAACTGTTCACTTACTTCTTTTGTGTACTTAACGGTATATATCATAATCACTATAGATTCCCAATAGATAGTTGTGGATTAATTTACCTCCTAATGTAAAGTAGTCAATAGTTATTTCTCAATGACCTAATTTTTATCTATTATATAATGTCACTTACAGAAGTGTAATTTCTAAATTGTTAAGTTGTAACTTCACTTTTGTATGTCACTGTTTTTACACCATCAGACTTAAAAGTTAAGCCATTTTACTCCATGGATAATCCATTTGTTGCGAGGAGACAAGGGTACTCTTTTTCATTTCTGAGTACAAATATAAGCAATTGAAATGAGGGATTCTTGAATTTGATTTTGAGTTCAGTTACAATGGACGTGAAGATTGTATATTTTTATTCTAACACATTTTATTTGACTAGAAAGCTACATTCTTTTTTTATTAACTATTATAATCCACTGTATTATGTGTGCATTTTAAAATTGAGAAATAATTGACATAACATTGTTTAAGGTATACAATAAGTTGATTTGATACACTTATATATTGTCATATGATTACCTTCATAGCTTTAGCTAACACCCCTCTTATGCCACATAATTATCACTTTTTTTTTGTGGTGAGAACACTTAAGGTTTAGTCTTGTGCCAATTGTGAAATATATCATACGGTATTATTGACTCTAATTACTATGCTGCGCATTAGATCTCCAGAACTTATTCATCTTCTAGTTTCAAGTTTGTACTCTTTGACCAACATCTCCCCAATTTCCCCATCTCCTTAGACCCTGATATATACCATTCTACTCTCTGTTTCTATGAGTTTGGCTTTTTTAGATTCCTCCTACAAATGATATCATACTGTATTTACACTTCTCTTCTTATACTTTGGCTTTCTCCAAGTTGTCTCAGGTATGATGAAGCAGGATTTTGTGTGTCTGAGAAGTTACTTTCATTCTTTTTACTATTGTTATTTACTACTTGGAATCTGAGGTATGTCTCAGTACAGAACCCTCTGTTCCTATTTTATCTCCCAAGAAAATTTACCTCATACTTATTTAGTAAATCTGGATTTTTTTCTTTTAGGCACCTGATTAAGAAGAATAAACCTAAGGCCATGAATTATGTGGCTTGATGTTCTAATATGCTTTTTACACATCATTTTCTTGATTTAAACTAATGATTTTTTTCTGATATTTCTTTTTAGGCTCTCTCTGTTCAATAATAAACACTTGTAGGATTACAAATGACAGAGGAAATAATTGATTAGAAAAGCATATGCTTTTGAACAAAGTCAGTGAAAATTTCAAGAAAGGCTGTATTTGAAGTAGTGTACATGATTTTAAGTAAATAGTTCAATTTTATATCAAGGCCTTTCATTATAAACATCTAAATAAGATTAAGCTTATCCCAATGAGTTAAGTCATATTGACTCAATGTTTCAGTTTCTCAGAAAGTTCAACTTCTCCATTCTTCTTTCAAAAGAAAAGTAATTGCTGCATATGTTTTTCATACTATATTAACATTTGGAGTAAAGTTTCTACTTAAATTAAATGTTCTCGTAATTTCTTACAGTGACATCTTCCATTGTAGTTCACAAACACTTTTCTGTCTGATAAACTATTTGTAATGGGCCATATCAAATAACACACTTTATAATTTCATTTTAATGTGTCTATTTAGGGCCCAGTATATAGACTTTACTTGTAATTACATTGTATTACTTCATTTTGTGATGTTTCTTGTGGTTTTAATGGGATTGGAAATTTTTTTTAAGAAACATATTTTAAGATATATCTCACACAGTAAGCTAGTTTACACAGTAAGATATATCTTATGAGTAAGATACACAATAAGATATATATCTTACATAGTAAGATATATATCTCATGAGTAAACTAGCTTCGTGATATATAAAATCCATAATGATCCTGGAGACTGAAATCATATGTAATTCTATTTCACAGTACTTCATATACAACACGGATATGTAATAGAAAAGAATTCATTTTCTAACAGTTAAAAAAACTTAGGTTTTTTTTTCTTTTTTTTTTTTTTTGGCTCCAGCCAGTTTGGAAACATGAGGTAGAGCAAGGGAGTTTTCAGTTTTTGAATATTTGAAAAAAATGTAACCTAAATATGCCATTATAAACATATGAATGCACTTATTTGACAAAGTGCAGAAAGCATTTTCTTTTAACTTTATGATATCTGTTTATCAATCACAACCATTTGATTATAAATAACTCACTGAATCTTAAAAACACTCTTTTGTGAGGAATTGTATTTAACGATCAAGATGGAATGAATGTACAACAAAACTTTTGCATTTCAACAATTTTGTTATGATATGTATATATACTAAGACCACAAAACAAAATTAACTTGATTCAAAAAGGAAATATAATTTTTACAGTGAAGTTTTTCTAAACATTTTAAATAATGTTTTTCCTTTAAAGTATTTACATTAAAAATATGCCTCAGAATTACAAAATCTGGCATCCATCATTATTCACAGCAGACTTTGCCTGAGGTCAAAATGTGATGTACTCATAGGTGGAGTTTGTTTCCAACACTCCATATGTTGGCAAAGTAAACAGTTGCCTAAATGGAATGAAGGAAAGCTGCCACAAAAATTTACTTCCCACTTCCACAACATCTCAAGTTTTATCATTAGAGATAGCCCTTTATGATTGTTATTTTAAATTATTTGCATTTTAAATGGGAAAAATGAATGTGGGTACATAATGAAAATAAACAAAGACAAGAAAACTTACTATGGAAATTGAAGATCACTTATTCAGGAAGATTAATTTTTTTGATTCAATTTAAGGCCATGGAAAAAGGATATTTACAGAAAAATGGAAGAGGAATTATGAACCTCAAAATACTGACATAGGGATGAGGGAAGAGCAATGAGGAAGGGTAGAACAAACAAAAGGCAAAAGAAGTATACCCAAGAAAAACTTTGGCAACAAGAGAAAAGGTAAAAGAAAATTAAATATGTGGAAACTAGGAAACACCCTCTTGGATAAACAATGGGTCAAAAAGGAAATCAAAAAGGAAATTAAAAAAAAATCATGAAACAAACAAAATGGAAACACAACACACCAAGACTTATGGGATGCTGCAAAAAACAGTTCTTTGAGGAAAGTTGTAGTGCATAATTAGCAAATAGATCTCAAATAAACAACCTCACTTTACACCTCAAAGAACGAGAAAAATTAGAAAAAAACAAACTGAGCCCAAAGATAGCAGAACTAAGGAAATAACAAAAATTGGAGTAGAAATAGATAAAATATCAACCAGGAAAATAATAGAAAAGATCAATGAAACCAACAACTGGTTTTTAGAAAAGATAAACAAAATTGACAAACTTTTAGCTAGACTGAAAAAATAGAGGTGACTGAAATAAAAATTATAAATAAAAGAAGAGATTTTACAACTGGTATCACAAAAATACATAGAGTTATAAATGATGAACGTCTAAGTATTACCTTGTCTTGTACACCTGAAAGTAATAAATTAAAAAAAATACATAGAGTTACAAGAGAGTACTGTGAAAAATTATATGCCAACACATTGTATAAACTAGAAGTGGATAAATTTCAAGAAGTGTACAACCTACCAAGATTGAATAAAAAAGAAATAGAAAATCTAAACACACCAATGAGGACTAAGAAGATTGAATAAGTAACCAAAATTCTCCAACACAGAAAAAGCCCAGGACAAAATGTTTTATCGGGAAATTTTACCAAACTTAAGAAAAAAAATAACGCCAGTATTTTTAAAACATTTCCAAAAATTGAAGAACAGGGAATTCTCTGAGACTTTTTATGAGGCAAGTATTAACCTGATACCTAAGCCAGGTAAAGATGTTACAAAAAATATACCTAAGCCAGGTAAAGATGTTACAAAAAATATACCTAATGAAAGTAAAAGCAAAATTTCTCAATAAAATATTAACACACTTAATTCAACAACATATTACATGGATAATACACCATGGCCAAGTAAGATTTACCACTCAGATGTAAGCATAGCTCAACATGCCAATCAATCAATATGATACACCATACTAGTGGAATCAAAGATAAAAATAATATGATCACTCAATGCAGGAAAAGCATTTGATAAAATATAACATCTTTTCATGATAAAGACACTCAACAAATTACGTACCTCAACATAATAAAAGCCATATAAGATAAGCCCACAGGTAACATCGTACTGAATGGTGAAAGGTTAGAAGCTTTATGTTGAGGAAGCAGACAAGGATGCAACAGTCTTACCGCCTGTATTCAACACAGTATGGGGAATCCTAGCTAGAGCAATTGTTAAGATGAAGAAGTTAAAAAGCATCCAAATCATAAAGGAAGAAGGAAAATTGTTTTCATTCTCAGAAAATATCATCTTATATAGAAATTGTAAAGACTCAACCAAAAAAAAATACTTAGAATGAACTAACAAATTCAGTAAGTTGCAGGATACAAAATTAACATACAGAAATCTGTTGCATTTCTATAAATTAAAAACAAACTATAAGAAACATTACTTAATCAAAGAATCCCATTTACAAATATATCAAAAAGTATAGAATACCTAGGAATTAATTTAACCAAGGAGGTGAAAGCCTGTACACTGACAAAAATATATAAAACATTGATGAAAAGTAATTGAAGAATATACAAATAAATGGAAAAGTATTCCATGCTCATGGATTAGAAGAATTAATATTGTTAAATTGTGTATACTACCTAAAGCAACGTACAGATTCAATACAATACTCATCAAACTCCCAGAGAAGCTGCCTTTGTTATGTGTCGGCCCCTTCATGTTGACCAACATGTTTTCCTGATTCAAAACAGTGGCCCATTGTGATAAGCAGCACTTTGCCTGTGATTTCCTTTTGCTGCATTCTTTTTTTTTTTCCAAGTGTCCTAGTCATATAAGCATAGTTTCAGAGTTTAAAAGATGTGTGTGTTCAAACAATTATAGCATATGATTAACTTGTTTCATTAAACAAGAAAACTTGGAAATTTATAAACATATTATAATTATGCTTATCCTTAAAATACACTTATAATGACCTAAAAAAAATCCAAATGACAGTTTTCACAAAACTTAAATAAATACATATATACATAGTTTTACAGTTATATATATAGCTATACAGTTATATATATATATATAACAGTTATATATATGTATATATAACATACAGTTATATATAAGTTATATATGTATGTATATAGTTATATATATATATATATATATATATATATATATATATATATATATATATATACTGTAAAACTAAGCAATCTTGAGAAAGAAGAACAAAGCTGTGTGCATCACACTTCCTGATTTCAAATTATATTTCAAAGCTATAGTACTTAAACCAATATGCTATTGGTATAAAAACATTTACATGGAACAATGGAACAGAATATAGAGCCCAGAAATAAACCTACATATACATGGTCACTAAATTTATGACAAAGGAGCCAAGAATATATAATGGGGAAAGGACAGACTCTCAAATAAATGATGTTGGGAAAACTGGACCGCCACAGGTAAAAGAATAAAACTAGATGGCTCTCTTATACCATGCACAAAAATTAACTCAAAGTGTATTAAAGACTTAAATGTGAGACCTGAAACCATAAAACTCCTAAAAGAAAATATAGTCAGTAAGCTCCTTAACTTCAGTCTTACGGATGATTTTTTGGATCTGACTCCAAAAGCAAAGGCTTAAAATAAAAAATAAACAAGTGATATTACATCAAACTAAAAAGATTCTGCACAGCAAAGGAAACCATAAACAAAATGAAAAGGCAAAATACGGAATAGAAGAAAATATTTGCAAATCATACATTTGATAAGGAGTTCATATTCAAGATAAATAAAGAACTCATACAACTCAATATTGAAAGAAAACAGTTCAATTAAAAGTTGGGCAGGGAGACACTCCAAGATGGCAACTTAGGTATACTCTATGCCTACTACATATCAGTATCACACCAAAATTACAAATAAATTATAGAAAAATCCACCTCAAGAATCATCTGAAGATTAGCTGAATAGAACGCTTATAACTAAAACTACAAAGAAGAGACCCAATCAAAACTGGTAGTAGGGATGGAGACATGAAATGGGCTGACTCCAAACCCACAGATAGTAGTTGAACAACAGGAAGAACCCCTCAGTGGCAGAGGTCCTGCTGGATGAGGGAGGGGTCCCAGCTCCACATTGGGCTCCCCAGCCCAGGGGTCCTGTACCATGGAGAGGAAATCCCACATCTGGAAGTGAAAATCAGTGAGGACTCTCTCTGCCTGCCCCATTGAGACTGAAGGCAGCTGGAAACCCAGATACATTCTTAAAGGGCCCACACATATTCATTCACTTGCACTCAACTGGTTCCCACTAGAGGGCCAGCAACTTGAGAGGTGCCAGAGACATATGGGAAAAGACAGTTGTGCGGATTCAAGATGAGGGCTGGAGAAACAGGAGCCATTGTCCCTGTTTGGAGCCTGCCTCACGTGCTGCTTATAGGAGGGTGCCATCTTTACTATGTTGAACCCTCCTCCTAAGGGCCAAATCTGAGACCTCACTGGTTTCGTAAAATTCACACGTGCACACCAATTTTGTGATGTTCTGTGTCCCCTCACCACACTGCTGGTACTACATTGCTGGGGTACTCCAGGCTCCTGGGTGCTGACCTCACCCCACAAACTATGAAAAAACTTTTATAGCAGTGGAAGGCCCACACTTGCCCAGCGAAATTTTGGTGTTGGGCAATGACCTACAACCTACGCTACAGCCACTTTGAGGCAGCTCTTGGGGGTCTGAGGGCCTGAAGTGAGTCGTGGTTGGCCACAGTGTTTTCAGGGCATTTTTTTCAAAGTGGTTAGAGGCCTCATACAGGTGCAAGAAACAAAACTGCATTTCCTTTGTAAAAACCACTGCCCACACCCCATAACTCCCTGGAACCCTGCCCCACCAACCTAGTGCTACATTACCTAAGGCACTCTTGACTCCTGGGTGACCGGCCCTCTCACACAAGCTATGGAAGACTTTTACAGCACCAGATGGCCTGCAGCTGCCCGGGGAACATTTGGTGGTGGACACTGAGCCAGAACTTGAGCAGCAGCGGCTCTTAGGTGGCTCTCAGGAATCTTTCGGTCTGAGGTGAGTCGTGGCTAGCTGTAGTGTTCTTAGTGCATTCTCTGAAGTGATCAGAGTACAGGCACTGCCCTGAGGGGAGCAGAGGCTAGTTGTGGTATTCTCAGGGTGTTTTACAAAGTGGTCACAGGCCAGGCACTGGCGCAAGAACTGAATCTGCATTAATCTTGTAAAAACCACTGGCTGCAACTTGTAACTCCATGGGACCCCACCCTGCCCAGCTTATGCTGGGTACATTGTCAGAGGCCCTCTCAACAGCAGCTCTACCAGCCTGGCCCACACACCTAAGAAGGCTATTTCAACAGCTGAGACTTACTGGCAGCCAGCAGGTGGCAACAGGCCTGGGGGGCCCTGGGCTTTTTGCTAAGCTGCCCCACGTCAAATACTGATAGTAGTAGGCCTCAGTTCAAAACAAGGCCACCTCCACAAGTCTCCACGTTCAACACAGGGACCAACTAATCACGTATATCTTTACAGTTCCTACCAGGTAGCCCCAGACTGGTCATAGGCAAGGCTAAAATTGGCCTGCACTGGAGCCCTCCCAAGAGACACCAGGAACACAACCAGAAGACAGCCTGCGACCACACCAGAGCACTACCTTGCTAGCCACATAAGCTGCACACCCAAAGGGGGCTCTCAACAGTCACAAGAGCCTGTGGGTGTGGAACACTCTCTGGGGTTTCATCCCCACACAGCAGCACATTATTGTAGGCATAGCCAGTCCTCACAGCCAGTCATCCTTGGAGTCAATCCCACCCATTGAGGGCCAAAAACAATCAAGGTTCAACAACAGCAGGACAATACACAGAATACACCCAAGAGACAGACACTCCTGGAACATAGACTCAGGTGAAATGGGAGACCGTGCTATTCAATGGCACAGAACACTACTAAATAAAGCCAACTAGTAAAGAATGACTGACATAGGAGATCTACCTACTACATAGAAGAAAACATAGACAGGCAGCCAGAATGAGGAAATACAAAAACATGTCCCAAATAAAGGAACAGGAGAAACCTCCAGAAATAGAACTAAATGAAATGGAGGCAACCAACATACCAGAGACAGAGTTTAAAATGCTGGCTAGAAGAATGCTTTAAAAACTCAGTGAGAACTTCAACAAAGAGATAGTAAATAAAAAGAAGAGCATAGAAACCATAAAAAAATGAACCAGTCAAAAATAAAGAATACAATAACTGAAATGAAGAATACACTAGAAGGAATCAACAACAGATTAGATGAAGCAGAAGATTAAATCAACAATTTAAAAGACAAGATAATAGAAACACCCAATCAAAACAGAAAAAAAAAAAAAAAAAAAACCATGAAGATAGTTTAAGGGACCTTTGGGGCAACATCAAGTGTAACAACATTTGTATTAAAGGAGTGCCATACCATCTTCATATAAGGACATCAGTCATAGTGGATGGAGAGCCTTCTCTACTCCAGGATGACCTCATCTGACCTTAGTGTATCTGCAATGACCCTATTTCCAAATAAGGCCACAATCCAAGGTCCTGGAGGTTAGGACTTCAACATAACTCTTTGGACTACACAATTCACCCATAACAATCCTTTTCAACAACAAAAAATGAACGCACCTCTCTAAGAAAACATGCACATGTATTTTTACCTGAATGAAACCTTACCCTTCATGCCATTGTTGCCACTGCTACCACCTGCTCTCCAGTCCCCCTCACCTCGCTCCTCCCACCAGGTGAGCTGTGGTAACACCTGGATGTGAGGATCCTTCCCTGTGCCTGTAATGACTCATGGGGTCCCTGCACACACCTTTATCTTGTATACTCATTATGTGATTGTGCGTCATCAAGGGAGGGTTTTGAATTTAAACAGATTACCTTTAAAAAAA
The DNA here is from genome assembly GCF_964194185.1 of Rhinolophus hipposideros. Classification (NCBI taxonomy): domain Eukaryota; kingdom Metazoa; phylum Chordata; class Mammalia; order Chiroptera; family Rhinolophidae; genus Rhinolophus; species Rhinolophus hipposideros. Next base: position 71,310,108 of record NC_138046.1, on the reverse strand, counting down.
TAAAAAAACTAAATAAAGGAGTGCCATAAGGAGAAGAGAGACAGCAACGGATCAAGAACCTATTGGAAGAAATAATGACTGAAAACTTCTCCAACCTGGTGAAGGAAATAGACATACAAGTCCAGGAAGCACAGAGAGTCCCCAAAAAGATGAACCCAAACAGGTCTACACCAAGAAACATCATAATCAAAATGGCAATGGATAAAGACAGAGAGAATCCTAAAAGCAGCAAGAGAAAAGCAGTTAGTTTCCTACAAAGGAGCTCCCATGAGACTGTCAGCTGATTTGTCAACAAAAAATTTGCAGGCCAGAAGGGAAAGGCAGTAAATATTCAAAGTGATGAAAAACCAGGGACTACAACAAAGACTACTCTACCCAGCAAGACTATCATTTAAAATTGATGGAGAGATAAAGAGCTTTCCAGAGAAGAAAAAGCTAAAGGAATTCACTACCACCAAGCCAGCATTACAAGAAATGTTAAAAGGACTCCTTTCATCAGAAAAATGGAGAAAATAGACAAACAAATAAAGATAAAAACTATGAATAATAAAAAGACAATGACTATGTACCTATCAATAATCACTTTAAATGTAAATGCATTAAATGCACTAATCAAAAGACATAGAGTAGCTGAATGGATAAGAAAGCAAGACCCATGAATATGCTGTCTAAAAGAGACCCACTTCAGATCGAGAAACAAACACAGACTGAAAATAAAAGAATGGAAAAAATTTTTTCATACACATGGAAACAAGCAAACAAAAAAGCTGGGGTAGCAGTACTTATATAAAACAAAATAGACTTTAAAACAAATACTATAATGAAAGACAAAGAAGAACATTACATAATAATAAAGGGATCAATCAACCAACGGAACATAACCGTAGTAAACATTTGTGCACCCAACATAAGATCACGTAAATATATAAAACAAAGATTGACTGACACAAAGTCAAAGATCAACAGTAACACAATCATAGTAGGGGACTTTAAACCCCACTGACACCAATGGACAGATCTTGCAGACAGAAAATCAACATGAAAACAGTGGCCTTAAATTATACACTAGACCAGATGGATTTAATTGATATTTGTAGAGCATTTCACCCCAAAGCAGCAGAATATATATTCTTTTCAAGTGCACATGGAACATTTTACAGTCCAAATGTTAGGCCTCAAAACAAGTCTCAATAAATTTAAGAAGATTAAGCTCATATAAAGTGTCTTTTCTGATCACAATGGTATGAAACTGGTAATTGATCACAAGAAAAAAATGAAAAACACATAAACAAAAAGAGGCTAAATAACATACCACTGAATAATGAATAGGTCAGCAATGAGATCAGGAAAGAAATGAAAAGATACGTTGAGACAAATGAATATGAAAACAAACGACCCCAAATCTATGGGACACATGAAGCAGTCCTAAGGGGGAAATACATAGTAATGCAGGCCTACCTAAAGAAACAAAAAAAATCTCAAATAAGCTGTCTAGCTTTGCCTAAGTGACCTGGAAAGAACAAAAGCAAACAAGTCCAAAAGTGAATACAACGGAGGAAATAATAAAGATCAGAGCAGAAATAAACAAAATAGCAGCTAAAAAAGACTACAAAAGATCAATGAAACCAAGAGATTTTTTTTTCCAAAAAGATAAACAAAATTGGCAAACATTTAACCAAACCCATTAAGAGAAAATGATACAGGACCCAAATAAATAAAATCAGAAATGAAAGAGGAAAAGTGACAACAGGCACCATAGACATACATAAAATTTTAAGAAAATACTATGGTCAACAATATACCAAGAAATTGTACAATCTGGAAGAAATGGATCAATTTCTAGAAGGATAAAACCTTCCAAGGCCAAATAAAAAATAAAGAGAAAATCTGAACTGACCAATTACAAGTAACAAAATTGATCAATTATCAATCAGCTCCCAACAAACATTAGTCCTGGATAGATGGCTTATTAGGTAAATTTTACCAAACATTGAAAAAAGAATTAACACCTGTTCTTATCAAGCTACTCCAAAAAATTAAAGAAGAGGTAAGTCTCCCAAGAACATTTTATGAGGCCACCATTATCCTGATTCCAAAACCAGAACATTACAAAAAGAGACTATAGGACAATATGCCTGATGAACAGACAAAATCATAGCAAACAAAATTCAGCAATACATTAAAATAATTGTACACCACGGTCAAGTAGGATTCGTTCCTGGTGTGCAAGCTTGGTTCAATATCCACAAATCAATTAATACACCACATAAACAAAATGAAAAATGAAAACCATATGTGTAACAACGAGTGGGGGAAAAACGGATGAGGAGGGACACATGCTAGAGTGGAGCTAATTAATTTATTTATTTAACAATATCTAAATCTATTTATTCAGCAATCTTCACTCAATCTAGTTAGAAGTATACAATAGTAAAGGTCAAAGGCAATTAAGGCAATCAAAGAATACAATCACAAAAATGTGCAATAACAAAAAGTAAAATGCAGTTAAGATTGAACTACATACACATTAATAACAATGTTATGCCAAAGAAGCTTACCGAATCGTGGGAAATAACTCTGGAAAGGTCGGGCACCAGACAAACCTCACAGGACTTCCAGCCTCCAGCGCTGGAAGCTGGGGCTGGAGCTCACCAGGTCTGCAGTTGGAAACTGGAGTGTCTCCCAATGTCATTCTTTAAGTTCTCAAGAATGCCAGAATGATGATGAAATACCAAAGAATCTCTCTCCCCTATTGCAAAAATCTCTCTCTACTCAACTGAGATCGGTTATATATGTATATACATATACATATACATATGTATATGTATATATTTTCCAAAAATGTACCTTAGAGCCAAGTTTCTGTTTCCTGCCTCCCCCTCCAGGAATGGCCAGTTCCATAAGGGTCTGGCGGTTACTGATATGAATGTTGCCCATCTGGCCGAAGGGCCAATTCATCCAGATAAGCAACAAGGCCTGGCAATGTGGTTGTCACATCGTCCTGATATAGTTTAGCTACTTCTTCACTTCATCTGCTGATGTGGGCAAAACAGACAGAACAAAGAGGGAATTATTTCAACCCCTGATCAAGAATTTCTTTAACCCTAAGCTAGCCGTCACCTCACAGCGCAGACAGAAGAGCAAACATCATCTCATATCTCCCCTGCTTGGGAGAATTAGACTAAAGGAATTTACTCAACCCCTGATAGCACTACAGAAATCACCTCACATACAGGAACAAATAAAAGCTAATAGACAAAAGCTCACATCAACCAATGAAGGCAAATTTTCTTCAACATCTTCCCTACATATGGTCAATCAATAGATGCAGAAAAAGCATTTCACAAAATCCAGGATACATTTATGATAAAAACTCTCAGCAAAGTGGGAATAGAGGGAACATATGTCAACATAATAAAAGCCATATATGGCAAACCCACTGCCAATATCATATACAATGTGGAAAAGCTAAAATCATTCTTCTTAAGATCAGGAACAAGACAAGGATGCCCACCTTCACCACTTGTATTCAACATAGTTCTGGGAGTCCTAGCCACAGCAATCAGACAAGAAAAAGAAATAAAAAAGAAGCTTTTTGGTTTGATGCAGTCCCCTTTGTTTATTTTTGCTTTTGTTTCCCTTGCTCAAGGGGATGAACCCAAAAAGATATTACTCAGCTCGATGTCAAATAGTTTACTTCCTATATTTTCTTATTGGAGTTTTATGGTGTCAGGCCTTGCATTTAAGTCTTTAACTCATTTTGAGTTTAGTTTTGTGTGTGGTGTATGAGCATGGTCCAGTTTCTTTCTGTCTCTCTTTTTTGTATGTATCGGTCCAGTTTTCCCAACAACACTTTTGAAGACACTCAGAGCACAAAAGAGAGAGAGAGAGAGACAGAATGAAATCATGCCATTAGCAAAAAACATGGATGGTTCGAGGGTAGTAAGCTTAGTGAAATAAGTCAGTTAGAGAAAGACAAATACTATATGGGTGTCACTTATATGTAGAACCTAAAAAAAATGTAACAAACAAAACAGAAACTGACTCAGAAGCAGAGACTAAAGTGATGGTTACCAGAAGGAAGAGGGTGTGAGGATGGGTGAAAAGGGAGAGAGGAAAATAGTCAATGATATTGTGATAAGTTTACATGGTAACAGATAATTTTTGAAATTAGTGGTGATCACATTGTAAGGTATAAAAATATTGAATTACTATATTGCATACCTAAAACTAATATAACCAATATAAGATTTTATACCAAATATACGTAAATAAAAATAAGTGAAAAAATAAGTAAACCAAGGGAAGAACAATCTTTTTGGCATCAATAGCCTATTTATTGCATATCAGTGGTTTGAGGGATGATAATTTGCAAAGAAATGATACCATCACAATATGACAGATAGAGCAATATAAAGTGAATTGATAAATGTCAAAGCATTTTTTACTATATTTGAACTGCAATTTTTATAGACATCCTTTATTATCATATAGTATTATGATTTCATTTATACTTGTATCAGCTACAGTAAAAAAATCCTTTTGTTTTTCACTTTTTAAACATTCTTTTCATGAATTAAGAAACTATGAAAAAGGTTGTCTTGAAAAAAACAAAGATTCAATAAACATACCCCAAAAAGTATGTTTCATCGAGCTTATTATCCGTATTCAATTTGGGGGCAAATGTGTTTTATTTTTATTTCTGGACTCCCCCTATTGTCTATACCCTTTTAGGGGGGCATGGAGACAAAACAGGAGGGTAGGAATAGAGAGTGGGATGGGATTTAATGTAGTAAATACTATTACCTCAGGCCCAATATTGGTTACTGACAGAGTTTTTGTTAAATTAAAAAAAAAATGATGAATAGACAACATCTAATTTTTGTGTGAAAGAATCCTAAATTATTTACAATCATTATTCCAAAAGGAAAAATTAATTGTAAATAATTAGAAGTCAATTAAAGCAGAGTTCTGCTGGGTAATGCAAACCTTTTATAGTTTTGTTTCAGTTAACTGACTCATTAATGATTTATAGATGTGTATACAGCTGTGGGAACCATAGCATTATCTAATGCACTCAGAGAATAATTACACATGAAAAGATCTATGTAGCTCAAGGGAAAATCTCTAAAATTACTCACTGCCTTACCTTCAACTATATTAAAATGCAAAGCATTTAAAAATAGTCTGTGATATTTTATCATGTTTTTATTCATAATGTTGTCAATTTTTAAAAGAGAAATTGGGATTTTCCATCATATTAAAATGTTCATATATTTCTCCAGTGCACAACATGCAAGGTTTATCAAGCAAAGAAAGTAAGCAATTTATTTATTGTTTAGGAGACCATGTCATAATACATTTTTCTCTTTGTGCAACTGTTTTGTATGAAGAATGAAAATTTATACAGTTAAATAATTTATAAGCCAAAATAATAATGGTAATAATAATAATAGTAACATTATTATTATTATCGAACATAGTTAATTTTGAGATAAAGTCATAGAAGACCGGTTTCTCACCAGATTACGTTTTGTTCTTTAGGGTAATACATTTTATTACATCGAATATTTCATTACCTTGGGATTTTTTCCAGATCTGTTTTAACATTGTTTGTTCCAATCCCTATAAATTTCTTCTTCTGTGTGTATTTTTTTCTGAATTTTAACTGACTAAATGACATTATACATCACCAATGTTATCTTGACTTTTTTGCTTCTGCATTTGATAGACATACACGTAATTTTGAACATCTAGGTTCTTAATTCTGACTTTATATTTACAAATGATGTATATTCACAATTTCAGAGCCTCCTATTTACACCAGTGAAAATTCGATGTAAACTGATTTCTGGATTTCTGGGTATGTGAAAACAGAATAGAGATTGATTTTTTTTTAAAAAGTGAGAGAGAAGTTAATAAACTACATTTCAGGTTGTTAACACACTGTCTAAGAATATATATCCTATAAATTAATTGCACAGTAGTATAATTTGTTATTTGCTATGAGTCATGACAAATGCAATTAGACCTCACTCTCTTCCTGTCAGAAGATCTACTGAATCAGGCTTTAGGTGATGTCAAAATAACTTGTAACTCATACACAACACTTTCTTACTGAAAGAAATGATACAATGTACAAATGATTGCTAGGAATACAAAATGTAATAAGCTGTAAAATCAGCTGAAATCATTAACAAAATAAAATTTTAAATTGTCCCATTAGAACTAAATTTTATGTAAGCCTCAACATAAAACCAAATAAATGTATTTTCTGTTTCTCAGCAAAGCCATCACTGTTATTGAAACAAAATACATATTTAGAAAAAAGATGGGATGTGGACACGATGACCAATATGTTCTTTTCATCTGTAATTAGTTTATTAGGTGGAATCTCTTCCATTTGTTCACATTAACACCATGTTAAGCTATATTAAAAAATAAAAAATAATATTACATGAAGAAATTTTAGTAACTTTTTATAACTAACTGATATTAGTTATACAGTGGATAACACAAAAATGATATCATTTTGAAAAATAGATATAAATGATTCCAAGGAAATGTTATAGATCTGGACTGTGGACTTAAATAAGAGTTATGACATTATTTGTACACATAAGATATGTTCACTGGAAAAATTTTTATCTTTCTTCATATAATTTTGTGTGATCTAGATGCCCACTACTTCTATGGGAGCCAAATTTCATGTTTTCATAGCTACTACAGCTTTATAATTTACAACAGTTCATAATGTATTATTCACAGTGAATTTTTTTTCTGGAATATAGTTTTATAATTATTAGAATAAACGTAGAGAACATTTTTATAATTTGGGGGTTAGAATTTCTTTCTATAGGAGGTTTAAAGAAAAATACTAGCATGTTTAAATACATAAAACTTTAAAACTTCAATATGATGAAATCTTCTGTATGATAAATAAAGTTGAAGGACAGTAAAGAAAGTGATAGAATATTTCCAACATATAAAACAAAAATTCCTATTCAGAATTCATAAAGAATTCCTTCAAATCACAAAAAAGATCAAAATCACAAAAGAATTCCAGTTTACAATAAACAAATGAAATTATATCAAACTTACTATTTACAATGAAACTTTCTTAAAATCACTCAGCCATGGGACATAAGGTCATGTTCTCATTTCCTAATAATTCTATACTTGGACCATGTAAAAGCAAACCTTGAAGTTTTCAGTTTTAATTGGAAGGAAAAAAAAACTAAAAGAATATTTTACTTCTAATTCTAAGATTCTTAATTAAAAGAACAAGTAATAAAAACAACAAATATCAATAGAAGAAAAATGAAAAACAATAAGAAAAAGGATCAAAATTTCAATAATAAAAAGCTTGCAAAATGTAAATAAGAAAAAAAGCACAGCCAACGTATTCATTAATAGTTTCAAAATGTGGCAGCCAAGAAAAGAAAAGAGGTAATAATGTGACAGAGCAGATATTAGAAAGAAACGTGACAAGGACCACCCCACCCCTACACTTTAAAAACAATAATTGTAATTCCACAAAAAACCATGTCATTAATTTTACCAAATGTGGAAAGCAGACAGTATATTTGTTTTGATTCTCTTAGAGGACATAGTTGCTAAAGAGATACTTGGAAACCAGAGGAAGTTTGGGACTGAATTTTTCTGACAGAAGTGAAGGCTAAATGAAGAATTAGTGGAGTAAATTTTAAAGGATACATCAAGGGAATGGAATACACCTCAGAACCAGGTGTAGTAAATCTTCGTAAAACAGCTATAACAAAACCTGGGAAAAGAAAGCTGAGCTCCGACTTGTCCTTTCTTCTCTCCATGATTGCACACTACAGAAAGAGTGCACAGAACATAAAATAGCCAGACTCAAATAACTGCCCCTTGGGGGAAACATTTAACTTTCAGAAACAATGGCACGGGAGTTTAAACCACCCACAATACATATATGAGTGCAAGGAAAAAGTTTTGGACAAAGCTGTAGGGATTCTATAGTGCTGAGCAGCTAAAAGATTTGGCATGAAAATTATGGCAATGTGTTACAGCAAAAAAAGAAAAAAGTTAGATACTTTTACTACAAAAGACAGAGAAGGAATCAAAGAAAACATAACCCAAGAAACACAAGGAAAGTCACTACAAATACCTTTTACTCTAGAATAACTTGGATTAAATAAAATGAAGACCTAAAAGATAGAGTAAAAATGAGATTGTTGACTTAATAAATCAAGGACCAAAATATCCTTATGCAATTAATAAATAAACTAGAAAGAGAAAAGACCAAATTAGGATAAAAAGCAAATCAATTACATAAATGAAAAGCTTAAGGTAATTACACTGAACAAAGCTGTGAAAGACCAAGTATTCAGAAAAGAAAATAGGTATTGAAGACAAAGAAAATTTCCTACGTGAATAATTGGTGTCCCTAAAATAAATAACTCAACATGTTAATTAGGAAAATTAAAATATATAATAAATGTAAATTTACATGAAGTAAAGAGGTAGAAATAGTTCCAGGAAAAACTAGGACACATCCCATGTTTAAGGGATTGAAATTCATGATAAAATTTTTTTTTTCCTAAAGAAAATAAAATGTAACCCAAACAATCTTTACCCAGATAAAATGTTGAAACATGCAGGTAGTAGGCATTCTAAACTATAAAATTTGAAGAAGTATCATTTCTGAAAGCTTCTTGAAAACAAACAAACAAAAAACTACTTGATGATGCAACCAAGTGAATTAAGAGCTAAATTTAAATTTTTTCAAAAGCAAGTCACAGAATTTTAAATTTGTGTAAACTTGCATAAATTATAGTAACAGAAGAGAATTTAAATGTTATACATCTTGGTGGTGTAATAATAATAACAGAAATCTCAAGTAAGGAAGAAGAGAGGAAGGTAGGGCACCATGTGAAAATGCTGTCTATCTTACAGCAGAGACAATCGATTTTGTGTTAACTTTAAAAGTGGAGTTAAAGATACAAAATAAAAAAAATATATATTTTTTTCAGTATCACTTTCCTTATATTTGAGATAAATATCAAGAAAACAATTCTTTCCTTAATCCAGTTTATTGAGGTATAATTGACATAGAGAAAGCTGTATATCATTAATGTAAACAACTTGATGAATTTGCAGATAAATATACATCCATAAATCCATCACTAAAATCTATACCATAAACATATCCATTATCTCCAAAAGTTGCCTTGCATTCTCGTGTATTTATTGATTAATTAATTAATTATTATTATTTTTATTATTAGTGTGTCATAAGATAACTTAACCTAAGATCTACCCTCCTAGACAATTTTTAAGTATACAGTATTTTTAACTATAAGCACTCAGTTGTATAGTAAACCTCTAAGACTTAGGCTAAGTGAAAATATCCAGACACAGGGTAAATACTACATGATACCACTTGTATAAGGAATATAAAATAGTCAAACTCATACAAGCAAAGGGTAAAATGGTAGTTACCAGAGGCTGGTGGGGAGGGGGAAACTGGGAGTATTAGTCAAAGAAAATAATTTCTTATGATGAAATAACAGTTGAGTCTTCATCATTTGCCTCACTTGCATTTCAGTGCATGTTCCATTGAATTCATATGAACTTAATTGAATGTACTTGTTTATTTAAAATAATGCATATGGCAGATTCATAACAATATTCATAACACATTTTCTGTGATAAATTTATCTATCTGTATATGAAGGTCAGGTTATTAAGTTCATGAACTTGTTGCAAATATGTTGCTAACCTTTTTTGATATCAAAGGGGTTATTCATTATGAATGTGCACTAACTGGACAAACAGTTAACCTAGTTTAATATTCGGAAGTGCTAAAAATGCTTTGTGTAAAGTTAGACGACGTTAACTTTTCGCCAACAATTCATGGCTCTTGCATCACGACAATGCATCAGCTCAAGGGCACTGGCTGTGATGGAATTTTAGTCAGTAAATAAATAACTGCATTGGAACATCCTCCCTACTCACCTGATCTGGCCCCCAATGACTTCTTTCTTTACCCAAAGATAAAGGAAATAATGAAAGGAAGACATTTTGATGACATTCAGGACAACAAGAATAACACGATGACTGCTCTGATGGTCATTCCAGAAAAAGAGTTCCAAAATTGCTTTGAAGGCTGGACTAGGCACTGGTGTTGGTGCATAGCCTCACAATGGGAGTACTTCAAAGATGACCATTATGTAATGTCCATCTTTGTCTCCTGTTACCTTTTTCACCCTGAAGTCTGTTTCATCGGAAATCATTCTGGCTACACCTGATTTTCTCTGGGTACTGTTTGCTTGGAGTGTCAATTTCCACTCTTTCACTTTGAGTCTATGCTTGTACTTCTTGCTGAGATGTGTCTCTTGGAGACAGCATATGGTTGGGTTTAGTTTTTTTATCCAATCTGCTACTCTGTGTCTCTTTATTGGTGAGTTCAGTCCATTTACATTTAGGGTGATTATTGATATGTGACGATTTCCTGTCATTCTATATTTAGTTTTCTGGTCAGACTCTGTCTCCATTGTTTCCTTCCCTTTTTGTTGTTTTCTATTATTTCTCTGTGGTGGTATTCTATGATTTTTCCCTCTGTTTCTTCTTCTTTTTTTTTTCTTTTCTTTTTTTATTAATTTTATTGGGGTGACAATTGTTAGTAAATTTACATAGATTTCAGGTGTACAATTCTGTATTACATCGTCTATAAATCCCATTGTGTGTTCACCACCCAGAGTCAGTTCTCCTTCCATCACCATATATTTGATCCCCTTTACCCTCATCACCCACCCCCCACCCCCTTACCCTCTGGTAACCACTAAATTATTGTCTGTGTCTATGAGTTTTTGTTTCTCATTTGTTTGTCTTGTTCTTTTTGGTTTATATACCACATATCAGTGAAATCATAGGGTTCTCTGCTTTTTCTGTCTGACTTATTTCACTTAGCATTATTCTCTCGAGATCCATCCATGTTGTCACAAATGCTCCTATATCATCTTTCCTTAACGCCGAATAGTATTCCATTGTGTATATGTACCACAACTTCTTTATCCATTCATCTATCGAAGGACATTTTGGTTGTTTCCATGTCTTGGCCACCGTAAACAAAGCTGCAATGAACATTGGCGTACACGTGTCTCTATAGAGAAATGCTTTTATATTTTTGGGGTAGATACCCAGGAGAGCGATTGCTGGGTCATATGGTAATTCTATTCGTAATTTCTTGAGGAACCTCCACACTGCCTTCCATAGCGGCTGCACCAGTCTGCATTCCCACCAACAGTGTATGAGAGTTCCTTTTTCTCCACAGCCTCTCCAACACTTGTTACTATTTGTTTTGTTGATGAAAGCCATTCTGACTGGGGTGAGGTGATATCTCATTGTGGTTTTCATTTGCATTTCTCTGATGATTAGCGATGTTGAGCATTTTTTCATATGTCTATTTGCCATTTGTATATCCTCTTTGGAGAAATGTCTCCTCAGGTCCTCTGTCCATTTTTCAATTGGGTTGTTTGTTTTTTTGTTGTTGAGTTTCATGAGTTCCTTGTATATTTTGGATATTAGCCCCTTATCAGAGGAACTGTTTGCGAAAATCTTCTCCCATTCAGTTGGTTGCCTCATTATTTTGTCAATAGTTTCTTTTGCTGTGCAGAAGCTTTTCAGTTTCATATAATCCCATTTGTTTATTTTAGTTTTTACTTCCATTGCCTTTGGAGTCAAATTCATAAAATGCTCTTTGAACCCAACGTCCATAAGTTTAGTACCTATGTTTTCTTCAATGCAGTATATTGTGTCAGGTCTTATGCTTAAGTCTTTGATCCATTTTGAATTAATTTTGATGCATGGTGACAGATAGCAGTCCAGTTTCATTCGTTTGCACGTAGCTATCCAATTCTGCCAGCACCATTTATTGAAGAGGCTGTCTTTCCTCCATTGTATGTTTTTAGCTTCTTTGTCAAAAATTATCTGTCCATATTTATGTGGTTTTATTTCTGGGTTCTCAATTCTATTCCATTGGTCTATGTGTCTGTTTTTCCGCCAATACCAAGCTGTTTGATTATTGTAGCCCTGTAGTACAAGGAAAAATCAGGGAGTGTGATACCTCCAGTATTGTTCTTTTTTTTTAATATTGCTTTGGCTATTCGGGGTCTTTTGTGATTCCAAACAAATCTGATGATTTTTTTGTTCTATTTCTTTAAAAAATGCCATTGGGATTTTGATGGGGATTGCATTAAATCTGTATATGGCTTTGGGTAATATGGCCATTTTAACTATGTTGATTCTTCCAATCCATGAGCACGGAATGTCTTTCCATTTCTTTGTGTCTTCTTCAATTTTTTTCAAAAATGTCTTATAGTTTTCAGCATATAAATCCTTCACATCCTTGATTAAGTTTATTCCTAGGTATTTTATTCTTTTTGCTGCAATTGCAAAAGGAATTGTTTTTTCTATCTCTTTTTCTGAGATTTCATTGTTGGTATATAGGAAAGCAATGGACTTTTGTACGTTGATTTTGTAGCCAGCAACTTTACTGTATTCATTGATTGTTTCTAATAGCTTTTTGGTGGAGTCTTTAGGGTTTTCTATATATAGCATCATATCATCTGCAAAGAGTGACAATTTAACTTCTTCATTCCCAATTTGGATGCCTTTTATTTCTTTCTCTTGCCTGATAGCTCTGGCGAGGACTTCCAACACTATGTTGAAAAGCAGAGGTGATAGGGGACAACCTTGTCGTGTTCCTGAACGTAGAGCAAAGGGCTTCAGATTTTCACCATTAATTATGAGATTAGCTGAGGGCTTGTCGTATATGGCCTTTATTATGTTGAGGTATTTTCCTTCTATACCAAATTTAGTACATGTTTTAATCATAAATGGATGTTGTATCTTATCAAATGCTTTTTCTGCATCAATTGATAGAATCATATGATTTTTGTCCTTTATTTTGTTTATGTGATGTATCACATTGATGGATTTGCGAATGTTGAACCATCCTTGTGCCCCTTTGATGAACCCCACTTGGTCGTGATGAATAATTTTTTTAATGCATTGTTGTATTCGATTTGCTAGAATTTTGTTTAGGATTTTTGCATCTGTATTCATCAGAGATATAGGTCTGTAGTTTTCTTTTTTTGTGTTGTCCTTACCAGGTTTTGGTATCAGGGTAATGTTGGCCTCATAAAATGAGTTAGGGAGTACTGACTCTTCTTCAATTTTTTGGAAGAGTTTGAGCAGGATTGGTATTAGATCCTCTTTGAAGGTTTGGTAGAATTCACCGGTGAAGCCATCTGGTCCAGGACTTTTGATTTTGGGAAGGTTTTTGATGACTGATTCAATTTCGTTACTGGTGATCGGCCCGTTAAGATTTTCCAGTTCTTCATGATTCAGCCTTGGAAGGCTATATGTTTCTAAAAACTTGTCCATTTCTTCTAAGTTATTAAATTTGGTGGCATATAGTCCTTCATAGTATTCTTGGATAATCCTTTGTATTTCTGTGGTGTCCGTGATAACTTGCCCTTTTTCATTTCTGATTTTGTTAATTAATGTCTTCTCTCTTTTTATCTTAGTGAGTCTAGCCAAGGGTTTGTCGATTTTGTTAATCTTTTCAAAGAACCAGCTTTTTGTCACATTAATTTTTTCTATTGTCTTTTTGTTCTCTATTTCATTTAGTTCTGCTCTGATTTTTGTTATTTCCTTTCTTCTGCTGACCTTGGGTTTCGCTTGTTCTTCTTTTTCTAGTTTTTTAAGGTGTAACATGAGGTTATTTATTTGGGATTTTTCTTGTTTCTTGAGATAGGCCTGTAATGATATAAATTTCCCTCTTAAAACTGCTTTCGCGGCATCCCAAAAATTTTGGTAGGATGTATTTTCATTGTCATTTGTTTCTGTGTATCTTTTGAGCTCTCCTCTAATTTCTTCTTTGACCCAGTCGTTCTTTAAAAGTATGTTGTTTAATCTCCATGTATTTGTGTTTTTTCCTGCTTTCTTTTTGCAGTTGATATCCAATTTCAAAGCTTTGTGATCAGAGAATATGCTTGGTATGATTTCAATCTTCTTAAATTTGCTGAGGCTGATTTTGTGTCCCAATATATGGTCTATCCTTGAGAATGTTCCATGTACACTAGAAAAGAATGTATAGTCTGATGTTTTAGGATGAAGTACTCTATATATGTCAATTATGTCCAATTCATCTAATGTGTCATTTAGGGCAGCGATTTTGTTATTTATCTTCTGTTTGGATGATCTATCCATAGCTGTCAATGATGTATTTAAGTCCCCTAGTATAATTGTGTTTTGGCCAATTTCTCCCTTTAGTTCTGTTAGTAGTTGCTTGGTATATTTCGGTGCTCCCTGATTGGGGGCATAAATATTGATGACTGTTATGTCTTCTTGTTGTATAGTCCCCTTTACCATTATGAAATGTCCATCTTTGTCTCTTGTTACCTTTTTCACCCTGAAGTCTGTTTCATCGGAAATCATTATGGCTACACCTGATTTTCTCTGGGTACCATTTGCTTGGAGTGTCAATTTCCACCCTTTCACTTTGAGTCTATGCTTGTCCTTGTAGCTGAGATGTGTCTCTTGTAGGCAGCATATGGTTGGGTTTAGTTTTTTGATCCAATCTGCTACTCTGTGTCTCTTTATTGGTGAGTTCAGTCCATTTACATTTAGGGTGATTATTGATATGTGAGGATTTCCTGTCATTCTGTCTTTAGTTTTCTGGTAAGGCTGTGTCTCCATTGTTTCTTTGCCTTTTTGTTGTTGTCTGTTATTTCTGTGTGATGCTATTCTATGATGTTTCCCTCTGTTTCTTCTTTTACTACAGTATATATTTCAGATTTGGATATTTTTTGAGTGGTTACCCTTGAGTTTATGTAAAAGAAAGTTTGATATTTAGAGTATTCCAGTTTCTTCAGTACGCTTACTTTCTCTATTCCCATATTCCAGTTCAGGCCTTTACGCTCCCCCTTTTTATGTTTCGGTTGCCACAAGTTGTCCCTGTTGATGGTGGTCTAATTGCCTCCTTTAGTATTTCTTATAGTGCAGGTCGTGTATTAGAAAATTCCCTCAGCTTCTGGATGTCTGGAAAGGTCTTTATTCCTCCTTCATATCTAAAGGAGATCTTTGCTGGATATATTATTCTTGGCTCATGATTTCTCTCTTTCAATAGTTTGAATATTTGGTTCCATTCCCTCCTAGCTTGTAAAGTTTCTACTGAATAATCTGATGATAATCTAATGGGCTTTCCTTTGTAAGTTACCGTCTTCTTTTCCCTGGCTGCCTTGAGGATTCTTTCTTTGTCATTGATTTTAGACAGCTTCAATACAATGTGCCTTGGTGAAGGCCTGTTGGGATTGAGGTAATTAGGTGTTCTATTTGCTTCTTGGATTCGAGGATCTAGTTCTTTCCACAAGTTTGGGAAGTTCTCATCGATGATTTATTTGAATATATTATCTGTTCCCTTCCCTCTTTCTTCTCCTTCTGGTATGCCCATTATTCTTATATTGCTCTTTCTGATGGAGTCAGAAAGTTCTTGTAGAGTTCTTTCATTTCTTTTAAGTCTCAAGTCTCTTTCTTCTTCCATCTGTGTAAATTCCAGGTTCCTATCTTCGATGTCACAGATTCTTTCCTCCATCTGGTCAACTCTACTACCTAAGCTGGATATTTTATTGTTAATTTCTTCTATTGAGTTCTTAATCTCCAGAAATTCTATTTGGTTCTTTTTCAAAATTTCAATCTCTTTTGTAAAATGCTCATGGTGTTCTTTGATTGTGTTTCTGAGTTCATTAAACTGCTTTTCTGTGTTTTCTTGCATCTCCTTCAGTTTTTTCAGAATTGCAATCTTGAATTCTCTGTCATTTAAATCACAAAGGTCCATATCTCTAAGTTCCTTTCCTGGAGACTTTTCACTTTCTTTCTGAGCTATCTTGTTGCCTTGGTTATTCATGGCAATCACTGATTTACTATTTCTCCTCCTAGACATCTACAGGAGTGGCTTCTGCAACAGGTTGATAGGTATGCGAAGAGCTTTTGGAGTTCCAAAGCTCTTTCTGCACCAGATTCAGAGCCCGTTTGTTTCAGCAGTTCTGTTTACTCCTGCAGGGATCCGCCCAGATAGGTGGGGCCAGGGGCGGGGTGAGTTGTGAGAGGTGGCCCAGAGCAATGGCGGCGACCACCACCACAGCCAGTCCTGCTTCCACAGCTCCCTCCCCTTTGCCGGAACTAGTTGAGCTGCGAATCTGTGTCTGCGGTCCACAGTTTTCAGAGCAGCAAATATTCTGTCCTTTGATCCGACACTGCTACTTTATGGCTTCTAGCACTGGGCAGGTGGGGGCGGGGCGAGCTCTGGAGGGTAGGGAGGGGCGGCTAGTCTCCGTGCCTAAGGCTTCCGTTTTCCGGTCGGCAGTGAGGGCTTAAACCACCCATTTCAGCCCTCTTCCCTCAGTCTTTGCTCCGAGGTCTGCTGTGAGCGAGCGTTGGGTTCAGCAGTGCTATATGCTGCCCCCTCAGCCCTGTGGGCCGTAAGCGGAGCCCTAGCATTCCGAGTCCTTCCCTCTCCCGCAGCGGCGGTAGTTCCGGGAGCAGCGGGCTCCGAGCACTGAGGTAGGTCTGTGTCCTGTGCCCGCGCGGCTCCGTCTCCGCACTTCTCCTCTCCCTCCTCCCCCGCTCGCGCGATTCACCCACCTGGAGGTGAATTCAGTAGTGGGCCTCTTCGTCTTGCCTGTCTGCTGTGCAAGGAGTCCTTTGTGGAGTTATTGTTGTCAGATTCGTTGTAAATTCCAGGGGAGCGTTACAGAGGCTCACCTCACGCCGCCATTTTTTTTCCCTCCTTCCTTCTGCCGTTTTTAATTGTATTGTTTGTTTTTCTCTTCTTAAGTTGTATCAGTTCTTTTTTATATTTTGGGTATTATTGCCTATTGGAGGTGTTGTTTGCAAATATCTCCTCCCACTTGGTTGGTTGCCTCTTCCTTTTGTTGATAGTTTCTTTAATTGTGCAAGTGGTTTTTAGTTTGATATAGTGCCATTCATTAATTTTTGCTTTTACTTCCCTTGCCTTTCAGGTTTAATTAATAAAATCCTGTTTAAACCCAAGTTCCATAACTTTAGTACCTATGATTTTGTCTATGCAATTTATTATCTTAGGTCTTATGTTTAGGTCTTTGATACATTTTGAGTTAATTGTGGTTTATGGTGACAGATAGTAGTCTAGTTTCATTCTTTTGCACGTGGCTTTCCACTTTTGCCAGCACCATTTTTTGAAGAGGATTTCTTTTTCTCATTGTATGCTTTTGGCTTCTTTGTCAAAATTATCTTCCCATACACTAGTGGGTTTATTTTTGGGTTCTCAATTCTATTCCATTGCTCTTTGAGTATTTTTTTTTCTGCCAATACCATGCAATACCATGTTTTGTTTATTATTGTTTTGTAATATAATTTGAAGTCGGAGAGTATGATACCTCCATCCCTGTTCTTTTTTTCTCAGCACTGCTTTGGCTATATGGGTGATTTAGTGATTCTATTAAAATCTGATGAATTTTTGTTCTATGTCTTTTAAAAATGCCATCAGAAATTTGATGGGGATTGCATTAAATCTGTATATTTCTTTGGACAAGATGGGCATTTTAACTATGATGATTCTTCCGTTCCATGAACATGGAATATCTGCCTAAGTTTTGTGTGTTCAATTTCTTTTAATAACGTCTTGTATTTTTTAGTGTATAGGTACTTTACACCCTTTGTATATTTATTCCTAGGTATCATATTTTTTTGTTGCAATTGCAAAAGGAATTGTTTTTGTTTTTTCATTTCTTTTTCTGAAATTGCATTGTTAGTATATATGAATGTAATGGATATTTTTGCATTGATTTTGTATCTTGCAAATTTATTTTATTTGTTTATTGTTTCTAATAGTTTTTTGGTGGAATCTTTAAGGTTTTCTATATAAAAAAAATCATGTCATCTGCAAAGAGAGACAATTAAACTTCATCCCAATTTCAGTGCCTTTTATTTGTTTCTCTTGCTTAATCACTCTGTCTTTGAATTCCAAAACTTTATTGAATAACAGTGGTGAGAGGGGCATTCCTGTCTTGTTACTGATCTTAGAGGAAAAGCTTTCAGTTTTTCACCATTAAGTATGATATTTGTTGAGAGTTTGTCATATATGGCTTTTATTATATTGAGGTACTTTCTATATTCATTTAATTAGGTGTTTTAATTATAAATGGATGTTGTATTTTGTCAAATGCTTTTTCTGCATCTTTTCATATAGTCATGATTTTTATTATTTATTTTGTTTCTATGGTGTATCATATTTATCAATTTGCATATATTAAACCATCCTCATGCCCCTGGAATGAACCCCATTTGATCATTATGTATAATCTTTATAATGTATTGTTGTTTTTGATTTACTCATATTTTTGCATCTGTATTTATCAGAGATATTGGTCTGCAGTATACTTTCCTTATGTTATCCTTACCATGTTTGGTATCAAGGTAATCTTGGCATCATAAAATAAGTTAGAAAGAATTACCTCTTCTTCAAGTTTTTGAAAGAGTTTGAGGAGGACTGTTTTTAAGTCTTTTGTCAATGTTTGATAGAATTCACTATTGAAGACATCTGGTCCTGGACTTTTGCTTTTATTTCAATTTCCTTACTTTTATTCAGTCTATTTAGATTTTCCAGTTCCTTGTGATTCCGTCTATGAGCATTATATATTTCTCAGAACTTGTCCATTTCTTGTAGGTTATTAAATTTGGTAGCATATACTCCTTCACAGTATTCTTGTATGATCCTTTGTATTTCTGTTGTATCCATGGTAACTCCTGCGCTTTCATTACTGATTTTATTTGTGTCTCTTCTCTTTTTTCTTTGGTGAGTCTTGCGAAGGGTTTGTCAATTTTGTTAATATTTTGAAAGTACCAGCTCTTTGTTGCATTAATTTTTCTATTGTCTTTCTGTTTTCTATTTCATTTAGTTCTGCTCTGATTTTTGTTATTTCTTTCCTTTTGCTGGTATTGGGTTTTATTTTTTCTTCTTTTTCTAGTTCTTGAAGATGTAATTATAAGTTGCTTATTTGGGGTTTTTCTTGTTTCTTTAGATAAGCCTGTAATGCTATAAATTTCTCTTTTTATAACACTTTCACCATTCCCAATAATTTCGACATGATGTGTTTTCATTCTTATTTGTTTCTATATATTTTTTATCTTTCTTTTTATTTTTCTTTCACCCAGTCGTTTTTTAATAGCATGTGGTTTAATATACACATATTTGTGGTTTTTCCTGCCTATTTTGGCCATTGATCTCCAAGTTCAAACATTGTGGTTGGAGAATATGCTTGCTATAATTTCACTCTTCTTAAATTTGCTGAGGCTGGTTTTGTTTCCCAACATCTGGTCTATCCTTGAGAATGTTCTTTGTGCACTAGAGAAGAATGTATAGTGTGTTGTTTTAAGATGAAATGCTCTTTAAATATCAATTATGTCCATTGGGTTTTATGTGTCATTTAAGGCTGACATTTCCTTATTGATTATCTGTTTAAATGATCTATCCATAGCTGCCAATTGCATATTTAGGTCCCCTACTACAATTGTGCTTTTGTCAGTTTCTTCCTTTAATTATGTTAGTAGTTGCTTCATATATTTTGGTGCTCACTGATCGAAAGCATATATATTAATAAGTGTCATGTCTCCTTGTTGTATTGTCCCCTTTATCTTTATGAAATGTCTATCTTTGTCTCTTGTTATTACTATTTTTTTTTAAATCCTGAAGTCTCTTTTATCAAATATAAGCATGGATACACCCACTTTTGTCTGGATGTCATTTACTTGGAATATTTTTTTCCACCCTTTCACTTTGAGTCAATATTTGTCCTTATGACTAAGATATGTCTCTTGAAGGCAGCATGTTGTTGTTGGCTCTTTTCCCCAATCTGCTGCTTGTGCTTTTTTATTAGTGAGCTCAGTCCACTTATATTTACAGTGAATTTTGATATATGAGGATTTCCTATAGCCATTTTATCTTTTTTTTTTCTTTCTGTTAGTTGGTGTATCCATTGTTACTTTACCTTTGTGTTTCTGTCTGTTATTTTAGTTTGGTGGTATTCTATTTTTTCCCCTCTGTTTTCTCTTTTTTCTGTTATGTGTCTCAGTTCTGGATTTTTTTTTTTTTTTAGTGGTTACCATGAAGTTGTGTAAAATAAAGTTTTATATATACAGTAGTCCTTTTAATTCAGTATGCTTCTTATCTCCATTCCCCTTTGCAAATTCAGACCTTTTCTCCCTCCCCTTTTATGTTTTTATTGTCACAAATTATTCCTACTTATGCTGTGAATTAATTTATTTGCAATAGCAATTTTTTTTCTCTTCATCCTTTTTTTTTAATGTTTTTATCTTCTTTAACCTATATGTTATGCTTAAGTGTATAGTACTCAATTCTGTGAATGGTTGACATTTCCTGTTTCTGTCTGTCTGTTAGTACTCTTGCTCATAGTTTTTTATTCTCCTGTCTTTTTCTTTCAGGTCAAATATCCTCCTTCAGAATATCCCGTAATGCCGACCTTGTAGTGGAAAATTCACTAATTTCTATATATCTGGAAAGGCCTTTATTCCTCCTTCATATTTAAAGGATAAGTGTGCATAATATATTATTGTTGACTGGAAATTTCGCTCTTTAAACTGTTTTAATGTTTGATTACATTCCCTGCTTGCTTGTAGAGTTTCTGCTGAAAAGTCTGAGGAATATCTAGTGGGCTTTCCCTTGAAGGTAACAATCTCTTTTTCCCTGCCTGCTTTGAGAATTCTTTCTCTGTCATTAATTTTTGACAGCTTTGGTGTAATATGCCTTGGAGAAGGCCTGTTTGGATTGAGATAATTAGGTGTTCTGTTTGCTTCTTGGATTCAAGGATTTAGTTCTTTCCATAAGTTTGGGAAGTTCTTGCTGACTATTTGTTTGAAGAGACTCCCAGTACCCTACTCCTTCTCTGCTCTTTCTAGTGTAACCATTATTCTTATGTCGCTCTTTCTGATGGAGTCAGATAGTTCTTGTAGAGTTCTTGCATTTCTTTTAACGCTCAAGTCTCTCTCTTCTACCATCTGTGTCATTTCCAGATATCGATCTTCAATATCACTAATTCTTTCTTCCATCGGATTCTCAAGATGGCTATTTTACTCATCTTTTTACTTTTTTTTCTTCAGCTCCAGAATTTCTATTTGGTTCTTTTTTAAAAATTTAATCTCTTTGGTATTCATTTTGTTTGTTGATTTTATATCTGAGTTCATTACACTGCCTGAGTTTTCTTGCATAGCTGAGTTTTTGTTTTTTCAGAACTGCAATTTTGAATTCTCTGTTTTTATAAGTCACATAATGCCATATCTTTAAGTTTATTTTCTGGAGGTTTTCATTTTCTTCTGAGTTTCCTTGATATCTTGGTTATTAATGACATTTAATGGATTATTTTCTTCCTGGGTATCTACAGGAATGAATTTTGTAGAAGGTCAATATGAAAAATTCTTTCCTTTGCTTTCCAGTAGGCAGTTTCTATTTTTTTTTAATTTTTTTTTTTCTAATGCTGTTAGTTTCTCACAGGGTGTGAAATTCCCAGGGGAGGTTGGCATCTCTGAGATCATGTAACCTCAGTCTCAGGGCACCACCCTTGTGGGAGGATGTGTTGGGTGATGGTGTTCTGAGCCTCTGAAATTCCAGTGCTGCCCCTGCAACCAAATGCAGAGCTGTGTGCATTAGTAGCCCTGGGATTTTCCCACTGGGATCAGCTAAAAAATGTAGTCTTGTGTGCGCTGGGAGAGGCAGTTGATGTCTTTGTGGCTTTGCTCTCTTCTGAGTAATGGTGACTGTCAGACCACTGCTGCTTTCCTTCTATAGCTCCTCCGTTGTCACTGTACTTGGATGCATTGTGCTTCTGCCACTCAGGAACTGTCTCTGCCATTGTCAGGGCTGCAGATATTTTGCTTTTTAATCTGGCATTGCTACCACTTGCTTTTTTCTAGGGTCCGCTAATAACACTAGGAAGGTATGGGAGAGGTGAGATATGGGAGATTGGAGGAAGGCAGCCAGGGTTTGTGGCTTCCTTTTCTTTTGCAGCATTTCTTGTGAGGCAGGTCTAATGGTGATAAATTCCCTCAGGTTTTTTTCTGTTTTTGTTGTTTTTCAATTGTTCTTCAGTGAAAATTTGTGTATCTCCATTTCTGAAGTATAGCTTTACTTGGTAAAGTATTCTTTTTTTTTTTTTAATTTATTGTGGTGACAATTGTTAGTAAAATTACATAGATTTCAGGTATACAATTCTGTATTACATCATCTATAAATCCGATTGTGTGTTCACCACCCAGAGTCAGTTCTCCTTCCATCACCATATATTTGATCCGCCTTACCCTCATCTCCCACCCCCCAAACACCTTACAATCTGGTAACCACTAAACTATTATCTGTCTATGAGTTTTTGTTTCTCATTTGTTTGTCTTGTTCTTTTGTTGTTTTGGGTTTATATGTCGCATATCAGTGAAATCATATGGTTCTCTGCTTTTTCTGTCTCACTTATTTCCCTTAGCATTATACTCCCAATCTCCAACCATTTTGTCACAAACATTCATATATCATCTTTTCTTACCGCAAAATAGTATTCCATTGTGTATATATACCACAACTTCTTTATCCATTCATCTATCAAAGGACATTTTGGTTGTTTCCATGTCTTGGCCACCGTAAATAAAGCTTCAATGAACATTGGAGCACACGTGTCTTTATGGATAAATGTTTTCAGATTTTTTTGGTAGATACCCAGGAGAGGGATTGCTGGGTCATATGGTAATTCTACTCATAATTTTTTGAGGAACCTCCACACTGCCTTCCATAACGACTGCACCAGTCTGCATTCCCACCAACAGTGTATGAGGATTCCTTTTTCTCCACAGCCTCTGCAAAACTTGTTACTATTTGTCTTGTTGATGATAGCCATTCTGACTGGGGTGAGGTGATACCTCATTGTGGTTTTTATTTGCATTTCTCTGATGATTAGTGATGTTGAGCATTTTTTCATATGTCTATTTGTCATTTGTATCTCCTCTTCGGAGAAATGTCTCCTCAGGTCCTTTACCCATTTTTCAATTGGGTTGTTTGTTTTTTTTGTTGTTGAGTTTATTTTATATTTTGGATATTAACCCCTTATCCAAGGCAATGTTTGCAAAAATCTTATCCCATTCAGTTGGTTGCCTCTTTATTTTGTCGATGGTTTCTTTTGCTGTGCAGAAGCTTTTAAGTTTCATATACTCCTATTCCTTTATTTTAGCTTTTACTTCCCTTGCCTTTGGAATCAAATTCATAACATGCTCTTTGTACCGAAGGTCCATAAGTTAAGTACCTATGTTTTCTTCTATGCAGTTTATTGTGTCAGGTCTTATGTTTAAATCTTTGATCCATTTTGAATTAATTTTGGTACATGGTGAGAGATAAAAGTCTAGTTTCATTCTTTTGCACATGGCTATCCAATTCTCGCAGGACAATTTATTGAAGAGGCTGTATTCCCTCCATTGTGTGTGTGTGTGTGTGTGTGTGTGTGTGTATATATATATTGCTTCTTTGTCAAAAACTAGGTTTTATTTCTGGGTTCTCAATTCTATTCCATTGGTCTATGTGTCTGTTTTTCTGCCAATACCATGCTGTTTTGATTATTGTAGCCCTGTAGTACAAGCTAAAGACACTGAGTGTGATACCTCCAGTATTGTTCTTTTTTCTTAAGATTGCTTTGGCTATTCAGGGTCATTTGTGGTTCCAAACAAATCTGATGATTTTTTGTTCTATTTCTTTAAAAAATGTCATTGGGATTTTGATGGGTATTGCATTAAATCTGTATATTGCTTTGGGTAATATGGCCATTTTAGCTATGTTGATTCTTCCAATCCATGAGCACGGAATGTGTTTCCATTTGTTTGTGTCCTCTTCAATTTCTTTTTCAATGTCTTATAGTTTTCAGCATATAGGTTCTTCACATCCTTGGTTAAGTTCAATCCTAGGTACTTTATTCTTCTTGCTGCTATTGCAAAAGGAATTGTTTTTTGCATTTCTTCTTCTGGGATTTCATTGTTAGTATATAAGAATGCAATGGACTTTTGTATGTTGATTTTGTACCCAGCAAATTTACTGTATTCATTGATTGTTTCTAATAACTTTTTGGTGGAGTCTTTAGGGTTTTCTATATATAGAATCATGTCATCTGAAAATAGTGATATTTTAACTTCTTTATTCCTAATTTGGATGCCTTTTATTTCTTTCTTTTGTCTGATTGCTCTAGCAAGATCTTCCAACACTTTGTTGAAAAGCAGAGGTGATAGGGGACAGCCCTGTTGTGTTCCTGAACATATGGCAAAGGGTTTCAGTTTTTCACCATTAATTATGAGATTAGCTGAGTCCTTGTCATAGATGGCCTTTATTATGTGTTTTATTCATAAATCGATGTTATATCTTGTCAAATGCTTTTCCTGCATCAATTGATATAATCATATGATTTTTGTCCTTTATTTTGTTTATGAGATGTATCATTTTGATGGATTTGTGGATTTGAACGATCCTTCTGCTCTGGGGATGAACCCCACTTGGTCGTGGTGAATAATCTTTTTAATGCATTGCGGTATTCGTTTTGCTAAAATTTTGTTTAGGATTTTTGCATCTGTATTCATCAGAGATATTGGTATGTAGTTTTCTTTTTTTGTGTTGTCCATACCAGGTTTTGGTATCAGTGTAATGTTAACTCAAAAAATGAGTTAGGGGGTACTGTTTCTTTTTGAATTTTTTGGAAGAGTTTGAGCAGGATTCGTCTTAGATCCTCTTTGAAGGTTTGGTAGAATTCACTAGTGAAGCCATCTGGTCCAGGACTTTCGATTTTGGAAAGGTTTTGGATGACTGATTCAATTTCGTTACTGGTGATCGGTCTGTTTAGATTTTCTAGTTCTTTATGGTTCAGCCTTGGAAGGCTGTATGTTTCTAAGATTTTGTCCATTTCTTCTAGATTTTTGAATTTGGTGGCATGTAGTCCTTCATATATTCTTGCATGATCCTTTGTATTTCTGTGGTGTCCGTGATAACTTCCCATTTTTCATTTCTGATTTTGTTAATTAGTGTCTTCTCTCTTTTTATCTTAGTGACTCTAGCCAACGGTTTCTCAATTTTGTTAATCTTTTCAAAGAACCAGGTCTTTGTCGCATTAATTTTTTCTTGTCTTTTTGTTCTCTATTCCATTTAGTTCTGCTCTGATTTTTGTTATTTCCTTTCTTCTGCTGACCTTAGGTTTCACTTATTCTTCGTTTTCTAGTTCTTTAAGGTGTAACATGAGGTTATTTATCTGGGATTTTTCTTGTTTCTTGAGATAGGCCTTTAATGATATAAATTTCCCTCTTAAGACTGCTTTTGCTGCATCCCAAAAATTTTGGTAGGATGTATTTTCATTGTCCTTTGTTTCTATGTGTCTTTTGATCTCTCCTGTAATTTCTTCTTTGACCCAGTTTTCCTTAAAAGTATGTTGTTTAATCTCCATGTATTTGTTATTTTTCCTGCATTCTTTTTGCAGTTGATATCCAATTTCAAAGCTTTGTGATCAGAGAATATGCTTGGTATGATTTTAATCTTTTTAAATTTTCTGAAGCTTATTTTATGTCCCAATATATGGTCTATCCTTGAAAACGTTCCATGTACACTAGAAAAAAAATGTACAGTCTGATGTTTTAGGATACAGTGCTCCATATATGTCAGTTATGTCCATTTCGTCTAATGTGTCATTTAGGCTGGTATTTCATCATTTTCTGTTTGGATGATCTGTCCATAGCTGTCAATGATATATTTAAGTCCCCTAGTATAATTGTGTTTTGATCAATTTCTCCTTTTAGTTCTCTTAGTAGTTGCTTGGTATATTACGGTGCTCCCTAATTGGGGGCATAAATATTGATGACTGTTATGTCTTCTTGTTGTATAGTCCCTCTTCCCATTGTGAAATGTCCATCTTTGTCTCTTGTTATCTTTTTTACCCTGAAGTCTGTTTCATCTGATATCATTATGGTACACCTGATTTTCTCTGAGTACCATTTGCTTGGAATGTCAATTTCCACCCTCTCACTTTGAGTCTATGCTTGTCCTTGTAGCTGAGATGTTTCTCTTGGAGACAGCATATGGTTGGGTTTAGTTTTTTGATCCAATCTGCTACTCTGTGCCTTTTTATTGTTGAGTTCAGTCCATTTACATTTAGGGTCATTATTGGAACGTGAGGATTTCCTGTCATTCTGTCTTTAGTTTTCTGGTAAAGCTGTGTCTCCATTGTTGGCACTATATAATAATAAAGGGATCAGTCTGACAAGAGGACATAACTCTAAAAAACATCTATGCACCTAACATAGGAGCACCTAAATATATAAAACAGGTACTGACCGACATAAAGACAGAGATCATCAGTAACACTATCATAGTAGGGGATTTCAACACACCTCTGACAACAAAGGACAGGTCCTCCAGACAGAAAATCAATATGGAAACACCAGCCTTAAATGATACATTGGACCACTTGGATTTAATCGATATTTTCAGAGCATTTCACCCCAATGCTGCAAAATACATGTTTTTCTCAAGCGCATATGGGACATTTTCCAAGATAAATCATATGTTAAGCCACAAAACAAGTCTTAATAAATTTAAGAAAATTGAAATCATATCAATTGTCTTCTCTGACCACAGTACTATGAAATTAGAAATGAACTACAGGAAAAAAACTGGAAGACCCACCAATTTATGGAGGCTGAATAATTTATTACTAAATAATGAATGGGCCAAGCAGGAGATCAAGGAAGAAATCAAAAGATATCTCGAGACAAATGAAAATGAGAACACGATGACCCAAAATCTAAGGGATGCCGCAAAAGCAGTCTTAAGAGGGAAATTCATAGTACTGCAGGCCTATGTAAAGAAACAAGAAACATCACTAATTGACAGTTTATCTTCACACTTAAGGGATCTGGAAAAAGAACAGCAAAATATGCCCAAAGGGAGCACAAGGAAGGAAATAATAAAGATCAGAGCAGAAATAAATGAAATAGAAACCAGAAAAACAATATGAAAGATCAATGAATCCAAGAGTTGGTTCTTAGAGGAGATAAACAAAATTGACAAACCTTTAGCCAAACTCATTAGAAAAAGGAGAGAGAGGACCCAAATTAATAACATCAGAAATGAAAGCGGAGAAGTGACAACAGACACCACAGAAATACAAAAAAAATTAAGAAATTACTATGAGCAACTATATGCCAACAAATTTGACAATCTGGAAGAAATGGACAATTTTCTAGAGACGTACAACCATCCAAGGTTCTCAAGAAGAAACAGAAAACCTGAATAGACTGATTATCATCAAGGAAATTGAATCAGTAATCAACAGTCTCCCAACAAACAAAAACCCTGGACCAGATGGCTTTACAGGTGAGTTTTTCAAAACGTTTAAAAAAGAATTATCACCTATTCTCCTCAAGCTCTTCCAAAAAATCCAGAAGGAGGGAAGACTCCCAAACACTTTTTATGAAGCCAGTATCACCCTGATCCCCAAAACAGACAAAGACACCACAAAAAAAAGAAAAAAACAGGCCAATATCTCTAATGAACATAGATGCAAAAATCCTCAACAAAATATTAGCGAACAGAATTCAGCAATACATTAAAAAGATCATTCACCATGATCAAGTGGGATTCATCCCTGGTATATAAGGGTGGTTCAACATCCAGAAATCAATTAATGTGATACACCACATTAACAAAATGAAAAATAAATATCACATGATCATATCAATAGATGTAGAAAAAGCATTTGATAAAATCCCCAACCATTTTTGATAAAAACCCTTAAGAAAGTGCGAAAAGAGGGATCATATCTCAACATAATAAAGGCCATATATGACAAACCCACAGCTAACATCATACTCAATGGGGAAAAGCTAAAAGCATTCCCCCTAAGATCAGGAGCAAGGTAAGGCTGCCCACTATCTCCACTTCTATTCTGCATAGTGCTGGAAGTTCTAGCCACAGCAATCAGACAAGAAAAAGAAATAAAAGTCATCCAAATTGGTAAGGAGGAAGTAAAATTATCATTATTTGCAGATGATATAATACTATATAGAGAAAACCCTAAAGACTCCACCAAGAAACTATTAGAGCTGATAGATGAATTTAGTAAAGTAGCAGGATACAAAATTAATATTCAGAAATCAGTTGCATTTGTATATATCAATGATAAAATATCAGAAGGAGAAATTAAGAAAACAATTCCATTTACAATTGCTCCAAAGACTATAAAATAACTGGGAATAAATTTAACCAAAGAAATAAAAGATCTGTACTCAGAAAATTATAAGACACTGAAGAAAGAAATGAAAGAAGACATAAATAGATGGAAACACATTCCATGTGCATGGATAGGAAGAATTAATACAGTTAAAATGTCCATACTGCCTAAGGCCATATACGTATTCAATGCAATTCCTATCAAACTACTTATGGCGTTTTTCACAGAAATAGAACATATAATCCTAAAATTTATACGGGACCATAAAAGACCCCGGATAGCCTCAGCAATCTTGAGAAATAAGTACAAAGTGGGAGGTATAATGATACCTGACTTCAAATTATACTGCAAGGCTACAGTAATCAAAACAGCATGGTACTGGCATAAAAATAGACACATAGATCAATGGAAGAGAATGCAGAGTCCAGAAATAAATCCATGCTTACATGCCCATTTAATCTACAACAATGGAAGCAAGAATGTACGATGGGGTAAAGACAGTCTGTTCAATAAATGGTGCTGGGAAACCTGGACAGACACATGCAAGAAAATGAAGCTGGACCACACCCTTACACCATATACAAAAATTAATTCAAAGTGGCTTAAAGACTTATATGTAAGATCTGAAACCATAAAATTCCTAGAAGAAAACATAGGAAGAAACTTCACAGACATTACCCAGATTAAGATTTTTACTGATATATCCCCTCGCGGGAGGGAAGTAAGAGAAAAAATAAACATGTGTGATTACATGAAACTAAAAGGTTTTTTCACAGCAAAGGAAACCATCAATAAAACCAAAAGGGATCCTACTGAATGGGAAAGGATATTTGCCAATGATATATCTGATAAATGATTAATATCACTAATCTATAAAAAAACTCACTCAACTCAACTCCAAAGAAACAAACAACCCAATTCTAAAATGGACAGAGGACATGAAGAGACATTTTTCTAAAAAGGACATACAGATGGCAAACAGACATAAGAAGAAATGCTCAACCTCACTAACCATCAGAGACATGCAAATAAAAACCACAATGAGATACCACCTCACCCCAGTCAAATGGCTATCATCAATAAATCAACAAACCACAAGTGCTAGAGCGGATGTGGAGAAAAGGGAATGCTTGAGCACTGTTGGTGGGATTGCAGATTGGTGCAGCCTCTATGGAAATCAGTATGGAGGTATCTCAGAAATCTGAAAATGGAACTACCCTATGATCCAGTAATATCACTCCTAGGCATCTATTGAGAAATCCAAAACTCCAATTCAAAAATCTATATGTACTCCTATGTTTATTGCAGCACTATACACAATAGCCAAGACATGGAAACAACTGAAATGCCCATCGGTAGATGACTGGATTAAGAAACTGTGGTACATTTATACAATGGAGTATTACACGGCCATAAAGAAAAAAAGAAATCTTAAGCAACATGGATGGATCTAGAGAATATTATGTTAAGCGAAATAAGTCAGAAAGAGAAAGACAAGTACGATATGATCTCACTTATATGTGGAACCTAAAGAAAAGAATAAGTGAATGAAGTAATCAGAAACAGTTTTTGGGACAAAGAGGAAAAACTGAGGGTTATTAGGTGGGCGGGGGGTGGGCATAAGTGGAAAGGTGAGGGGATTAGAAAACAGTCGGTAATCACAAAATGGCCTCAGGGTTTTTGAAAAATAATTTGGGGAACGTAATCAATAATGTTGTAAAGATTTTGTAGGGTATCTGATGGACACATGTCCCATTTGGGAGACCACCTCAGGGAAGATGTAGATGCTTGATCAATGTACTGTATGCCTGAAACTGAACAATGGTGAATGCCAACTATAATTTTATATATATAATGTGATGGCTCATTGCGATTTCGGAGGGATAGTGGATGGGGGAATGGGGGAGAGGTTCCACAGTGTGAGGGATATAAATTATGAACGTCTAAGTATTGCCTTGTCTTTTGCACCTGAAACTAATAATAGAAAATAGAAGTTATTAAGTTAAAATGAGTCTGTTAGGGTGGGTCCTAATCCAACCTGACTGGTGCTCCTATAGGAAGAAAAAATTTGGGCATACTGAGAGGTACCAGGCATGAGCACGCACAAAGGCCATGTGAGGACACAGTGAGAAGGTGGCCATCTGCAAGCCAAGGAGAGAGGCCTCAGAAGGAGCGGACCCTACTGATGCCTTGATCTTGAACTTCCAGCCTCCAGGACTGTGACAATAAATGTTGAATCCGCCCCCCCTTTCAAAGAAAAAAAGAACAAACACAGATTTTCATAGTTCTTTATCTCAGCACCCTGTGAAAAAAGCACTTTCTATGACTACTGCTTATGAATACCTATATGTAGAAAAGAAGGATTATTATGTTCAAATTCAGGAACCAATTTATTGAAAATATTCATTTTCAAAACCCAGCTTGACTTTTTCCTCATTTATTATATCTCCATGGCTGATGAAGCTTCTACAACATTTTTCATTACCAATGATGTACTCAGCCATTTGATTTTCCGTGTGTTAGAGGAGTCCAATTAAGGGATGGTAGGGGAAGAGATCCTCTCTAGAACACAATTTTAATCAAAGAACAGCTCCCCTCATTTCCACAAAAAGAAAGTCAACATTCTGATAAATTGTGGCTGTGAGTTTTAGCTAACAACTATTCTAACTAAAAACTCCTGTGTATGTATGATTTTATATTTCACTGGAATTCAGTGGACCTCTAAGAACTAATGCTGGACTCTAAAGATATCACCCACATTGTTTCTGTATAGTTCCCAAACATTTTAAAATAAATTACGTGTGGATATTTTGATATTCTACGCATATCCTAAGCAGTTAGTAAATCTGTAAACTCAAGAACCTTTTAGAAATGTGGAACATAAAAATAAAATAACAACTCTCTATGAGTTATCTGTTCAAGCAGCAATATCTGTGGGACAGAGTATTTCTAGGAATTTTTAGGATTCTTATTGTATTTTGGAACTGAAAATGTGTAGTGTTATATTTCACAAGATGATATGTCTGTAGACTATTATGTGTCCATGGGGAAAAGAAATAGGAAAACTTATGTATTTGTATATAACTCAGAAGAAAAATCCAACAGCATTTTATTTTTGTATATTACTAATTAAAATTATTTATCTTTTGCTTAAATGGTTCTCTGTGGTTAATACCTTCTACCATAGTTTCGGTCTTGCATGAGGAGAGTATTACTCTGCCTGACCTTTCTTCCCTGAACTTTTCACTTGGCTTACTCCTCCTGTTCATTCTTCAAAATCATACCATTTCTTCATCAACATCTTTTGTTTCCATCAGAATAGTAAAGTCCATCTGTCACATGCTCTCATAGACCGCTGTGTTGTTTACTCATAATATGGATCATGATAGTAATAAATTGTTCCTTTGCTATAAGAAAGAACCAGTTTCTCTATGTAAATTGTAAGCTCAAAGAGAGCAGGAATGAAATATATTTTTCACTAGTATACTGATACCATCTACCACAGCACTGAGAACAGACAGGTGTTCAATAAGTCATTGTTCTATGAAGGAATAAAAACATGCATAAATGAAAGAGTGAAATTACTGAAAGCTAATCAACAGGATAGTCATCATGGAAACCAACCACATCATTGACTTATTTAACTAATGTTAAATCTCTCATTTAATTTCCATCACACATGAACATTCAGATCCTGCTTGAAAATAATCCACTGCACCTTGAATGAGTTTGAAGTTAAAACATATGTATTTTTATTTGATTATACCTCTTGAATGGGCTAATACTTCCAGGTTAAAACACATTCTATAAATTATGATAGACATTTCAGTTTGATGAAATCTTTTGTTTGTTGGTATATTTAGTAAGACTTCACAGATTTAAGTGAATTTGGTATGTGATATCATACAAAGTGTACTATCTCTTTATGAAGACAAATACAAACACAAATACACACATATACATGCAAAGAGACAGAGTACAAACACTAAATCCCATCAAAGTTTGTTGAAGATAAGACTAAAAATGTTTCTTTATTGTTAACACATAATTTAAATTATATTGAGAAACATACTAAATTAATGTTATGTACATAGCAAGCACTTAATATATACACTTTTAATAAAATCTAATTTTAGACTATCAGGGGAAAAGCTTTTCCTGAACTTTCCTACTCCTTGTACATTGTCTAAAGTAATGAAAACTTATCAGTTTGTTTAAATAGCTTTTGGCAACTTGGTTTCAGCAAAATGTTGAAGTTTTGATGCAGTGATTGTGTGAATAGTAACAGCATTGAACCAAAGGAAAACAGAAAAATAATCTATTAACTCTACAGAATCCAAAGTCAGAAAATTAATATTTTTGGGTAGGAAAAAAAATTGGGCAGGAGATATCTTTATTAGAAGTTAATGAGATAAAACATTTAAATGTAATGTGATAAAATATCACTAATGCTCAGGCCCAATTATGGATGTTTCTCATTTTCCATTAATCATTTATTTTTATAGTTTAGTTTTACAAGCATAGAAGAACATAGACTATTGATATATTAATTACATTAATCTTGGATTGATCCAAAGGTATTTTAGGTTATTGCATATTTGCTGACAAGCACAGCCTATTTAAAAACAAAATTGTTTTTTCCACTAAAGGAACAAAATATTAATTTGAGCTTGCTTTTATTATTTATTTGGCAAATGTTAAGGAATCCTCACTCTCTGTTTCTCAGTCTTCTAGGACCTATAGGCTAGGCAGGAATAAAATTATCATGAAGATGTTTTAAAAGGTTTGAATCCTTTGGAGACATGCCCTCCCTTCAGTATTTAATCAGGAAAATCACCTTCTGTGAATTCAAAAACAGTTGAGGTCCTCACAAAGATTTATACCACATTACATACTGAAATCGGTGTACAATGGTTCCCATGTGTACTCAGTTATCAGAATAATATTCTTTGACTGTCTGATCAGCTTACATTTTATGCCAACAGAAAATTCAATATTACATGGTGCTGAGGCAATGAAAATATTTATTTGTGCATCCACTTGTGCAATACCTTAAATAGGCTAAGTAGAATAATAATTTTGGATGTTTATATTTATTTCTAGTGCATAATGTGAGTTTCTAACCCAATTGTAAGCCTTTATCATCTGTCACCATTTTAATGTAGATTTTCAAGTAAAACAGTTTCTGTTTTGTTACAAACATAACTTTGAGCCAAATAATTATTAAGTTAGTTATGACTGTCAACTTATTTTAATATCAACAGCCTTCATTAACACATTGTTCTCTGATACTTATAAAAATATATCTTTTTAAAAATTAGAGTTGAGAGTTACTGGTTTCATGACACCTCTATACATATTCATTTTTTATGAATATATTCATTTTTATTATGAACATATTCATTTTATTAGTTTCAGATGTAGAAAACAATGTAATAGTTACACATTTACACCCCTCACAAAGTGATAACCCCCCAATCTACTACCTTCTGATATCGTATATATATATCTGTTATAATTCCATTGACTATATTCCCTATGCTGTACTCCATATCCTGTGATTGAGTGTGTGTGTGCCTGTAGAGTCTATGAAGTGGTCTCCCTTATAAGTCCAGTGCCCATCTGGCACCCTGTATAATCTTTACAACATTATTGATTATATTCCCCAAACTCTGTTTCATATCCTGATGGCTATATTGTGACTACTAATTTGTATTTTCTAATCCTTTACCTTCTCACCCATCCCCACCCCCTCCAATCTAGCAAACATAACCTTTTTTCTCTCATACATATTCTTAAAGACTCTCACTTAAATTGGAAAAGCACACCTATAAATGTGCAAAAGTGCAATTTGCTTGCAAGGGAAAACATAACATTTAATTGCATGCATAAATAAATCTTCCAAGTATACACAAAGTGCTTGATCTGAGATGCTATAATGTCTGACATCTGCAGAATTTTACTTGCACAACACATATTTGTGGTTTATTAGCCAACCTACTCTTTGTTTACAGTACCTCCATTTGTTGCATAAGCAGCTATAAATTATGCTATCGAACAACTGTGCTCCAGTGGATTCCAGAGATTATTCTCTGACAATGCATGCACACACACCCACACACACACACACACACATGCACCTGCAAGAAAAAAAAAAGTAACTACATGAGTTTACAGAATTTAATTCTGGTGAATAAAATGATTCTGTATATTAAAAATTGTTTTCTGAAATAACACATTACATATGACAGAAAGTAAAATAGATTAGTATAAACCATATTAATGTTAGTGTTACCATAGTTTTGGCATGGTTCAAATTTAATTTTTAGCATCATTGGAGTCATATTTCTAGTTATTTTGCATTGAGAATGTTGAGAGTTTGGGGAAAAAATAACATAACAATCCCAAATATTTAAGTAGAAGTTTTGGAAATGCCATACACATTTGCTATCACAAAATGACTTTTTTCTTAATGCCATGTTAATGGCTCAATCAATACATTTCTTTAAGAAAAAATGAATTGTCATGTTAATAACATCAATTCATTTAAGAAATACATGTGATAGGCAGATATAATAGAGATCAATCCAGTTAAAAATTGTTCAGACATGAAATAAGAGTGAATTCAAGATCATGTGTCCAGAGCAGTACCCTTCCAATATTGGAAAAGGACAAGTAGAGAAGTATGAAACCATCTTCAGCTAAAAATGAAATAAGGGATTTCATATACTCAGCCTGAGCCCCATTAGGTAATTAAATTGCTAACGGATATTTGAAAGCATTTCAATAAACTGGTGACCATTGTCATCCATTTGACCATCAAGCAAACAGCAAAGTTGGAAATAAATTTACAGAGAATCATATTTTAACAGTCACCATTATAACATCTGGTTTGTTATAATGAGGTTATTTCAATGTTATAGCAGGTGGCCCATAATCATAGTGCTTTGTTGATTTGGTGACAGTGACATCTATTAAACCTCAAATCCTGTTTAACAGATGGTTTCCTCCAGTTTCTAGTTATGGAGATGTCAAGGTCTATATAATAAGACATTGTTGTTTTAGCATTTATCTTTTGTTTTAAAACATATTTCCCAGAACTGTAAAGTATTTTTAAGTTTTATTAAATTTGTAAAATATTTTGTTCACAAATGAGACCGGAAACCCAAGAGGCTCTGAATGGAGTGGACAAAGCCAGAATGAGAGGAGATGTGAAAAAGTATTAAATATTGAATAGTGGTTTCATTAACATTTACATGTTTCTTTCTGAAATTATAAACAATATTTCTCTTTGGATACTAATGTTAGTTTGCCATTAAAAACATTCTAATGTAACAATAATTTGATCATCCATTGTGTTTGTTACAATGGAATTATTCTAGTTTAATTATTAAGTTGTCAGTATTAATTCTGTATCTATATACTGTGGTCCCAAAAAATGTATACAAGTGGACACTTTGGTCAACATTACTCAAGCAGTAGTTAGATGTAATCAGAAATGTCTAGACACTGATGGTAACCACTTTGAGCACCTCTTAATTGCAGAAGTCAAACATGACTTGTATTTATCTTTTGTTATTGGTATAGTTTGAGTATTACAATTTTAATACCGTTTTCCTCTCTTAAAATGTCTACATATTTTTTGGCACCCTCTGTATATTCACAGAATGTAAAGTACAGCATAGGGAATATCATCAGTGGTATTGTAACAGCTATATATGATGTGACAAAGGTAGTAGACTTGGGGAGTTGTCACTTTGTGAGGTGTGTAAATGGCTAATAATTATGTTGTTTGTACATCTGAAACTAATATAAAAATATATGTATAAAATCTAATCTGAGGGGGAAAATGTACATGTATATTGCTTTATTGTTCTATTTTTTATTAGTTTCAGGTGCACATGACAAAGTAATACTTAGATGTTTATCATTTATCTCCCTCACAATGTGTGAACCCCTCTCCCCCATCCACTATCCCTCTGACATCGCACAGAACCATTACATTTCCACTGTCTCTATTCCTAATGCTGTACTCTGCTTCTTGTAAGTATATATATAGATATATACATATACATATATACATAAATATATGTATATATATATTTATATATACATACATATATACATATATATAAAATTATAGTTGGCATTCATTATTGTTCAGCTTCAGCTTCAGGTGTACAGTGTAGTGATCAGGCATCTACATCATGCCTGGGGTAGTCTCCCAAATAGGACAAGTGTCCATCGGATACCCTACAAAATCTTTATAACATTATTGATTACATTCCCCAAATTTATTTTCAAAACCTCGTGGCCATATTGTGGTTACTGACTGTTTTCTAATCCCCTCACCTTCCCCCTATCAACACCCTCTCCCATCTAGCAACCCTCACTTTTTCCTCTTTGTCTCCCAAACTGTTTCTGATTAGTTCATTCACTTATTCTTTTCTTTAGATTCCACATATAAATGAGATCATATGGTATTTGTCTTTCTCTGTCTGACTTATTTCACTTAACATAATGTCCTCTAGGTCCATCCATGTTGTTGCAAATGGTAAGATTTCTTTCTTCTTTATGGTTGCGTAATACTCCATTGTATAATTGTACCACAGTTTCTTAATCCAGTCATCTACCGATGGGCATTTCGGTTGTTTCCATGTCTTGACTATTGTGTATAGTGCTGCAATAAACATAGGAGTGCATAAAGATTCTTGAATTGGAGTTTTGGATTTCTCCGGATAGATACCTAGGAGTAGAATTGCTGGATCATAAGGTAGTTCCATTTTCAGATTTTTGAGATACCTCCATATTGTTTTCCATAGTGGTTGCACCAATCCACAATCCCACCAACAGTGCACTAGCGTTCCCTTTTCTCCACATCTGCCCAAGCACTTGTTGTTTGTTGATTTATTGGTGATAACCATTTCTACTGGGGTGAGGTGGTATCTCATTGTGGTTTTATTTGCATGGCTCTGATGGTTAGTGAGGTTGAGCATTTCTTCATATGTCTGTTTGCCATCTGTATGACCTTTTTAGAAAAATGTCTCTTCATGTCCTCTGCCCATTTTTTAATTGTTTTTTTTTTGGAGTTAAGTGAGTTTTTTATAAATTTGTGATATTAACCCCTTATCAGATACATCGTTGGCAAATATCCTTTCCCTTTCAGTAGGATCCCTTTTTTTTTTTTTGATGATTTCCTTTGCTGTGAAAAAAAAACAAAAACTTTTTAGTTTGATGTAATACCACATGTTTATTTTTTCTCTTACTTCTCTCGTGCAAGGGGATATATCAGTAAAAATCTTACTCTGGATAATGTCTGTGAAGTTTCTTCCTATATTTTTTTCTGGGAATTTTATGGTTTCAGATCTTACATTTAAGTCTTTAAGCCATTTTGAATTTATTTTTGTATACGGTATAAGGAGGTGGTCCAGCTTCATTTTTTTGCATGTGTCTGTCCAGGTTTCCTATCACCATTTATTGAATAGACTGTCTTTATCCCACTGTGCATTCTTGCTTCCATTGTCGTAGATTAAATGGCCATACAGGCATGGTTTTATTTCTGGACTCTCTTTTCTGTTTTATTGATCTATGTGTTTATTTTTCTGCCAGGACCATGCTGTTTTGATTACTGTAGCCTTGTAGTATAATTTGATGTCACGTATACTTATACCTCCCACTTTGTTCTTATTTCTCAAGATTGCTGAGGATATCTGGCATCTTTTATGGTCCCATATACATTTTAGGATTATATGTTCTATTTCTATGAAAAAAGTCATTGGTAGTTTGATAGGAATTGCGTTGAATATGTATATTGCCTTAGGCAGAATGGACATTTTAACTATATTAATTCTTCCTATCCGTGAACATGGTATGCGTTTCCGTCTATTTGTATCTTCTTTCATTTCTTTCTTCAGTGTCTTATTATTTTCTGAGTACAGATCTTTTACTTCTTTGGTTAAATTTATTCCCAGGTATTTTATAGTCTTCGGAGCAATTGTATATAGGATTTTTAAAAAAATTTCTCACATTTTTTTTTATATCTCACATATCAGTGAAATCCTGTGGTTCTCAACTTTTTCTGTCTAACTTACTTTGCTTAGCATAATAACCTCAAGATTCATGCATGTTGTCACAAATGACACTATTTGATTTTTTCTTATGGTAGAAGAGTATTTCATTGTGTACATATACCACAATTTCTTTATCCAATCATCTATCAAAAGACACTTTGATTGTTTCCATGTCTTGGCCACCGGAAACAAAGCTGCAGTGAACACCAGAGCACATATATCTTTACCGATAAATGTTTTCAGATTTTTTGGGTAGGTACCCAGGAGAGGGATTGATGGGTTATATGGTAATTCTATTCTTAATTTTTTGAGGAACCTTCACACTGCCTTCCATAGCAGTTGCACCAATCTGCATTCCCACCAACTATGTATGAGGGTTCGTTTTTCTCCACAGCCTTTCCAACATTTGTTACTACTTGTATTGTTGATGATAGCCATTCTAACTGGGGTGAGATAATATCTCATTGTGGTTTTTATTTGCAAATCTTGGATGATTAGTGATGTGGAGCATTTCATCATATGTCTATTGGCCATTTGTATGTCTTCTTTGGAAAAATGTCCATACAGGTCCTCTGAACATTTTTAAATTGGATTGTTTGATTTTTGCTGTTGAGTTATATGAGTTCCTTATATATTTGGATATTAAGTCCTTATCGGAGGCATTTGTTTTTGCAAATATCTTCCATTTGGTTGGTTGCCCCTCGTTATCTCAAGGGTTTCTTTGGCTGTGCAGAAGATTTTAGTTTGATAAAGTCCCATTCATTAATTTTAGCTTTTACTTCCCTTGCATTTGACGTCAAATTCATAACATCCTGTTTGACCCAAGGTCCATAAACCTAGTACCTACGTTTTCTACAATGCAGTTTTTTGTTTCGGGTCTTATGTTTAGTTTTTTGATCCACTTTGAGTTAATTTTAGTACATGGTGGCAGATAACAGTCTAGTTTCATTCTTTTGAATATGGCTTTACAATTCTCCCAGCACCAATTATTGAAGAGGCTTTGTTTTTCTTCATTGTATGTTTTTAGCTTATTTGTCAAAAATTATCTATCCATATTTATGTGGTTTTGTTTATGGATTTTCAATTCTATTTCATAGGTCTGTGTGTCTGTTTTTCTGCCAATACCATACTGATTTGATTATTGTTGCTCTGAAGTACGAGCTCTGAAGTCAGGGAGTGTGATACCTCCAGCATTATTCCTTTTCTTAGGATTCCTTTGGTTATTTGCGGTCTATTGTGGTTCCATACAAACCTGATGATTTTTTTTTTTGTTCTATTTCTTTAAAAAATGCCATTGGGATTTCTATGGGCATTGCATTAAATCTGCATATTGCTTTGGGAAATATGGCCATTTTAGCTATGTTGACTTTTCCAATCCATGAATAAAGAAAACCTTCCATTTCATTGCGTCTTCTTCAATTTCTTTTAAAAATATCTTGTAGTTTTCATTGTGTAGGTACCTCACATCCTTGGTTAAGCTCATTTCTAGGTATTTTATTTTTTTTGTTGAAATTGTATTAAGAATTGTTTTTTTTTTTTTCATTTCCTGAGATTTCATTGTTAGTATATAGGAACTCAATGGATTTTTGAATGTTGATTTTGTAGTCAGAAACTTTATTGTATTAGTTTATTGTTTCTAATATCTTTTTGATGGAGCCTTTAGTGTTTTCTATATATAGCATCATGTCATCTGCAAAAAGTGACAATTTAACTTTTTCATTCCTAATTTGAATGCCTTTTATTTCTTTCTCTTGCCTGATTGCTCTGGCTAGGACTTCCAATACATAGTTGAAAGGCAGTGGTGATAGGGGACAGCCCTGTCTTGTTCCTGAACATAGAGCAAAGGGCTTCAGTTTTTCTCTGTTAATTGTGATATTCGCTAAGGGTTGGTCATATATGGCCTTTACTATGTAAGGTATTTTCATTCTATACCCATTTTATTAAATCTTTTAATCATAAACGTATCTTGTATCTTGTCAAAAGCTTTTTCTGCATCTATTGATATAATCATATGATTTTTGTCCTTCATTTTGTTTATGTGATGTATTACATTGTTAAAGTTACATAAGTTGAACCATCGTTGTGCCCTGGGATGAACCCCACTTGGTCATGGTACATAATTTTTTTTTAATGCTTTGTTGCATCCAATTTGCTAGAATTTTGTTTAGTGGTTTTACATCTGTATTCATCTGAGATATTGGTCTGTAATTTTATTTTTTTGTGTTATTCTTACCAGATTTTGGTATCAGGGTATTGTTGCCCTCATAAAAAGAGTTAGGGAATATTGTCTCTTCTTCACTTTTTTGGAAGAGCTTAAGTAGGACAGACATTAGATCATCTTTGAATGTCTGGTGGAATTCACTAGTGAAGCCATCTGGTCTTGGACTTTTGCTTTTGGGAAGGTTTCAGATGACTGATAAATTTCCTTACTGTTGTTTGGTCTATTTAGATTTTCCAGTTCTTTGTGATTCAGGCTTGGAAGGCCACATGTTCCTAAGAGCTTCTTCATTTTTTCTAGGTTTTTGAATTTTGTTGCATATAGTTCTTCATAGTGTTCTTGCATGATCCTTTGTATTTCTGTGGCATCTATGGTAACTTCCACTCTTTCATTTCTAATTTTGTTTATTTGTGTCTTTTTTATCTTAGTAAGTCTAGCCAAGGGTTTGTCAATTTTATTAATATTTTCAAAGAACAAGCTCTTTGTTGCATTATTTTTTTCCTATTGTCTTTTTGTTCTCTATTTCATTTAGCTCTGCTCTGATTTTTATTATTCCCTTCTTTCTGGTGACCTTAGGTTTCGTTTGTTCTTTTTTTCTAGTTGTCTAAGGTATAATGTGAGGTTGTTCATTTGGGATTTTCCTCCTTCTTGAGATAGGCCTATAATGATATAAATTTCCCTGTTAAAGCTACTTTTGCTGCATCCCAACAATCTTTGTAGGATGCATTTTCATTTTCATTTGATTCTATGTATCTTTGGATATCTCCTTTTATTTCTTTTTGACCCAGTTATTGTTAAAAAGTATATTGTTTTACATCGTCTATAAATCCCATTGCGTGTTCACCACCCAGAGTCAGTTCTCCTTCCATCACCATATATTTGATCCCCTTTACCCTCGTCACCCACCCCCCACCCCCTTACCCTCTGGTAACCACTAAATTATTGTCTGTGTCTATGAGTTTTTGTTTCTCATTTGTTTGTCTTGTTCTTTTTGGTTTATATACCACATATCAGTGAAATCATAGGGTTCTCTGCTTTTTCTGTCTGACTTATTTCACTTAGCATTATTCTCTCGAGATCCATCCATGTTGTCACAAATGCTCCAATAAAATTAATTAAAAAAAATGTATACACATTTTAGGAAAGGAAAATTGTAATACTCAATATATGCCAATAAAAAAAATGAATACTAAAAAAAAAAAAGTATATTGTTTAACCCCACATTTGTGATTTTTCCTGCTTTCTTTTTACAGTTGGTATCCAATTTCAAAGCTTCATGATCAGAGAATATGCTTTGTATGATTTCAATCTTAAATTTACTGAGGCTAGTTTTATGTCCCAACATATGGTCTATCCTTGAGAATTTTTAATGTGCACTAGAGAAGAATGTATACTCTGATGTTCTAGGATGAAGTGCTCTATAAATGCCAATTATGTCCATTTCATCTAAAGTGTCATTTATTTTCTGTTTGGATGATCATTATTTCATTATTTTCTGTTTGGATGATTTATCCATAGCTGTCAATGATGTGTTTATGTCCCCTACTATAATTGTGTTTTGATCAATTTCTCCCTTTAGTTCTGTTAGTAGTTGCTTTTTATATTTTGGTGCTCCCTGAGTGGGGGCATAAATATTGATGAGTGTTATGTCTTCTTGTTGTATAGTCCCCTTTACCATTATGAAATGTGCATCTTTGTTTCTTGTTACCTTTTTTATCCTGAAGTTGTTTCATTTGATATCAGTATGAATACACCTGATTTTCTCTGAATACCATTTGCTTGGGGTGCCATTTTTTACCTTTTCACTTTGAGTTTATGTTTGTCCTTGTAGCTGAGATGTGTCTCTTGGAGACAGCATATGGTTGGGTTTAGTTTGTTTTATCCAATCTGCACCTTCTTATTGGTGAGTTCAGTCCATTTACATTTAGAATGATTATTGATATGTGAGGATTTCCTGTCATTCCTTCTTTGATTTTCTGGTATGATGGTGTCTCCATTGTTTCTTTGCCTTTTTGTTGCTGTTTATTATTTCAGTGTCATGGTATTCTATGATTTATCCCTCTGTTTCTTCTTTTATTGTTATATATTTCGATTCTGAATTTTTTTTAGTGGTTACCGTTAAGTTTTTGTAAAAACAGTTTCATATTTAGAATATTCCTTTTTTTGTTTGTTTTAGCTTGCTTCTTTTCTCCATTCCCCTTGCAGGTTCAGAACTTTACTCTCTCCTCTTTTATGT
Organism: Rhinolophus hipposideros; assembly: GCF_964194185.1. Lineage (NCBI taxonomy): Eukaryota > Metazoa > Chordata > Mammalia > Chiroptera > Rhinolophidae > Rhinolophus > Rhinolophus hipposideros. The sequence continues at coordinate 71,267,250 of NC_138046.1, read as the reverse complement.
TTTTGTTCTCATAATTTATTCCTACTTATGCTGTGTGTTGATTTCTGCATTGCAGTAGTGAGTTGTCTTTTTCCTCTTATTTAAAAAATATATTTTTTTCTTCTTTACCCTGTATTTTATGTTTAAGTGTATTGTGTCCCATTTGGTGTAGCAGTTGCAATTTCCTGCTTCTTTCTGTCTGTTTATAATACTACTCATGGTTTTGTATTCTTTTGCTTTTTTGTTTCAGGTCGAATAGTCTCCTTCATTATTTCTTATAGTGCAGGTCATGTGTTAGAAAATTCTTTCAGCTTCTGTATGTCTGGAAACTATTATTCCTCCTTCATATCTAAAAAAGATATCTTTGCTGGATATATTACTCTTGGCTTATACTTTGTCTCTTTCAATATTTTGAATGTTTGAGTACACTCCCTCCTGGCTTGTAGAGTTTCTGGTGAAAAATCTGATGATAATCTAATAGGATTTCCTTTGTAGGTTTCCGTCTTCTTTACCCTGGCTGCCTTTAGGATTCTTTCTTTGTTGTTAATTTTTGACAGCTTCAATACAATGTACCTTGGCAAAGGCCTGTTGCAATTGATGTAATTAGGCATTGTATTTGCTTCTTGGAATTGAGGATCCAATTCTTTCCACATGTTTGAGATATTCTTGTCAACTATATTTGTTTGAATATGCTCTCAGTTCCCTTCTCCCTCTGATATACCCTGTATTATGTTGGTCTTTCAGATGTAGTCAGAACGTTCTTGTAGAGTTCTTTCATTTCTATTGAGACATAGGTCTCTCTGTTTTTCCATCTGTTTCATTTCCAGATTTCTGCCTTTGATATCACTGATTCTGTCCTCCATCTGGTCAGCACTATTACCTAAGCTGGCTATTTCATTCTTCATTTCTTTTCTTGAATTCTTAATATCCAGAATTAATGTTTGGTTCTTTTTCACATTTCAATTTATTTGATAAAATGTTCAGTTTGTTCTTTGATTGTGTTTCTGAGATCATTGAACTGTCTGTCTGTGTTTTCTTACATCTCATTGAGTTTTTTTTAGAACTGCAGCCTTGTATTCTCTGTCATTTAAGTCACATATTTCCATGTCTTTAAGTTCATTTTCTGGAGACTTTTTATTTTCTTTCTGAGCTTCTTTGTTTCCTTGGTTATTCATGACAATTAATGAATTATTATTTCTATTCTTAGACGCAAGAGTGGGTTCTACATCTTGTTAATAGGAAGAGGTCTTTCTTTTGCTTTTCTTTAGGTGTTGATGGAATGTTTTAGTTTCTGTCTTGCTGTAGCCTTTTATTTTCTCTCATGCTGTAGTGTTATGTTTTCTCTTGCACTGTTCTAGCTTCTCATGCGATGGGGGATTTCCTGGAAGGTTGGCTTGTCCTCTATGAGCAGATCCCCTGGATCTCACTGCATTGCCTCAGTGGAGAGATGGGGAAAGCTTCTGAAGTCTTGAAGCTCTTCCTGCCACCAGATTCAGAGATTGTGTGTCTCAGCAGCTTGGGTTACTCCTGCAGGGAAATGCTCAGATATCTGGGTGTGGGGTTGGTGTTGGTTGTGGCAGGTGGCTCTGAGCAATGTTGACTACCAGTTCACAATTACCTTGCCCCTACATTTCCTTCCCTTCTATTGGAATTGTGCTGTGAGGCTGTGGCTGCAGGGTTGCAGTTCTCAGAAGTATAAATTTTCTCTTCTTTTGTATTCACACTGCTACCATTTCTTCTGGAGTCTGCTTCTTCCACTGGGAGGGTGGTGGTGGGGAGAGCTTTGGAAAGGTGAGGAGGGATCAGCCAGACTCCTTGCCTATGTCTTCTGTCCTCTGCTTGGCCGTGAGGTCTTAAACCACCGTTCACACTCTTCTTCCCTCAGTCTTTGCTCCGAGGTCTCTGCTGTGAGCACTGTGGGCTATAGGGGTGTGCTATTAGCCCGAAGGCAGTAAGTGCCAGACTGCAGGGAGTGCTGAGCTCCACTCTGCATCCTGTGGCCCATGCCCGGCCTGTGTCTCCATACTTACCCCTTCTCTCCTCCCCTGCTCACCCGATTGTTCCCACCTTTCAATGATTCCAATTGCAGTTCTCTCAGGCATGACTGTGTCCCATAGAGGGAGTCCTTTGCTGAATTATAGCTGTTCAATTTATTGTAAATTCCAGGGAAGCTTTGAACAAGCAGTCCTCACATCGCCATTTCCCTGACATCAATTTGGATCTTGAGATTATTATGCTAAGCAAATAAATCAGACAGAAAAAGTCGAGAATCATATGGCATTATTCATATGTGAGATGTAAAACTGAAAGCAGCAAATGAACAAGACAAACATACAAAGAAATAAAAACTCATACACAAGACAACAGTTTAGTGGTTACCATAGTGTTATGGGAGAGGGGTGGTAGAACAGGGTCAGGAGGATCAAATATATGGTGACGGAAGGAGAACTGACTCTGGGTGGTGAACACACAATGTAATTTATAGATGATGTATTATAGAAATGTACAATTGAAACCTATGTAATTTTAGTAACCAATGTCACCCCCCAAAATTTTAAAAGTAGAAAATAATACTGAGGTCAAGAAGCCTAATATTGAGCTCTGTTAATTTAATATGCTCAATAAGTGATAAATACAATAAAATCAAAACTAATATTCTGAAAAAACATTATGTTTCATACTTTAAGTATATACAACCTTTAATTGCCACTAGTACATCAAACAAGCATACCAGAAAGAGAAGAGAGAAAGGAACAGAGAGTATATTCAAACAAATAGTTGATGAGAACTCCCCAAATTTGTGAAAAAAACTGGATCCTCGAATCCAAGAAGCAAATAAAATACCTAATTACCTCAATCCCAACAGGCCATCTCCAAGGCACGTTGTATTGAAGCTGTCAAAAATTAATAATGAAGGAAGAATCCTCAAAGCAACCAAGGTAAAGAAGATGGTCACCAACACGGAAAGCCCATGAGATTATCTTCAGATTTTTCAGTAGAAACTCTACAAGCCAGGAGGGAGTGGACTCAAATATTCAAACTATTGAAAGAGAGAAATTATGAGCCAAAAATAATATACCCAGCAAAAATATCCTTTAGATATGAAAGAAGAATACAGACCTTTCCAAACATACAGAAACTGAGGGAATTTTCTAACATACAACCTGCAGTACAAGAAATACTGAAGAATGCTATTCGAACTGAAACAAAAAAACAAAATAATACAAAACTGTGAGTAGTATTACGAACAAAAATACTAAAGCAGGAAATGGCAGCCCTTACACCAAGTAGGGTGCTATACACTTGAACAAAACATACGGTGTAAAGAACAAAAAGAGACACTTAAAAAAATAAAGAGAGAGAGAGAGGAAAAAAGACAACTTGCTACTGAATGCCGTTCGTTACTGCGACATCAGGCAGTTAGAGACTCCTTGGTAGACTGAGCAAAAACGGAACGAAAACAGAACACAGGGCAACTGTACCAGGACAAAAATGTTGTCAATCATATTCTGGTACAAATGGGTTTGTTTCAGAGGCCTCCCCCAAGCTGAGAAGTAGAGCGAATCTAGGAAACAGTGTATCCATAGATGCCCACAACCCAGCATCCCCCTCCAGGGTAAAAATAAAGGTATACCAAAAAAAAAAAAAGGTATACAAATTTTTGCCTCAGCTAGTGGGCATTCGAGTTTCAGGTACTCCCTCCCACTCAGGAGCTGTAATTCTTTCCTTGCTTTAATAAACTATCTTCCTTGTGCAACGTTTTGCCTCAACCTGGTCCGTGTATCTATTCTTTGGTTCGAAAAGACTACGAACCCCGCCATTACTAAGCAACATCCTACATCACTACTTTGGTACAGAAATCAACTCACAGCATAAATAGGGATAATTTTGACAACAAAAGCATAAAAGGGGAGAGAGTAAGGTCTGAACTGGCACAAGGGAATGGAGAAAGTAAGCATGCTGAAGAAAATGGAATATTTTAAATATGAAACTTTCTTTAACATAAACTAAATGGTAATCACTCAAAAAAAATCCAGAACTGAAATATATAACATAAAAAAGGAGAATCAGAGGGAAAGATCTAAGAATACCATTACAGTGAAATAATAGACAGCAACAAAAAGGCAAAGAAACAATGGAGACACCATCCTACCAGAAGAACAAAGATAGAATGATAAGAAATCCATCACAATCAATAATCACCTTAAATGTAAATGGACTGAACTCACAAATAAAAAGGCACAGAGGAGCAGATTGGATCAAAAAACTAAACCCAACCATATGCTGTCTCCAAGAGACATATCTCAGATACAAGAATAAGTATAGACTCAAAGTGAAAGAGTGGAAATTGACAATCCAAGCAAATGTTATTCAGAGAAAATCAGGTGTAGTCATACTGATATCAAATGAAACAGACTTCAAGATAAAAAAGGTAACAAGAGAAAAAGATGGACATTTCACAATGATAAAGGGAACTATACAACAAGAAGACATACAGTCATCAATATTTATGCCCCCAATCAGGGAGCACCAAAATATACAAAGCAACTAACAGAACTAAAGGGAGAATTTGACCAGAAAACAATTACCATAGGGGACCTAAATACATCATTGAAAGCTGTGGATAGGTAATGCAAACAGCAATTTAATAAAAAATGTCAGCCCTAAATGACACATTAGATGAAACGAACATAATTGACATTTATAGAGCACTTCACACTAGAACATCAGGCTACACATTCTTTTCTAGTGTACATGGAACATTCTCAAGATTAGGGCATATATTGGGACATAAAACTATCCTCAGAAAATTGTTGAAGATCAAAATTATACCAACTATATTCTCTGATCACAAGGCTTTGAAATTGGATACCAATTGCAAAAAAGAAAGCAGGAAAAACCACAAATATATGGAGATTAAACAACATGTTTTTAAAGAATGAGTGTTTCAAAGAAGAAATACGAAGAGAGATCAAAAGATACATAGAAACACATGAGAATGAAAATACATCATACCAAAATTTTTACGATGCCACAAAAACAGATTTAAGACGGAAATGTATATCATTACAGACCTATCTCAAGAAACAAGAAAGATCCCATATAAATAATCTCACATTACACCTTAAAGAACTAGAAAAAGAAGAACAAATGAAACCCAAACTCAGCAGAAAGAAGGAAATAATAAAAATCAGAGCAGAACTAAATGAAACAGAGGACAATAAGACAGTGGAAAAACTTAATGCAACAGAGAACTTATTATTTGAAAAGATTATTAAAATTTACCAATCCTTGGCTAGATTCACTAAGATAAAAAGAGAAAAGACACAAATAAATAAAATCAGAAATGAAAGAGGGGGTGATAACATGGATGCCACAGAAATACAAAGGATCATCCAAGAATATTTTGAAAGACCATGTACCACCAAATTTAATAACCTAGTATAAATTGACATGTTCTTAGAAACATATAGCCTTCCTAGTCTGAATCACAAAGTATTAGAAATTCTAAATAGACCAATCAACATTAAAAAAATGGAATCAGCCATTTGAAAACTTCCCAAAGGCAAAAGTCCCGGACCAGATGGCTTCAGTAGTGAATTCTACAGAACATTCAAAGACAATCTAATACCTCTCTTAGTCAAACTTTTCCAAAAAAAATGAAGAACAGACAATACTCTCTCACTCATTTTATGAGGCCAACATTACCCTGATACCAAAAACTGGTAAGGATAACTCAAAAAAAGAAAATTACAGACCGATATCACTGATGAATACAGATGCAAAAATCCTAAACAAAATACTAGCAAATCGAATGGAACAACGCATTAAAAAGATCATACAGCACCATGGAGTGAGTTTCATACCAGGGGCACAAGGATGGTTCAACATACACAAATCAATCAATGTGATTCACCACATAAACAAAATAAAGGACAAAAATTGTATGATTATACCAATAGATGCAGAAAAAGCATTTGACAAGATACAACATACATTTATGATTAAAACTCTTAATAAAATGGGCATAGAAAGAAAATACCTGAACATAATAAAGGCTATATATGACAAACCCTCAGCTAACATCGTAATTAATGGTGAAAAAAATAAAGCCCTTTGGTGTACATTCTGGAACACGACAAGGCTGCCACTATCACCACTGCTTTTGGACATATTATTGGAAGTACTAGCCAGAGCAATCAAGCGAGAGAAATAAATAAAAGTCATACGAATTGGGAATAAAAAAATTAAATTGTCACTTTTTGCAGATGACATGATTCTATATGTAGAAACCCCTAAAGATGCCACCAAAAAGCTATTCGAAACAATACACGAATACAGTAAGGTTGTAGGCTACAAAATTAAGGTACAAAAGTCCATTGCCTTCCTATATGCTGACAATGAAATGTCAGAAAAGGAAAAGCAAAACAAAACAATTCCTTTTGTCATTGCAACAAAATACCTAGGAAGAAAGTTAACCAAGGATGTGAAAGAGCTATACACTGAAAATTACAAGACATTTTTAAAAGAAATTAAAGAAGTCACAAAGAAATGGACAGATATTCTATGTTCATGGATTGGAAGAATCAACATAGTTAAAATGGCCATATTGCCCAAAGCAATATACAGATTTAATGCAATCTCCATCAAAATCTGAATGGCATTTTTTAAAGAAATAGAACAAAAAATCATCAGATTTGTATGGAACCACAAAGACCCCAATAGCCAAAGCAATCCTAAGGGAAAAGAACAATGCTCGAGATGTCACACTTCCTGACGTCATCTTGTACTACAAGGGAACAGTAGTCAAAACAGTACGGTGTTGGCAGAAAAATAGGCATACAGCCCAATAAAATAGAACTGAGAACCCAGAAATAAACCCACATAAATAGGGACAGATAATTTCGACAAAGAAGCCAAAAACATACAATGGAGAAAAGACTGTGTCTTCAACAAATGATGCTGGAAGTATTGGAAAGCCACGTGCAACAGATTAAAACTAGATTGCTATCTGTCACCGTGTATCAAAATTAATTCAAAGTGGATCAAAAACCTGAACAAATATAAGACTCAAAACAAGAAACTACAATGAAGACGACATAGGTACTAACGTTATGGACTTGGGGTTCAAAGAGGATTTTATGAATATGACTTAAAAGGGAAGGGAAGTGAAAACTGAAATAAATGAATGAAACTATGTAAAACTAAAAAGGTCCTGCACAGCAAAAGAAACCATCGACAAAATAAAGAGGCACCCAACCAAATGGGAGAAGATATTTGCAAAGCAATGCCTCCGATAAAGAACTAATACACAAAATATATCTGGAACTCATACAACTCAACAACAAAAAAACAAACAATCCAATTAAAGAAATGTTCAGAAGACCTGAATAGACGTTTCTCCAAAGAACACATACAAATGGCAAATAGATATGAAAAGAATGCTTATCACTAATCATCAGAGAAATACAAATAAAATCCACCATGGGATATTATTTCACACTAATTAGAATGGTCATAATCAACAAGACAAATAATAACAAGTGTTGGAGGGGCTGTGGGGAAAAAGGAACCCTCATGCAGTGTTGGTGGGAATGCAGATTGGTGAAGCTGCTATGGAAGGCAGTGTGGAGGTTCCTCAAAAAATTAAGAATAGAATTACAATATGATGCAGCAATGCTTTTCCTGGTTGTCTACCAAAAAATATCTGAAAACATTTATCCATAAAGATATGTGTGCTCCGATGTTCATTGCAGCTTTATTTACGGTGGCCAAGACATGGAAACAACCAAAGTGTCCTTCGATAGATGACTGGATAAAGAACATGTGGTATTAGACACAATAAAATATTATTCTGCCATAAGAAAAGATAAACGAATATCATTTATGACAACATGGATGAATCTTGAGATTATAATGCTAAGCGAAATAAGTCAGACAGAAATGTCGAGAACCATATGATTTCACTGATATGTTGTATGTAAAACTGAAAGCAAGAAATGAACAAGAGAAACAAATGAAAAAACAAAAACTCATAGACACAAACAATAGTTTAGCGGTTACCAGAGGATAGGGGTGAGGGTGGTGGTAGATGAGGGTAAACGGGATCGAGAATATGTTGATGGAAGGAGAACTGACTCTGGGTGGTGAACACACAATATGATATATAAATGAAATATTAGAGTTGTACACTTGAAACCTATGTAACTTTACTAATACTTGTTATCCCAATAAACATTGAAAAAAGTAAAAATAAAACAAGAAATGTTAAAGGTACTTGTCTAAGAAGAAGGGTGCAAAAAATTAAAACAAATGTGGATAATAAAATGGCAATACCTTTGTACCTGTCAATAATAACTTTAAATGTAAATTGATTCAATGTTCCATACAAAAGACATAAGACAGAAGCAGGTATTCAAGATGGCACAGTAGATAAAGTTTGTCCTGTACCTTACAGAGACCACATAAAAATTGCAATTAAATTATAGAATAATTAACCTGTAGAACCATCTGAAGTCTAGCTGAGCAGAAGTTTTATAATTAAGAATATAAAAAACGAGCCACATCGAGACTGATATGATGGGTGAAGGCAAACAGGCAGAGACACAGTGCATGTAGTGGTTAAGAACAAAGGGGTATATTTTGGCCATGGAAGTCCTCTTCCACAGGAATGTGGGATCCAGCCCCACACCAGGCTACCCAGCCCCAAGTACCAGTGCCAAAAATAGGAACCTTACATCATCCCGCTGTGAAAAACAGTGGGGGCTCTGACCACCTAAGTAGCACAGAAGGCTGTGGGAAATCCAGATGCCCTCTTAAAGTGCCTGTGCATAAACTCACTCGTAGGCACTCACCCTGGGCTCTGGTGGAGGGATAGTGACTTGGATGGCATCCAAGACATGCAAGGAGAAACTGAGTTGTGTGGCCTCAAGATGAGGACTAGAAATACAGTCACCATTTTCTCTGTGTAGAACCCTCCGCCCAAGCTGCTGGCAGGCAACCACCATCTTTCTTGTGTTGAGCACCCCCACCCACACAGCCATATCTTAATGTGCAATGGCTTGGTGACCTCTATTGCCCCACCCTCTTACTGAACCTTGTTGACTCCCTGGGACCCCACACTACCCAACTTGCTCAATGCTTAAGACACTTTCTCAGAGAACAGCCAGCCCCACTCGCATTGCACTCTTTTTTTTTTAATTTATTGGGGTGACTATTGTTAGTAAAATTACATAGATTTCAGGTGTACAATTAGGTATTATATCATCTATAAATCCCATTGTGTGTTCACCACCTATAGCCAGTTCTCCTGCCATGATCATATATTTTTATCCCCCTAACCCTCATCTCCCACCCCCACCCCCTTTACCCTCTGGTAACCACTAAACTATTGTTTGTGTCTATGAGTTTTTGTTTCTCATTTGTTTGTCTTGTTCTTTTGTTGTTTTTGTTTATATGCCACATATCAGTGAAATCATATGGTTCTCTGCTTTTTCTGTCTGACTTATTTCGCTTAGCATTATACTCTCAAGATTCATCCATGTTGTCACAAATGTTCCTATATCATCTTTTCTTACGACCAAATAGTATTCCATTATGTATATATACCACAACTTCTTTATCCATTCATTTATCGAAGGACATTTTGGTTGTTTCCATGGCTTGGCCACCATAAACAAAGCTGCAATGAACATTGGAGCACACGTGTCTTTATGTATAAATGTTTTCAGATTTTTTGGGTGGCTACCCAGGAGAGGAATTGCTGGGTCATATGGTAATTCTATTTGTAATTTTTTGAGGAACCTCCACACTGCCTTCCATAGCGGCTGCACCAGTCTGCTTTCCCAACAGCAGTGTATGAGGGTTCCTTTTTCTCCACAGCCTCTCCAAAACTTGTTGCTATTTGTCTTGTTGATGATAGCCATTCTGACTGGGGTGAGGTGATATCTCATTGTGGTTTTTATTTGCATTTCTCTGATGATTAGTGATGTTGAGCATTTTTTTTTCATATGTCTATTTGCCATTTGTATGTACTCTTTGGAGAAATGTCTCTTCAGGTCCTCTGCCCATTTTTCAATTGGGTTGTTCGTTTCATTGTTGTTAAGTTTCATGAGTTCCTTGTATATTTTGGATATTGGCTCCTTATCAGAGGCACTGTTTACAAAAATCTTCTCCCATACAGTTGGTTGCCTCTTTATTTTGTTGATTTTTTTTTTTTTTTTTTTTTTTTGCTGTGTAGAAGCTTTTAAGTTTCATATAGTCCCTTTCATTTATTTTAACTTTTACTTCCATTGCCTTTGGAGTCAAATTCGTAAAATTTTCTTTGAACCCAAGGTTCATAAGTTTAGTACTTATGTTTTCTTCTATGCAGTTTATTGTTTCAGGTCTCATGCTTAAGTGTTTGATCCATTTTGAATTAATTTTGGTCCATGGTGACAGATAGAAGTCCAGTTTCATTCGTTTTCACATGGCTATCCAATTCTCCCAGCACCATTTGTTGAAGAGGCTGTCTTTTCTCCATTGTATGTTTTCCGCTTCTTTGTCAAAAATTATGTGTCCATATTTATGTGGTTTTATTTCTGGGTTCTCATTTCTATTCCATTGATCTATGTGTCTGTTTTGTTTTTTTTTTTTTTGCTAATATCATGCTGTTTTGATTATTGTAGCCCTGTAGTACAAGCTAAAGTCAGGGAGTGTGATACCTCCAGTGTTGTTCTTTTTTCTTAAGATTGATTTGGCTATTCTGGGTCTTTTGTGGTTCCAAACAAATCTGATGATTTTTTTTTTCATTACACTCTTTCTTCTACAACTGTCAAAGGTCTGCAGTCTCCAGGCAGACATCAGCTGGTCTCTGTGTGCTCTGAGACTTTTGATGTGTAGCTCCAGGCCCTGCAATTGCACCAAAATAGAATCTATATTAACCTGATGAACAGTTACCCCAACGTATTGATTCCTTGAAACCCGGCCTAAGTCATCTCAAGTACCACACACAGCTCTATGAATAGCTGAGCCTCAGAGGATCTGGAAGGTGGCAGTCAACCTCATGGTGTCTTGGGCTTTTTGCAGAACTACCCCAGGTCCAGTACTGGTGGCAGATGTTCCAGTTCATCAGCGTAGGCTTTTCCTTGTGCCTCCCAATTTAGTATAGGCAGTGACCAATCAAAGATCATTTTCTAGATACTACCAGGTAGTCCCTGGCAGTCACAGGCAGAGGCTGACCTGAACCTGCTCTAAATCCCTTCCCAAAGGGCCTCAGAAACAACATAACTGGAGGTCAGCTTCAGACCACAGCATAACACCACCCAATTAGTCCCAGAAGTGGCAAACTCTAAAGATTGTCTCAGCAGGCACCAGAGCCCACTGAGGCAAATCCTCCTCCATGGAATAAGCCCCCTGCACATGAGTCTGTCAGTCATGGATGTGGCCAAACCCATAGCCAGTAAACCAGAAGGTCAATCCAACCCACTGTTGTGCCAACCGCAACCAAGGCACAACTATAACATTAGGGCACACACAAATCACACAGGGAATACCCCTGGAGCAGCTAACATAGGTGACCAAGGAGACTATGCCACAGGGTCACACAGAGCACCTACTACATAAGGCTGCCTGACTAAAACTGGGAGACATGGTAGATCTACCTAATACATAAAAAATAAACACAGAAGCACAGCCAAAATGGGTAAACAAAGAAATATGTCCCAAGTGAAAGAACAGGAGAAAACTCCAGATAAAGAACTAAATGATATGGAGGCAAACAACCTACCAGTTACAGAGTTCAAATCAATGGTTATAAAGATGCTCAAGGATCTTATTGAGAACTTCAACAAAGAGCAAGTATAAAAAGAGAATACAGAAATCATAAAATGGAACCAATCAGAAGTGAAGTTACAATAAGTAAAGTGAAAAATGCACTAGAAGAAATCACCAGCAGACTAGATAAAGAAGATTGAATCAGTGATTTGGAAGACAAAATAGAAGAAAGCACCCAATAGGAACAGCAAATAATAATAATAATAATAATAATAATAATAATTTTAAAAATGCAGATAGTTTAAGAGACCTATATAAAGACATCAAATGACACAACATTCGCATCACAGCAGTACCAGAAGGAGAAGAGAGACAGCAACGATTGAGAAACTATTTATAGAAATAATGACTGAAAACTTTCCTATGGTGGTGAAGAAAATAGTCATAAAAGCACAGAAAATCCAAACAAGATGATCCCAACCATGCCCACACGAAGATATATTATAATTAATATGGCAAAAGTTAAAGTCAAAGACAGAATTGTAAAGTAGCAAGAGAAAGGCAACTAGTTACTTACAAGGGAGCTCTCATAAGACTGTCAGCTAATTTCTCAACAATGACTATGCAGAAAAGGAGGGATTAGAAAAAAAAAATCAGAGTGATGAAAAGAAAGGACGTACAACCAACACTACTATACTTGGCAAGGCTATAATTTAAAATTGAAGGAGAGATAAAGAGCTGCACATACAAGCAAAAGCTAAAAGAGTTCATCATCACCAATCCAGTATTACAAGAAATCCTAAAAGTTCTTCTTTAAGAAAAAGAAGGTAAAAAATAAATAAATAAATAAATAAATAAATAAATAAATAAATAAATAAATGGAAATAAGTATGTATCTATTAATACACACTTTAAATGTAAATGGGTTAAATGTTCCAATCAAAAGATGCATGATAAGTAAACAAGACCCATACATATCCTGTCTAAAAGAGACCAACTTCAAAAAGACATGCAGAGACTGAAAATAAATAGATGGTAAAAGATATTTTATACAATGGAAATAAAAAATTCTGAGATAGCAATACTTATAAAATAGACAAAATAGACTTTAAAACAAAGGCTATAATAAGATTAAAAAGGATGTTATGTAACAATAAGGGAATCAATCCAACAAGAGGATATAACCCATGTGGACATTTATGGACCCAACATAGGAGTACCTAAATGTTAAAGCATTTTGACTTTTTCTCCCCATAAGGGGAGAAATCCACAGCAACACACTCATGATAGGGGACTTTAATACTCCATTGATTCCAATGGACAGATCTTCCAGAGAGAAAATCAATAAGGAAACAATGGCCTTAAATGACAACCTAGATGACATGGTTTTAATTGATATTTTTAGAGCATTTCACCCCAAAGCAGCACAACATACATTCTTTTCAGTGCACATGGAACATTTTCTAAAATAGACCACATGTTAGACCACAAAACAAGTCTCAATATACTGAAGAAGATTGAAACCATATCAAGCATCTTCTCTGACCACAATGGTATGAAACTAGAAATCAATTACAAGAAAAAAAAAAAAAACCTGAAAAACACACAAACGCATGTACATTAAATACCATGCTATTAAAAAATTAATTGGTCAATAATGAGTTCAAGGAAGAAATAAAAAGTTATCGTGTGAAAACAAAAACAAAAACAAAAAACAACAACCACAAAAGAAAACACAATGATCCCAAATCTATGGGGCACAGCAAATGAAGTTTTAAGAGGGAAATTCATAGCAATACAGACCTGCTTCAAGACAGAAAAAGAATATCAAACAAACAATCTAACCTTACATTAAAGGAACTAGAAAAAACACCAAATAAAGCCAAAAGTGAGTAGAAGGAAGGAAATATGAAAATCAGATTGGAAAAGGGATCAAATATATGGTGATGGAAGGAAAACTGACTCTGGAAGGTGAACACACAATGTGATATATAGATGATATATTACAGAATTGTACACCCGAAACCTAAGTAACTTTACTAACAATTGTCACCTAAATAAAATTTAATTAAAAAATCAGATTGAAAATAAACGAGCCTAAAAGAACAATACAAGGATCATTGAAACCAAGAACTGTTTTTTTGAAAAGATAAACTAAATTGATAAACCTTTAGCATGACTCATCAAGGAAAAAGAGAGAGGACCCAAATAAATAAAATCATGAATGTAAGAGAAGTGATAGCTGACAAGACTGAAATACAAAGGATTATGAGAAAATATATGAATAGTTATATTCCAATAAATTGAACAATCTGGAAGAAATGGATAAACTCCTAGAAGCATACAACCTTCCCAGGCTGGATCAGGAAAAACAGAAAATCTAAACCAACCAATTACTACTAATGAAATTGAATCAGTAATCAAAAAACTCCCAACAAACCAAAGTCCTGGACCAGATGGCTTCACACGTAAATTTTACCAAACATTCAAAGAATTAAGACCTTCTCAAACTATTGAAAAAATTCAGGAGGAGGGAAGTCTCCCAAGCTCCTTCTATGAGGCCACCTTTACCCTGATTCCAAAACTAAACAAAGACATTACAAAAAAACAAAAATTATAGGCTGATATCCCTGATGAACATAGAAGCAAAAAATCCTGAACAAAATATTAACAAACCTAATTCATAGTACATTAAAAATATAATACACCATGATCAAGTGGGATTTATTCCTGTGATGTAAGGTTGCTTCAATATCTGCAAATCAATTAATGTGATACACCATGTAAACAAAATGAAAGATAAAAATCTTTTGATAATATCAATAGATGAAGCATTTGACAAAATCCAGCATCACTTTATGATAAAAACTCTCAGCAAAGTATGAGTAGAAGGAACGTATCTTAACATAGTAAGGCCATATATGACAAACCCAGAGCATAATAAATGGGGAAAAGCTAAAAGCTTTTTCCTGAAGATCAGGAACAAGACAAGGATGTTTACTTTCATGACTTTTATTCAACATAGTATTGGAAGTCCTAATGACAGCAATCAGACAAAAGAAATAAAAGACATCCATATGCAAAAGGAAGAAGTAAAACTGTCATCATTTGGACTTGGCATGATACTATATATACAGAATCCCAAAGATTCTACCAAAAAACTAACAGAAATAACAAATGAATTTAGTAAAGTAGCAAGATACAAAATTAATGTTCAGAAATTGATTGCATTTTCATATACCAAAAACAAACTATCAGAATGAGAAATTAAGGAAACAATCCCATTTACAATTGCATAAAAAAATACATAGGAAATAATTGAACCAAGGAAGTGAAAGACCTGTCCTCAGAAAATTATAAGCCATTGAACAGAGAAATTGGAAAAGATAGAAATAAATGGAAGCATATACGACAATCATGGCTAGAAATAATTAATATAGTTAAAATGTCCATACTACTGAAAGCAGTCTATAAATTCAATACAATCCCTATCAAAATACCACTGGAATTTTTCACAGAACTACAACAAATCATACTGAAATTTATATGGAACCATAAAATACTCTGAATAGCAACGGCAATCTTGAGAAAGAACAACATTGAACGTTTCACACTACTTGACATCAGACTGTACTACAAGGCTATAGTGATCAAAAAAGTATGGTATGAGCATGAAAACTGACACACAGATCAGTGGAACAGAATAGAGAGCACAGAAATTAACCCATGCTTATATGGTCATTTAGTCCATTACACAGGAAGAAAGAATGTACAATAAAGTAAAGATACTGTATTCAGTAAATGGTGTTGGAAAAACTGGACAGATACATGCAAAAAAATGAAACTGGACCAGCTTCTTACACCAAATACAAGAATAAACTCAGAATGATTAAAGACTTAAATGTAAGACCTGAAACAATAAAACTCCTAGGAGAAAACATCAGCAGTAAACTCTCTGGCAGTACCCTTACTGATGTTTTTTTTCTGATATATCTCCTTGGGCAACAAAATCAAAAGAAAAATACAGAATGGAAATACATCAAACTGAAAAATTTTTGCATAGTAAAGGAAAACATCAACAAAATGAGAAGACACCCTAATAAATGGGAGAAGATATATGCCAATGATACATCTGATTAGGACTTAATTTCCGAAATTTATAAATAATTCATATGTCAACACCAAGACAAAAAATAATCTAATTACAATGGACAGGATACATAAATAGACATTTCTCCACAGATGGCCAATAGACATATGAAAAGATGCTCAAAATCACTAATCATCAGAGAAATGCAAATTAATACCACAATGAGATACCACCTCACTTCTGCCAGAATAGCCATCATTGATAAATCAACCAAAACAAGTGTTGGCAATGATGTTGAGAAAATGGAACCCTGGTACACTGTTAGTGGGATTACAAATTAGTGCAGCCATTATGGAAAACAGTATGGAGGTTCCTCAAAAAATTAAAAATAGAACTATTTTATGACCCAACAATTCCACTTCTGAGTATTTATGCAAAGAATTCCAAAACACTAATTTGAAAAGATATATGCACCCCTATGTTCATTGAACCACTACTTACACTGGACAAGATATGGAAGCAACCAAAACACCCATCCATAGATGACTGGATAAAGAAAAGGTGTTACATATGTACTATATAATATTACTCTGCCATAAAAAGAATGAAATATTACCAATTTTTGGTACACAAATGGACCTAGAGTATATTATACTAAATGAAATAAGTCAGACAGAGGAAGACAAATACCATATGATTGATCCCATTTATATGTGGAATCTAAAGAACAAAATAAATGAGCAACCAAAACAGAAACAGACTCACAGACACAGAGAACAAACTGATGGTTATAGATGGGAGTGGTGTTGGAAGGCTGGGTGAAAAAGGTGAAGGGATTACAAAGTACAAATTGGTAGTTACAAAAAAGTCACAGAGATGTAAAGTATGGTATGGGAATCTAGTCAATAATGTTTTTTAAACTATGTATAGTGCCAGGTGGGTACTAGACTTATTGGGAGGATCACTTGATAAATTATATAAATGTGTAACCATTATGCTCTGCACCTGAAACTAATACAAAATAACATAGAATTTCAAATTTAATTGAAACACTAGTCATGATGATGCAAATTACAGCATAGGTATATAGTCAATAATATTGTAATAACTACATACTGTGTCAGATAGGTAACAGACTTTTTGGGGTCACCAC
Source organism: Rhinolophus hipposideros (assembly GCF_964194185.1). Taxonomy (NCBI): domain Eukaryota; kingdom Metazoa; phylum Chordata; class Mammalia; order Chiroptera; family Rhinolophidae; genus Rhinolophus; species Rhinolophus hipposideros. The sequence continues at coordinate 71,250,274 of NC_138046.1, read as the reverse complement.
TTTGTGGAATTAGGTGTATAAGTGTCTAATCACTGTTGTTTTGTACACATGAAACTAATGTAACATTGAATGTCAACCATAATTAAAAATATTTTTTAAAAAAACTAAAAAAGTAACACATTTATTCTATGCAGAGAATTAAAATATGTGGAATACAGAGGATGACCGGGAAACTACATTAGGTCAGTATTGGCCCCTCTGAGGTTACATTTACCATGATGACTGAATTATAAGTGTGTTCCATGCAGAAGGAAGAGCTGACCGTACACCTTAAAAAGGATGCAGAAATAAACCCACATAAATATGGACAGATAATTTTTGACAAAGAAACCAAAAACATACAATTGAGAAAAGCCTCTTCAATAAATGGTGCTGGGAGAATTGAAAAGCCACATGCAAATGAATGAAACTAGACTGCTGTCTGTCACCATGAACTAAAATCAAATCAAAATGAACCAAAGACCTAAACATTAGACCTGAAACAATAAACTCCATAGAAGAAAATATAGGTACTAAACTATGGACCTTGGGTTCAAAGAAAATTTTATGAATTTGATCTCAAAATCAAGGGAAGTGAAAGCTAAAATAAATGAATGGGACTATATCAAACTAAAAAGCTCTGCACAATGAAAGAAATCAGTGACAAAATAAAGAGGCAACCAACCAAATGGGAGAAGATTTTTGCTAACAATGTCTCTGATAAGGGGCTAATATCCAAAATATATAAGAAACTCATGACTCGACAACAAAAAAACAAACAATCCACTTAAAAAATGGGCAGAGGACCTGAAGAAACATTTATTCAAAGAGGACATACAAATGGCAAATAGACATATGAAAAAATACTCAACATCACTAATCATCAGAGAAATGAAAAAAAAACCCACAATGAGATATCACCTCACCCCAGTCAGAATGGTTATTATCAACAAGACAAATAGTGACAAGTGTTGGAGAGGCTGTGGAGAAAAGGGAACACTCATACACTGTTGATGGAAAAACAGATTGGTGTAGCCACTATGGAAGGCAGTGTGGAGTTTTCTCAAAAAATTAAGAATAAAATTAACATATGACCCAGCAATCTATCTCCTGGATATCTACCCCCAAAATCTGAAAACATTTATCCATAAAGACATATGTGCTCCAATGTTTATTTCAGCTTTATTTGCAGTGGCCAACACATGGAAAGAACCAAAGTGTCGTTCAATAGATGAATAGATAAAGTAGTTGTGATATATATATATATATATATATATATATATATATATATATATATGTATATATATATATATATATATATATTTATATATATATATATGTGTGTGTGTGTGTGTGTGTGTATATATATATACACACACACACACACACACACACACACACACACACACACAATGGAAAACTATTCTGCCGTAAGAAAAGATGAAATAGGACCACTTGTGACAACATGGATGGATCTTGAGATTATAATGCTAAGCGAAATAAGATAGAAAAACTCGAGAACCGTGTGATTTCACTGATATGTAGTATATAAAACTGAAAACAACAAAAGAACAAAACAAACAATTGAAGAAACAAAAACTCCTAGACACAAACAATAGTTTAGTGGTTACCAAAGGGTAATGGGGGAGGTGGGTTATAGATGAGTGTAAAGGGGGTCAAATATATGGTGATGGAAAGAGAAGTGACTCTGGGTGGTGAACACAAAGTATGATAGATATATAGATGATGTAATACAGAATCGTACACCTGAAATCTATATAACTTTACTAACAATGGTTACCCCAATAAACTTTACTTAAAAAAAAGAAAGAAGGATGCAGAATTGACATATTGGAGGAACAGAAAGAAGATTGGTGTCATAGCCCACAATAAATGATAGCAAGTGTAGTCTGAGACAAGGGCAGAGTTTGGCACTTGCCAGATCATATAGGGCTTTTGTGAGTAAGCCATAGTAGGTACTTTGGATTTTACTGAATTGTAATATCATTTTAGAATGATATAGTCAGATACACATTTTCTATAAGATTGTTTTCGCTGCTTTTTGGAGAATACATTATAACGAGTTATAAGTAAATATGGAGTGACAAATAAGGAGGCTATTGTAGTAGTTAAATGAGATATGATGGTGGCTTGGACTACACTGGTGATGGCTGATATGGAGAGACACTGGGTAAAAGGTAGAGGTAGAGTGGACAGGACTTCCTAACAGATTATATAGATTTGAGGTGCATACTGATGTTTTGTTTGTTTGTTTTTTGTTTTCAAATCTGAACTCACAGAGTTCACTGTATAATCCCTCAGGTTTCACAAAGGGCTACCTCTCTATATCAATTAATTTTATGACCTAAATTGTTCAAAATGTGAAAACTTTAGCTTTCTAGTTATTACTAGTGTGTGATAACATTTACTTATGGTTTTTAGTAGCAAGAAAGAATACTCTAACCATAGCTATGTCAGGTCTATAAATATTCAAAAATCAGATTTCTTAAAATTCGGAAAGATAAGCAATTATCTTTGTAGGGACTTCTAAAAGGCACTTGGCTTATATAGGCTAATAATGAAATTCTGACCATAAATATGAGGCATCTTAATAAGAAAATAATTTCATGGATCTGGGGCAGAGAAGTGGATACTGGAACAGACAGCACCTAAAACCAAGTAGCTGGGCTGCTTTTTCCTGCTTGGTCAAAATACACCTACCAGAGTTTTTAGCTCATTACTCCCTCTCCCTTCTGTTAATTGCAATATATTTTTAAAAGGGCTGAAGTGAAGAGATTTATTTTTAAATTTGAATGTTCTTAAGGTGAGTTTTTTAAATGATTCCTTTGTGTATAGGGATATGCTATTGTGAAAATATGGCTTGAAAAAGATGTTCTTCGTGTATTGTTTGTTTATTGAAAATTTTGCTGTTTCCTATTTTCCCCACTGCTAAGTACAATGCCGTGCATAGTAGGCACTCAATGTAACTTGAAAACCTGACCCTACCGTTTGCCTTCTTTATTGTTTTCCCAAGACAGGCAAAGTGAGTAGTTTGAGACTTGTAGAAGACACATAGGCTTAGGGAAAACCAAAAGGTATCAAATCTTTGTAAAGTGTACTTCACTAAGCGAATAAACAGACCCAGTTTTGTTTTTTGTTGTCATTTTGTTTGCTTGTTTTAGCTTTATTTACTTACCTCTTGAAGCTCTTTCTTACTAGGTAGATTCAGCATTCTTAAGTCATTTGGGGATGGTCTAATGAAAATTAAAAGTATTTTAAATGCCATTTTAAAAATATATTGAAATATAGAGCTAGGACATAAACTACAAACCTTGTTAATAATGGATTAACAAATGACACACTAGGTTTTAGGTACATTAAAACAAACAAAAAAAGAATGTGTTCCTGCCAACTCTTTCAAATAAAAGATCTCTATATAGCAGTCATACAATTGTAAGTGTAAATAAGAATGCTAGGAAAGGCACAAATATTTACAAGTTTATACTCATTGGGAGAATTTGGGGGAAGAATGAAGTTTGTCATGTCTGAAATTATAAAAATCTTTAGCTCAAACTTTGTTCCTATGAATAAATAAAAATATAAATGTTTTCCTTTCCCTTTGGTTTAATTTCAAAATACAAATATTATAGTTTATACTTTTTTAGATAGTTTAATGATTTCTGCCTAATGATGTGGAGGAAACAAGCTTAAACATATACCTTTTTACTAATTTTGTTTTTTATTTATGGGCTATTTTAAAGTAAGTGGCCTACCTTATCACTTCTCTATTAATATTATTATAGAGATAAGTTGATTTATTTCATTGTCAGGCCAGATATTGGATCTATTTTTCTAAGATATGCTTAAAACATGCACTATAAGTATTAATGGCAATTGAAACAATTATCATTACAATAATGGAATCATTTCTTGCCCCAAGTACTGGAAAATCTTGTTAGGAGTAGATTTATTTCTGTTCATATAAATGAGCTAGAACTAATGTAGACCATTGTTTTTATTCCATAAAGAATAAGGTGCCATCTGGTGAATTATCCTGTCATTACTTAGAGATAGGCCAACGTGACCAAATAAAGAGAAAAGTGAAGTCATAGCTAGATAACCTGTTATTCTCTAATTAGGACTTAACAAGACAAATTAATGGCTCAAAATAGTCCTTTTTCAGAATCTGCATACCAAAGATTACTTGGCTGTATCCAGATAAAAGTGAGGTGATTATCTTAGGCATTGAAGACAGGTTACAATCTAGTTCATTTAATTTAAACAAAATATTTAACATTCTCTGGTCACTTGAATGTCCCTGTTGTCTTTGGCTTATTCATCCACTTTCTGACCTCAACTTCTCCTACTTACTTGCTTGTGAAACCCAGGCATTATTTTAATATATTGATTCTTACTCTTAGAATCCTTTTGTCTAATGCACAGAACACTGGATCAGGTTTCAAAGGGTATGAGGATCTATTCCTCACGGTTCTATTTATCATCCATGTAAAGTTAGGCAATTCAAAAGATCTCTTTGAAGTGTGATTCTTTCATTTATATCATGGGGATAATACCACCTCTCCTAATCAAAAAAGCATTTCTGTGAGAATCAATTTAAATGATGTATGCCAAGTGCTAGATAAGCTGTAAAAAACAATGAAAATATAATATGATGTAATAAAAAAGTAATGATCATTGCAAAGTCAAGTGTATACATCTCTGAGAATGTTCATAATTTTCCAAATGTATAAATGCTCAAATATATATGCAGTTATTCATAATTAAATTCATTAATAGGTTAACAATCATGTATAAATAATAAATGCATGTGATTGATATTTCTATTCTTAATCATATGATCACATATTTAACAAATGAAGACTATTTTTATTAAGTATTATTAGCATGTTAAAATATTTTTTATTTTATAGCCACACAAACTATGTTTTTGAGCTTGAGTTTGCTGCTTCACTTATAAAGAGGACAGGAGATGATATTTGTCTAACAAATAATTCTGGTATTTAACACCGTTCTTGGAGCACAGAAAGTGTTCAACAAATTTTTATGATTACTATTATTACTGTTTTCATAATCTCAAACAACTTTTACACAACTCCAAAAGGAGTTTTTATTATCCCCATTTTAATGAAAACATTAAAGTTTAATAAGTCATTTTCCTGAGGTTATATAGCTTAACATCCTTATAATGTGTGGTAAACACATAATTAATATGAGTAATCTGAATAAACAAACTCCTTGAGAAAAAATATCATTACAGCCATGGTAGACATATTAATTCAAAAATGAAGGATATTTACTGGATTGTAGATATGAGACAAACTTAGTTTTTGAGTGAGTGTGGAGTAAATGCCCTTATTGCTGTGACTATAGGGCACCTGAATAACTGATCGATTTTATATAGACCAGAAATAGTTAAGCTATTTTGAGAAATAGTTGATAGGTCAAATCTAGTAAAAGTTGAATGCATTTTCCATGTAGATACAGCTTTATCTAGAAAATCAGAAAAACAGACCATTGCATGTTCTATATTGTCATGTATAGCCATAGAACCAGTGATTAAATTATTTTCTTTTAAAATTTGTTTCTGTGTTATTGGAAACACAAAGCTGATTAGCAAATATATAACAGAAAAGGATGCTCAAGTGTTTTTCTCTAGCAAGGCTGTATACTCTTAATAGACAGGAAAATTTAAAATACTTTTACATGCTCCAAAGTTTGGTATTCACTAATGCATTCATTCATTCATTCATTCATTCATTCATTCATTCTTTCATTCAACACATTTTCTTTACTACTAAATGCTAAGTATTGGAGGTGCTCAACAAATGGGAATGGAAGGGGGAGAAGATCAACTGTATCATATATGCATTCTTATTTTTCCAAATATATAAATAAGCATATACATCTGCATATCATAATATGATTTCATATGATTACACATTTAAAAAATTCTTTGGAATTTTATAGGTCAAAATAAATATAGAGTAGTTAAACTTTGCAAAATATGCAAAATCTGGATGTCAAATCATTTAGCATCTAGGAATAGGAGCAAAATGGATATCTGAAATACAAACCCATGGTACCCACTAGGTCTACCATAACCACAAGCGAGTTTTCTGTAAAATATTCTGCCTCAGCCATGCAATGCACTCAGAAAGACTACATCAATAATATTCTATGTACTTCTATTCCAAAAATCTTTGAGATTAATTTCAGTCTCTCCAGTGATTTGACAAGTCAGAAATTCAAATAAATGAAACCCAATGATCAACTTTTCATTATAACATATTTTTATTTTATTTAATTACTTAATTACTTAATTAATTTATTTTAATTTATTTTTTAAGGAGGGTATAGCTCACAGTGGCCCATGCAGGGGTCGAACCGGCAATTTTGGTGCTATCAGCACCATGCTCTAACCAACTGAGCTAACTGGCCACCCCTATAATATACTTTTAAATGATTACTTCTTATGCCACTTCTAAACTTTTAACAACATTCTAGCTGAACAGATTTTTGGATTAATCTCAAACCCTTTTATGAGAAAAGCAAAAAAGGGCCAAAATAATTTATATATAAAAATAATGATGATGCACCTTCTAAAACATTTCCTTTGATAATACCATATTTTGCCATGTAAAATGTGCTCCTATGTATAATGCATGCCCACATTTTGGGCCAAAACTTTCAGAGAAAAAATTCTTTCATTTCAATTTTTTAATTCAAAATTTTGTTTACATTTAGGTACTTATTTTTTGCACTATAAAGGAATTTTTTATTTTTATTTTTTAAAGTTTATTCGGGTGACGATGGTTAGTAAAGTTACATAGGTTTCAAGTGTACATTTCTGTATTACATCACCTATATATTGCATTGTGTGTTCGCCATCCAGAGTCAGTTCTCCTTCTATCACCATATATTTGATCCTGTTCACTGTCATTTATCTCCCCCGCCTCCCTTGTCCTTTGGTAATCACTAAACTATTGTCTGTGTCTATGAGATTTTGTTTATTTGTTTGTCTTGTTCCTTTGTTGCTTTTAATTTTATATTTCACATATCAGTGAAATCATATCGTTCTTGAGTTTTTCTGTTTGATTTATTTCGCTTAGCATAATGATCTCAAGATCCATCCATGTTGTCACAAATGACATTATTTCATGTTTTCTTATGGCAGAATAGTATTCCATTGTGTATATATGCCACGTCTTCTTTAACCAGTTATCTACCGAAGGACACTTTGGTTATTTCCATGTCTTGGCCACTGTAAATACAGCTGCAATGAACGTAGGACCACATATATCTTTATAGATAAATGTTTTCAGATTTTTGGTATATAGTAGCATTTATTTTTTAACATATGATAGTACAAAATATTTTATGTAACAAATAATTACAAAACACAAGAACAAATACAAGGTACAAGAAATTTTATGTACCAGTAAGAAATTTATGATATTTATGCATTATAGAAGGCCAAGAACTCTTCATTTTTGCAAGTTTGTCGTAAGTTCAACAAAACCGATTATCATATTCCAGGGTATTATTTTGTGTACAGATATCATTATTGATTTCTGGAGTTATATTTTTAACTCACAAGCACAAATAAAAGAATTAAAAACATTTATATAGATATGGAATTAGTACTACTCATGTATAATGTGCATCCATATTTTTCCCTCACAAATGTGGGCCATAAAGTGTTCATTATACATGGCGAAATATTCTACATTATGCTTCAGTAGAAAAGTAATCATTAACTAATGCAATCAATGGGAATTAATTTGGGGCTCACATTTTTGGTTAATGATTACTTTTCTACTGAAGCATAATGTAATGGCTGTGTGCGATGTCAGAGGGATAGTGGATGGGGAAGCGGGTTTGACACAGTGTGAGGGATATAAATGATAAACGTCTAAGTATTACTTTGTTTTGTGCACCTGAAACTAATAAAAGAAAGAAAAATCGACAAAAAAATAAAATAAAATAAAATGAATACTAAGTAGAAAAAAATGCATGGTTAAAAGATCAATAATTAAAAGAAAGATAAAGAAATGAAGAAAAGAAGGAAGGAAGGAAGGAAGGAAGGAAGGAAGGAAGGAAGGAAGGAAGGAAGGGAAGAAAACAAAACCACTTGGAAATAGGATGATGGATGTTTCAGTAAAGATATAATATTACATTTGAAGTCCTAGTGAGATTTCAACAAGTTTTGCATGGTAAATTCCATTAATAAGCTGGCCTTTTCCCAAAGATGTGTGTCCCTCTCATCTGTCATGGTGTCCTCAGTATAAGAAAACCTGACCTCATCTGCTAAATCATAGCTCAAAATTTCTAATTGCTTCCTTTTTGCTCATTAGCAACAAAATGGTTTAGATAAAATCATAACTTTAAATACACTGATGCTGATAATGAATAGAAAAACATTTAAAGGAGAAAAGGCATAACTACATTCTTCCAAGAAAATATCGAATTGATGTTTAAAATCGGTATCATTTATCTTATCTTACCAAATAGTATGTGAATTCTAAAAAGAGGATTTGTTTATTCTATTAATTTGCATAACCACCATACCTTGTACATAGTAGTATTTGTGATTTAAATAAATTAATTTTAATAATGTTGTATATTCTAAACTCATTCAGAACTAGTTACAGGTTATTGGCCAATCGTTCACAATCTGTTTTGTTTCTGTGTAATGAAAATATACAATGTACTACCATCAATAACAATTGCTCAGTAGATAGTGATTTGCATGCATAAAAGGTGAAGAGTAAGGGCAGGGCAGCGCAGGGACTGTGTGTATGCACTTAATAATCTGGGGAAGTAGGAATTATGTAGTATGTAGTTGGAAAAGAATTCTTTCCAAATGTTTCTGACATATTTCCTCACATCTCCTCTCTTTGTATCAATTTCAGAATCATCACTGTACCTATTTGTCCATTTTACCAAAGATTAAACTAAGATAATAGCCAACAAAATTTCCATTACATTAACTTGAAGGTTTAAAATAAAACATAGTAGGTTATGTGAGGATTTAAATAAAGAACCAAGTCAGGGAAGTATGGAATCAGTAGGAGGGGAGAAAAAAATCATCAGACTTGGGCCCGTTTCTCAGGCTGTGGCTTTGAAAGACCTGAAGAGATAGAGAAAGTCCAAATATCAAGAAAACCAAAGTTAAACTTTTCATTTAGGCAGATTTATCTCTTCATAAGCAGAGAAAAAATAGAAAGCTAATTCCTGAAAATATCATGCCTCAAACACACTGAATAGTCAGGGTAGAATAGATATCCTGCATGAATAGAGTTTATTGATTCAGAGAGGAGTGTTGGCGTGCCTGCAGGAGGCAGGTTTGTATACTGGATGATGTTAGGCTGAGGGCAGACAATACTTAATAACACAGATTGGAGCAGTTCATTTCCCATGGGCCAAACAATGATAAAACTGCACTATAACTTGTTTTTAGATGCAATATTCAGTAACATAGTAACAGTATTATGTACAATGTTTAACTTTTTTCCTTCATTCAATTAATGGACTAAAAATTCACTTTTTTGCTACACATTATTTTCATACGTCAATTCTGTGGAACTTGTGAGGGCTACAAATCTTTTTATTAGTATGGACACTTTAATTTTCCTACTTCTTACCCTTTTTAATTTTAAAAATAAGGGCAAATCATAATAAAATATTCAAATAACTCCAAAAGTATTCTCTATAGACAAAGGTAGCAAGGCTTCCCAAACTTAACTAAACCTTTGGATGGAAGCTAATATATAAATGTCTCAATCTGATATATAAAAAAAGTTTAATGATCATTTATTACACATGAGTGTGCAGGGTATTTGAAAGTTAGATTCATGGAAGTTGAAGTATGTCTATAGAAAAATACATAAAATACATGCAGTACACGCTTAAAGTAATATTTCCAAAATGGTATTTCTCATGAGACTAGTATTTTGTTTAGTTTTGTACTGTTTAGTTCTTTGTTGTTAGCAAAATATTAATACAAAGTGCAAGAGAAAAGTATTTCCATAGTTAAGTAAGTTTGACCAGAGTCATGATACATATTACCATAATAAAAACTTTTAGAAATCTTGCAGTAAAGAAATGTCTTTATCTTTGAAACACTACTTCCTCAAATTCCTTGATCATAGAACACTGTTTAACAGAAACCATCTGTGACTGACATTGATGGAGAAGTACCCAAGAGTAATACTCTCATCTCCGTTTTTATATAATGACAGAAGACTATTTTTTATTAGCAAGACGGTAAATGTCAATTATCACTTTTTCCAGGTTTCCTTGTAACTAAGGCATGAGCTAATGGGTGTGGCCAAATTGTGTCCAATGGAATATGAAGTGAAGTATTCTGGTGGCTTCAGAGAGACATTTGTATCTCTAACAAACACAGACACAGAAAATCAATCTCTTTCAATTGTCATGTTCATGTCTACATGTGACATCTGGGATTTCTGCAGTCATTTTGTGATTATTAAAGGAAATATAATTGTTGTATGGAAGATGGCAGAACAGAGTTGGAAAGAACTTGGGTCTCTCATATCATTGAGTTCCTTAATTAACCATATTAGGAGTTGCCTACCTCAAGAATTCTTGTTAAATGTGATATGTGTTTTTGTTTGTTAAAGTCAATTATTTGAGTTAGTTAATACCTATAGCCTAAAGCACTCTAACATATACACCTATTAGTCTGAGGGACACTTGTGTTGCCCAAACATACTTTGGGATATTGGCTAGAGAGAATTTTAAGGAAGACATGACACTTTCCATCATTATGTGCATTTTGGCTGTTTACTGTATACTAAGGTAAATTTTATGTAAAAATTTAGTGTTTTATAAAAAGACAGCTAAAAATGACTTGTCATTAAGATTGCTTTAAGGAAAAAAATAATGAAGGCATACAAAACTTATCCCTATAGGTAAAATGAAGGAAATGAAGTGAATAAAACAAATTTACTTTCTAAGATTTCTATGGGAAAATGTTAGTGTAAATCCATTAACTATAAGAATATGGTTAGATATAAAAGGTGAAAAATCATATGAAATACTTGGTATGAAAAATATATCTAGTTTATTGAACATAAAATGGTAAATGAATGAATTCATATTCCAGAAATTAAATAAAGTGATCCTCTGAAAAAGAATATTTAATAAGATATATGTTTTAATTTTCACACTAGACACAAGAAAAAAAATCAACTAAAAATACAAAACCATATAGGTATTAGAAGAAAACATGTGTGAATTCTTCTATAAATTGGGTATAGAGAATTTCTATTTTTAGGACTCAAAACGGATCGTTTGTGAGAGGAACTGAGGGAAATTAGGAGGAATTTGAAGACAACTACGGTATTATACTGGGGTGTTGTAGGGTGTTATATTAGCTGGTTGAAATTGTGTTATAAGAACATTTATTTTGAGACCTATATTGTGGGAAACGGAATGTGAAAGAATAATGGGAAAAACGGGATGATGAAAATGAGAAAAATAATGAGAAATGGAATGAAAGAGGAAAACAATGAAGGAGAGATGAGAAAATGTAATTAAATTTGACATATGAATACATACTATTTGGAAAACCCTATGCTAGGTGTACAGATAATTAAAAATGCAAAGTCATAGCGCCTGCAACCCAAGGGCATTCACTATACTGCAGGAGACCAGAACACAGTATAATTTTAAAGGCAGACTTGATAATTTAGTGAGAATGGGTAAGGGAGGGATTAAGTTATCAGAGAAATAATTCTTGGAAGGTTTGGGGGTTTTGATGGACTGTTAGGGCCGCAAAGGAACTTATGGATCCAGGGAGAAAACTGGGGTATCTTTTTTTTTCTTAAGCAAAGACAGAGAAACAGGAAAGTAGAGAATATTTTTGGAAAATGGCAAAATGATCAATATGTCAGAAAGACTGCTAAAAAGAGAAGCAGGGTTAGATATGGGGGGACGTAAATCTGGAAATGCAGATAGCCTATATATGGACATAACAATAGTATTAGAAAAAATAAGACCCTGGAATGGAGAAAGTCCTCTAAATTATGACTCAGAAGTTTCACTTGCACACCATATATATTCCACATTTCTATAACTAAAGAAGTAATCACCATGGTAAGTCCAGCAACCATCTAACATCATGACAGAATAAATATTTAGAATTAATAATCTAACAAACGAAATAAAAGTATAAAAAGTAGGTAATCTTTTAGTTCTGCTCTGATTATTATTTCCTTCCTTCTGCTAACTTTTGATTTCATTTGTTCTTCTTTTTCTAGTTCTACAAAGTGTAATGTTAGATTATTTATCTGGGATTTTTCTTCTTTCTTGAGATAGGCCTGTAATTGTAAAATGTTTCACTTTTTAGTTTTTTTTTATTTTTTTAATTAAAGTTTATTGGAGTGACAATTGTTAGTAACGTTACATAGATTTCACTTGTACAATTCTGTATTACATCATCTATAAATCTCATTGGGTGTTCACCACCCAAAGTCAGTTTTCCTTTCATCACCATATATTAGATCCCCTTTACCCTCATCTACCACCCCCTTTCCCCCTTAGCCGCTGGTAACCACTAAACTAATGTCTGTGTATATGAGTTTTTGTTTCTCATTAGTTTGTCTTGTTCTTTTGTTGTTTCTGGTTTATGTATCACATATCAGTGGAATCATATGGTTCTCTGCTTTTTCTGTCTGACTAATTTTGCTTATCATTATGTTCTCAAGATCCATCCATGTTGTCACAAATGGTCCTATATCATCTTTTCTTACCGTCAAATAGTACTCCATTGCGTACTATGGTTGAATAGTACTCCACTGTGCACAACTTCTTTATCTATTCATCTATCAAAGTTTATTTTGGTTGTTTCCATGTCTTGGCCACTGCAAAGAAAGCTGCAATGAACATTGGAGCACACGTGTCTTTATGGATAAATGTTTTCAGATTTTTGGGGTAGACACCTAGGAGTGGGATTGCTGTGTCATACGGTAGTTCTATTTGTAATTTTTTAAGGAACCTCCACACTGCCTTCCATAACGGCTGCACCAGTCTGCATCCCCACCAACAGTTTATGAGGGTTCCTTTTTCTCCACAGCCTCTCCAACACTTATTATTATTTGTCTTGTGAATAGCCATTCTAACTGGGGTGACATGATATCTCATTGTGATTTTTATTTGCATTACTCTGATGATTAGTGATGTTGAGCATTTTTTTTCATATGTCTATTTGCCATTTGTATGTCCTCTTTGGAGAAATGTCTCTTCAGGTCCTCTGCCCATTTTTCAATTGGGTTTTTGTTCTTGTTGTTGTCGAGTTTCATGAGTTCCTTGTATATTTTGGATATTAGCCCCTTATCGGAGGCACTGCTTGCAAAAATCTTCTCCCATTCAGTTGGTTGACTCTTTATTTTATCGATGGTTTCTTTTGCTGTGCAGATGGTTTTTAGTTTGATATAGTCGCATTCATTTATTTCAGGTTTTACTTCCTTCTTCTTAATCAAATTCATAAACTGCTCTGTGAACCCAAAGTCCATACGATTAGTACCTATGTTTTCTTCTATGCAGTTTATTGTTTCAGGTCTTATGCTTAAGTCTTTGATCCATTTTGAATTAATTTTGGCACATGGTGACAGACAGAAGTCCAGTTTCATTCCTTTGCACGTGGCTTTCCAATTTTCCCAGCACCATTTATTGAACACGCTTGTCTTTATCCATTGTATGTTTTTTGCTACTTTGTCAAAAATTATCTGTCCATATTTATGTAGTTTTATTTCTCAGTTCTCAATTCTATTCCATTGGTCTATGTGTCTGTTTTTCTGCTAATACCATGCTGTTTTAATTATTGTTGCACTGTAGTACAAGCTAAATTCAGGGGGTGTGATACCTCCAGCATTGTTCTTTTTTCTTAGGATTGCTTTGGCTATTCGGGGTCTTTTGTGGTTCCAAAAAAATCTGATGATTTTTTGTTCTATTTCTTTTAAAAAATGTCATTGGGATTTTGATGGGGATTGCATTAAATCTGTATATTGCTTCGGGTAAAATGGCCATTTTAACTATGTTGATTCTTCCAGTCCATGAAAACGGAATGTCTGTCCATTTCTTTGTGTCTTCTTCAATTTCTTTGAAAAATGTTTTGTATTCAGCATGTAGGTCTTTCACATCCTTGGTTAAGTTTATTCCTAGGTATTTTATTCTTTTTGCTGCAATTGCAAAAGGAATTGCTTTTTAAATTTCGTTTTCTGAGATTTCATTGTTAGTATATAGGAATGCAAAGGACTTTTGTTTGTTAATTTTGTAGCTGGCAACTTTACTGTATTCATTGATTGTTTCTAATAGCTTTTTGGTGGAGTCTTCAGGGTTGTCTATGGATAGCAACATGTCATCTGCAAAGAGTGACAATTTAACTTGTTCATTTCCAATTTGGATGCTTTTATTTCTTTCTCTTGCCTGATTGCTCTGGCAAGGACTTCCAACACTTTGTTGAAAAGCAGAAGTGAAAGGTAAGAGCCCTGCCGTGTTCCTGAACGTAGAGCAAAGGACTTCAGGTTTTCAACGTTAATTATGAGATTAGCAGAGGGTTTGTCATATATGGCTTTTACTATGTTAAAGTATTTTCCTTGTATACCTACTTTATTAAGTGTTTTAATCATAAATTGATGTTGTATCTCTTCAAATGCTTTTTCTGCACCAATTGATATAATCGTATGGTTTTTGTCCTTTATTTTGTTTATGTGATATATCACATTGACAGATTTGCGTATATTGAACCATTGTTGTGCCCCGATGATGAAAACCACTTGGTCATGATGAATAATCTTTTTAATGCATTGTTGTATTCGATTTGCTAGAATTTTGTTTAGGATTTTTGCATCTGTATTCATTAGAGATATTGGTCTGTAGTTTTCTTTATTTGTGTTGTCCTTACCAGGTTTTGATATCAGGGTAATGTTGGCCTCATAAAATGAGTTAGGGAGTACTGACTCTTCTTCAATTTTTTGGAAGAGTTTGAGCAGGATTGGTATTTGATCCTCTTTGAAGGTTTGGTAGAATTCACTAGTGAAGCCATCTGGCCCCGGATTTTTGCTTTTGGGAAGGTTTTGAATGACTGACTGAATTTCGTTTCTGGTGATCGGTCTGTTTACATTTTCCAGTTCTTCATGGTTCAGCCTACGAAGAGTATATTTCTAAGAACTTGTCCATTTCTTCTAGGTTATTGAATTTGGCGGCATATTGTCCTTCATAGTATTCTTAGATGATCCTTTATATTTCTTCTCCTTTTACATTTCTGATTTTGTTTACTAGTGTCTTCTCTCTTTTTATCTTAGTGAGCCTAGCCAAGGGTTTGTCAATATTGTTAATTTATTCAAAGAACCAGCTCTTTGTCAGATTAATTTTTTCCATTGTCTTTTTGTTCTCTGTTTCATTTAGTTATGCTTGATTTTTATTGTTTTCTTTTTTTCTGCTGATGTAGGATTTCATTTGTACTTTTTCTAGTTCTTTAAGGTGTAACGTAAGGTTACTTATTTGGGATTTTTGTTGTTTCTTGAGATAGGCCTGTAATGACATAAATTGCCCTCTTAAAACTGCTTTCACTGCATTCCAAAAATTTTGGTGGGATGTATTTTCATTGTCATTTGTTTCTATGTATCTTTTGATCTCTCCTTTAATTTCTTTTTTCACCCGGTCGTTCTTTAAAAGTATGTTGTTTAATCTCCATGTATTTGTTTTTTTTTTCCTGCTTTCTTTTTGCAGTTGATAACCAATTTCAAAGCCTTGTGATCAGAGAAAATGCTTGGTGTGAGTTCAATCTTCTTAAATTGCTGAGGCTGATTTTATGTCCCAATATATGGTCTATCCTTCAGAATGTTCCATGTACACTTGAAAAGAATGCATAGTCTGATGTTTTAGGATGAAGTGCTCTATATATGTCAATTATGTCCATTTCATCTAATGTGTCATTGAGGGCTGCTGTTTCGTTATTTATTTTCTGTATGGATGATTTTTCCATAGCTGTCAATGGTGTATTTAGGTCCCCTAATGTAATTGTGTTTTGGTCAATTACTCCCATTAGTTCTGTTAGTAGTTGCTTGGTATATTTCGATGCTCCCTGATTGGGGGCATAAATATCGATGAGTGTTATGTCTCCTTGTTGTATAGTCCCCTTTAACATTATGAAATGTCCGTCTGTGTCTCTTGTTACCTTTTTCATCCTGAAGTCTGTTTCTTCTGATATCAGTATAGCTACACCTGATTTCCTATGGATACCATTTACTTAGAGTGTCAATTTCCACCCTTTCACTTTGAGTCTGTCCTTTTCCTTGTAGCTGAGATGTGTCTCTTGGAGACAGCATATGGTTGGGTTTAGTTTTTTGATCCAATCTGCTACTCTGTGCCTTTTTATTGGTGAGCTCAGTCCATTTACATTGAGGGTGAATACTGATATGCGAGGATTTCCTACAATTCTATTTTCAGTTTTCTGGTAAGACTGTGTCTCCATTGTTTCTTTGCCTTTTTGTTGATTTGTTGTTGTCCATTATTTCTGTGTGGTGGTGTTCTATGATGTTTCCTTTTTTTTTTTTTTTGTATTACAGTATAAATTTCAATTCTGGATTTTTTTGAGTGTTTACTCTTATGTTTATGTGAAAGGAAGTTTGATATTTAGAGTATTCCATTTTCTTCAGCATGCCTACTTTCTCCATTCCCATATTCCGGTTCAGGCATTTAATCTCCCCCTTTTTATGTTTTGGTTGCCACAAGTTGTCCCTGTTTATGGTGGTCCAATAGCCTCCTTTAGTATTTTTTGTAGTGCAGGTCATGTATTAGAAAATTCCCTCAGCTTCTGTATGTCTGGAAAGGTCTTTATTCCTCCTTCATATCTAAAGGATATCTTTGCTGCATATATTATTTTAGGCTCACAATTTCTCTCTTTCATTAGCTTGAGTATTTGGTTCCACTCCCTCTTGGATTCTAGAGTTGCTACTGAGAAATCTGATGATAAAATAATGGGCTTTCCTTTGTAGGTTACCGTCTACTTTTCCTTGGCTGCCTTGAGGATTCTTTCTTTGTCGTTGATTTTTGACAGCTAAAATACAACGTCCCTGGAGAAGACCTGTTGGGGTTGAGGTAATTAGGTGTTCTATTTACTTCTTGGATTCGAGGAACCAGTACTGTCCACAAGTTTGGGAAGTTCTCATCGACTCTTTTTTTGAATATACTCTGTGTTCTCTTCTCTGTTTCTTTTCCTTCTGGTATGCCCATTATTCTTATGTTGCTCTTTCTGATGGAATCAGAAAGTTCTTGTAGAGTTCTTTCATTTCTTTTAAGTCTCAAGTCTCTTTCTTCTTCCATCTGCGTAATTTACAGGTTTCTATCTTCAATGTCACTGAGTCTTTCCTCCATCTGGTGAACTCTACTACGTAAGCTGGTTATTTCATTCTTAATTTCTTCTATTGATATCTTAATCTCCAGAAATTCTATTTGGTTCTTTTTTAAAATTTCAATCTTTTTGGTAAAATGTTCATGTTGTTCTTTGATTGTATTTCTGAGTTCATTAAATTGCCTTTCTGTGTTTTTCTTTTTGCCTCTCATTGAGTTTTTTCAGAACTGCAATCTTGAATTCTCTGTCATTTAAGTCATGTATTTCCATATCTTTACGTTCATTTTCTGGAGTCTTTTCAGTTTCTTTCTGAGCTTTTCTTGTTGCCTTGGTTTTTCATGGCAATTAATGATTTATTATTTCTCTTCCTAACTTCTACAGGAGTGGGTTCTGCAACTGGTTGATAGGAAGAGTTTTTTCTATTGTTTTCCAGTACGTGTTGGTTGAATGTTTTATTTTCTCTCTGGCAGCAGCCTTTTTTTCTCTCTCACACTGTAGTGTTATGTTTTTTCTGCACTATTCCAGCTTCTCACACAATGTGGGTATTCTCTGGAATTCGGGCTTCTCCTCTGTTAACATTTTGACTGAGTCATAGGTCACCATCCGTGTGGGGATGTGGAGAGCTTTTGAAATTGTAAAACTCTTCCTGCACCAGATTCAGAACCTGTGTGTTTCAGCAGTTCTGTTTACCCCTGTATGTATCTGTCCAGATAGGTGGGGACAGGGGCAGGGTGAGTTGTGAGAGGTGGCACAGAGCAATGGTGGCAACCACCACCATAGCCAGTCCTGCTTCTAAAGCTCCCTCCCCTTTGCCAGAACTAGTTGGACGGCGAATCTGTGTCAGTGAACCACAGTTCGCAGTACTGTAAATATTCTGTTCTTTTGATCTGACACTGCTACTGTTATGCTTCTAGCACTGGGCAGGTGGGAGCGGGGTGAGCTCTGGGAGGTAAAGAGGGGGTGAGTAGTCTCAGTGCCTAAGGCTTCCGTTCTCTGAGGTAATGATGGCTTAAACTACCTTTTTCAGCCTTCTTTCCTCAATCTTTGCTCTGAGGTCTCTGCTGTGAGCGTTGGGTTTAGCCATATTATATGCTGTCCCCTCAGCCCTGTGGGCCATAAATGGATCCCGAGCAGTCCAAGTTCTTCCCTCTCCCACAGCTGTTGTAGTTCCTGGATGCAGGGAGCTCAGAGCACTGAGCTAAGTCTGTGTCCTGTGCCTGCGCTGTTCCGTCTCCACATTTTTCCATTCCCTCCTCCTCGGCGCATGCAATTTGCCTACCTTTAGGTTAATTTAGTAGTGAGACTCTTCGCCTTGCCTGTCTGCTATGTAGGGAGTCTTTTGTGGAGTCATAGTTTTTCAATTTGTTGTAAATTCCAGAGGAGATTTCCAGAGGCTCACCTCACACCGCCATTTTGATGACGTCTCCAAATTTTCCTCTTATTACTACTTTTGTTGCATTAGAATAATTTTGATAGGATATATTTTCATTGTCATTGGTTGCTTTGTGTCTTTTTATCTTACAAGCTCTTCAAAAAAATGAAAGAAGTCAATTCTTCCTAATTCATTTTATGAGACCCACATCACCCTGATATCAAAACCTGGTATGGGTAGCACAAAAAAGAAAGTTACAGACCTATATCTCGGATAAATACAGAGGCAAACATTGTAAACAACATTCTAGCACATCGAATACAACAATGCATTAAAAAGATTATACATCATAAGATATTGGGGTCATCTCTGGGGCAAAAGAATGTTTCAACATATGCAAATTGATCAATGTGATATACCACATAAACAAAAGAAAAAATAAAGATCACATGATTACATCAATAGAAGCAGAAAAGGCATTTGACAAGATACAACATCCATTTATGATTAAAACACTTAATAAAATAGGTATAGAAGGAAAATATCTTAACATAATAAAGGTCATATATGAGAAACCATCAGCTAATATCATAATAAATGGTGAAAAACTGAAGCCCTTTGTTCTATGTTCAGGAACACAACAAGGCTGTCTCCTATCACCACTGCTTTTCAACATAGTTTTGGCATTTATAGCCAGAGCAATTAGGCAAGAGAAAGAAATAGAAGACATCTGAGTTTGGAATGAAGATGTTAAATTGTCACTTTTTGCAGATGGCATGATTCTATTTAGAAAACCCTGACTACTCTACAGAAAAAGCTATTAGGAACAATAAATGAATACAGTAAAGTTGCTGGCTACAAAATCAATGTACAAAAATACACTGCATTCCTACGCACTAATAGTGAAATTTCAGAAAAAGAAATAAACAAAAAAACAATCCCATTTGCAATTGCAAAAAAAAATAATAAAATATCTAGGAGTAAACTTTACAAAGGATGTGAAGAACATATACACTGAAACTATAAGGCATTTAAAAAAAATAAATTGAAGAAGATGCATAGAAATGGACATTCCATGTTCATAGATTGGAAGAATCAATATGGTAAAAATGGCTATATTACCCAAAGCAATATACACACTTAAGGCGTTCCCTTTCGAAATCCCAAGGGCATTCTTTAAAGAAATAGAATAAAAAAAAATCTTCAGATTTGTATGGAATTACAAAAGACCCCGAATAGCCGAAGCAATCCTAATAAAAAAGAATAATGCTAGACATATCACACTCTCTGATTTGTTTGTACTACAGAGTAACAATTATCAAAACAGCATATAATTGGCAGAAAAACAGACACATAGGTCAACGGAATAGCAGTGAAAACCCAGAAATAAACCCACATAAATATGGACAAATAATTTTTGACAAAGAAGCCAAAACTACACAATGGAGAAAAGGAAGCTTCTTCAACAAATGATGCTGGGAAAATTGGAATACCGCATGCAATAGAATGAAACCAGACAGCTATCTGTCATCATATACCAAAATTAACTCAAAATGTATCAAGGACCTAAACATAAGACCTGAAACTCTTGGCCATTTGTATATCTTCTTCGGAGAAGTTTCTGTTCATGTCCTCTGCCCATTTGTCAATTGGATTTTTGTGTTTTTGTGGTTGAGTTGTATGGATATTAGCTCCTTATTGGAGGCTTTTTTGCAAGTATCTTCTCCCATTCAGTTGGTTGCCTCTTTATTTTGTTGATGATTTCCTCTGACTTCAATCATATGTGTGATATAAAACTGAAAGCAACAATGGAACAAGAAAAACAAAGAAACAAATATTCACAGACGCAGGCAACAGTTTAGTGGTTACCAGAGGGTAAGAGGAAAGGGGGGTGGTAGAATAGGGTTAAATATATGGCGATAGAAGAATAACTGAATCTAGGTAGTGAACACATAATGCAATATATAGATGACGTATTACAGAATTGTACACTTGAAACCTATGTGTTTTGTTGACCATTGTGACCCCAATAAATTTTAATTAAAAAAAGACCTAAAACAATAAACTGCATAGAAGAAAACATAGGTACTAAATATATGGACCTTGAGTTCAGAGAGGATTTTATGAATTTGATATCAAAGGCAAAGGAAGCAAAAGCTGAAATAAATGAATGGGACTGTGTCAAACTGAAAAGCTTCTGCACAGCAAAAGAAACCATCAATGAAACAAAAAGACACCCAACCGAATGGGAGAAGATATTTGCAAACAATGGCTCCAGTAAAGTGCTAATATCCAAATTATATAAGGAACTCATACACCTCAACAACAAAAAGACAAACAACCAATTAAAAAATGGGTAGTGGACATGAACAGAAAATTCTCCCAAGAAGACATACAAATGGCCACAGTCATATGAAAAAAGGCTCAACTTTACTAGCTATTAGGGAAATGCAAATCAAAACCACAATCACCTCACATCTGTTAGAATGGCTATTATCAACAACACAAGGAATAACAAGTGTTGGAGAGGCTGCAGAGAAAAAGGAAACCTCATATACTGCTGGGGGGAATGTAAACTGGTACAGCCACTATAGAAAACAGTGTGGAGTGTCCTGAAAAAAATTAAGACTAGAATTACCATATGACCCAGCAATCCCTCTCCTGGGTATACACCCAAAAGATCTGAAAACATCTGAAAAGATGTATGTAGTCGGATGTTCACTGAAGCATTATTTACCGTGGCCAAGTGTGGGGACAGAGCCAGGAGTGCAGTTTCCAGTCTCTCGGCCTCACGTGGAAAGGTGCTGGCTCAGGTAGCAAATGACCATCAACTGTGATTGGATGGCCATCAGCTGTGGCTAATTGGCCATCAGCTGTAACCAGTGAGCCTTTGGCCACTAATATAACTGCTGTGGCTACGCTAGCAGAAAAAATGGGGGCTAGCAAGAAGATGGTGGCTGAGCCTGCAAGCGGCGCAGTGAGGGTTGAGAATTGTGTTGCTTCTGTTTCCTGTTTCTCCAACACAGCCGCCAGCGAGAGTATAGTGGTATGACTCCCCTATCTATGGCTCCATGGGTGTTCCTTTTTGCTTCACCATATACTGCGTTCTTATGTGGGGAGCGGGAGCTGAGACACCGCAGGCCAGCCCGCGCTACGCATGGCGCAGCGAGCAGGATACGGTGCCGGCCAAAGCCCTCTGAAGGGCGGTGGAGCAGTTTGTGCATATGAACACTCAGTCTCAGGAAGACCAGGAGGAGCAGCTTCTGGAGAGCTGGATCCCTGTGGAGGGGTGAAAAAACATGGACGGTTTCCCAACCAGCAAAGGCCGGAGAAAGCAAAGGACATTGTGGCCTTGTGGGCTGGGAAGTGCTTGCTGAGGCAGCCCGGATGCAGGACTTGTAGTCCTAGGAGGAAACGCTTGCTGAGTCCTCCGTGGGAGATGAGGGTGAGGTCAAGGTCATCCCTCACCCCCAGGACATCCCTGGCGAATGACTATGGACTGTGGGGAATTGCCTTCCATCCCTAATTTAATGGACCACTTGACTGTTTGGGAACGTACCACCATATAGTGGAACTGGTGGATGTTTGCTTTTGTGTCTTGACCGGCCAGCTTAGAGCATATGTAAGCAACTTGATTGTGAGCCGCTATTGTTCCAGCATGGTACCCTGAGAGCCCTGGCTATGCCCAGAGAGTGTGGCAGTGCCCTGAGAATCCTGGCTGTGTCCAGGAAGTCTGGCTGTGCCCAGAGAGAGTGGCGGTGCCCTGAGAGCCCTGGCTGAGTCCAGGAAGTCTGGCTGTGCCCAGAAGGACTGGTGGTGCCCTGAGAAACCCGGGCTGTGCCCAGAGAGCCTGGCTGTGTCCAGGATATTGCATTCACCTCCAAGATCCTCGCACAGGGTCCCTCGTGGAAGACACTTGTCGCATAGATTATGAGGCGAGACCCTGTAGGGGTGGAGTGTGGGGACAGAGCCAGGAGTGCAGTTTCCAGGCTCTCGGTCTCACATAGAAAGGTGCTGGCTCAGGTAGTAAATCGGCATCAACTGCGATTGGATGGCCATCAGCTGTGGCTAGTTGGCCGTCAGGTGTAACCAGTGAGCCATTGGCCACTAACATAACTGCTGTGGCTATGCTAGCAGAAAAAATGGGGGCTAGCAAGAAGATGGTGGCTGAGCCTGCAAGCGGCGCATTGAGGATTGAGAATTGTGTGGCTCCTGTTTCCTGTTTCTCCAACCCAGCTGCCAGCAAGAGTATAATGGTATGACTCCCCTATCTATGGCTCCATGGGTGTTCCTTCTTGGCTTCACCATATCCTGCGTTCTTATGTGGGGAGCGGGAACTGAGGCCCTGCAGGCCATCCCGCGTGACACCAAGACATCAAAATAACCAAAGTGTCCTCGGATAGATGATTGGAGAAAGAAGTTGTGGTACATATATACAATGGACTATTTTTCTGCCATAAGAAATGATGAAATACTGCCATTTGTGACAACATGGATGGATCTTGAGATTATTATGCTTAGCGAAAGCAGTCAGACAGAAAAAGTCGAGAATCTTATATGTGGGATATAAAACTGAAAGCAACAGAGGAACAACACAAAAAAATAAAGAAACTAAGATACACAAAGACAACAGTTTAGTGGTTACCAGAGGGTAAGTGGGTAAGGAGGATGGTAGAAGAGTGTAAAGGGGGTTAAATATATGGTGATGGAAGGAGAATTGATTCTGGGTGGTATACACTCAATGTGATATATAGATGATGTATAACAGAATTGTACACTTGAAACCTGTGTAACTTCACTAAACATTGTCACCTCAACAAACTTGGTATGTGTATACCTATATATCTGTATATATCTATATATATATGTGTCTATATATATGTCTATATGTAGACACATATATACATATATGTATATACACACATACGTGTATGTATATATGTATATACACACACACATATATATACATATATATAAAACAATGATTAGTAAAAGTACATAGATTTCAAGTGTACAATTCTATAATACAGCATCAATATATCACATTATGTGCTTACCACCCAGAGTCCGTTCTCCTTTCATCACCATATATTTGATCCCATTTACCCTCATCTACCACACCCCCACTCCTTTACCCTCTGGTAACCACTAAACTATTGTTTATGTGTATGAGTTTTTCTTTATTGTCTTGTTCCTTTGCTGCTTTCAGTTTTGTATCCCATATATCAGTGAAATCATATGGTTCTCAACTTTTTCTGACTTATTTACTTAGCATAATCTCAAGATCTATCCATGTTGTTGCAAATGGTACTATTTCATCTTTTCTTATGGCTGAATAGTATTCCATTGTGTATATATACCACATCTTCTTTATCCAACCATATATGGAAGGACATTTCAGTTGTTTGCATGTTTCAGCCACCATAAACAAAGCTGCAATCAATATCGGAGCACATGTATCTTTATGGATAAATGTTTTCAGATTTTTTGGGTACATACCAAGGAGAGGGATTGCTGGGTAAAATCTGAAAACATTTATCATATGGTAATTCTGTTCTTAATTTTTTGAGGAACCTCCACACTGCCTTTCATAGTGGATGCAGCAATCTGCATTCACCAGTGCACGAAGGTTCCGTTTTCTCCACAGCCTCTCCAACACTTGTCACCCCAATATATTTAATTCAAAAAAATAGTTAATCCAAAAGCATAAAGTTGAATGATTTCACATTTTTTGGGTAGATAACCAGAAGTGGAATTGGTGGGTTATATGGTAATTCTATTCTTAACTTTTTGAGAAACCTCCATACCACTCTCCATAGTGGCTGTATCAATTTGCTTTCCTACCAGCAGTGTATGAGGGTTCATTTTTCTCCACAGCCTCTCCAATATTTGTTATTATTTGTCTTGTTGATGACAACCATTCTAAGAGGAATGAGGTGGTATCTCATTGTGGCTTTGATTTGCATTTTCCTAATAGGTAGTGAATTTGAACATTTTTTCACATATCTGTTGGCCATTCGTATGTCTTCTTGGGAGAAGGGACTATTTAGGTTCTCTGCCCATTTTTTAATTGGATTGTTTGTTTTTTTGTTGTTGAGTTGTACAGGTTCTTTATATATACAAAGATATATGTACCCCTATTTTCACTGCATTATTCACGTTGGCCAAGACATGGAAACAACCAAAGTGTTTAAATCTTTATTCTGTCACATTAGTGTTTTAATGTTTGCATTAATGCTAATAATATACAACTTAAACTTATCATAATTTACTTTGAAGTCTATTGTACTACTTCACTTATAGCGAAACAACATTACAATAATGGATTTCCACTTCTCTCCTTCCTGATTTTTGTCTATTTTCATTATACATATAATAAACCCAACGAGAATTTCCTATTAATTTTGCTTTAAATGGCCAATTTACTTTTAAAGTAATATAAATAATAAAAACATCTTACATATTTAACCATTTAGTTATAATGTCTAGTGCCCTGTTGCAATTTGTGTGGATCCATATATGTCTCTGGTATCATTTTCTTCTTCCTGTAGGGTTTTCTAAACATTCCTTGTATGCCTGTTGGTGATCGATGTTTTTCAGGTTTTATATTTCTGAAATGTTTTTATCTCATTTTCATTTTTGCAATATATTATCACTGGGTGAAAAACAATTTTAGGTTAATTTTGCTTTCTTTTTGTACTTAGGATATTTTGCTCCATCTTTTAGTTCGCATTATTTTCAGTGAATAATCTTCTGCCATCTTATTTTTGTTCCTCTGTACATGGCTGTTCTGTTTCCCATAATTGACTTGAAGATTTTCTCTTTCGTACTGGCTGTTGACAACATGATTATAATGAATTTTCACACAGATTTATTTATGTTTTTTTGTGATTAGGTTCATTGAGCACCTGGGATTTGTGGGTTTATAATTTTTGTCAAATTTGGAAAATATTTAGCCTTTATATTTTCAGGGTTGTTTGTTTGTTTGTTTGCCACCTTTTGCTCTTCTCTTCTTCAAATGTTCTAATTACATATATATTTGCTCACTTGACTTTGTTCTAGAGTTTAATGATATTGTGTCCATTTTTTCAGACTTTTTTCTCTGCTTCATTTTAGATAGCATCTTTTGTTTTATTTTAGATTTCACTTACATTTTGTTTCACAATGCCTAACCTGTTGTTAATATAAGTGCGTTTTCCTTTTTTATTGTATTTTTTATTTCTATAACTTCAATTTGGCGATTTACATACAAGACATATGCACAATTTTTTTCCTATGTCTCTGATTAACATGTTAAACCTTTCCTTTTTTCTCAAACATATGAGACACAGTTATAATAATTATTTTTGAATATTTATCTGCTATTATTACTATTTGTATTATTTCTATATCAGTTTGAATCAATTGGCATTTTCCCTCATTGGAAGTTATATTTACTTGCTTATTTGAAAGCTTGAATTTTTTTCATTGTGTGTCAGAAATTGTGAATTCCACTTTTTTAGGTGTTTCGTATATAAAATCCTTATGTGTAAACTTGAGCTTTTTTTGTGAGATATGGTTAAATAATCTGGAAACAATTTTATCCTTTCAGATCTTGCTTTTAAACCTTGTTAGGAAAAATCAGAATTGCATTTAATCTAGAGTTAATTTTTTCTCAATAACTGGTAAAATAGCCTTCTTAGTTCTTTACCTGATGTTCCCTGAATTATGAGGTTTTCCACTCTGGCTATTGGGACTAGGCCCTATTTTAAGACCTGTGTGAGCTTCATGCAGAGCTTCCAATAATTCTTTTGAGTGGTTCTTTCTTGGGACTTGGGTATTTTTCTCACACACATGTATTGATCAGTATTCAATAGAATACTTAACAGCAAATCTCTGCAAATATCTAGATTTATCCCTCTGTGCATGTGTCTCCTTTTAATACTCTGGTCTTGGAACTCTATCTACTTTGGCTTATAAAGACTCCAGCTCTGTATCAGACTCTCATTGCAGAAACACTGACAATCTTGGTTCAGTTTTTATTTCTTGTTCAGTGAACAAGGCACTTTTTCCAGATACTAGTCTGGTGCATGTGTTGTGTTATTTTGTCTAGTTTTGTAGTGCTTATAGGTAGAAGAGTTATCCTATTACTCCATCTTGTTCAGAAGCAAAAGTCTTATATATTTTAATAAACTGCCTTCTGCTTTTTTAAGAAAATGAATAACTAAAGTAATAGTTGGTACCCAAAATAAGGAGCATGGGAACCTGAAATATTCTACATAAAGCCGATGAAATAGCGCGAGAAAGAAAGATCTAGATTATTGAAGCAAAGTTGCTTAAAACCTAATTTTCAACTTTCCAATCTTTGCCTTATATTTATTGATATGAAATATCTCACTGAGTTAACAATATCTCACTGGTCAAGCACTAATTATTATCAAAAAGTTAATAGGAGAATAGAGCCTTTCAACGGATGATGTCACTCATCACAATGTTATTTACCTGACTATATGGGTTTTAGAATGATCTCCGTCAATATTGTCAAATAGTTATTGCTGAGATGGTATTAAAGACACTTTGCTCACCATTGTTTGATATAAAGGAAAAGTTTAGATAATTTTATTTTGCACTGTGAAAATATCCATTATACAGCAGCTGCTGCTATACTCAAGGTATCAATCATGTAAAATTATGTATAAAAGATATTAAAATAAGTTATCATTTCTGGGGCACACTGTGATAGTCACATAAGTCTTCTTGAATACAGAACCAATACAGGCTACTTTTAACCAGAAAATATATTACAATCCACTCTTATTAAGACACATAGACAGTATGGAAGAATCGTCTTCTTTATGACTATTTTTTGTCAACCTATATTAAAAACTTATCCCAACAAATTTCACATTTCATACTGCTGTGAAGAACTCATATAAAATGAGTCTATGTTTTAAAACATCAGGTTAGCTTCCAGTACAATTAACTGGTAACATATGTCACTCCTGCCAAGAGGATTTCTAATCCTTTAAACATTAATCTAGCATTTTTGCTTCTGTCACAATAAGGCAGCCATCTGTGTTTGAACCTTCTGGGAAACTGGGGATATGTTTGCAGAGTAGAAGAAAAAAATAAAGGCAAATAGTCAGGAAATTGAGGTTTATGGAGCTGGCATCTAAAGTCAAAGTTTTTTTTAAAACGTTGTATAAGGAGTTTGGTGGCTATATGAACAGTTTTCATCTGCAAATGCTCAACTGCAGCAACTGCTTTTTTTTTTCTCTATAAATATGTACTGTTTGGACTAAAGAGCTTTTCTTTATCCACATACATCTAAAGAGTAAAAATGATGTAATTTAGTCTGGAAACATTTGTTGATATTTTATAAACCGAGGTTTGCGATGCTTGGTTAGCATTGACTTTAACATATTCTAAGGGAGGTATTTTGGGTGCTTCAAAAGCTGCTGAAATTCAATGTAGTTTAATCACATTTTAGAGACTCATTAGAAAAGTAAATGATACAAAATACAGAGAGGAAGAAGTGGCAACTAACTTTTAGCAATGTTTCCTAGTCATAAATGGTCAGTTCAGCCCTACAATGCTGAAATGGTGATTTGGGGATTGTTACTGGCCTGCGTACACTATTAATTCATGAGGAAGCTCCTTCCTAGATTTCCCCTGAATTTATTTTACTTTGATGGAATTCACAGTGCTATATGGAAAGAAATATGGTAAAGAGCTAGAAAGTCAAAGGACCTAAGTTCTAGGCCTCAGCTTCTCTACCATATGAAAATATACAATAATTTAATTATCCTGAGTCTGTTTCTGCATTTATAAAAGGAAGACAATAGAGCAAATGGTTGGTGCATATTATTTACTTCACAATCTTAGCAAAAGTTAGTTCATACTCAGATTTTGGCTAATTGATGTCTAGAAAAAGTCACAAATCATATGTATATCCTTAGTTTTTTGGACTGTACCATACACTTTTATAGCTTCTGTAGCTAGATAGCTGAGTATTTCGCTAGATATATGCATAGTGAAAATCCAGGATAAGTGAAGAAGGGGAGAAACCATAGTAATAGGAAGTTTTTCAGTTCTGAGTGATTGGTCTGGTTCTGGCTTATCTGTTCAAGCATTGACAAAGTGCAGGAATATCTCACCTGAGGAAATGCTTGATTCACGTTCTCAAACAATATCATGATGGATTTATCTTCCCATCAATGGCCACCCTGTCCTTTGTACTAGCTTCACTCTCAGGCTGACTTTTTCCACAAAATGACAATATGGCTCATAGCCTCTCTAGACTTATATTTTACTACCTTAGAAGATGCAATGGAAAGAAAACTTTACAGTAACTAAAGCAGACATTAGAGAATTAGTTCTGATGACATCAACTTGAATCATGTGCTTATCCCTGTTCCAATTATTGTGCCAAAACAATAGAATATGGATATTGGCTCATGTTTTACACTTGGATCTTGAGAGGTAAAATTAGACCCACAAACCCATAAGGACTGAGATCAATGATAATAGCTAAAACTACATTGGCACTACTCATATGCTTGGCACTGCTTTACAATCTTTACAGATATCACCTAATTTAATCCTCATAGCAACCTGATGGAGAGTGGGAAACTATTAGTATTCCCATTTTATAAAGGGAGGAAATTGATACATAGAGAGTTTAAGTAACTTGTCTACAGTTACATAGCTGTGATTTGGTAAGGTAAGGATTTGAATCCAGAGAGTATTGAAACAAAGTTAGAACTTAACCAGTACACTATATGGTAGAAGTGGATGAATAGCCATGGGAAACAACTGGACTGTTGTTACTAAAAGAAAGTCCAATATAAGGTGGGTAAGAATACATGATATTTACTCTATAGAATAGTCAGAGAAGAGCATTAAAGTTAGTGAGTCGGGGGCAATGATGAAGCAAAATTATTTATTCTAGGCTGCCAGGAAATGCTTTGCTTCACAGACGATTCCTGTCTGTAATTTTGACATTTGTACTTTCTCGTGCAGATTGCTTCCTGAAACCAGTATCTTTACCATTTTATTTTTAAACAAAGCTTTACATTATCTAACTTATATACAACATTTACATCATAAGCATATATTCCATTTCAATCAAGAGAAATTCTTCCTCTCTGCTTCACTGTAAAGAATGGTGGGTAAATACCACAAAACTTTTGTTGGAACCAAGTAGTACATGGGCAAATGCCTTCAGGATATAATGTCCATTTCAGTCCAATTCTTAAGTTATTAATTAAAATCTACTGTTTTGTCAGAGGTGTGTATATTTATCTCACGAATCCATTCCTTCTTGAGGAATGGTGCCAAGAAAGTTAAATTGGAAAATAATCCCAACCAAAATTTTTTTCCCATAATTATTATCAATCAGAAACAGGAAATACAGCAACAGCAGATTTATTATTTTAGAAAACAAAGCCACTGAATGAGAATGTTAGTATCGTTTCCTGAATACTTCCTATCCTCACACTTCCTACCCCCAACACACATACAGACACCCACTAACTCTATTTATGTTTATTTGTTTATTTATTTATTTTTACCTTTATATATTGTATATAGAACTTTCTCCTCTGATCCCCTTAGAGGAAAATATCCTTGACATCCAGACATGCATTTGGCATTTTAAAAGTTTACAGATCCAAATCCCTTTCCCCAACCAGATCAAAACGTCTGGTAAACTGAAAGTAAGAATGGAGCAGTCTTTTCCAATTTGGGCAGAATCTCATAGACTTAGTATCTAGAAAATGGTAGCTACTTAACAGTACCATCATTTCTTGTCAGGAGGTGAAATATACTGCATTTAATTTTTACTGGAGATGAAAATTAGACTCAGATTAATCAATTGAGTTGTAATATGTTTAATTTCAATGTTTCTATTCTTTTAAAAATTATTTAAAAATAACTGTTATAAAATATTATATTGGTTATAGTATTAGGTTGGTGCAAAAGTAATTGCGATTTTTGCAATTATTTTTAGCCTTTTAAACTGCAATTACTTTTGTACCAGCCTAACAGTTTCAGGTACACGATATAGTTATTAGACATTTTTATACCTTATAACGCAAGCACCCCACTAATTCTAGTAATCATCTGTCACCATACAACTTATCACAATATTATTGATCGTATTTCCCTTCATCTTTTTCACCCGTCCCTGCACGCCTCCTCTTCTAGTAACTGTCCCTTTGGTCTCTGTTTCTATCAGTGTGTTTTGGTTTTGTTTGTTCATTTGTTTTGTTTCTTAGATTCCACATATATATGAAAACATAAGCTATATGTCTTTCCCTGCCTATTTCACTTTGCATAATGTCCTCTATATCCATCCATGTTGTCAAAAATGACACTATTTCACTATTTTTTTATTTCTGCATAAGATTTCACTATATATATATATATATATATATATATATATAAAATCATCTTTATGCATCAATGTATCAATGAAGATTCCTCAGAAAACTCTAAATAGATATACACTATGACCCAGAAATTCCACTTCTGGGTATTTATTCAAAGAAAATGAAAATATTAATTCAAAAAGACATATGCGCCCCTATGTTCATTGCATCATTATTTACAATACCTAAGATATGGAAGCAACCTAACTGTCCACTGATAGATGAATGGATAAAGATGTGACACACACACATACACACACAATGGAATATTACACAACATTTAAAAAGATGTTATTTTTTTCATATATTTATTTATTTTAAAGATTTTTATTAAAACATAGCTAACAGACAATATCATATTAGTTTCATGTGTACACCATAGTTATTCAACATTTGTATACCTAAAGAAGTTATCACTATGATAAGTCCAACAACCATATCGTTCAACCATATAGTGAACAATATCGTTCACTATATCATCTGTGCTATATATTATATATCCAGGACTTATTGATTTTATACCTGGAAATATGAACCTCTTATTCCCCTTATGTTTTCCCATGTTTTTAATTTTTCAATTACAATCGACATTCAATATAATTTTATATTAACTTCATGAGTACAGCATAGTAGTTAGACATTGATATAATTTAAGAAGTGAGCCCCCTGACTAGTCTAGTACCCACCTGGCACTATTCATAGTTATTGCCATCCTGTTGACTATATTCCCTATGATTTGCTTTACGTACCCATGAGTATTTTGTAACTACCAATTTGTACTTCTTAATGCCTTCACTTTTTATACCCTGCCCCCTAAAGCCCCTCTTATCACCCCGATAAACCTAGTACCCATCTGACACCATAGACGGTCATTACAATATTATTGAGTATATTACTTATTCTATACCATACATCTCCTTGACTACTGTGTAACCATCAATTTGTACTTAATCCCATCCCCCTTTTTCACCCACCCTGAACTCCCCACCCATATGGCAACCATCAAAACGTTCTCTATATCTATGAGTTTGTTTCTATTTTGCTTGTTTATTTTGTTCTTTAGATTCCACATATAAACAAAATCACAGTACATTTGTCTTTCTCTGTTTGACAACCCCCACTTAGCACAGTACCCTCCAGGACCATGCATACATACTACCACAGATCAAAAGAACCCATTCCCTTCCATGGCTGAGCAATATTCCATTGTATGTATGTACCACCTCCCCTTTATCCTTTCATCCAATGATGGACACCCATGCTGCCTCCACACCTTGGCCATTTTAAACAAGGCTGCAATGATCCTATGTATGCACACATCCCCTCGAAGTAGTGTTTTGGGTTTCATGGGATAAATACTCAGAAGTGGAATTACTGGCTTCTTTTTTGTCACTTGTTATAGCCTTTATTTTAAAGTCTATTTTGTCTGATATAATATTGCTACTCCAGATTTTTGTTTGTTTCCATTTTTATGATTATCTTTTTACCATTCCTTTACTTGTAGTCTATGTATGTCTTTCAATCTGAAGTGAGTCTCTTGTGGGCAGCATATGCAAAGGTTTTGTTTTTTATCCATTTACCCACCATATCTTTTGATTGTAACATTTAAGCCATTTACATTTAAATTAATTGTTGATAGACACGTAGTTATTGCCATTTTATTATTCATATTATTGATTTATTTTTTTGACTTAAAGAAGTCCCTTTAAGGTTCCTTGTAATACTGGTTCGGTGGTGATGAACTCCTTTAGATTTTTTTTATTGTTTGGGAAGCTCCTTATCTGTCCAATTCTAAACAATAGCTTTGCTGGGTGTAATAATCTTGGTTGTAGGTCCTTGCAGTTTCTTGTGTTGAATATTTTGTGCCAATCCCATCTGGCCTACAAAGTTTCTGTTGAGAAGTCCACTGACAGTCTTATGGGAGCTCCCTTATAGGTAACTAACTGCCTTTCTCTTGCTGCTTTTAAGATTCTTTCTTTGTCCTTACCTTTGGCATTTTAATTATAATTTGTGGACCTCTTTGAGATCATTTTGTTTGGGACTCTGCACTTCCTGGGCTTGCATGTCAATTTCCTTCATCAGGTTAGGGAAATTTTTATCATTATTTCTTCACACACGTTATTCAATTTCTTGCTTTCACTGTTCTCCATCTGGTACTCTGCTGCAAATGATATTATGCTTGATGTTGTCCCCAATTCTCCTTAAACTATCCTCATTTTATTGGATTCTTTTTTTTCTTGTTATTGTCTGCTGTTCTGGTTGTGCATTTCTACTACCTTATTTTCTAAATCACTGATTGAATCCTCTGCTTTATCTAGTCCACTGCTAATTCCGTCTAATGCAGTCTTCATTTCATTTACTGTATTCTTTTTTTCTGATTAGTTCTTTTTTATGTTTTCTATTTCCATTTTTATGTTTTCTAACTCTTTGTTGAAACCTTCCAGAGATCACTGAGCATCCTTATAACCAGTCTTTTGAACTCTGCATCTGGTAGATTGCTTGCCCTTATTTTTTAAAATTCTTTTTTCTGGAGCTTTGCTCTTATCTTTTATTTGGGACATATGTCTTTGTCTCCTTATTGTGGGTGCCTCCCTGTGTTTGTTTCAATCTATTAGGTAGGGCTGCTATGCCTCCCGGTCTTACCGTGTTTCCCCCAAAATAAGACCTAGCTGGTCCATCAGCTCTAATGCATCTTTTGGAGCAAAAATTAATATAAGACCTGGTCTTATTTGAATACAAGACCAGGTATAATATAATATAATATAATATAATATAATATAATATAATATAATAAATATAATATAATACTGGGTCTTATATTAATTTTTGGTCTAAAAGACACATTAAACCTAATGGTTTGGCTGGGTCTTATTTTCAGGGAAACATGGTAGTAGAGTGGCCTTGTATAGTTTGCATGCTGTGAAGCCCAGTGGTGCAGTCTCACTGGTCACCTAGCTGGGTGTTCCACGTGAGTCCCTTGTGTGGTGGTGTGTGCTTTCCTATTGTAGTTGAGCCTGGGTTGTTGTTTGCACATTTGTGGGATGTATTAACCCTCAGGCTGATTGTGTGGACTGCCCATGATTACAGTGGAGGTGCAGTTGTGTAGGGATTGATCCTGCAAATCAGGATTCACTTTGACAGGGCTTTGGTTTCTTCTTAGTCTGCCCTTTTAGTATGTCATCCTTGGAGGAGCCAGCTGATGCTCCATGTGAGTCCAAAGCTGGCCACAAAGCATGCCAGCCCTGTACTTCCTGGGAAGAACTTTGCCAAAGGCCGAGTTTAGCTATACCTTGTGGCCTGCCTGGGGCAAACTGGCATAAGCCTCTAAGTAATCAACAAATGGCTGCCACCTGTGCTGGGCTTAGAGGTGCCCCGAGAGGCCAAACCACAAACAGAGGCCTGTTGTCACTAGTGCTGGGCATAGGGCTGCTCAACAAGAGGTACGGGATATGCCAAAGCCAGATGCTGCCTTTTTGAGTTTTGTGAACCTTTGCAAGATTTTATGAAAATTTTCAGCATGAGCCAAGACAGACAGCTTGAATAGAAAAGCCACTGGAAGTGGCTTGGGTTTGCCCAAAAGTTCGGTGGGGCAGGATCTCAGGTTATCATTTGGGCAGGGCCAACAATCAGTGTTAGTCAGGATGATGGAGACACCAATATGGAACTACCTGTATCTGCATGCCTGGAGCAGGGAGGGATCGACAAAAAAAACAATGGATTTTGCCAGCTCCTCCATCAGAAAGACAGCTGCCCCTCCACCCTCACACTGAGGCCAGATAACTCAGTTCTTCCCTGTATGTCCCTGGTGCTTTTCAAATTGCAGCCCCAGTGGTGGGGCTCAGAATGAGTTAGTCTGTCAGTGAATACATCCATGCTTGGGCCCTTTAAGAGGATCAGCTGGTACTGCAGCCATCCTACCTCTCTCAGCCACAATCTCCCCTGGTTTTCATAGTCAGAAGTTATGGGGATTTCTCTCCCCAGTAATGAAATGCTGGGCTAAGAATTGTGGTGTGGGGCTGGGCGGGGGCTTTTTCCTCAGAGAGCACCTCCACAGCTGAATATCCCTCGTGATTTTTCATGGTCAAATGCAGGTGTTAGACCAGCTTGTTCTGCATCTCTATCGCTCTCAAGGTGGCTTCTTCTGTATGTCTTTAGTTGTATGGCTTTGGTTCAGCTAGACTTTAGGTGATTCTCAATAATGGCTGCTGTGTGGTTTATTTGTAATTTTGATGAGGTTGTGAGGTTAGGCAAGCTCAGCATTTACCTACTCTGCCATCTTGACTGGACTGATCAAGAATAGTTTCATTTAAAGATGATATAGGAACATTTGTGACAACATGGATGGATCTTGAGAGTATAATGCTAAGCAAAATAAGTCAGAGAGAAAAAGCAGAGAACCCTATGATTTCATGGATATGTGGTATATAAACCAAAAACAACAAAAGAACAAGACAAACAAATGAGAAACAAAAACTCATAGACACAAACAATAGTTTAGTGGTTACCAGAGGGTAAGGGTGTGGAGGGAGGGAGATGAGGGTAAGGGGGATCAAATATGTGGTG
This sequence comes from Rhinolophus hipposideros, assembly GCF_964194185.1. Lineage (NCBI taxonomy): Eukaryota > Metazoa > Chordata > Mammalia > Chiroptera > Rhinolophidae > Rhinolophus > Rhinolophus hipposideros. Next base: position 71,214,549 of record NC_138046.1, on the reverse strand, counting down.
ATGGAAGGAGAACTGACTCTGGGTGGTGAACACACAATGGGATTTATAGATGATGTAATACAGAATTGTACACCTGAAATCTATGTAAATTTACTAACAATTGTCACCCCAATAAATTTTATAAAAAAAAAAAAATCAATGACAAAGAGAATCCTCAAGGCAGCCAGGGGAAAGAAGATGGTAACCTACAAAGGAAAGCCCATTAGATTATCATCAGATTTTTCAGCAGAAACTCTACAAGCCAGAAGAGAGTGGAATGAAATATTGAAACTGTTGAAAGAGAGAAATTATGAGCCAAGAATAATATATCCAGTAAAGATATCCTTTAGATATTAAGGAGGAATAAAGACATTTCCAGACATACAGAAGCTGAGGGAACTTTCTAACACATGACCTGCACTACAAGAAATACTGAAGGAGGCTATTCGATATGAAACAAAAAAGCAAAAGAATACAAAATCATGAGTAGTATAATAAACAGACAGACAGAAGCAGGAAATGGCAATGCCTACACCAAATAGTACACTATACACTTAAACATAATGTACATGGTAAAGAAGAAAAAAAAAACTCATGAAAAAATTAAAAATACTAAAAATGACAAGTTGCTACTTAAGCGCAGAAATCAACTCACACCATAAATAGGGATAATTTGTGACAACAAAAATTTAAAAGGGGAGAGAATAAATGTCAGAAACAGCAAAAGGGAATGGAGAAAGGAAGCATGCTGAAGAAAATTGAATACTCTATATATGAAACTTTATTTAAATGAACTCATTGGTACCACTCAAAAAAATCCAGAACTAAAATATGTAACATTTAAAAAGAAGAAATAGAGGGAAAATTCATAGAACACCACCACTCTGAAATAATAGACAGCAACAAAAAAGCAAAAAAGCAATGGAGACACTATCCTACCAGAAAACCAAAGATACAGTGATAGGAAATCCTCACTTATCAATAATCACCCTAAATGTAAATGGACTGAACTCACCAATAAAAAGGCACAGAGTAGCAGATTGGATCAAAAAAGGAAACCCAATCATATGCTGCCTCCAAGAGCCACATAATCAGCAGCAATGCCAAACTTAGACTCAAAGTGATAGGGTGGAAATTGACACTCAAGGCAAATGGTATCTAGAGAAAATCAGGTATAGTCATACTGATATCAGATAAAACAGACTTTGGGATGAAAAAGTATCAAGAGACAAATATGGACATTTCATAATGATAAAGGGGACTATACAACAAGAAGACATAGCAGTCATCAATATGTATGCCCAATATTTATGCCCATCTCTCCTTCACGCTCTCCTTCATGCTCCTTAACTTCCCTCTGTAGCCATCAATATTGCCCATCAATATTTATGCTAAATCAGGGAGCTCTGACATATACCAAGCAACTACTAACTGAACTAAAGGGAGAAATTGACCAAAACACAATTATACTAGGGGACGTAAATACATCATTGACAGCTATGGATAGATCATCCAAACAGAAAATAAATAGAGAAATAGCAGCCCTAAATGACACATTAAATGAAATGGACATCATTGCCATTTATACAGCACTTCATTCTAGAACATCAGACTACACATTCTTTTGTAGTGTACATGAAATATTCTTAAGGATAGACCCTATATTGGGACATAAAACTAGCCTCAGCAAAATTAAGATTGAAGTATACCAAGCATACTATCTGATCACAAAGCTTTGAAATTGAGTATAAACTGCAAAAAGAAAGCAGGAAAACCACAAATATGTAAATAGTAAACAACATACTTTTAAAGAACGATTGAGTCAAAGAAGAAATAAGAGGAGAGATCAAAAGATACATAGAAACAAATGACAATGAAAACACATCCTACCAAAATTTTGGGGATGCAGCAAAAGCAGTTTTAAGAGGGAAATTTATTTCATTACAGGTTTATCTCAAGAAACAAAAAAAAATCCCAAATAAATAACTTCATGTTACACCTTAAAGAACTAGAAAAAGAAGAACAAGTGAAACCCAAAGTCAGCAGAAGAAAGGAAATAATGAAAATCTGAGCAGAACTAAATGAAATACAGAACAAAAAGACAATAGAAAAAAATGATCTGACAAAGAGCTGGGTCTTTGAAAACATTAACAAAATTGACAAACCCTTGGGTAGGCTCACTAAGATAAAAAGAGAGAGGACACTAATAAACAAAATCAGAAATGAAAAAAGGGAAGTTACAACGGATGCTAAAGAAATACAAAAATCATCCAAGAATACTTGTGAAGCACAACATGCCATCAAATTCAATAACCTAGAAAAAATGAGCATGTTCTTAAAGACATATAGCCTTCCTAGGCTGAATCAAGAAAAATTGGAAAATCTAAATAGATCGATGAACAGTAAGGAAATTGAATCAGTCATGCGAAACCTTCCCAAAAGCAAAAGTCTGGGAGGAGCAGATGGCTTCTGTAGTGAATTGTACCAAACATTCAAAGAGGATCTGATACTTGCCCTACTCAAACTCTTCCAAAAAATTGAAAAGAGACAATACTCCCAACTTGTTTTGTCAGGTCAACATTACCCTGATACCACAACCTGGTATAAATAACACAAAAAAACAAAATTACAGACCAATATCTGTGATGATATAGATGTGAAAATCCTAAACAAAATTCTATCAAACAGAATGCAATAGTGCATTAAAAAGATTATACATCACGCCCAAGTGGGATTCATCCCAGGGGCACAAGGATGGTTCAACACATGCATATTGATCAATGTGATACACCACATAAACAAAGTAAAGGACAAAAATCATATGATTATATCAATTGATGCAGAAAAAGCATTTGACAAGATACAACATCCATTTATGATTAAAACACTTAGTAAGATGGGTATAGAGATAAAATACCTTAATATAATAAAGACCATATATTGGAAACCCTCTGCTAATAGCATAATTAATGTTTAAAAACTAAAGCACTTTGGTCTGTGTTCATGAACACAACAGTGCTGTCCCCTATCACCTCTGCTTTTCAACATTGTATTGGAAGTCCTAGCCAGATTAATCAGGCAAGAGAAAGGAATAAAAGGCATTCAAAGTGGAAAGTAAGAACTAAAACTGTGATGTTTTTGCAGATGACATGTTGCTATATATAGAAACCCCTAAAGACTCCATAAAAATGCTAATAGAAACAATAAACAAATACAGTAAAGTTGCTGTCTACAAAATAAATGTACAAAAGTTCATTGCATTCCTATATACTAACAATGAAATCTCAGAAAAGGAAATTTTATAAAAAACAACAATTCCTTTTTCAATTGCAACAAAAAGAATAAACTTAACGTAGGATGTGAATGACCTATATACTCAAAATTATAAGACATTTTTAAAAGAAATTGAAGAAGACACAAAGAAATGAAAAGATATTCCATGTTCATGGATTAGAATAATCAACATAGTTAAAATGGCCATATTACTCAAAGCAATATACAGATTTAATGCAATCTCTACCAAAATCCCAATGGCATTTTTTAAAACAAATTGAACAAAAAATCATCAGATTTATTTGGAACCACAAAAGACTCCCATTAGCAAAAGGAATCCTAAGAAAAAAAGTACAATTCTGGAGGTATCACACTTCCTGACTTCAGCTTGTACTATAGGGCAATAGTAATCAAAACAGCACACAGACCAATGGAATAGAATTGAGAACCCAGAAATAAACCCACAAAAATATGGACAGATAATTTTTGACAAAGAAGACAAACACATACAGTGGAGAAATGACTGCCTCTTCAATAAATAGTGATGGGAGAACTGTAAAGCCATATGCAACAGAATGAAACTAGACTGCTATCTGTCACCATGTACCAAAAATAACTCAAAAAGTATCAAAGGCCTAAAAATAAAACCTGAAACAATGAACCGCATAGAAGAAAACATATGTACTAAACTTATGGACCTTGGGTTCAAAGATCATTTTATGAATTGAACTTCGAAGGCAAGAGAAGTAAAAGCTAAAATAAATGAATGGGACTATATCAAACTAAAAAGCTTCTGCACAGCGAAAGAAACCATCAACAAAATGAAGAGACAACAAACCGAATGGGAGATTTTTTTCAAATAATGCCTCCAATCAGGGGCTAATATCCAAAATATGTAAGCAACTCATGCAACTCAATAACAAAATAACAAACATCTAATTACAAAATGGGCAGAGGATCTGCATAGACATTTCTCCAAGGAGTACATGCAAATGGCTAATAGACATATAAAAAATATTCAACATCACTAATCATCAGAGAAATTCAAATAAAAACCACAATGTACTATCACCTCACACCAGTTAGAATGGTTATCATCAACAAGACAAATAATAACAAGTATTGGAGAGGCTGTGGAGAAAAAGGAACCCTCATACACTGTTGGTGGGAATGCAGATTGGTGCAGCCACTATGGAAGGCAATGTGGAGATTCCTTAAAAAAAATTAAGAATATAATTAGCATATAAACCAGCAATCCCTCTCCTTGGTATTTACCCAAAAAAATCTAAAGACATTTATCCTTAAAGATATATGTGATCCAATGGTCATTGTAGTTTTATTTATGGTGGCCAAGACATGGGAACATCAAAGGTACCCTTCGATAGATGAATGGATAAAGAACTTGTGTATATATACACAATGGAATACTACTCTGCCATAAGAAAAGATGAAATAGTGCCATTTGTGCCAACATGGATGAATCTTGAGATTATTATGCTAAGCAAAGTAAGTCAGACAGAGAAAGTAAAGAACCATATAATTTCACTGATATGTGGTATATAAAAATGAAAACAACAAAGGAATAAGACAAACAAGTGAAGAAAGAAATACTCATAGAAACAGACAAGATTTTAGTGGTTATCAAAGGGTTAAGAGGAGGGGATGGTAAATGAGGGTAAAGGGGATCCAATATATGGTGACGGAAAGAGAACTGACTCTTGGTGGTGAACACACAATGTGATAAATAGATGATGTAATACAGAATTGTACCTCTGACATCTATGTAATTTACTAACAATTGTCATCCCAAAACACTTAAAAAAAAAAACAACAACTATGATACATGCAACAAAGATTATTCTCAAAATAATTTTGTAAGTGAAAGAAGCCAGACAAAAATAGTGCACACTTTATGATTCCATTTATATAAACAAAACTCAAGAAAATGCAACTTAGTTCATAGTGACAAAATGAAAATCAGCTGCTGCCTGGGGAAGGGAACAAAGAAGAAAGGGAGGGTGTGATTACCACAGGGTTCTAGAACACATGGTTAGGCAATGGATATATTTATAATCTTTATTGTCATGATAGTTTAATGGTATAAATGTATAAAAAATTATCAAGTTTTATGCTCTAAATTTATACAATTTATTGTATGTAAATTGTCCCTCAATAAAACTGGTTTTAAGGGCACTTCAATGTTTTGCATTTTGAATTTTGATTATAAAATATAGTTTTTTGATAAGAAATATTTTTTATTCAGAATTAGAGCACGAGGAGGGATACACATTAAACTTCAGTTTCAGTGCTGGACCCAGGAGAAAAAAAGTTTTCAACAACTCAGTGAAGCACAACTTGCAATGATACTTCTATGCTCTCAATGGTTGGGAAACATTCAGATAAACCAAACAAGCACATAGAAATGAGGAATGACCCAGTAATTCTTGAACAAACAGTTGTGTTAACTCTAGAATCTAACAAGGAAAGGAAAAAGTGATATTTACCCTGCCAGGAGATTTACTGCATCAAATAAATAGATGATCTTTTTTGATTCAGTGCTGAAAAGAAAATTCCCCTTATTATACAAGGTCTGGCAATTAAGTTAGCAAACTTATCGCAACAACGTTGCTACCTTTTTTGATATCAGAAGGATATCAAAAAATCCTTCTTATGCTAAGGATTTTCTTCTTATGCTAAAAATCCTTCTTATGCTAAGGATTTTCATACGCTTCTCATTATGAATTTATACTAACTGGACAAACAGTTAACCAAGTTTACTATTTGGAAGTGCTGAAAATGCTGCATGAAAAAGTTAGATGACCTGAACTTTTCACCAATTCATGGCTCTTGCATCACAACAATGCACCAGCTCATAGGGCACTGCCTGTAAGGGAGTTTTTAGCCTGTAAAGAAATAACTGTATTGGAACTTCCTCTCTACTCATTTGATATGGACCCCAATGACTTCTTTCTTTACCTGAAAATAGACGAAATATGGAAAGGAAGACACTTTGATGACATTCAGGACATCAAGGGTAATACGAGGACAGCTCTGATGGCCATTCCAGAAAAAGAGTTCCAAAATTGCTTTGAAAGGTGAACTAGGTGCTGGCATCCATGCATAGCTTCCCAAGGGGAGAACTTCGAAGGGGAACTTAGTGATATTCAGCAGTGAGGTATGTAGCACTTTTCCTAGGATGAATTCGTGAACTTAATTGGCAGACCTCATGTATCTTATTCATTAGTTGAGATTCATTTTGAGTCCCATAATTCGTTAGAAAGTATTCTGATGATTTAGTCATAATCCTCTGAACTATTTCAGTACTCAGAGTTAGTCACAGAAAGTTTATCATTTGATTCAACCAGAGTAATTCCATTGAGAGTCTTTCCTATTGGTTCCTCAGACATATACTTTAAAGCTTTATTTTATAATAATGTAGACACTAAATGTATGTGACTATTTATCTCTTCAAATATGGTTAGTGACATATATTTAGATAATATATTAGATATTATTGTTTTAAATAAAATATCTTATTTTATCTCATTATTATTTTTAAATGTAGCTACTAGAAAAATTTTATATTGAATTATATATATTGCTTTCATTATATTTCTATTAAAAACATTGATCTTCAGATCAGAGATCTAGTCTTGTATTTCCCATTGTGCCTGACAATATTGGCCATGTATTAGGCACTCAGCAAATCAAGTTAATTATATGATTGATTTATTATTAGGAGACAATAATAATTGAAGTTACAATTTATTAAACCTTTTATATGTACCAACCAGTGTATTAAATATTCTGTGTAAACTAAGTTGCTGTCTTATAAAGTAGTCATATTTTCCTAATTTTACTGATAAGCAATGTGAAACTCAGAGAAAGTAAGTTACTTTCCCAAGGCCACACAGCAGAACTACGATTTGAATCAGGCCAACATCACAGACCTTAACAACTTGCTGGCACTACCCTTCCAGTGGACTTGTTGGTCTTTTCAGCCACATCTATATTGAAAACAATAGCTCTCAATTTTTAAACATCATGAAATACCACCTGAAATCTCTTAGTTCATAAAGTCTGGAATACAAACTAATTCCAAAGGTTTTTTTTACAATATTTAATAATGCCATGCTACTAATGTATTCTAATAGCATTGCTTTATTACCCTTGCCTTATTGGGAAGAGAAGATAATAACATTAAGTTCAAGTTGGAAAGCCAAATGTATGGAATTTGTTGTATACAAAGTGATTGTATATTAAGGCTTAAGCCAAAGCCACCCTCTGCGTCTTTTTTGACCTGAACCACCTCTTCTCATTTCCATTAAGTTAGTATTTCCTTTGTGTTTTTCTGTTCTATTTTCACTGAATTTTCCCTCATTGTTTTAGTTTGTTTAATGATGCCTTTCTTTAATTTTCTCAATTTGGGTTCCTCTTGGCACACGATATTTGGAGTCAAATGGTAGTGATATTTTCAAATGATTGCTCATTTCAATCGTGTACCAAAATAAATTCTATAGAAATGAATATAATTGTGCAAATTACTGACAGCTCTCAAATTCTAGAAGAGGAAGAAATTACAACATGACTAAATAAAAATTTTGCAGCAGGGTGTTAGGCAATGCACAGAGGTGCTATTGAAGTGTACTTCACGGTACAGTAAAGGACATAATGTTGACCTTTGAATGTTAAACTAATTAACTCAACTCACAATGGGAATCCAAAAGAACAACCAATTATGAAGAGCTTAATCAGAGATATTAATACTTTTACAAAGAATAGGAAGCACCAGAAAAATATGTGGTGAAGATAAGTCTTATTTAAATAATGTGAGTTCAGAATTGTCCAGGGGAGAGACACAATCTAAACTGCAGAAGAACAATCTATTCATATATATATATATATATATATATATATATATATATATATATATATATATATATGCTATGTACAGGAACTATTTTACCATATCTGACAAAATAGTGTCACATGAATTCTTGGTATTTGGTAGAATGATTCTAGCTTTTCGGAATTATCTTAAGGAAATCAAAGCACCAGTTAAAGGAAGGACATGTGTACAAGATTGTTTATGGCACACTTCTTTGCAGTGTCAAAATTCCTTTCCTTATAGAGACACATGATAGATAAGTAGGTAGATAAATATAATACAGATATAGACATTGATATACGTGAGATAAACTTTACCTGGAATGTTGTATGATTTAGTACTCCATTTTGATTATACATAATAATCTGCTTATGTACCACGGCTTCCTGCTCATAACTTAACAAAACATAAAGAATAAACCATTGTTTGTCTCCTATTGTATCTCAGATAATGTATTGCAACAATAGCAAACAGGTCGATTTTATCTTTTATGCCACTGGGTCTTAAAATTGACTTAGTTCAATGAATTTTCAAATTTAAGTTTTTCATCTCTTCAAGATTTGGAAATGGATAGATCATGAGTACCTTAAAGACCACATCAACTGCAACTCAAAATATGCCCCAAAACTTTATAAAACATTAAGATGCAGTTCTTAAGTGAATGAACTAATCAGAAACAGTTTTGGAGACAAAGGAAAAACTGAGGGTTGTTAGACAGGCAGGAGTGTAGGGATAAGGGGGAAGGTGAGGGGATTAGAAAACAGTCGAGAACCACAAGATGGCCACGGGGTTTTGAAAATTAATTTGGGGAACGTAATCAATAATGTTGTAAAGATTTTGTAGGGTATCCGAAGGACACGTGTCCCATTTGGGAGACCACCTCAGGGAAGATGTAGATGCCTGATCACTGCAATGTACACCTGAAGCTGAACAATAATGAATGCCAACTGTAATTATATATATATACACATATATATACATATATATTATATATATACACACACACACACATATATATATATACACATATATATATATATGTATACATATGTATGTATATACTTACAAGAGGCGGAGTACAGCATTGGGAGTGGAGACAGTGGAAATGTGATGGCTCGTTGCGATGTCAGAGAGATAATGGATGGGTGGAGGGGGGTCCACAGTGTGAGGGATATAAATGATAAACGTCTAAGTATTACTTTGTCTTGTGCACATGAAACTAATAAAAAATAAAAAGAGTACAGAGCAGGGCAAGTCAGACTTGAAGCTATTTTGGCTCTTAAGATATGTCAGTATAATAATCTCAGGGTTCATCCATGTTGTCGCAAATGGCATGATTTCATCTTTTTTTGTGGCAGAATAATGTTCCATTGTGTATATGTGCCACATCTTCTTTATCCAGTCATCTATGGAAGGACACTTTGGTTGCCTAAGTGAAACAAGTCACATAGAAAAAGCCGAGAACCATATGATTTTACTAATATGTAGGATATAAAACTGAAAGCAACAAAGAAACAGACAAACAAATAAAGAAACAAAAACTCATAGACACAGACAATAGTGTAGTGGTAAGGGCGGTGAGTGGTGGTAGATGAGGGTAAGGGGGATCAAATATACAGTGACGGAAGGAGAACTGATTCTGGGTGGTGAACACACAATATAATATATAGATGATGTGTTACAGAATTGTACAATTGAAACTTATGTAATTTTACTAACCATTGTCACCCCAACACATTTTAATTAAAAAAAAAATATATGTCAGTAGAACCCTTTCTACCAGTTTTGAGCAGAAAAAGAAAAAGATGCAATTCTTCCTAATGTAAAAATACTTTTCAAAAAATAATAGTCCATTGTAGGGATTTACTCCTTGTTGCAAACTAATAATAAAGAAGAGATATGCAGATTTGATTTTGCAGTATTTGTGGGCAGATGTTATATATCCCAGGGACAATGACCATGCCATTCATAAGTTAATTTAACAAACATTTATTAAATACCTCCTGAGTGCCAGATATTGTACTAAGCTAAGGAAGTAGAAATACAGCTATTACCTCCACACACCTCTTCTGATTGTTTTTTAAACTAACTATAATCTAGATAAAATGTTATGGTTTTCTATCTATTAGAAGAAAGGGTGCAGTTCCTACTCATATTAATCGTAAATAAAAATTAAGTGAAATATGTGATGATGGAAGGAGAACTGACTCTGGGTGGTGAACACACAATGTGATATATAGATGATGTGTTACAGAATTGTACACATGAAACCTATATAACTTTACTAACAACTGTTTCCCCAATAAATTTTAATTTAAAAAAAAATTAAGTCTAACCACCAGTTTCATTAAACAATTTTGCCATTAAATGACTTGTCATCAAATAACTTGCTAGTTTGCAGGTATACTTTTCTTATTACTCAGTTCATGCAATAGAATTTAGCCATTACATCCTTGTCATAGTCACAGGTCTATACAATTTTAGTAAGTAAATTTCACTTTCTTAAGTAACAACTCTAACTTTCCCAAACAAATTTTTTAAATTGTTTTCTATTTTTGTTTTTCTGTGCTAATACATCTTTATATTTAACATTATTATTTGTTGTGCTTTTTAAATCCAACTTAACTAAGTTTTTAGATCTGATAGATAACCCAGAAGCTATTTGTGATATACAAAAATGTATTCATAGAAAGCAATTTTCTTTGGTTAAAACATTATAAGCATTTCATCTCAGGGGAGACATTAAATAATTTTGTGCACAACTGCTCAAAATATTTTTAAACTTCTGCAAACATAAGATTGCCCAAATCTAACATATGTTATGTTGTACTTAATTTTCCAGAGGAGCTAAAGGAACAAAACATGTCTGCTAAAGTAATCAATAAACTGCAGTTGAGACAACTAGAACCTTTTTTATCAAAATGAGTCATATCCCTTTGCGGGTCACACCCAACATATCTCATTTAAAATTTATAGTACACAGAAATTACAATTAAACTAGTGTCTCTAGTTTGTCATAACATTTTCTGAAATTCTACATTTGTTCTGGAGTCAATTATAAGTGAATAATGAACTATTTAATTGCATTAATGTCATCTATATAAATATTTGTATTTGAAGTCAAATAGTAATATATATCTTAATCCAGTTGCAAAAAGAGGTATTCCAGTAGAATGTGCAAAATCAGTCACATTTGTTATACACGAATCAAGAGAATCTGATAGAAAAAAACATAAAAATATCAGTATAAGTGAGATACACTTACAGATAAGTGAGAAAGAGACAAACAACTTCATGAAAATGTTGAGGCAGAACCTTATATGACAATTTACAGTAACAGCTAAGACCAGTGTTGCTGAGCGAAGTAAGAAAGGTGACTCATAGTGGCAGACAAAATCTGTAAGTCACTGTAAGACTGGTTTTTATTCTGCATGGGATGGAAAGATACTAGTATATATTCAGCAGGCAATTGACATGATTCGCCATATGTGTTTTGAAAGATCATGTTGCTTGTTAGGCAGAGTATAAACTGTAGGGAACAAAAGTGGATGCAGGTAGATTATTTAGGGTAGTAGTAGCTGGGACAATGGAAATAACCGAGTAAGGGGAGGAAAGCAAGTGGGTTCTGAATATTTTTTGAAGGTATAGCCAACATCTGCTGATGGAGTAAATATAGTTTGTGAGAGAAAACAAAGGTGATTTCAAAATGTTTGGCCTAAGAAACTAGAAAGATATAGTTGCTATTTACTGAGAGAGGGAAAACTACAGGTATATTACTTTAAGGGGAAGATCAGAAATTTGGTTAAGTCAGAATTCTTTAGAGATATTTATTAGATACCCAAATAGAGGCATTTGGTTTTCAGTTGTGTAGGTAAGATCAGGGCTAGACATATAAATTTGAGATTTATAAGTGTATACTTAAATTTCTAAGCCATGATATTAAATAAATTCTCAAGGAAATGAATGTAAAGAGATTATTTCCTTTACAATGCTTGGTTCAAAGACCAAGCATTAGGCACCCTAATAATTAGAAACTGGAAAGATGAGCAAGAATCATGTTTATTTAGATCTACTTTTCATATTAAATTTACAACATAATAATAAAAGAAGTATAGGTATTCCCCCAGGGTATTGAAAAGAGCCCCTTTGCACACCGTTGGTGAAAAAGTGTGTTTTAGCTATCTATTGCTGCATAAAAACATTTCCTCAAAATTCAGCAGATTAAAACAACACAAATTTATTATCTCAGTTTTTGTGGATTACAAGTTCAGGAGTGGTTAGGATGGGTGGTTCTAGCTTCAGGTTTCTTATAAGTTTGCAGTGAGGATGTTGTCTAGGGCTTCTGGTGGGTCCACTTCTAAGATGGGTCACTCATGTGGCTGCTCAGCAGAAGATCTCAGTTCCTTGCTGGTTATTGTCAGGAGGCCTCATTTCCTTACAGCATGGTCCTCTCCATAGATTTTCTTAAGCATTCGCATAACAGGGCAGCTGACTTCCCTCAGAAAGAGTGATATGAGAAAAGGTAGGAGAAAATACCAAGGCCTTTTATTGTATAGTCTCAGAAATCACACATCATCATTTTTGCCATATTTTATTTATTTCAATGAGGTACTAAGTACAGCCCATACTCAATGATGCAAAAATAGGCTCCTTACTTTTGAAGGGAGGGGTAGCAAATAATTTACAGATGCATTTTTAAATCTCAGCAATGTAGATATCTAAAACAATTTTCAAAAAGTTATAGAGCAATATCTGTAAAAAATTAAAATGTTCGTGGCATTTTATTTAATAATTGCACTTCTAGAAATGTATCCTACTGCCCAAATGCACAAGAACATATATATACACTTTTTGTGTGTATATACATATGTGTATATAGTCATATATATTACATACATGTGTGAGAGAGTCATATATGTACAGCAGCATTTGTAGTAGTAAAAAGTTGGCCATGACTTTAATATCCAAAAATTAAAGTAGCAGCTATACAATTATAGCTAATACATTATAGTGCAGCTATACAATGGAGAAATAAGCAGCTGCTAAAAGAATTAGGTAGAGCAGTATGTACTGAAATGAGAAGAGTAATGAGGTGACCTTTGTAGATTTTTAAGATAAATACAGCAAGTTGAAAAACAGTTTTTACACTACTTTTGTAAAATTAAACAACAGTATGTATAAATGTTTATATAAATGTAAGTGATGTATTGAACAACAAACATGATTCATAGGCTATAGTCATAAAGTAATTTTATTTTTATAACCCTTGTCCCTTTGTGTTTTATTCAGTTGGACAGAATTCTAGCCAGCAACATGACTGTTTTGATCATTCTTCAGTTACAGAAGTGTGGCTTTCTGTCAATAATTAGAATATTCAGTCCCATATAATAGTAAAATAACAGGCCTGCTGAAAGCTCAACATTGGCAATGGGGCTGAAGATGTGCACAGTGGCTGCATCTATCTTTACACAGTATTTTTAGTCCTTAATACCTATTGGCTATTCTTGCTTTCTTACCCCTCCAGAGTTACAGCATGAGGAAACTGAAGAGGTTGCATGGGTTACATGAGTAACAAATTCTTTCCTGACTGACAATGCTATAATCTGTTTTCATGCATTCTCTCCGTGGCAGACATTTAATACGTGCTGACTATCTATGAGACTTTTAGGAGTTCTTCAGAACCATGCAAGATGCAAGGATGTTGAAATGAGACAGAATTGCATTACATCAGTTATAGAAGGAGTCAAGGAAACTTGGAGCGTGGAGTTTGTGATTATTAAAATTAACACAATTACAGAATTCTGCCATATTTTTCCCACTAAATTAATTTTAAATTCACTTAAAACATGTACCAAGAGTAAAAATTAAAAATAAATAAATAGAAATATGACACGAATTATTAAAAAGTTAATTTCTTTTTTCCCTTTTTTATTAAATTTATTGGGGTGACAATGGTTAGTAAAATTGCATAGGTTTCCAGTGTACATTTCTGTAATACATCATCTATATATTGCATTATGTGTTCACCACTTAGAGTCAGTTCTCCTTCCATCACCGTATACGAGATCTGACAAGTAAGCTTCTGAACACGTTGCAATGATGTTGCTAACCTTTTTTGATATCACATGGATTATTCACTATGGATTTGTACCAGCTGGACAAACAGTTAACCAAGTTTACTATTTGGAAGTGCTGAAAAGGCTGTGTGAGAAAGTTAGATGACCTGAAACTTCCGCCAACAATTCATGGCTCTTGCATCATGACAATGTACCAGCTCACATGGCACTGTCTGTGAGAGAGTTTTTAGCCAGTAAACAAATAACTGTGTTGGAACACCCTCTCTACTCACCTGATCTGGCACCCAGTGACTTCTTTCTTTACCTGAAGATAAAGAAAATATTGAAAGGAAGACATTTTGATGACACTAAGGACATCAAGTGTAATACAATGAGAGCTCTGATGGCCATTCCGGAAAAAGAGTTCCAAAATTTCTTTGAAGGGTGGACTAGGGACTGGCATTGGTGCATAGCTTCCTAAGATGAATACTTCTAATTTGACTGTAGTGACATTCAGCAATGAGGTAGGTAGCACTTTTTCTAGGATGAGTTAGTGAACTTAATTGTCTGACTTTGTATTTGACTTCCTTTTCCAACTTCTACCACCCTTCACCCCCTTTACTTTCTGGTAACTACTAAACTGTTGACTGTGTGTATGAGTTTTTGTTTCTTTGTCTTGTTCATTTGTTGTTTCAGTTCTATATCCTACATATGAGTAAAGTCATATAGTTCCTTACTTCTTCTATCTGACTTATTTCACTTAGCATGTTAATCTCAAGATCCATCCAGGATGTTGCAAATAGCAGTATTTCATCTTCTCTTATGGCTGAGTAATATTCCATTTTGTATATGTACCACATCTTTATCTAATCATCTATGGAAGGACACTTGTTTTTG
Organism: Rhinolophus hipposideros; assembly: GCF_964194185.1. Classification (NCBI taxonomy): domain Eukaryota; kingdom Metazoa; phylum Chordata; class Mammalia; order Chiroptera; family Rhinolophidae; genus Rhinolophus; species Rhinolophus hipposideros. Next base: position 71,199,456 of record NC_138046.1, on the reverse strand, counting down.
TTTCCATGTTTTGGCCTCCATGAATAATGCTTCAATGAACATAAGTGTACTTATACTTTATGGAAAATGTTTTCAGTTTCTTTGGGTAGAGACCAAGAAAAGGGATTGCTGGGTCATATGGTATATCTATTCTTATTTTTTTGAAGAACGTCCATACTGTTTTCCATATAGGTTGTACGAAAGAACTCTCATTCCTTTTTTTCACAGACTCTCTAATACTTGTTATTATTTGTCTTGTTGATGATAGCCATTCTAACAGGTGTAAAGTGGTTTGATTTTCATTTCCCTAATAGCTAGCGAAGTTGAGCATTTTTTCATATATCTGTTGGTCATTTCTATTTCTTCTTGGGAGAAGTGTTTGTAAAATCAGATTTTAGGGATATTATGTTTAAAGAGTCCAACTTCTTGTCTGATATAGTCATTATTCAATCTGTGCTTAAACATTTTCAGTGACAAATGCTAGACATTCCATTCGTTTTTTGCATGGAAAGTTTTATACTAAAGGGAGTAAATATTGGCTTTCTTATAAATTATTCTACTAGTTTTATGTGTTGGAAAATATGTTTTGTCTCTCATCAATATGATACCTAACCAAATATTTGAAGAAATTTTATGTCTCCCTTGAGAAACACCCCCAGTTTCTGTCATTGTTATTGTATGGCATGGTTTCCAGACCCCTCAACATTCTAATTATTTTTCTCTGGGTCTTCTGTAAAATATCAATGTCTGCATAAAATGTTGAGTGTAGAACTTAATGCAATTCTACAGATATCCTTTTTATGGAAAAACAAATTTCAACCTGAGTTCCTCAAATATATCTTCTAGAATTACTCTGAAAAAAAAGTTATGATTTTAGTGGATATATATTACCATTGGAGCTAGCATATTTTTTTTAAAATTAAAGTTTATTGGGGTGAAAATTGTTAGTAAAGTCACATAGGTTTCAAGTGTACAATTCTGTAATACATCATTTATATATCACATTGTGTGTTTACCACTCAGAGTCAGTTCTCCTTCCATCACAATATGTTTGATCCCCTTTACCCTCATGTACCAACTCCTTACCCCTTAACCTCTGGTAACCATTAAACTATTGTCTGTGTCTATGCATTTTTGTTCATTTCTTTGTCTTGTTCTTTTGTTGTTTTCAGTTTTATATACCACATATCAGTGAAAGCATATGATTCTTGACTTTTTCGGTCTGAATTATTTCGCTTAGCATAATAATCTCAAGATCCATCCACATTGTTGCAAATGGTACTATCTCACCTTTTCTTATGGCAGAATAATATTCCATTGTGTATATATACCTCATCTTTATTCAATCATCTATCAAAGGACACTTTGGTTGTTTCCATTTCTTGGCCACTGTAAATAAAGCTGCAATGAACATTGGAGCACATATATCTTTATTGATAAGTGTTTTCAGATTTTTCTGGGTAGATACCCAGGAGAGGGATTGCTGGGTCATATGGTAATTCTATTCTCAATTTTTTTGAGGAACCTCCACACTGCCTTCCATAGTGGCTGCACCAGTCTGCATTCCTAACATCAGTGTGGAGCTTTCAATACTCTGCCATCACATGTTATTAAAGAACCAAGAATGCACATAGTCTACTTGTTTAACACTGCTAAGTATTAATAATAATAATAATAATAATAATAATAATAATATTAATAAAAGACAGATGCTTACTGTTTCCTATATGCTAACACGCCTGAGGGGCTTTTTGTATAATAAGATGTCAGTCCCTAACCAATACTTGAATATGTAATCATTGTCACTTTTTTACATTGCAAAAATAAACACTCAGAAGGTTGAATAATTTGCCCAAGGTTGTGGACTTGCATTAAAATATCACTCCAAAGTCTACGCTTTTTTTTTTGTTGCATCACGATTATTTAGTTAGAAAATGTGATATATATTAACATATAATTAATTCTAATTTTTGGTACAGTCTAAAAGTGCTATAGAAAGAGAAAATGAAATAGAATGTGTGAAGTCAGATAAGCTTTGTAGAAGTGGAAGAACCTGAGTTGGAGTTTGAAGAAAGGTTGAGGAAATAGAAGAAAGCATTTCACTTCATATCATGAGAATTAATACTTTCCTAGTGCTAGGCATAATTGTTCTGATATTTATTTCCTTTGTTTCACTTCATTATTTAGCTGACCCCCCATCCCTTTGTGTCTCAAGCCAGGTAGTTCCCACCTGGTACAGAAATTTTTCCTTAACCTGCTCAGACTAGAACTGAAATATGCTATACATAGTTTTAAATAGTTCTCAAATTTCAAGGTTACAAAAACATAGGAGTATCATCTCTGAATTAATGGTTGCTTTGTAACTAATCAAAGACCAAGTGGTAGTCTCTAGCAGTGGAATTTTACTTGGGAGGAAAGAGAAATAGAATTTTAAAAATTTTGATAAGAATAAAATATTATTAACTTCATAATGAATACTTTAATGTAAAAATTAAGTTATGATGGTAGGAAAAGTCCATTTTTCTCCAATAAATGTACATCTTCTACATCTGACCTTAATAATAATGAATCGCAGTGTAATTATCTAAATTAAATTTCCAAATTGTTTGGTTTTGGTAGGTTTGAAATAAAAACTTTAATTTTTCTTAGTATCTTGAAGAGAATAGTGCCAGTAAATGTTGCTTTGATGATAACTGTCTTCATTTTTTTTTAACTTTTATCTCATGGAAATATCATTAGTAAACTAACTCAGGGTTACTAGTTAACACTGGAAGAGTGACTACTAATTTTGAAATGATTATAAATAATCCAAATCTGAGATCAGATACTCCTGAATATGAACAACTCTGCAGTTCTGTTTTGATTCATACTAATGAGTCATTTTATACTCATAGCTTTTAAAAGTGAGAAAACACACTTCAAAATTATTTATAAATATTGATCTCCTTTAAAATTTAACATAGATTCAGATGTTGCTTTCAAATTTTCAGTGTACTCAAATTTAAGAAATATGTTTTATAAATTCCTGTTTTATAATCTTTAGTTTCTGAAAGAACTAAAAACTAAAAAGAGTAAAGAGAGGGGAAAAAATGCTTTCCCTTTTGACAAGGGAGAAACTTGTCAAGTTTCCAATTCTGAAGTTGACTTTCGTGATAAGAAATCTGTTATTAATGAAACCTTTGAAGATAATTCAGTAAAAAAAGTGATTTATGGTCTTTTAATATGATGCCAAATTTTACTTTTTGTTGGTATTTCATAAAAATCTGATTTCCTTGAAAAATCCCCACAGGCAATAGTTATGGAGGACTGTATTTTTTAATATGAAAATAAAAAGCAAAATAAACCCAGAAATATCTCCATTAAGTAGTTGGGCAAGACTTTTCTCTTAACAATTTGGAGATGCCCAAGATATAGAGTTGAACATACGTTTCCAATGAAAGGTTATCTATCATGGCCCTCATCCCAAAAACACTCAGCTAGAATTCTTATGAGGAAATTCTTTTATTTCTAATTCCACTGCTCAGTAATAGTAAGAACAATGCTGAGCTTGTAGTTTGAATGCTGTATTTCTTTTATATTATAACAGGAAGTTAAATGGGCGATTATATACATATATTCAATATGAAGTTTAAAAATAATCACTACAATCATTGTTGGATTGAACAATGGTATTTTTGACAAATTATATGTAACTAAATCTCCTTACATAACCAAACATTTTTTTTTTGAAGTGAAAATCGCTTCTACTCTTTGCTCACCTGAATATTACTCATCCTTCAATCTTAGTTTAAATGTCCTTTGATGATAAAACTTCCAAGGCAACAAACCTAATTTTGGTGCCACCAAATATTCTCTAATACCACCTTATGCTTCACCTTCTTGGAATTTATATAAATTTGTAAGTATAAATATATTTGTGTGTTTGTTGTTTTTTTTTAATTCCTTCACACTGGACTATCAGCTTTGGTTTGTTCACCTCTTTGTACTAGTGCTTAGTGATTTTCTCATCGTAGTCATCCAATAATTATTTGTTGAATGAATGATTGATGAAGACACTACATTTGACTATTTTACCAATCTGAATTCCATCTTAGCTTAGAAAATGATTTCCCCATTTTAAATATAGTTTCTTCTTAAGTTCATGGCACAATTGGAAAGAGGATAGTCCTTGCATAGTTAACAAGCTACATGATACTTTTAACTTTGGCCTTGGTCCTCAATGCTTTAAAATACTGTAATTTACATATCAACTGTGATCTTCTTTGATATCTAGATAAGAAAGCCTCAAACTTCTAATCTGTAAACTGAAGAAGTCTAAAATCTTTCCCAAGATTGCTGCAAATTCTTGATAGATTTATTTTCTTAGAATGGTCTCCAACTGAGAACTCACTATTTTTTTATTTAACTTTCTAAGAATGTGTAGAGAGCTGAGAGAATGTGATTTACATTACAGAGATACAAAATTATATCCCCACTCTTTGTCTACCTCAATACCAGTAACTTCTTACTAGCCCACTTAAGCCCTCAAAAGTCGAGTTTTAAATTGTCAGTCCTCTTTTCCTACTCCTTTTCATCTACTCCCCAACCAATCATGATTAATATTTCGTACACAGCCATTGAGCTATCATCTTCACAACTTTGGCTTCTGCCAATCATGCCCTCAAACTTTCACTATCCCTTAAAGCAACATATAATGGAATTTGTGAAAAAAAAGGCAATTCCTTCACTGGGTAGAATTTTGATGTCAATTGTTAAAAAATAATACAATTTCAAATTGCAATATTGTAAATTTAGTTCTTAGTCCTCGACATTACACAAAATAACTAACCTATTTAGCCTATTTTGCATGTCTCTAAAGTGCTTATTAGAATTTCACTGATATGTGGGATATAAAACTGAAAGCAACAAAGGAACAAGACAAACAATAAAGAAACAAAAACTCATAGACACAGACAATAGTTTAGTGGTTATCAGAGGGTAAAGAGGGAGGAGAGTAAACAGGGTCAAATACATGGTGATGGAAGGAGAACTGATTCTGGGTGATGAATACACAATGTGATATATAGATGATGCATTACATACTTGCACACTTGAAACCTGTGTAACTTCAATAACTACTGTCTCCCCAATAAACATTAACTTAAAAAAATTTCAAGTCTTATTTTCCCTTCATAGAGAAAAATTTCATTTTATTGACCTTTTTATTCAAAGGGTCAAAATTATTCTGAATCCAGATAATATGTATTCCACTAAATTCTTCAAATACAGACTGCTTTCCCTCTGCTCTCTCCTCCACCTGTTCTCAGGAAACTTAAAAATTGATTCATAGGTTCAAATATTGATAGTACTAAAACACTATCAGTTTTACTCAGTTATACAGAAAATTATCTTTATTTTCCAGATGCTAGTTTTTCTCTTTGTAATTCACTTGTGACATTTGGAATTTTCTCTTCTGTCCACAGGAAATAAAACTCATGTGACAGTGTATTGTCTTACTAACTTTTTTAAAAAATATTTTTTCAATTATAATCATGAAATATTATATTAGTTTCAGGTATACAACATGGAGATTAGACATTCATATAACTTACAAAGTGATCATCATGATATCTAGTACACATCTGACACCATATATAGTTATTACACTAATATTTACTATACCCCCTATGCTGTAGTTTACATCCCATGATGATTTTTAATTAAATTTATAAGGGTAACATTCATTAATAACATTATATAAGCTTGAGGTGTACAGTTCTATAATTCAGCATCTATATATTTCATTGTGTGTTCACTACCCAAAGTCTAGTCTCCTATCACCATACATTTGACCCCTTTCACTGTCTTTTTAAAATTATTATTAGTTTCAGGTGTACAAAACAATGTAATAGTTAGACATTTATACCCCTCACAACGTGATAACCCCACTCCCACAGTTTTACTAACTTTTAATAGAACACACTATATTTTGACTTAGAAATTTCTGTAACTTTTTCTTCTTACATTACTATTCAAAATTAAATCTATTATTTTTTAATTAGGTTATGATCCCCCTTGTACTTAAAATAATATAAGATGAAGAAAAGTAAAAATATCATGCTAATCTTATTGGCTGAGAATCTTTTAACAGAAGTGTGACAAAAATCAATGTTCTCATTATGTAGTTATAACAGAAATAAAATTATACACATTCATTTAAATAATCCATACAAATATAGCAATTTAGGCATGATGCAAATATATTTCAATACTGACCTATTGAAGCTACCCACTTAAACTACAGCTGGCCAATCCTACCGTAATAACCTTTTATTTTCAAACATTAAATCAAAAGAGTGGAATAATTGCCTCTACTCTCTGATATACAGCAATCATTCTTCAGTATACAATAATCATAACAATTTACATTTATTGTAAAGATAGTAAAGATTTTATCACTCTTGAATGGCAATGTTTTGCTCATTAGCATTTTCTCTGGCACTCTGTATAGTGTAGGTTTAACTAAAGAAATAATGATCCTGCTCTCTAAAATATATTTATTAAAATATCTCATTATCTTGGGTAACAGGTATGAGGGGTTTAAGAATTTATATTACCATAATATTATGAAAAACTGTTATAAAATATGTTAAGGGTAGGGAAATATGTTCACTCTCAGGTAAAAACTTACCTAGTGTGTCAGCACCTAAGTCTCTTTAATTTATTTTTATTTCATATATGTATATGTTTTCATACACATATATATTTGTTTTCATACATATATATGTTTTCATACATATATCTATCTATCATCTCTATCTATCTATCTATCTATCTATCATCTATCTATCTATCTATCTATCTATCTATCTATATATATATATATATGTTTCTATGAAATTTGTTACCAGCTACAGCCGCCCCCATCCTCTGGTTTTTTTCATTGTCCTTTCTTTAGAAGTTGTCACTTTTAACTCTTTTAGCTGATTGTTTTATTACCTCCATATATCTAAATAACATGCATTTATAGCTAGTTCTTAATTTTCTGTTTTAAGCATTATCTAAATTGGCTTCATTAAATGGGAGATGTGGATTTATCTTCCTTTCTTGATCTTTCCCCCAAAATCTATGCCACTCTTCTGACATCTCCATCTTTCCAAAATACTTACATATGAATTTTTGTGAGATTAACATTCAATCTGTATTATATTATGTTATATTAAAATTAATGGTTTCTCATAGATGGACATATAGTAAGCTAATATCAGCATAATTTGAATTTTTCGTGGAGTTTATAAATGTTTTGGTTTTTAAATTTTGTGTATTTATATATGTATATTTAATTCAATCCCAAACTTGCATACAAATTTTTAAACTGTTTTCAAGATATTTAGACACTTCTGGTATTCTATCAGTTTGTTCTTTTAGGATAAATCTCTCCCAGTCTTGTGATGTGTTGCTATATCTTTTGGTTGAAGTAGCCTACTGTCATCTCCCTTTGCCATCATTATGTCAACTCACTTTGCGTCTATGCTGTTGTGGATCTTCTGTTTCCTAGATCCTATATGTTTCAAATGTGTTTTTGGTTTGTTTGTTTGTTTTGCTTTGTTTCTTTTTTTTAAATTAAATTTATTGGGGTGACAATTGTTAGTAAATTTACATAGATTTCAGGTGTACAATTCTGTATTACATCATCTATAAATCCCATTGTGTGTTCACCACCCAGAGTCAGTTCTCCTTCCATCACCATATATGTGATCCCCTTTACCCTCATCACCCACCCCCCATCCCCTTACCCTCTGGTAACCACTAAATTATTGTCTGTGTCTGTGAGTTTTTGTTTCTCATTTGTTTGTCTTGTTCTTTTTGGTTTATATACCACATATCAGTGAAATCATAGGGTTCTCTGCTTTTTCTGTCTGACTTATTTCACTAAGCATTATACTCTCAAGATCCATCCATGTTGTCACAAATGCTCCTATATCATCTTTCCTTAATGCCGAATAGTATTCCATTGTGTATATGTACCACAACTTCTTTATCCATTCATCTATCGAAGGACATTTTGGTTGTTTCTTTTTTTGAGAATATGCTGCTGTCATTTCCTTATAAAGGAATGCATTGGAGGTAACAGCTTGAAGACATTGCTTGTCTGAAAAATATCTTTATTCTACCCTCACACTTAATTGATAGTTTAGCTGTGAATAGAAATTTTGATGGAAATAATTTTCCCTTAGAAGAGTGAAGGCATTCCTCCATTGCCTTCTAGAATTCTATTATTGTTTTGAAGAAGTTTGAAAACTTCTGATCCCTGATCCTTTATATGTAATGATGGTTTAAAAAAATCTGGAAGTTTGTGGGATATATATATATATATATATATATATATATGCACACATATATATTTATGTGTGTGTGTATATATGTATATACATATATACGTATATATACATATATATATAAATATACAAATGTATATATAAATATACATTTATAAATATATAAATGTATATGTGTATATATATATATATATACATATATATATATAAATATATATAAAATGATGTGCCTTAGGTTTCAGACTATTTTCACCCATTTGGTGTTTTTTTCTTTGCTAGTTTGTTTTCCATTTGAAGATCCAAGTTTTTCAGTTCTGAAAAATTTTGCTGAATTGTTTTCTTGATTATTTCCTTCGTTTAATTTTCTCTGTTATGTTTTTCCAGAAGTCAAAATATTCAAATATTTAACCTCCTGGACAAGTCTCTATTTTTTTTTTACCTTTTATCTTTTATTTTACAACTATTTAGCATTTTTAATATCTTGCATGTTTTCCGTTTTTGAATGTTTTATTAAATAAATGGCAAACAATATTATATTAGATTCAAGTTTACAACATAGTGATTTGACACATATATCTTATGATGTGGCTTTCCATGTTTTCTTAATTATTACCTCACTTTCATGGTTGAACTTTTATTTAGCTTTTTATTTTTGCTGTCATATATTTAAATTCCAAGAGCTATTTTTTATTCTTTCTTTTTTATAGGATCCTGATATTGTTTATGGTTATAATTGTCTCTAATCAACCTACTAAGGATAATTTTATGTGTATGTATAGTTTTCTTTTCCTTCATAATCACTGTCCCTACAAGGTATTACTTTCCTCCATTTGTTTGTTTTGGTGGTAAATCCTAGATTGCCATTGTTTGTAAGTATGGAGGACTAAAAGCCTAATTGAAATCTCTGAGCACAAGAGCATGGTTTCTTGAGTGTGAACTTCACTGTAGGGTGATCTTGCTACCATGTTTTGCTGGGGAACATTTGATTTCAGTATCTGTGACCTTTTTTCTTGGAGTGACAAGATTTATTTAACCTATTGCCTAGAAAATGAAGCCATAGTTTCCAATATTTGGAAAAAAGAAGGCTGGAAATCTCAGTATTTAGGATGTACATGTTACTTAATACTATTTTAAATTGGAAGGTACTTTGTAGAGAATCAATATCCAATCTTTGTGAGGAAGAATAAAGAAGTCCTCAAATTGCTTAGAGTGGGAAAGGAGATGTGGGAATCATACTACTTCTTTAGCAAATTTTACATTATGCCATGATTTCCTTCAGCCTTACTTTCAGAAGTAGCTGATGTTACCAATTCCTGATCCTCTTATGTTTCTGTGTTAGGAAACCAAGTTGATTTTCCGATTCCCACTTCCAGTTGAAGACTCAGGTCTCATAGGCCTGAAAAGTATGTACAAGTCACCCATCTTCTTTCTTACTTCCCAAATTTTGTTTGTGTTTTACACTCTTTTTGTTTATACTCTTATACTTTCAAAAATGTCTGTAAGATTTTTCAGTGAGTTTTCAGCACAGAGCAAAAACTACATGCATTTGATCAATCTGCCAGTTTTTACTGGAGGTGCCTGCATTCTTTAGAACATTCTGTTTTCATCACACACCAATCTATCAAAAGGAACTTAATCATTCAATTTAACAGAGTATAAACACAGAGGAATTATTTTAAAACATGAATCCCACAACACAAAAATTAATATCCCCATTAGCTATGCCTATTCTCTCCATAGTACCTTCTTTTCAGGAGCCTCTTTCCTGCCAGTATTACTAAACTTTTGATTATTCCTTTCACTTATTTCCTAAAGTTTCCCTGGAAATTTTCAATTCTTCTTTTTATCAGGCTAAGTAGCTTTATTATTATTATTGATGCTAGTCAGTGGATACTGAAGGCTACAATCATGGTTTTGGTCAAGGATAAAACCATCTCAAGTGTCAAATGAGAAAGATTTGCTTCCAAGCTCACTCACATTGTTGTTTGAAGAATTTAGTACGTTGCGGTTTGTTTAACTAAAGGACTCCACTAATCCCTAGCGGTTGTCCCGAAGTTGCCCTCAATTCCCTGACATGGGAGCCTTTGCACAGGGAAGTTTATAAACGTAAGCTTGCTCATCAGAGTGAGCAATTAGGGGGGGGAGAGAGGTCACAGTCTTTTGTTAAATAATCGTGGAAGTAGTATCCCATCACTTTTGCTGTATCATATCCGTTACAAGCAAGTCATATGGTCCAGTGTATACTCAAGATGAGAAGATTACACAATAGAGTAAATACTAAGGGGTAGTCATCACTGAGAGCCATTTTGGAAGCTGTCTGTCACAGACTGACCACAAGACACCAATGATTCATATAATTACTTTTTTAAAATTAAATTCATTGGGGTGACAATTGTTAGTAAATTTACATAGATTTCAGGTGTACAATTCTGTATTACATCGTCTATAAATCCCATTGTGTGTTCACCACCCAGAGTCAGTTCTCCTTCCATCACCATATATTTGATCCCCTTTACCCTCATCACCCACCCCCCATCCCCTTACCCTCTGGTAACCACTAAATTATTGTCTGTGTCTGTGAGTTTTTGTTTCTCATTTGTTTGTCTTGTTCTTTTTGGTTTATATACCACATATCAGTGAAATCATAGGGTTCTCTGCTTTTTCTGTCTGACTTATTTCACTTAGCATTATACTCTCAAGATCCATTCATGTTGTCACAAATGCTCCTATATCATCTTTCCTTAACGCCGAATAGTATTCCATTGTGTATATGTACCACAACTTCTTTATCCATTCATCTATCGAAGGACATTTTGGTTGTTTCCATGTCTTGGCCACCGTAAACAAAGCTGCAATGAACATTGGAGTACACGTGTCTCTATAAAGAAATGCTTTTATATTTTTGGGGTAGATACCCAGGAGAGCGATTGCTGGGTCATATGGTAATTCTATTCGTAATTTCTTGAGGAACCTCCACACTGCCTTCCATAACGGCTACACCAGTCTGCATTCCCACCAACAGTGTATGAGAGTTCCTTTTTCTCCACAGCCTCTCCAACACTTGTTACTATTTGTTTTGTTGATGAAAGCCATTCTCACCTGGGTGAGGTGATATCTCATTGTGGTTTTCATTTGCATTTCTCTGATGATTAGCGATGTTGAGCATTTTTTCATATGTCTATTTGCCATTTGTATATCCTCTTTGGAGAAATGTCTCCTCAGGTCCTCTGTCCATTTTTCAATTGGGTTGTTTGTTTTTTTCTTGTTGAGTTTCATGAGTTCCTAGTATATTTTGGATATTAGCCCCTTATCAGAGGAACTGTTTGCGAAAATCTTCTCCCATTCAGTTGGTTGCCTCATTATTTTGTCAATAGTTTCTTTTGCTGTGCAGAAGCTTTTCAGTTTCATATAATCCCATTCGTTTATTTTAGTTTTTACTTCCATTGCCTTTGGAGTCAGATTCATAAAATGCTCTTTGAACCCAAGGTCCATAAGTTTAGTACCTATGTTTTCTTCAATGCAGTTTATTGTGTCAGGTCTTATGCTTAAGTCTTTGATCCATTTTGAATTAATTTTGGTACATGGTGACAGATAGCAGTCCAGTTTCATTCTTTTGCACGTAGCTATCCAATTCTGCCAGCACCATTTATTGAAGAGGCTGTCATTCCTCCATTGTATGTTTTTAGCTTCTTTGTCAAAAATTATCTGTCCATATTTATGTGGTTTTATTTCTGGGTTCTCAATTCTATTCCATTGGTCTATGTGTCTGTTTTTCCGCCAATACCAAGCTGTTTTGATTATTGTAGCCCTGTAGTACAAGCAAAAATCAGGGAGTGTGATACCTCCAGTATTGTTCTTTTTTTTTAATATTGCTTTGGCTATTTGGGGACTTTTGTGGTTCCAAACAAATCTGATGATTTTTTGTTCTATTTCTTTAAAAAATGCCATTGGGATTTTAATGGGGATTGCATTTAATCTGTATATGGCTTTGGGTAATATGGCCATTTTAACTATGTTGATTCTTCCAATCCATGAGCACAGAATGTCTTTCCATTTCTTTGTGTCTTCTTCAATTTCTTTAAAAATGTCTTACAGTTTTCAGCATATAAATCCTTCACATCATTGGTTAAGTTTATTCCTAGGTATTTTATTCTATTTGCTGCAATTGCAAAAGGAATTGTTATTTCTATCTCTTTTTCTGAGATTTCATTGTTGGTATATAGGAAAGCAATGGACTTTTGTACGTTGATTTTGTAGCCAGCAACTTTACTGTATTCATTGATTGTTTCTAATAGCTTTTTGGTGGAGTCTTTAGGGTTTTCTATATATAGCATCATGTCATCTGCAAAGAGTGGCAATTTAACTTCTACATTCCCAATTTGGATGCCTTTTATTTCTTTCTCTTGCCTGATAGCTCTGGCGAGGACTTCCAACACTATATTGAAAAGCAGAGGTGATAGGGGACAACCTTGTCGTGTTCCTGAACGTAGAGCAAAGGGCTTCAGCTTTTCACCATTAATTATGAGATTAGCTGAGGGCTTGTCGTATATGGCCTTTATTATGTTGAGGTGTTTTCCTTCTATACCAATTTTAGTAAGTGTTTTAATCATAAATGGATGTTGTATCTTATCAAATGCTTTTTCTGCATCAATTGATAGAATCATATGATTTTTGTCCTTTATTTTGTTTATGTGATGTATCACATTGATGGATTTGCGAATGTTGAACCATCCTTGTGCCCCTTTGATGAACCCCACTTGGTCGTGATGAATAATCTTTTTAATGCATTGTTGTATTCGATTTGCTAGAATTTTGTTTAGGATTTTAGCATCTGTATTCATCAGAGATATAGGTCTGTAGTTTTCTTTTTTTGTGTTGTCCTTACCAGGTTTTGGTATCAGGGTAATGTTGGCCTCATAAAATGAGTTAGGGAGTACTGACTCTTCTTCAATTTTTTGGAAGAGTTTGATCAGGATTGGTATTAGATCCTCTTTGAAGGTTTGGTAGAATTCACTGGTGAAGCCATCTGGTCCAGGGCTTTTGATTTTGGGAAGGTTTTTGATGACTGATTCAATTTCGTTAGTGCTGATCGACCTGTTAAGATTTTCCAGTTCTTCATGATTCAGCCTTGGAAGGCTACATGTTTCTAAGAACTTGTCCATTTCTTCTAAGTTATTAAATTTGGTGGCATATAGTCCTTCATAGTATTCTTGGATAATCCTTTGTATTTCTGTGGTGTCCGTGATAACTTCCCCTTTTTCATTTCTGATTTTGTTAATTAGTGTCTTCTGTCTTTTTATCTTAGTGAGTCTAGCCAAGGGTTTGTCGATTTTGTTAATCTTTTCAAAGAACCAGCTTTTTGTCACATTAATTTTTTCTATTGTCTTTTTGTTCTCTATTTCATTTAGTTCTGCTCTGATTTTTGTTATTTCCTTTCTTCTGCTGACCTTGGGTTTCGCTTCTTCTTCCTTTTCTAGTTTTTTAAGGTGTAACATGAGGTTATTTATTTGGTATTTTTCTTGTTTCTTGAGATAGGCCTGTAATGATATATATTTCCCTCTTAAAACTGCTTTCGCGGCATCTCAAAAATTTTGGTAGGATGTATTTTCATTGTCATTTGTTTCTATGTATCTTTTGAGCTCTCCTCTAATGTCTTCTTTGACCCAGTCGTTCTTTAAAAGTATGTTGTTTAATCTCCATGTATTTGTGTTTTTTCCTGTTTTCTTTTCACAGTTGAATCCAATTTCAAAGCCTTGTGATCAGAGAATATGCTTGGTGTGATTTCAATCTTCTTAAATTTGCTGAGGCTGATTTTGTGTCCCAATATATGGTCTATCCTTGAGAATGTTCCATGTACACTCGAAAAGAATGTATAGTCTGATGTTTTAGGATGAAGTGCTCTATATATGTCAATTATGTCCAATTCATCTAATGTGTCATTTAGGGCTGCGATTTCGTTATTTATCTTCTGTTTGGATGATCTATCCATAGCTGTCAATGATGTATTTAAGTCCCCTAGTATAATTGTGTTTTGGTCAATTTCTGCCTTTAGTTCTGTTAGTAGTTGCTTGGTATATTTCGGTGCTACCTGATTGGGGGCATAAATATTGATGACTCTTATGTCTTCTTGTTGTATAGTCCCCTTTACCATTATGAAATGTCCATCTTTGTCTCTTGTTATCTTTTTCACCCTGAAGTCTGTTTCATCTGATATCATTATGGCTCCACCTCATTTTCTCTGGGTACCATTTGCTTGGAGTGTCAATTTCCACCCTTTCACTTTGAGTCTATGCTTGTCCTTGTAGCTGAGATGTGTCTCTTGTAGGCAGCATATGGTTGGGTTTAGTTTTTTGATCCAATCTGCTACTCTGTGTCTCTTTATTGGTGAGTTCAGTCCATTTACATTTAGGGTGATTACTGATATGTGAGGATTTCCTGTCATTCTGTCTTTAGTTTTCTGGTAAGGCTGTGTCTCCATTGTTTTTTTTGCCTTTTTGTTGTTGTCTGTTATTTCTGTGTGGTGGTATTCTATGATGTTTCCCTCTGCTTCTTCTTTTATTACAGTATATATTTCAGATTTGGATGTTTTTTGAGTGGTTACCCTTGAGTTTATGTAAAAGGAAGTTTGATATTTAGAGTATTCCAGTTTCTTCAGTAAGCTTACTTTCTCTATTCCCATATTCCAGTTCAAGCCTTTACGCTCCCCCTTTTATGTTTCGGTTGCCACAAGTTGTCCCTGTTGATGGTGGTCTAATAGCCTCCTTTAGTATTTCTTGTAGTGCAGGTCGTGTATTAGAAAATTCCCTCAGCTTCTGGATGTCTGGAAAGGTCTTTATTCCTCCTTCATATCTAAAGGAGTTCTTTGCTGGATATATTATTCTTGGCTCATGATTTCTCTCTTTCAATAGTTTGAATATTTGGTTCCATTCCCTCCTAGCTTGTAGAGTTTCTGCTGAAAAATCTGATGTTAATCTAATGGGCTTTCCTTTGTAAGTTACTGTCTTCTTTTCCCTGGCTGCCTTGAGGATTCTTTCTTTGTCATTGATTTTAGACAGCTTCAATACAATGTGCCTTGGTGAAGGCCTCTTGGAATTGAGGTAATTAGGTGTTCTATTTGCTTCTTGGATTCGAGGATCCAGTTCTTTCCACAAGTTTGGGAAGTTCTCATCAACAATTTGTTTGAATATATTCTCTGTTCCCTTCCCTCTTTCTTCTCCTTCTGGTATGCCCATTATTCTTATATTGCTCTTTTTGATGGAGTCAGAAAGTTCTTGTAGAGTTCTTTCATTTTTTTTAAGTCTCAAGTCTCTTTCTTCTTCCATCTGTGTAAATTCCAGGTTTCTATCTTCGATGTCACTGATTCTTTCCTCCATCTGGTCAACTCTACTACCTAAGCTGGATATTTTATTGTTAATTTCTTCTATTGAGTTCTTAATCTCCAGAAATTCTATTTGGTTCTTTTTCAAGATTTCAATCTCTTTTGTAAAATGCTCATGGTGTTCTTTGATTGAGTTTCTAAGTTCTTTAAACTGCCGTTCTGTGTTTTCTTGCATCTCGTTCAGTTTTTTCAGAAATGCAATCTTGAATTCTCTGTCATTTAAATCACAAATGTCCATATCTCTAAATTCCTTTTCTGGAGACTTTTCACTTTCTTTCTGAGCTATCTTGTTGCCTTGGTTATTCATGGCAATCACTGATTTACTATTTCTCTTCCTAGACATCTACAGGAGTGGCTTCTGCAACAGGTTGATAGGTATGTGAAGAGCTTTTGGAGTTCCAAAGCTCTTTCTGCACCAGATTCAGAGCCCGTATGTTTCAGCATTTCTGTTTACTCCTGCAGGAATCCGCCCAGATAGGTGGGGCCAGGGGCGCGGTGAGTTGTGAGAGGTGGTCCAGAGCAATGGCGGCGACCACCACCACAGCCAGTCCTGCTTCCACAGCTCCCTCCCCTTTGCCGGAACTAGTTGAGCTGTGAATCTGTGTCTGTGGTCCACAGTTCTCATAGCAGCAAATATTCTATCCTTTGATCCGACACTGCTACTTTATCGCTTCTAGCACCGGGCAGGTGGGGGCGGGGCAAGCTCTGGGAGGGTAGGGAGGGGGCGGCTAGTCTCCGTGCCTAAGGCTTCCGTTCTCCACTGGGCAGTGAGGGCTTAAACCACCGATTTCAGCCCTCTTTTCTCAGTCTTTGCTGCCGGGAGCGTTGGGTTCAGCCGTGCTATATGCTGCCCCCTCAGCCCTGTGGGCCATAAGCGGAGCCCTAGCAGTTCGAGTCCTTCCCTCTCCTGCAGCTGCGGAATATCCGGGAGCAGCGGGCTCCGAGCTCTGAGGTAGGTCTGTGTCCTGAGCCCGCGCGGCTCCGTCTCTGCACTTCTCCTCTCCCTCCTCCCCCTGCTCGCGCGATTCACCCACCTGGAGGTGAATTCAGTAGTGTGCCTGTTCGTCTTGCCTGTCTGCTGTGCAAGGAGTCCTTTGTGGAGTTATTGTTGTCCGATTCGTTGTAAATTCCAGGGGAGCGTTACAGAGGCTCACCTCACGCCGCCATTTTTTTCCCCTCCCGGATATATTATTCTTGGCTCATGATTTCTCTCTTTCAATAGTTTGAATATTTGTTTCCTCTCCCTCCTGGCTTGTAGAGTTTGTGATGAAAATCTGATGATAATCTAATGGGCTTTCCTTTGTTGGTTACTGTCTTCTTTTCCCTGGCTGCCTTGAGGATTCTTTCTTTGTCGTTGATTTTAGACAGCTTCAATACAATGTGCCTTGGAGAATGCCTGTTGAGGTTGAGGTAATAAGGTGTTCTATTTGCTTCTTGGATTATAGGATCCAGTTCTGTCCACAAGATTGGGAAGTTCTCATCAACAATTTGTTTGAATATATTCTTTGTTTTTGTCTCCTTTTCTTCCCCTCTGGTATACCCATTATTCTTATATTGCTCTTTCTGATGGAGTCAGAAAGTTCTGGTAGAGTTCTTTCATTTCTTTTAAGTCTCAAGTCGCTGTCTTCTTCCATCTGTGTCATTTCCAGATTTCTATCTTCGATGTCACTGATTCTTACTCCATTGGTCAACTGTACTACCTAAGCTGGCTATTTCATTCCTAATTTCTTCTATTGAGTACTTAATGTCCAGAAAGTCTATTTGGTTCTTTTTTTAAACTTGCAATCTCTTTGGTAAAATGTTCATGTTGTTTTTTGATTGTGTTTTTGAGTTCATTAAATTGCCTTTCTGTGTTTTCTTGCATTTCATTGAGTTTTTTCAGAACTGCAATCTTGCATTCTCTGTCATTTAAGTCATATATTTCCATATCTTTTAGTTCATTTTCTGGAGACTTTTCATTTTCTTTCTAAGCTGTCTTGTTGCCTTGTTTATTTACGGCAATTAATGATTTATTATTTCTCTTTTTATACATATGCAAGAGTGGGTTCAGCAACAGATTGACAGTAAGAAGTCTTTCTTTTGTTTTCTAGTACGTGTTGGTAGAATGTTTTATTTCCTCTCTGACTGCAGCATTTTTTTCTCTCTCACACTGTTGTGTCATGTTTTCTGTGTACTATTCCAGCTTCTCACTCAATGGGGAGATTCTCTGTAAGGCGTGCTTCTCCTCTGTTAACAGTTCGCCTAGATCATAGGGCACTACGTCTGTGTGGGGATTTGGGGAGCTTTTGAAGTTCCAAAGCTGTTCCTGCACCAGATTCGGAGCCTATGTGTTTCAGCAGTTCTGTTTACTCCTGCAGTGATCTGCCCAGATAGGTGGCGACTGCAGTGGGGTAGGTTGTGAGAAGTGTTCCAGAGTAATGGCAGGGACCACCACCACAGCTAGTCTTGCTTCCACAGCTCCCTCCCTTTTGCCGGAGTTAGTCGGGCTGTGAATCTGTGTCTGGTGACCAACGTTCTTAGAACTACAAATAATCTGTTATTTCGATCTGACTCTGCTACTCTTCAGCTTCTGGCACTGGGTAGATGGGGTCGGGGCAAGCTCTGGGAGGTAGGGATGATGTTTCTAGTCTCAATGCCTAAGGCTTCCATTCTCTCGGCCATTGAGGGCTTAAACTACTGTTTTTAGGCTTCTTCCCTCAGTCTTTGCTCCAAAGCCTCTGCTGTGAGCTTTGGGTTCAGCTGTGTTATATGCTGTCCCCTTATACGTGTGGACCATAAGTGGAGCCCTTACAGTCTGAGTTCTTCTTTCTCTCGCAGTTGTGGTACTTCCGGGATGCAGTGAGCTTGGAGTACTGAGCTAGGTCTGCGTCCTGTGCCCACGAGGCTCCGTGCCCTCACTCTTTCCTTCCCTCTTCCCCTGCTTGTGCAATTTGTCCACCTTTAGGTTTATTTAGTAGTGAGACTCTCCGTCTTGCCTATCTGCTGTGCAGGGAGTCATTTGTGGAGTTATAGTTCTTCGATCTGTTGTTCATTTTAGGAGAGATTTCCAGAGGATCACCCCATGCCGCCATTTTGATGATGTCACTCCATTATTCATATTTCTGATGTTCTTTTTTTGTTTGTTTTCTCCTTCTTTTTCTTAAAGAATTTTTAAATTTCTTTTCTTTTCTTTTTTATTGGGGAAGGGAAACAGTTCTTTATTGGGAAACAGTGTGTACTTCCAGGACTTTTTTCCAAGTCAAGTTGTTGTCTTTCACTCTTAGTTGTGGAGGGTGCCATTCAGCTTCAAGCTGTTGTCTTTTCAGTTTTAGTTGTGGAGGGTGCAGCTCAGTTCCAGGTCAGGTTGCCATTGCTAGTTGCAGGGGGCGCAGCCCACCATCCCTTGCAGGACTCGAGGAATCGAACTGGCAACCTTGTGGCTGAGAGCCCACTGGCCCATGTAGGAATCTAACCGGCAGCCCTCGGAGTCAGGAGCACAGAACTCTAAACACCTGAGCCACCGGACCGGCCCCCTCTTAAAGAATTTTAAAAAATATTTCTTGTAACACTGGCTTGGTGATAATTAATTCCTTTAGCTTTTTCTCGTCTGAGAAACTCTCTCTCCTTACATTTTAAATCATAGCCTTGCTGGGTAGTGTAGTCTTGGTTGCAGGCCCTTTTTGTTCATAACTTTTAATATTTTCTGCCACTCCCTTCTGTCCTGCAAATTTTCTTTTGAGAAATCAGCTGTACATTTTATGGGAGCTCTCTTGTAAGTAACTAGTTTTCTTTCTCTTGCTTCTTTTAGGATTCTCTTTTTGTCTTTAACATTTGCCTTTTTAATTAGAATGTGTCTTGGTGTGGGCTTGTTTGGATTCATCTTGTTTTGTATTATTTTTACTTCCTGAGCTTTTATGTGTATTTCTGTCTGTTTCCCTCACCAGGATAGGAAAGTTTTCAGTCATTATTTCTTCAAATAGGTTCTTGATCTCTTGCTCCCTCTCATCTCCTTTTGGTACTCTTACAATGCAAATGTTGTTATGCTTGATGTTGTCTCAAAGGTCCCTTACACTATCTTCGTTTTTTTAAATTATTCTCTCATTTTGTTGTTCCCATTGTGTATTTTCTGCTACTTTGTCTTATAAATCACTGATTTAATCTTCTGCTTCATCTAATCTGCTGTTGATGTTTTCCGGTCTATTCTTCATTTCAGTTATTGTATTCATTATTTCTGACTGGTTCCTTTTTTATGGTTTCTATATCCTTTTTGCTTACTGTCTCTTTGTTAAAGTTCTCACTGAGTTCCTTAAGCATTCTTATAACCAGTATTTTAAACTCTGTCTCTGCTTTGTTTGTTGCCTCCATTTCATTTAGTTCTTTTTTCTGGAGGTTTCTCCTGTTCTTTTATTTGGGACATGTTTCTTTGTTTCCTCATTCTGGCTTCCTGTCTGTATTTGCTTCTGTGTATTATGTAGATTTCCTATGCCTCTCAGTCTTTGCATGGTGGCCTTAGGTAGTATTCGTCCTGCGTGGTACAGTGGCAGACTCCCTTATCACCTGTCTATGTGTTCCTGGAGTGTCCCTTGCTTATGTTGTGTGTATTCTCATTTTGTAGTTGAGCCTTGACTGCTTTTGGTACTTCAGTGGATGGGATTGACTACAAGGTTGACTGGCCATGAGGATTTGCTACACCCACAGTGTATGAGCTGCTGTGTTGTGGCTTACTCCTCAGAGGTGGATTCACACCAAGGGGCTCATGTCCCTGTTGAGACCACCCTTTGGGTTTGCCACTTACGATGCTAATCAAGTAATGCTCTGGTATGGCCTGAAGTTGGTCCCTGCATTTGTTTCTGTGTCTCTTGGGAGAGGCTCCTGTGCAGGCCAATTTCAGCCTAACCTATGTTCAACACGGGTTTACCTGGTAGCAGCTATAAAGCTATATGTGGTTGGTTGTTGCCTGTACTGGAAGTAGAGGCATGTGGGTGTGGCCTCATGGTGAACTGAGTCTGGCTGTCTCAGGTGTTGTGACTGGGGAAGCTTACAAGAGGCCCAAGGTTCCGTAATACAGTTGCTACATACCAGCTGTCAATAAGGCTCAATCGAAAGAACATTGAAAGAACTACTTTAAGTGTGTGGCATTGGCTGTTTGACCCAGTTTTGAGAGTGTTCCCAGTAAGGCAGCACTAGCTGGGTGGGGCAAGGTCCAAGCGAGTTATGAGGCATGGCCAGTAATTATAACAAAGTTAATGCAGACTCAGTTCTTGCACCAAGACCAGGCTTGTGACTACTTTACAAAATGCCCTGAGATTACTGCAACCAGCTGCCACTCATCTCTGGTCCCCAGATATCCATAAATAATGCAAAAGAGGCTACAGCACTAGTTGTGGCTGACTGCACACCACTGAAAATTCCCCACACTTCTGTGGGCGTTCTATTGCTCTAAAAGGCTTCTAAAGCTTGTGTGGTGGTGCCAGCTACCCAGGAGCTGAGAGTGACACCTCCGGAGACTAATACAGGAGATGAATCTGTCATACAGAATTGCAGCACTAGCTGTGCTGGGTGGGGAATCAGGGTGTCACCAAGTGCACATGCATGAATTTTACTAGATCAGTGCAATCTCAGATTTGGCGGAGGTTTCAACTTAGAAAAGATGTTGCCCTCCTATAAATCACATGTGAGGCATGTTCCACACAGGGACAATGGTTGCTGTCCCTCCAGCACTTACCCCAAAACCACACAATTCAGTCTTTGCCATATGTTCTGGTGCCTCTCAAGTCTCCGCCCCTTCACTGGAGCTCAGGTGAGTGTTTGCAAGCATAAGAGTCAGTGTTTGGGCTCTTTAATAGGATATCTGGGTTTTCAACCTCCTTCTATCTCATCACTATGGACAGAGAGTGTCCTCGCTTATTTTCACTGCCAGGTGTTGTGGGAACTCCTCTTCTCAGCACAGGACCCCTGGGCTGGGGAGCCAGTCTGGGGCTGAGACCCTTTCCTCTTCAGGAGGAAACTTCTGTCACTGAGATGTCCATCCCAGTGTTCAACAACTACTTGCAGTTTGGCGCTCAGACCATTTTGTGTCTGCCTCTCCTACTAGTCTCGATGTGGCCTCTTCTTTATGTCCTTAGTAATAGGGGTTCTGTTCAGCTAGTCTTCAGTTGATTCTTGAGGTTGATTATTCTATAATTTAGTTGTAATTTTGATGTGATCCTGGGAGGTACCAGGCATAGTGTTTATCTAATTCTCCATCTTGGACCTTCCCTGGGCTTTGAGTTGATGATGGAATAGGTTGAGACTTTTTGGGCTATTTGAATGAGGTGAAAGTATTTTTCCATGCAAGAATGACGTGAGCTTTGAGGCATGAGAAATAGTGCAGTGTATTATGAGCTAAATTGTACCCCTCCAATTCATAAGTTTCATTAACCCTTATTAACTGTATTTGGAGATATGACCTTTAAAAATATAATTAGGGTTAAAAGAGGTTATAAGGGTGGAGCTTAATACAATAGGACTGATGTCCTTAAAAGAAGAAGAGACACCAGGAATGTGCAGGCACAGAGAGGCCATGTTAGTACATAGGAAGAAGGCAACACTCTTCAAGCCAAAGAAAGGGGCCTCAGTAGATACCAAATCTCCCAACATCTTGAGCTTGGACTTCCAGCCTCTAAAATGGTGAGGAAATACATTTTTGTTGTTGAAGCCACATAGGTTGTGATATTATAGCAGCCCTATCAGACTAATACAGGAGATGAATCTCTCATACAGAATTGGCACACATGACCCATCTACTCTTCACTTCTGTGTTCCCTTTCCATAGTTCACTTTAGGGGTTATCAGTTTTACTTTTATTTTGAAATGTACCATGGCTTTACAAATAGGTGACAACATGAGTAATTATGAATATACTTTAATATAACTTATTTTATTATTTTTATTTTCCCTAAATGTTGAATCACATATAAAAATATTATAAACCATATTCTGAGAAAACTTACTGATGGGCTACTTAGATTTTTATAAATAACCTTTAAAAAATTATGAAGAATGACAGTAATTTTATTTCCAAAATAGATAGAAGGGAGAACATGGATGTAATTCAAAAATGAATCATAGAAAGTGTGGTTTATAAGTATTTTAATGCTTGGAGTATTAAAACTCAGCATTTATTCACTAAGAAAAGTAACGCTACACTGATTTAATTTACTTTTTTTGTAGGGGAGAGTAAACAGAAAGATCAAAATAAAGTTAGATTATCCATATTGTTGAAGAAAATTAGTAAAAAATAGAGTGGTTTGTAGTTCAGTGGTCTTTTAAATGGATTATATGCCACTCCAGGAAGTGTTTAAGGCAATTAATTGAAGTTTGAGAAGCATCCCTTTAATTATTTTTCAATCTTATCTTTTTGTAATTTCAGTTTTTACATTTTTTAAATAATACATAAATATTTTAAATAATGTTCATATATATATATATATATAAAAGTACACAAAAATAATTGGAGTTTTTGCTTGGTTTAATTTTTCTAATAAGTTCTGCAAGCAAATATTTTAAATATTCTAGGTAACTAATTTTATCAAAGAAAAGCCTAAAGTATGGTGATTAATAGTTTGAATGTTGAAGGAACAATTCTGATTTTACTTTGTAGAAACTCTGTGTTAAATTTGCTCTCCTAAATATTGTATCAATGACATGGTTAAGAATATTTATAAATAAATGACACTGTGATGAGAACAATATCTAACATGCTGACTACCTGCATCACGATCCAAAATAATGTCAACATCTTGAAACAGTGTGCTTAATGTGATAAGCTAAATGTAGGGATAAGTATGAAGACTTCTGTTTATTAAAAAATAAAAAATAATAGTAATTATTCAAACTCAGATATGCAAGTACAGGATGCTCTATAGTAACACAGAAACATTATGGCTAATTGAGACTGAATTGAAATAGAGTCATTGATCAACTTTTGACTTCTAAGCCTTTTGAGTCCATTGCAATGTAACAACAACTAAAAGCAAAGAATTTGATTTGAAGTAACTGGGTTCTTTATGAAGGGGTAAATTTTGTTAAAGAATTGCCAGATTTCTGCAGGAGCACAGCATCATCAAGTTTATACATTAAAACATGCATTGGGAAGAGGATAGATGACCCTACCTTGAGGAGTAATCTATAGTTGTCCTCAATGTCTACTGAACCTCAATGAACAAGTAGATAAATAGGTGTCTATCAGAAAACAGCTTAATCTCTTACCAACTGTTTTCTGTGACCTGTGCCAAAGAAATGCATGGTAATCCAGACTAATTTATTAACTCTTCCATTGTTCATTGCTATTCAAGTGACTTCCACACAATGCCATCATGGGATATCATAAGAATTGACTTTCTCTTTGTTATCTGGTGAAGGCATCCCTTTGACAGACTTACAAATAACATTGAACTTAACTTTCACAGTAACCATCCAGAAGAAGCAAGCCCCTTTAAGCTATCACATTTCAATAGCTCAGTACAATAATATTCACTGATCCAACAGAACGTGAGTTTTTAAATACCCAGAAAAGGTCAATGTTGAGTAATGACAAAGAAACCACTTAAATATGTTTAAAAATCCTCACTATGGCTTTTTGCATTACAAACCAGAACCGTTTTGATTGATCATATCCATTGAACCAGAAAAGTGGCAAAACCCACAATATCCAGTTTATTACTATCAGATGTTTATACAATATACATCAACATTTGGGAGCATGCCTGTAAAAGAGGCAAGTAGAAATGTGGTGGAATAAAGTAATGTTCCCTAGTGACTTTAGCATCAGTGTGGCATAAGACATCCCTTGTTTTTGTTCTCCTTTAACACACAATGCAATATATAAATGATGTATTATAGAATTATACACATGAAACATAATTTTGCTAACAAATGTCACTCCAATAGATTTAATAAACATTTTTTTAAAGCTACAGTGAAAAATAAAATTGACAACTAATCACAAATAAAAGTGCTTCTAAGGCAGCTGTGGGATCCAGGACAATATGCCAAAGGACCAGGGAGGAGTCTCACCCACCTGCTTATGTGGTAATAGGCAGACAGACCCCATTATGGGCTATTGATCTGGCAAAATTCTGTGAGCTCTTCCCAATCCCTCTTAGTTGTGATACCTGGATAACACATTACTTAGGCAGATATGTATGGACACATTAGCCATTGTAGAAATCCAGGTATCTAGAAGAGAGATCCCAGAACTCCATTGGTGCAAATGGATGGCACACATTGGAGTGGGTAAGAGGAACTTTGCCAACATCACAACTTCCCCTACTGGAGCACAGCTTAGAGAAACAGAAGATCAGGGATTCCTATCACAGGACAAAAGTGAGAGTAGTTAGTGAGTTCCTGCCTTGGCCAGCTGAGTAAAACACTACTAAAAAAACCTATTTATCTCTCAGATTATTAAAGTGAGAGTTTCATTACTGAGGAGAGGAAGGAGATCTGGAAAGAGGCAGATAAGGATATCAGAGGGGTTTCCAGTTCGAGATGGCTACATAAGTGGATCCTAAACTCATTTCCTCCCATAGACACACCAAACTGAGGGCAACATGTAGAATAATTTCCTTTGAAAAACAAAAACAAAAACTAGCTAAGCAACTCCTAAACACCAAGTGAACAAGAAAAAACAAAACAAAACAAAAAACATTAAAGCCCATAAGTAAGGCTGAGACACAATCTGGCCAAATTGCACGCCTCATGAGAGGACCCACAGTTGGGAGGGAACTCACAATCCAGAGTTTCTCCCTAAGCAGCAAATGATTTGAACACCTTCTCTGGCACTCGAACTTTTATTACTTTCCCCTGAGAGACAAGATCCCAAACCATCTACCGTTGCAAGCCGATGGGCCTTCTATCCAAGAGACCCACAAGGCTATAGAAAACTGAGAAACAGTTCTTAAAGGATCATGCATAGATTCACCCACCCCAATACCCAGCACTGAGGCAGCTGACTGAAAAGCCTGCAGACAGTGAAAGAGGCTTATTTGCCTATCTTAAAGTATTGGTCTGAGAGTCAAGGATCTAGTTTAATACACACATAGGATCCTACTAAAATACAATACAAAAATTAAATCTGGTGTGTGCCATCTTTGTGCTCTTCACTAGCCTCACCCCAGAGTGCTGGTCTTCTGGAGGGGTGCTTGTGCACATATCTGATACCCTGGTTTTTGTAGCCTGCCACATAGTGGACCCCTTTTAATCACATGCATGTGGTGGCTATGGGAGCTTGTATTCATGGGCCCCATTGGATTGTAACTAAAAAAGAAACAGTTCTTGAATGGCCAGCACCTCCAGAGAACAGTGCAGACAACAGAATGAAACACACCCCATCTTTCTGTGAAAAAGGCCTATTTGCTGGTCCTGCAGCTTCAGCCTGAGAGGCAGGCTTCTACTTTGGTACATATCTAGGGGTTTACTGAGGTGCTCTATGAACACAGAAGCTGGTAGGTGCCATGTTTCCATTGTCCCTAAGCCACACTCCAGCTCACCAGTACCTCCTAGAAAACAGCTTAGACACTTGCCTAGTATCCTGATTTTTGTGGCTGTTGCTCAGGAGCCACCTCTAGATTCCCTGGCAGTGGTGGTCAGTGGGGCATATGCTTGTAATCCTCACAGAACTATTGTAAATGGAAAGAGTTCTTTACCATCTAACATTTCCAGGTAGCAGATAAGCAACCAACTGAGGCAACCAATCTTTCTATGAAATAAACCTATTAGATTATCTTCATAGCTGCTACCTTAAGGGAGGCTTCTAATTGAACACTTCGCAGGGTCAATTGTAATCCTCTCCAAAGATCTTGGAGGGCAGGTGGTGTCTTTGTGCTCTCCCTCTGTCATGCCCTAGAACACTGGTGTCTCCTGGAGGGGAGCTTGTACACGTATCTCATTCTTGGGGTTTTGCTTTTGGTGTCCTGGTTTTTGTGGCTGCTACCCAGGGGAGGCTGCTTGATTGCCTGGCTCTGGTGGCCAGCAGGGCTTTAGTTTGTGGGTCCCATGAGAGTGCATCAAATTGACAGACATTTCTTGGCCAACTACCGTCCCCAAGACATAATAAGGACAGCATACTGAAACAAAAACCCAATTTTTCTATTTGCTTGTCTTGAAGCATCATCTGAGAATGCAGAGGTATCAGACAGAAACACTAGTCTCCCAGTCTTCCCCTGAAAAAGCATATTTTCATATTTTAAAAGCTGTTGCCCTTGGTGCTGGCCTGAGTGGGAGGCCTCTGGTTGGCACACATCTAGATGCCTACTAAGGTTCTCTCTGGGAATGAAGGCTGGTAGGAACAGTCTCTGTGTTGTTTCTCTTCATAAGTATGGCTTGAGGGGAAGACTTCTAGTTAAACATATATTTACGGATCAACATTTTTTTTCCCCAAAGACCAGGGAGATGGCAGATGAAATTTTTGCACTCTCCCTCTGCCATGACCATGTTGCCAGTGTCTCCAAAAAAAGAGCTTGGGTACATATCCAGCAATTGCATTTCTGGGTATTTATTCAAAAAGAAAAAAGCATGCACTAACTTTCAAAAATATATGCACACCCATGTTCATTGCCACATTATTTACAATAATCAAGACATGGAAGCAAGATACTGCCCATCAATGGATGAATGGTTAAATAAAAAGTTACACACACACACAGACACACACACACACACACACACACACACAATGGGACACACAATGGGATATTGTTCACTCATGAGAATTAAGGAAATTCTGCTATTTGGTACAACATGGATAGACCTTGAGGGCATTATGATAAGTCAGACAGAGAAAGTCAAATACATACCCTCTGATTTTACGTATAAGTGGAATCTAAAAATTACCCAAACTCATAGTTGAAAAACAGGTAGGTGATTGCTATAGGCAGGGGGTATGTATGTGGGTGACATGGGTGAAAGGAGTAAAAAGGTACAGACTTCCAGTTATAAAACAAGTCGTGAGGATGTGATGTAAACCAATGTGACTGTCGTTAATAATATTGTTTTATTTTTGAAAATTGCCAAAAGAGTAGATCTTAAAAGTTCTCACCACGGTAAAATTTTGTAACTATGTATGGTAACCGATGTTAACAAGACTTATTGTGGTAATCACTTTCCAATATATGGAAATATTGTATCATTAGGTTGTACACCTGAATCTAATACAGTAGTACATTTCAATTATATCTCAATATATATTTTAAAATCATATGGGAAGTGCAAAAGCAGTTTTTACAAGTACATTTACTGTTATTAATACATATACTAAACAAAAAAACCTCAAAAAACAGTCTAATTTTATATCTCATAGGACTAGATAAACAAGAAAAAAAATAGCCTAGGTTTAGCAGATGGAAGAAAACAACAAACATTAGAGCTGAAATAAGTGAAATAGAAACCAGAAAATCAATAGAAAATTTCAAAGAAACTAAGAGATGTTTTTTGGAAAGATAAGCAATGCTGACAAACCTTAGCTAGAGTAACTAAGAGAAAAAATAAGACTCAAATATATAAAATCAGAAATAAAAGAGGAGACATTGCAATTTATACGACAGAAATATACAGTATCATGAGATTCCTATGAACAGCTGTATTGCAACAAGTTGAAAACACTAAAAGGTTGACTAAATCTTGGGAACTTACAACTTACCAAGACTGAATCATGAGGAAATAGAAAATATGACCAGACCAAAAATGCATAAGTAGATTGAAACATTGCAGGAAATTCCCAACAGGACCAGATGATTTAACTGGTGAACTGTACCAAACATTCAAAGAAGAATAATCATCAATTCTCAAGTGGAGGAAATACTTTTAAAATCTTTTAACAATGTCAGCATTACCCTTACACCAAAGCCAGACAACGTCATGCCAAGGAAATAAAACTATAGACTAATATCTCTGATGTGTACAGATGCAATCAAATTCAACAAAATGTTAGGGACACAAATTCAACAGCACATAAAAAAAAGATACATATATTGTTGTCAATGGAATTTATCCCTGGGGTGCAAGAAGGGTTCAACATATGCATATCAAATATGATACACCACATTAATAGAATGAGAGATAAAAGTCATAAGTTCAACTCTATGAAAGTAGAAAAGCATTTGACAAAATAAAACATCAAACAAATAAAGAAACAAAAAATCATAGATACAGACAATAGTTTAGTAGTTAACAGAAGGTAAGGGGGGTGGGGAGTGGTAGAAGAGGGTAAAGGGGGTAAAATATAAGGTGATGGAAGGAGAATTGACTCTGGGTGGTGAACACACAATATGATATACAAATGATGTATTATAGAATTGTACACTTGAAACCTATGTAATTTTACTGACCATTGTCATCCCAATAAAGTTGAATTACAAAAAACCCTCAACAAATTGAGTACAGAAGCAACATACCTCAATATGATAAAAGCCATATACAACAAGCCCACAGCTAATATCATATTCAACAGTAAAAGCTTTTCCTCAGCTCATGAATTAGACAAAGATGGCCTTTCTCATCACTCTTATTTAATCTACTACTAGAATTCCTGGCCAGACCAATCAGGGAAATTTTTTTTTAATAATTAAAATTGCAAAGCAAATATAAAATTATCTTTATTTGCAGATAATATGATTGTGTGAACAGAAAATCCTACAGACTCAGCAAAAAATTGTTAGAATTAATCAATGAATTCAGTAAAGTTGCATGACATAAAATCATCATCCAAACCAGTTATGCTTCTAATACACTACCAATGAACTAATATAAAAAATAAATTAAAAAACACACACATCAAACAACATAAAAATAAATGAAATATTTAGGAATAAATTTAACCAAGGAGGTTAAAGTTCTGTATACTGAAAACAATAAAACTTTAATGAAATAATTTGTATACAAACAACTGTAAAGGTATCCTGTGCTCATGGAGTGCAAGAACTAATATTGTTAAAATGTCCATACTACCTAAAGCTATTTATCGGGGTGCCAAAAAATGTATACAAGTGGACACTTTGATCAATGTTGCTCAAGCAGTAGTTCGCCATAATGAGAAGTGTCTGGATGCTGATGGTAACCATTCTGAGCACCTCTTGTAATTGAAGAATCAACCGTGACTTGTATTCATCTTGTGTTATCGATATATATCGGATATTACAATTTTAATACAGTCTTCCTTTCTTACAATGTGCATACATTTTGTGGCACCCTCTGTAAAATTGCAATGCAAAACTGGTCAAAATCAAAATAGCAATCTTTTTTTACAGAAAACAATTCTAAAATTAACATGAAATCACAAAGGACCTTGAATAGCCACAACAGTCCTGAAAATGTAGAATAAAGCAGGAGATATCACACTTTCTGATTTCAAATATATTAAAAAACTGTAGTAATTGAAGCAGTCTGGAAATAGCATAAAAATAGACACAAAGACCAATGGAACAGAATCAAGAGCCCAGAAATAACCCCCCACATATATGGTCAACTAATATTTGACAATGGAGCCAAGAGTATTCAATAGGGAAAGGATGCTATCTTCAATTAATGATGTTGGGAAAACTGGATTCCACATACAGAAGAATGAAACTGAAGAATTAAACCATTCACAAAGTTAAAATGGATTATAGACTTAAACATAAGAACTAAAACTGTAAAACTCCCTGAAGAAAATATAGGGAACAATTTCCTTGACATTGGTTGTGGCAATGATTACATGAATATGATACCAAAGCACAAACAACAAAAGCAACAATCGATGAGCAGGACTATATCAAATAAAAAGCTTCTGCTCAGCAGAGAAAACAATGAGCAATATAAAAAGGCAAACTATGGAATGGGAAAAAATATTTTTAAACCACATGCTTGATAAAGGGTTAATAACCAAAATATATAAGGAACACATACAACTAAAGACAAAAAAACAAACAAACAAGCAAACAATGCAATACAATTAAATGGGTTAAGGAACTAAATAGATGTTTTTCTAAAGATAATATATAGATATCTTTATATATATATATATATATTTAGATACATAGAAGTTATATATAGATATCCAACAGGTACAAGGATAGGCATTCAACATCAACACTACCGATCATCAGAACATGCAAATCAAAACCACAATGAGCTATCACCTCACAATTGTTAGAATGACTATCAAAAACGACATTAGATAATAAATGTCAGCTAGAATGTAGAAAAAAGGGAATCATTGTGTACTACTGGTGGAACTATAAATTGGTTCAGCCACTATAAAAACATTGTAAGCATTCCTCAAAAAACTGAAAATAGAACTACCATATAAGACAGATTTTTTTCCCTGCTTTTGAGTATATATCCAAAGAAAATTAAATCAGGATATTGAAGCGACATATTCACTGTCCTGTTTATTGAAGCGTCATTCACAACAGCCACATATGGAAACAACCAAAGTGTCTATCAGCAAATGAATGGATAAAGATACATATAAATAAAATAATAGTCTAATGTATAATATAAGATAGTATAATATAATATAGTGCATTATTTAGCTATGAGACAAAAGGACATCCTATCATTTGTGACAACATGGATGGACCTTGAGGACATTATGCTTAGTGAGATTAAGTCAGAGAAAGACAGATACTGCATGATATCACTTATATGTGGCATCTACAACAGCTTAACTCACAGAAAAGAGTAGAATGGTGGTTTCCAGAGACTGGGTGGTGGCAGAATTGTGAACATGGTCAAAGGGTTCAAACTTGCAGCTAGAAGAGAAATAAGAAGATAATGTAGAGTGCTGTGATTATAGTTGACAATACTGTATTATGTACTTCAGAGTTGCTAAGACACTAGATGTTAAACATTCTCAGCATAAAAAAGAAATGGTAATTATAGGACATGATGGAGTTGTTAGCAATGTAGGCTTTTCTAGCAAGCACCTCAAAACTCTCCCACCCACTACCCATTCCCAAGGCCCAAGGCTTCCTCCACATTTTAAGTACTTTTTGTAGCAGCACCCCCACTTCTCAGTACCAATTGCTGTCTTAGTCCACGCAGGATGCTATACGGAAATATCATAACTGGGTAGTTATATACAGTGGAAACTTATTTCCCATAGTTCTGCAGGCTGAATGTCCAAGGTCACAGCACCAAATGATTCATTGTCTGTTGAGGGCCTGCTTTCTGCTTTCAACCATTTTTTTCAATGTGTCTTCAAATGGAGGAAGGGGCAATGGAGTTATCTGGGGTCTCTTTTATAAGGGCATCGATTTCATTCATAAAGGCTCTACCCTCATGACCTGGTCACCTCTCAAACCCTCCCCCCCCAAATACCATCACGTTGGGAACTCAGTTGCAATCTATGATATTTGAGGGGAGACAAGCCTTCTGACTATTGCATGGAGTGAAACGTTTAAACCCTTAATATAGATCTATATGGGATATCCAATCACGATTACAAGATAACTTGATGAGTATGAATGCTACTTGGGATCTCCAAGGAGCAGATGCTGAGGTGGAGATAGGAGTGCAAAAGATAAAGGGGATCCATACATGTTGCTGCAAATGGCAATATTTCAGTTTTATTGCTGCATAATATTCCATTGTATAATGTATAGAAGTAGTAGGGTGATCTCATTGTAAAGTATGAAAATATTGAATCACTGTATTGCACACCTGAAACTAATATAACATAGTATACCAAGTATACTTAAATGAAAGAAAACCTATTTTACATGTAAAACAAAGTGAAGAGAAAATAACACCTGTGAAAAGAAAAGAAAGAAGCTAAGTTGTGCAAGGAGTTGAGATGTTCTTGAACAAATGAGTAGGTGCTGGACTCATTCATAGAGATTCAGTAGAATTTTGAACATGTATTTGACCCCATACTGGTATATTACAAAAGAGTTGTAAGTGTGCTAAGATATTGATCCACTCAAGTTTATGGACAGCATGGTAGGGCTTATGACTGCTAAGAGCCTTTCGAGCCTCCAATTATGAGCAACCTCAAAAAACTTTCCTCAGTTTGTCACACATATTATCATTTTTTATTTGTGCTATCCTGTACTAAAAGCTTATAAAACACTGAGAGAAGTAAAGTAGTAAGAACAGATCTTGATGAAAAGACAGCTTACTTTGGATATCTAGAATTGAGATACCCACAAATTATTCAAATTCCATAAGTAATTTGATAAAAATCTGAATTGCAAAAGAGAGGTCAGAATTAAAAATATATATACGAGGTCAGACAATTAAGTTTGCCAACTCATCCTAGAAAAAGTGCTACATACGTCACTGCTGAATATCGCTATGGTCACCTTCGAAGTATTCCCCTTGGGAAGCTATGCACCAATGCCAGTGCCTAGTCCACCATTCAAAGCAATTTTGGGACTCTTTCTGGAATGGCCATTGGAGCTGTCGTCATATTACCCTTGATGTCCTGAATGTCATCAAAATGTCTTCATTTCAATATTTCTTTTACCTCCCAGTAACGAAAGAAGTCATTGGGGGCCAGACCAGGTGAGTACAGAGGGTGTTCCAATATAGTTATTTGTTTACTGGCTAAAAACTTCCTCACAGACAGTGACGTGTATTGTCGTGATACAAGAGCCATGAATTGTTGGCAAAAAGTTCAGGTCATTTTCTTCTAACTTTTTCACACAGCCTTTTCAGCACTTCCAAATAGTAAACTTGGTTAACTGTTTGTCCAGTTGGTACAAATTCATAACGGGTAATTCCCCTGGTATCAAAAAAAAGATAGCAATATCGTTGTAACAAGTTTGCGAACTTAATTGTCAGACCTTGTATATTGAAGTCCATGTCAATGTAAGTGGTTTTAAATTTATGGGAGTAAATAACATTATTCTGGGAAAATATGTAGAATGAGGGAAAGAAAAACATCAAGGACAGAACCCTAATTACCACCAATATTTAAGTAATGCAATGAAATTAAAAAAGTAAACTCTGAAAAGAGTCAGAGAGAACCTATCAGAAATATAGTAGGATAACTAGAAAAAAATAATGTCCTCTCAGACAAAGTAGGGTATCAAGAAAAAGAAAGTGGTCAACAGTGTTGAATGTAGCAGAAAATGGAGCAAAATGAAAATACAAATGTGTTCATTAGGCAAACTTTAATCTGCTATTTTACAAAGCTTTAGTGGAATTCTGAGATGCTATGACATATTAGGTTGGTGCAACAGTAATTGCAGTTTAAAAGATTAAAAATATTTGCAAAAACCACAATTATACTTGCACCAACCTAATAATATAAAGTACTGCTAACTTAAGCCTAGCAGCAATATTAATTTATCAAAAATATATTTAGTAAACATGTATTTTCAAAATGAATTGTGGTTAATTGAGAAACAATCCAGTATAATTAACCATGTTTTTTTCATAGTTTTCTTTTTTCCCTTATTATCAAAACAATATTTACTTACTACAGAAATATAAAAATGAAGAAATTTGAAAATATCTTTAAGTTTACATACACATAGATGAACACTTTAAACAATTTGACGTGTATAATTCCCAAACATTTCCTGTGCATGCAGTTTTAGAATATATAATTATACATACCAGATACGCTGTTTTATAATTCTCTTATTTTAAAGTGCCATCTTGTATGCTATACAGGACTTAAAACTCAAAAACATTAATCCTATGTATAACAGTCACAGTTATTTAATTAAATGCTTTTCCACATGTAGTTTTGTGCCTTTGCCAATCATGAAATTTACTTGGAATGTTGAAACAATATTAAATTAAATCAAATGGAACGGAATAAAAATGAAGAGAAGAGGAGAGCTGAGGAAAAGAGAAGTGAAAGCATCAGTATAAATGTTTGCTTTGGTTTTATTTTTATGTATAATGGGTGCCAAAAATATGTATACAAGTGGAGACTTTGGTCAATGTTGCTTAAGCAGTAGTTTGCCGTAATCAGAAGTGTCTGGACACTGATGGCAACAAATTTGAGCACCTCTCATAATTGCAGAAGTCAAATGTGACTTGTATCGATCTTTTGTTATTGGTACACATTGAGTATTACAATTTTAATAGTTTTTTACCTTATTAAAGTGTGTATACATTTTTTGGTATCCTCTGTTTGTGTTTTACCGTGTCTCAATGTAAAATTTTTCTTACTATGTACAAGTTGCAATCAAAGAATGTGACGACTACTTCAAATACATTGTAAAGTATCTGGCATGTACTTGATACTCCATAAATGTTTGTTTCCTGAATACAATAATGAATTATTAAATCCACTCTCTTTTGGTAAAGGATAAAAGTTATACCCAGAATGATAAGATGATTTGTCTAAGTTATCACAGCTGGGTAGTGATGATCTTGGCAGTAGAATGCACTTTATCTCGATATTAGTCAAATGCCCTTTTAACTGTACCACATTGCTTTTCTTTGAATGATGTGTATGCTACAGATCAGTTTTATATCTGCTTCAGGACAATTTAAAAGTTGGAAAACTAGTAATAATTTTTAAATGCCTTTGTGAGTTTAGCATATGTAATTTTATCACAATGAAATGTGACTTGAACATCAAATTATAACATTGGATAAAGGGAAGTATTAGCTACTCAAATAAAACTTTATATTACAGTCAGTATATATTTTGTAGTTACATGTTGTAGATGAAAACTAAGGATATATAGAGAGCTGTGATTTTTTATGCTGTTAACTTTTATGTTCCAATTGCATAATTTTCATGCACTGTTCTATTGATTGTATTCAGAACTAGTTGTTTGGAGTAAGATACTGTATTTGAATGAGTGCAACAAAACTTTGAAAAGCTCCATTTTAAAAAATGCTTTAAAGGAAAGAAAGGAGTTGTTGTTGAGTACAGGGCAACTTTCCAAATAATTTTAAAATTGGTTATTATGCCCTAGCAATCCTAACATTAAAACATCTCTTGAATTATAATAGCACATCAAAAAGTAAAATTAATGTGGGCCTTTTACTATACAAATTGAGACTCTGTGTTTTATTTCCAGTAGATTAAAAAAACAAATCTGTGGTATATTGTTTTTCCTCTCAAAACAAGCTTTTAGAAAAACATTCAAAATCATACTGTATCCCTTACAATTCAATTATGTTCTTTGAAATTTCTTGTCTTAATTTATTCTAATACTGAGGATTCAAGAAATATGTTTACATTCACAAAGACCTTTGCATTTTAGATATAACTTTTCGAACAATAACTCAGTAAGTTATATAACTACATCAAGATCCAAAACGAAATCATTGCCTAAAACATTTGTCTAAGCTCTGAAATCAACTATCTTTTTTAAAAATGTGTTAAAACTTTCCCGTCTTTCATTCATATATCTGCTTTTAAGAGCCATCAGCAATAGAGGTGGCTATGTTTGGTTTTATTTTCAGTTTGTTTTTCCTTAAGCCTGAACAGGAGCTTCTGCCTCTTCTGCTTAATAGCCCCTCTGTTCTTCTGCAGTTTATCCTCCTCCTCTTTTTCTACTTCACTTTATATCTTAATGGGATACATCTGTTAGTGCACATATTGCACAAGATGAACATAAGGCATTGTTTGCTAAGGTCAGCTAAATTGCCCCACTTGGTCCATTCTGACTTTAGAAATGAATACTCGCTTAAATTTTTGCTCATGGTGAACATGTAGGATTGTACTGTTTTGCATTAAAAGATCCTATTATGCAAGTGAAGCTGAAGCTTAAATCTAAAGACTTCTGCTCTTGAATAATAGTGTAGCAGAGTCTAAAGGGAGCAACAGAACTTGATGAAAACATATACAGAGGTCAAATGTCCATAAAGATAATGCAAAAACAAAATTCTTTCATTGTAATTAAACAATTTAATAAACAAACTCTTAGGACATGTCAAATGAATTAGGATCCATGGAAAAATTATCTAAGAAATTAATGTTAGTTAACCATCTGTATGTCCTCTTTGGCAAAATGTATATTCAGATCCTCTGCATATTTTTATTTATTTTCTTTTATTTAAAAGTAATTAAAATATACATAACATACAATATTATATTAGTTTCAGGGATACACCATACTTATTCAACACTTATATACCTAAAGAAGTGATAACCATGATAAGTCCAGCAACCATCTGACACTGTACTATGCTATCACAATATTATTGACTATATTCCCTATGCTGTACATTAAATCCTGGAAATTTGAATCTCTTATTCCCCTTCACCTTTACCCCCCTTTTTCAATTTTTCAACTACAGTTGATATTCAGTATTATTTTATATTAATTTCAGATATACAGCATAGTTGTTAGATATTTATATAATTAAAGAAGTGATTCCTGTGACTAGTCTAGGACCCATGTAGCACTATACATACTTATTAGTATATCATTGACTGCATTCCCTATGCTTTGGATCCCCATGACTATTTTGTAACTACCAATTTGTACTTTGTAATCCCTTCACCTTTTCACCCTACTTCCCCAAACCGCTCCCATATATCACCCCAACAAATCTAGCACTCATTTGACACCATACATAGATATTACAATATTATTGACTACATTACTTATGCCATAGCTTACATCCCCATAGCTACTTTGTACCAACCAATTTGTTCTTCTTAATCCCTTCCCCTTATTCCACCCACACACCCCAAACACACTCCCATATGACAACCATCAAAATGTATCCGAGTTTGTTTCTGTTTTCTTTGTTAATTTGGTTCTTTAGATTCCACATATAAGCAAAATCACATTAGATCTGTCTTTCTCTGTCTGACATACTCTACCTCAGCACAATACCCTCCAGGTCCATCCATGCTGCTCCAGATATCAAGAACCCATTCATTTCCCTGGCTATGCAATATTCCATTGTATATATGTACCACCTCCTCTTTTTCCATTCTTCCATTGCCAGACACCCTGGCTGCCTCCACATCTTGGCCATTGTAAACAATGCTGCAATGAATGTATGGATACACATGTCTCCTCGAAGTAATATTTTGGGATTCTTTGGATAAATTCCCTAAAGTGGGATTACTGCGTGCTTCATTGGTTCTCCTTATAGCCTTTGTTTTAAAGTCTATTTTGGCTGGTATAGCTGTTACTACCCCAGCTTTTTGGGTTTTTTGCTTTGTTTCATTTCCATTTTCATGAAATGTATTTTTCCAACCCTTTACTTTCTGTCTTGTGTGTCTTACAATATGAAGTGAGACTCCTGTAGGCAGCATACATAAGGGTTTTGTTTTCTTATCTATTCATCCCTCCTGTGTCTTTTGATTGGAGCATTAAATCCATTTACATTAAAAGTATTTGCTAATAGATATGTAGCTATTGCCATTTTATTATTCATAATTTTGATTTTTTTCTGTCTTAAAAATGTCCCTCTAACATTCCTTGCAATATTGGTTTGGTGATGACGAATTCTTTCAGCTTTTACTTATCTGGGAAGCTCTTTATCAGTCCTTCAATTCTAAATAATAGCTTTGCTGTAGAGTGGTCTTGGTTGTAGTTCCTTGCTTTTCATCACATTGAATAATTTGTGCCAATCCCTTCTGGCCTACAAAAATTCTGTTGAGAAATCAGCTACCAATCTTATAGGAGATCCCTTATAAGTTACTAGTTGCCTTTCTCTTGCTCCCTTTAGGATTCTCTTTTTGTCTTTAACCTTTGCCATTTTAATTACTATAATGTGTCTTAGTGTGGGCCTTTTTGGGTTCATCCTATATGAAACTCTATGTATTTTCTGGACATATATGTCTATTTCCTTTATGAGGTTAGGAAAGTTTTCAGTTATTATTTCTTCAAATAGGTTCTCAATTCCTTGCTTTCTCTCTTGTCCTTCTGGTACCCCTATGATGCGAATGTTGTTATGACTGATGTTGTCCCAG
Organism: Rhinolophus hipposideros; assembly: GCF_964194185.1. NCBI lineage: Eukaryota > Metazoa > Chordata > Mammalia > Chiroptera > Rhinolophidae > Rhinolophus > Rhinolophus hipposideros. The sequence continues at coordinate 71,160,938 of NC_138046.1, read as the reverse complement.
AGGTCTCTTAAACTATCATCATTTTGTTTTTCTGTTCTAATTGGGAGTTTTCTGCTACCTTGTCTTCCAAATCACTGATTCAATCTTTTGCTTCATGTACTCTGCTGGTGATTCGTTCCAGTGCATTCTTCATTTCAGTTATTGTAGTCTTCATTTCTGACTGTTTGTGTGTGTGTGTGTGTGTGTGTGTGTGTGTGGTTTCTACGTCCTTTTTTATGCTTGCTATCTCTTTGTTGAAGTTCTCACTAAGTACCTTGAGCATGTCTATAACCATTGTTTTGAATTCTATATCTGGTAGGTTGCTTGCCTCTACTTCATTCAGCTCTTTTCCTGGATTTTTCTCCTGTTCTTTCATTTGGGACACCTTTCTTTGTTTCCTCATTTTGGTTGCCCCTCTGTGTTTGTTTCTATGTATTAGGTAGATCCGCTGTGTCTCCCAGTCATTGCTGGGTGGCCTTATTTAGTAGGTGCCTTATGGGGCACTGGTGCAGTCTCCCTGCTCTGGGTGCTCCAAAGGTGTCCCTTTTGTGGGTTGTGTGTGCCCTGCTGTTATAGTTGAGCCATGATTACTATATGGCACATCTGTGGGTAAAATGACTCTCAGGCTGATTGGCTATGGGATTGGCCACATCCACAACTCATAGACTGCTGTGCAGGGGCTTACCTGACTAAGCGGGATTCTCTCCAGCAGGCTCTGATGCCTGTTGAGACCACCCTTTGTGTATGCTGCTTGTGGGGCTAATTGCTTGGTGCTGTGCTGTGGTCCAAAGCCTACTTCCAAGTATGTCAGTTCTGGTGCCTTTTGTGAGGGGCTCCAGTGCTGGCCCAGGTCACCTACTCCCTGTGACCGCAAAGGGGCTACCTGGTAGGAGCTAGAAAGTGATCCATGGTTGTTCTCTGCCTGTGCTAACCCTGGAAGAATGTGGGAGAGGCCATGCTATGGGCCGAGGAAATCTTCCACCAGTACTGGGTCTGGGGTAGCTCTGAAAAATGTCAGGACACTCTGAGAACTGCTGCTACTTGCCAGCTTCTCAAGGTTTGAGTCACTGATAGAGCCTCATGCAATATGCAAGTTGGATGAAGCAGAGTCTCAGGGAGTCCCTAGAGGGGGAAGAGTTATGGTCACCAGATTAATGTAGATTCTAATTTGGTGCCAGTGCTGATCCTGGACCTCTCAGCAAAAGTCTCAGAGCACACAAAGGCCAGTCACCACCCACCTAGGGCCTACAGTCTCCAACAGTTTTTCAATAAAGAATGCAATGTGGGTGGGTCTCGCTGCTCACTAAGAGTGCTTCTGGCATTGGGGTAGTTGGATAGGGTGGAATCCCAGCACAGCTCAGCAGACCAATTCAATTTCAGTGGTGGAGGGCTCAACACAGGAAATATGATGCCTGCCTTCCAGCTGCATGGGAGTAGGATCCCACAATGGGAAAATGGTGACTATCCTCCAACCCTCATCTTAAAGCCACACACCTCAGTTTGCCCCCTCTATGCCTCTGTTGCACTTGTAGTCAGCATCCCTCTACAGAGCCCATGGTGAGTGCCTGAGAGTGAGTCTTTGCACAGGCCATTCAATAGGATACCTGGGTTTCCAGTTGCCTTCTGCCCCACCCAGATGTTTGAAATTCCAACTGTTTTTCACAGACATGTTGTGGGGACTCCTCTTCCTGGCACCAGTCCTCCGTGCAGGGACCTTGGTGTTGGAGTCTAGGATCCTCGCTCCTTCGGGGGAACCTCCATGGCCGAGATATCCTTCCTGATTCTCAACTACCACAAGGAGGTTTGGGGCCCATTCCATGTCTCCTCTCCTTCTACCAATCTTGACATGGCTTCTTTTTTATATTTTTAGTTATGGGACTTCCGTTTGGCTAGACTTCAGATTGTTCTCCAGGTTGATTGTCCTACAATTTAGTTGTAATTTTAATGTGTTCAAGGAAGGAAACAGGCACAGTGTCTAACTACTCTGCCATCTTGGATCTCTCTGTCCTCTGCCCATTTTTAAATTGGGTTTCTTTTTTGGTGTTTTTATATGAGTTCATTATAAATTTGGGATATTAACCACTAAATGGATGTATTATTGGCAAATGTCTTCTCCCAATTGATAGGTTGTCTTTTCATTTTGTTGATGGTTTCCTTTGCTGTGCAAAAACTTTTTACTTTCATGTAGTCCTATTCTTTTTTCATTTTTGTTGCCCAAGAATATATATACCTACAGAAATATTACTAAGAGTAATGCCAGAGATTTTACTGCCTATGTTTCCTTCTAGGAGTTTTATGGTTTAAGGTCTTATATTTAAATGTTTAATCCATTTTGGGTGTATTTTTGTATATGATGTAAGAAGTTGGTCTATTTCCTCCTTTTTTTTTTTTTTTTTTTTTTTTTGCAAGCATCAATCCAGTTTTTCCAACATGGTATTGAAGAGACTTTCTTTGCCCTATGGTATATTGTTGCCTCCTTTGTCATACATTAATTGACCATACATACCGTGTTTCCCAAAAAATTAGACCTAGCCAGACAATCAGATCTAATGCATATTTTGGAGCAAAAATTCATATGAGACCCGGTCTTATTTTACTATAAAATAAGACCTGGTCTTATATAATATAACATAACATAACATAACATAACATAACATAACATAACATAACATAACAATACCAGGTATTATATTAATTTTTTTGCTCCAAAAGATACATTAGAGCTGATTGTCCAGCTAGGTCTTATTTTGGGGGAAACACGGTATATGGGTTTATTTCTGGGCTCTCATTCTGTTCCATTGATCTATGTGTCTGTTTCTGTGCCAGTACTATGCCTTTTTGATTACAATAGCCTTATAGTATAGTTTCATACCAGGCAGCAGGATACTTCCAACTTTGTTCTTCTTTTCTCAAGATTTCTTTGGGTATTTGGCATTTTTTGTGGTTCCACACATAAATTTTAAACTTCTTTTATTTCTGTGAAAAATGCCATTGGTATTTTGATAGGGACTGTACTGAATATATTGCTTGCTTTGGGTAGTGTAGGCATTTTAACAATGTTAATTATTCCTATCCATGAGCACGGTATGTGCTTTTATTGATGTTCTTCAATTTCTTTTACAATGTCCGTATAATTTTCTGAATACAGGTCTTTTATCTCCTTGGTTAAATTTATTCCTGATTTTTTTGATGTGACTATACGTGGGATTGTTTACTTAATTTCTCTTTTTCATAGTTCATTATTAGTGTATAAAAATGCAACTGATTTCTGTATAGACATATAAAAAGATGCTCAACATGACTAATCATAGAGAAATGGAAATTAAAACCACAATGAGATATCATCTCACATCTTTCAGAATGGCTATTATCAATAAGTCAACAAACAAGAAGTGTTGGTGGAGAAAAGGGAACCCTTGTGCATTGTTGGTGGTATGGCAACTTGGTGCAGCCACTATGGAGGTTCTTCAAAAAATTAAAAATAGAAGTACCATATCACTGAGGAATTCCACTTCTGGATATTTACCCAAAGAAATCCAAAACACTAATTTGAAAAGATATATGCATCCCTATGCTCATTTCAGTATTATTTACAATAGCCAAGTTATAGAAGCAACCTAAGTGTCCATCAATAGATGATTGGATAAAGAAATTGTGGTACATATATGCAATGGAATATTACTTGGCCATAAAGAAGAATAAAGTCTTAACATTTGCCACAACATGGGTGGACCTAGTGGGTATTATGTTAAGTGAAATATGTCCTACAGGGAAAGACAAATACCATATTATTTCATTTGGGTTGGGGAGCTGGGTGAAAATGGTGAAAGGATTAAGAAGTAGAAACTGATAGTACAAAATATTCATGGGGTTATAAAATGCAACATGAGGAATATAGTTAATAATATTGTAATAACTACGTATGGTGCCAAGTGGGTACTAGACGTATCAAGGGATCACTTCTTTAATTATATAAATGTCCAACCACTATGCTGTACACATGAAACTAATTTCAAATAATTTTGAATGTCAACTGTAATTGAAAATATTAAAATTAAAATTAAGAAAGAAATTAATGTCAGTCTGTGAAAAAAGCCCCAGATTTTGTTACTGAAGATTTAGGTAAATATTTAAATTGCCTGATCTGAAAAAGTTTGAATTAGTTCCATTAAAATAGTAGTCTTTCCACAGACAATAATTTAGTGGTTACCAGAGGGTAAGGGGGTGGGGGGTGGGTGATGAGGGTAAAGGGGATTAAATATATGGTGATGGAAGGAGAACTGACTCTGGGTGGTGAACACGCAATGGGATTTATAGACGATGTAATACAGAATTGTACACCTGAAATCTATGTAAATTTACTAACAATTGTCACCCCAATAAAATTAATTTAAAAAAAATAGTAGTCTTTCAATTGAGAATTTATAAAATAATTTTATTAAACTTATTGGGACAACATTGGTTAGTAAAATCATGTAGATTTCAAGTATACAATTCTATAATACATCATTTATATATTTCATTGTGTGTTCACCACCCAGAGTTAATTCTCTGCCCATCACCATATACTTAACTAGAAAAATTGATTGAAATATTAGTGAATACCAAGCATTGAACAAGAAACTTTATTTTAATGATGGTAAGATTACAAGTCTTTTCAAGTACTCCAGGCTCTGTGCTTTTGGGTGTCATGATGCCCTGACTCAGGCCTTTTCTCAGCATGCTGAGAGAGCCCATGGCTGTATTGTGCCCATGAGCTGCCATGGATGTGCCTGTCCAGTTTTTTCCATCTCAGGCTTGGGAGGGTGCATGCTTTCTACCCTTCTGAATCTTGATGAATATCTTTGAGAAAAGGATGCCATGGCTATCACAGGGAGCAGAGAACACACTTTACTCACATGAAAGAAAGCTTTGTGGTAACTCTGGCTCTTTGAACCTGGCTTTCTTATGGGCCCTGCTCCCACACACCTAGGGCTGTAGCTACTCTGTTCTTGAGACAAAGCTTCCACAGAGATGTTCACATGGTCCATGGGCTTCAGACACACTTTGGTGCCACACAAAAAAAGCCGAGGAAATCTACCCAGGAGGAAACCATGGTCAGTGGCCCCCACTGCCAAGCTCCAAGTGAATGCTCAAGGTTAAAATTTAAGATTGGGAAGCTAACCAGTCATGTCGTTCCTGCAAGCACAGATAACCAGTCCCAGTCTGAGTTTCCCACCCCATTGGACTTGGTCCCAAGGTACTATAATTGTGCTGCTTTATTTATTATTATTTATTGTCATTTTTTTAAGCTTTTGACCCATTTCATCCATTTCTCCAAAGACACTACTCCCTACCACTTCTAGCACAAACCAATCTTTTTTCTGTATCTTTGAACTTATTACTATTATTATTATTATTATTATTATTATTATTATTGGTTTTGCTTTTTGGATTCCACATATGAGAGAGATTGTATTGTATTTTTCTTTCTCTGTCTGACTTAGGAAGTTTATTTAATTATTTTATTAAATTATCACCAAAGTCCTAAGAAGTCACATTGATGTGAAAACTGAGACTCATGGTGGTTAAATTACTTACACATTTATGTGGTAGAGATAAAATCTGAGTTCTAACTGTAAATATCAAGATGCATCAATTCCAAAGTCAACTTTTTACTACTAAGCTACCTCCCTAATGGCTTAACAACTAGCAAATAACTGTTTATTTCATTGTTTATTAGAGTAGAATTGACACACAATATTATATTAATTTCTAGTGTGCAACATATTGATTCCATACTTATGAAATGATCACCACAACAAGTCTAATAAACATCTGTCACCACACAAAGTTATTAAGATATTATTGACTATATTCCTTATGTTATGGCTTATTTATTTTATAACTGGAACATTGTCTTTCTTTATCCCCTCACCTTTTATCCATCCCAGACACCCCTCCCCAAAATAACGGCAACCATTAGTTCTCTGTGTTTATGAGTCGTTTTGTTTATTTGTTTTATTGCTTAGATTCCATATATAAGTGAAATCATGTAGTATTTGTGTCTCTCTGTCTCACTTATTTCATATAGATAATACCATCTAGGTCCATCCATGTTGTCCCAAATGGCAATATTTCATTCTATTTAATGACTGAGTAATATACATGTGTGTGTGTGTGTGTGTGTACGTATGTGTGTATGTGTGTGTATATATATATATATATATCACATATTTATTCATTCATTTATTAATAGACACTAAGTTTGCTTTCATATTTTGACTATTGTAAATAATATTCCAGTGGACATAGGTGTACATACATCTTTTTAAATTAGTGTTTTTTGCTTTCCTCAGATAAATACTCAGAAGAGGCATTGCTGGGTCATATAGTACTTCTATTTTTTATTTTTTGAGGAACCTCCATACTGTTTCCCATAGTGGCTGAACCATTTACATTGCAACCAACAGTCCCAAGGGTTCCTTTTTCTCTACGGCCTCACAAACACTTGTTTGGTGTCTTTCTGATAATAGCCATTCTCGCAGGTATGAGGTGATATCTCTGTGTTTTTTACTTACATTTCCCTTATGGTTAGTGATATTGAGCATCTTTTCATACACCTGTTGGCCACTGTATATCTTTGGAGAAATGTCTATTCAGGTCCTCTTACCATTTTAATTAAATTATTTGGATTTTTTTAAATATTGAATCACATGAGTTCTTTATATATTTTGGATTTAACCTCTTATAAGACATCATTTGCAAATATTTTCTCCCATTTAGTAGGTTGATTTTTCATTTTGTTGTTGTTTTGCTTCACTGTTCAAAAGCTTCTTAGTTTGATGTAGTCCCATTTGCTTGTTTATACTTTTGTTGCCCTTACTCAAAAAGAAATATCCAAAACATTTTTGCTAAGACAAATGTCAAAGACTTTACTGCCTGTATTTTTTTCCAGGAGTCTGATAGTATCAGGTCTTACATTTACGTCTTTAATTTGTTTTGAGTTTATTTCTGTTTGGTGTAAAAGTTATCTAGTTTTACGGTTGTTGTTTTTCCCCATTTAGCTTTCCATTTTTCCCAACACAATTTATTGAAGACACTTTCTTTTCCACATTGTATATTCTTGATTCCTTTGTCATAAATTGACCATATTATTGTGGGTTTCTTTATGATATCTCTATTTTATTACACTGATTTATGTGTCTGTTTTTGTGACAGTACCATACTGTTTTGATTACTATAGCTTTGTAGTATAGTTTGAAATCAGGGCGCATGATACATCCAACTTTGTTATACTGAAGATTGCTTTGGCTATTCAGGGTTTTTTATGGTTCCATTCAGATTTTAGGATTATTTGTTCTAATTTTATGAAAAATGTCATTAGTATTTGGGTAAAGTTTGTACTGAATCTATTAATTTGGGTAGGATGGACATTTTAACAATATTAGTCCTTCCAAACCATGAGCGCAGTATAACATTCTATTTATTTGTGTCATCTTCAATTTTTTTCTTCAATATCTTATAATTTTCAGAGTACAGGTCTTTCACCTTCTCACTTAAATTTATGTCTAGGTGATTTATTATTTTTGATGTGATTGTAAATGGGATTGTTTCCTTAATTTTCCATTTTGATAATTCTTTATTAGTGTATAGAAACACAACAGGTTTCTATATATTAATTTTGTATCCTGCAACTTCACTGAATTTATTTATTTGTTCTAATAAACTTTTTGTTGAATCTTATGGTTTTCTACATACAGTATACTGTCATCTGCAAATAGTGACAGTTTGGCTTCTTTCTTTCCAATTTGGATACATTTTATTTCTTTTACTTTTTTGGTTTCTGTGCCTAGAACTTCCAATGCTATGTTGAATAAAAGTGGTGAAAGTGGACATCCTTGATTTATTTTTGACCTTGCAGAAAAAAAAGTTTCTAGTTTTTCATAAATGAGTATAATGTTTGCTGTAGATTTGTCATATACGTCCTTTATTGTGTTGAGGTATGTGTCTTCTATACCCACTTTGCTGAGACTTTGTTTCATATATGGGTGTTGAATTGTTCTCAAATATTTTTTTCTGCATCTATTGAGATCATCATGTGGTTTTTATCCTGTTTTATTAATGGGGTGTATCATGCTTATTGATTAGCAAATATTGAATCATCCTGGCATCCCTTTATTAAATCCCACTTGATTTTGGTGTATGATCCTTTGAATGCACTGATGAATTTAGTTTGATAATATTTTGTTGTGGATTTTTGCATCTATATTCATCGCAGATATTGGCCTTATAATTTTATCTTGTTTTAGTGTCTTTATCTGGTTTTGATATCAGTGTAATGCTGGCCTCATAGCATGTGGTTGAAAGCATTTCTTCCTTTCCAAATTTTTGGAAAAGTTTGAGAAGAATAGGTATTTATTCTTTAAATTTTTGGTAGAATTCACCTGTAAAGCCATCTGGCTCTGGACTTTTATTTCTTTGAATCTTTTTTACTACTGATTTTTTTTTTTACTGGTAATTATTCTATTCAAATATGTGTTTATTCATGATTCAGTCTTAGAAGACAAAATATTTCTAGGAAAATATCCATATTATCTAGGTTGTTCATAGTATTCTATTATAATCTTTTGTATTTCTATTGTAATTTCTCTATTATTTTTCATTTTACATTATTATTTATACCCTTTCTTTTTCATAATGAGTCTGGCCAAATGTTTATGAAATTTTGTTTATCTTTTCAAAAAAAAAGGAGCTCTTAGTTTAATTATTTTTTTCTTTTTTCTGTTTTTAGTCTTTTCTTCATTATTTCCACTCTGATTTTTATTCTTTCCTTCTATTAACTTTAGGCTTTTTTTCTTCTTTTTCTAGTTCCTATAGGTGTAAGGTTAGATTATTTATTTAAGTGTTTCATGTCTCTGGGGTAAGCTTTTATTGCTCTAAACATCTTAGTCATGCTTTTTCAGCCTCCCATGAATTTTGAAAAGTTGTGTTTTCAGTTTCATTTGTTGTTGTCACACAGCTGCCTGCCTGTCTGTCCCCTCGTACCTACCCCTAAAAAGAAAGAAGAGTCTGTGAGACTAATCCTTTCAGGGACTTTGCTTCACCTTTGTGCTTGCACCTTATATCTCTCTGTTTGGCCCCAGGGGATGGCTGGTCAGCCAATGACAGGTAAGATTCCCCACAGGGGGAATGACCTAAGCCAGGCACAATCGGGTGGGGACCAGCAGGAGAACCCACAGGCTTGATAGAGGTGGGCATAGACCCCCACCTTCCCCTTCTAAGGAGAGCTTCTGCCTCGGTGGCTGTATTCTTTTCCACAACCTGCTTGGGAAGTGATTCTAGATGTGATAACATCAGTTCTCCATCTCAGCAAGTTTCAGCTAAAGGTTTTGTCCCCTGCGGAGGTACAAACAACAATTACTAATACAACATGGGACTTTCAGCAGGCAAGGGTGATTGGTTTGAACCAGTTTTCTGGTGTGCTGTATGAGACTCACAGACCGTAGAAAAAACAATGCTACTTCCTTGTATGTACATCAATAAAAGCCACAAGGTGGCCCAATTTGGGGCTCTCAGTAATTTGAGGCTGTGAGACCTTTGGCCCCTGTTTCAAAACTTTCTTGATTTCTGTTTCTTTCTTAACCCTTCGCCGCTCCTTCTCATTCTCTCACTGCCCATGTTGCGCTGGATGTGACAATTTGTCTGAAAGTTGTTTTGTTCTTTTTTTTTCCCATTTGATTTCCTCTTTCATCCTTCAGTTATTTAGTTGCATACTGCTTATTCTTCACATATTTGTGTTTTCTCCAGTTTTCTTTTTGTATTTTGTGATTTCTAGTTTCATTTTGTTGTGGTTGGAAAATATGCATGATATAAATTCAAAGTTCTTAAATTTATTGAAACCTGTCCGTGGCCTACCATGTGATCTACCCTGAAGACTGTTCAATGTAGCCTTGAAAAGAATGTGTATTCTGTTATTTTTAGATGGGATATTCTATTTATATCTATTACATCTATATATAATAATGTGTAATTTAAGACCAATGTTCCCTGTAGATTTTCTTTCTGGTTAATCTATCCATTCATGTAAGTGTGTGTTAGAGTTTTTTACTACTATTTTAATATTATGAATCTTTCCCTTTATGTCTTTTAGCATTTGCTTAACGTATCAGGTGCACCTATGTTGGATGCACACATATTTACAAGTGTTATATCCTCTTGTTGGATTGATCCCTTTATCATTATGTAATGCAGCAAAGAATCCATCTTTGTCTCTTTTTATAGTATTTGTTTTTAAGTCTATTTTGTCTGATATATGTATTGCTACTCCAGCTTTCCTTTTGTTTACCTTTATATGGAATATCTTTTTTTCATTTCTTCACTTTCACTCAGTGTGTGTCTTTCAATCTCAAGTGAATGCCTTTTAGGCAGTGTATGTAAGGTTTTTTTTTTTTATTTTAATTCATGCAGCCACCCTATATATTTTAATTGGGGCACTTAGTGCATTTACTTTTAAAATAAGTATTGATAACTATGTTCTAATTGCCATTTTGTTCGTTGTTTTCTGGTTGTTTTTGTGGTTAATCTCTGTCCCTCATTTTCTTGCTCTCTTCCCTTATGATTGATGACTTTCTTTAGTGCTGTGCTTGTAATGTTGTGCTTGGATCCCTATTTCTTATGTTTTGTGTATCTGTTATACAATTATGGTTTGTGGTTACCATTAGACTCATATATAACATCATATGTATCAGTCTATTTTAAGTTGATGGTCACTTAATTTTGAATACATTCTAAAAGTGTTACATTTGTAGTACTCTCCCCATGTTTTATATTTTTGACATCATATTTTACATCTCTTACTTTTTGTGTATATCTATTAACTATTATATATAGTTTTACTGCTTTTGTCTTTTAATCTTCAAATTAGCCTTATATGTGATAGATACACTTTAGTATATCTTTGGTTTTACCAGTGAAATATTTTCTTTTATATATTTCCTTATTTATTCTTTTATCCTATTTATATCACTTTAAAAATTCAATTTAACTTTTCTTGTAATGACAGTTTAGTGACAATAAAGTCCATTAGCTTTTGCTCGTCTGGGGAGCTGTTTATCAGTCTTTCAATTCTGAATGAGAGCTTGGCTGTATAGAATATTGTCAGTTTCAGGTGTTGCTTCTCATCATTTTGAATGCATCAGGCCATTCCCTCTGGCCTGCAAAGTTTCTGCTGATAAATCAGCTGAACTTCTTATGGGGTTTTCCTTGTAAAAAACTAGTTGATTTTTCTCATGATGATTTAAGATTCTGTATTTAACCTTTGGCATTTTTATTATGATGTGTCTCAGTGTGGGTCTTTTTGCATTCATCATATTTGGGACTCTCTCTGCTTCCCGAACCTGATGTTATTTCCTTGCCACATTAGAGAAGTTTTCAGCCATTATTTCTTCACATAAGTTTTCTGTCCCTTTTTTTCTCTCTTTTCCTTCTGTGACAGCTATAGCACAAATGTTAGCATGCTTGATGTTTTCCCAGAGATCCCTTAGCTATCCTCCTTTTTAAATATTCTTTTTTCTTTTTGGTGTTGTATTTGGGTTATTTCAACTACTCTGTCTTCCAGACCACTGATACATTCTTGTGTATTATGCAGTCTGATATTGATTCCCACTAGTGTATCTTTTTAATTTAAGTTATTGTATTCTTCACTTCTGATTTATTTATTTATTTATTTATTTTAATTTTTGGCATATTTTGTGTCTCTTTGTTGAAGTTCTCACTGTGTTCCTGCATTCTTCTCCTGAGTTTGGTGAGACGTTTATGAGCATCACTTTAATTATTTATGTGGACTGCTTGTCTCCATTTTGTTTAGTTGTATTTCTAAAGAAAAAGAGTTTTGTCTTCTTTTGTCTAGAACATGTTTCTTTGTATCTTCATTGTGCCTAAATCTCCATAGTTATTTCTTCATATTAGGTAGATCAGCTACATCTTCTGGTGTGGAAAGAGTAGCCTTATGTAAAAGATGTCTTGTGGGATTGAGTGTCACAATCCATTCTGCTCACCACAGCCAGGTTATTCCAGGTGTCCCCTGTGTAATCTGCATGTGCCCTCCTGTTATGGTTGGGCCATGATTACTGTAGGCATGCTGGTGTGCCAAGCAAACATCTGGAATTGTTGTTTGAAGGATTAAGCGACAACTGCCACTGGTGTGATTGAGTGTGAGGGCTGGCCACCAAGGGTGAGGGACAGCTGAAGGGGAAACAATTCAAGCCAAAGTTGCCTACAATTTCTTGTGGGTTAGGAGCTGCTTTGAAGGGGCACTGGTGTTGTCCAAGGCTGACTGTCAGGTGTGGCAGAGCTGGAAACACATTGGAAATGTGCCAGTGACAAATGAGTCTGCTTCCTAGGTAGAAAAGGCAGGTTCGGCGTAATAGGGTGTCAGGGGAATACTGGGGCAGGCTGAATGATGTTAGCAGTCTCAATTGAGAGTGTCTAACATGGTTCCTGCCAGTGCCAGGTCAGTTAGGAGGAAATAGATTAAAAAATAAAAATTAAAAAATAAATAATTAAAATAATATATTGTTAAAAGAGACACCCAGCAAAGGTTCTAACAGATCCCTGATCCTGTGGCACTCTCCAGAAGATCAATCAATGTATCTTTAAAAAAAAAAATGTTTGACCTAAGCATTTTTCAGAGTGCTGCCTCTGCACTGGGATTTCGAGTGAATGAGTTGGTGTATGAGCTCTTTAAGAGCAGAGTCTTGATTTCCTACAGTCCTTTGGTACTCCCAAATGTAAACCCAGTTTCAAAGACAGATGTCATGAAGTCTCCTCTTCCTGGTGCTGGTCTCCTAAGCTTGAAAGCCTAATGTAGAGTTCATAACCCTCACTGTTCAGTTGGGACCTCTGCAATTATGATATCTGTCCATTTTATGAGTTGTTACACCAGAAGTGTGGGCCCTGGCTAGATCACATTGCTGCCCCTCCTGCGCATCAGAATGTTCCTTTTTTTTATATCCTCAGTTGTAGAGAATCTGTTCTGCTAGTCTTTGGGTTGTTCTCAATCATAGTTCCAATCTATGTAGTTGTAGTTTGGGTGCGTTCATGGGAAGAGGTAAGCTCAGGATCTTTTTATTCTGCTATATTGACCACCTCTGTCTAGAACTACACTGTTTAAATAGAAATTTAGTTCAGTTACATTTGTGATGTGCTAGTTTTTCTTCTTCACATATTATATATTTAATTCGAGAAACTATATGTTTTGAGCAGTGGGAACCTAGGCATGGAAATCCAAATGAAAAGGTTTTGTAACTTGACTATTGAAAACCTGAATCGGGAAATTAATATTAAATCATTTAAAAGAGGAGATAGGAGAGGGCAGAGTTGATTGATAACACACATACTTTTAAAATGCACTGCATTTCTGAAGCATGATTTCACTGGAGACTAAACTTTGAGGAAAAGAAACACCTACATATGAAACAGTTTCCTACAGTATGTTGTGAACACTAGACACCACTGTGCAAGTTAAATAAATATTCTAGAGAGCTTTTTATTCATAATTTGGTAGATGGGAGAGTCACTGTCAATTAGATCATTGCACTGTATATTTTGTCAGTTAATACATTCTTTAAACAATGAAATAAAGGACAAAATTGATCAAATATGTGCTTTATTTTGATATGTGAAACCAATTTTATTGAAGCATAAAAGTATATGCTGTGAAGGGTTAAAAATAATATACTTTTAAATTTTTCTACTTTTCTCCAAATTTCACCAATCACTTCTCTTAGGTATTAAAAAACCAGCCTTGGGCTACAATAAGAGACTCTATGTGAAATAACCCAATAAAGGTGAATTATTGACCTGAAATTGTAGTTAAGGAAAAGAGTGGCAGTATTGATCCAGTGCCAATTCTTCCATCATGACAAGTAATGCATGAAGGCAAGATACATACAATTATGGTTTTCTCAAACTAAGCTGAAGCTTATATTCCCATGTCTTTCTCTATCTTCAAGGTGAAATTGTTTGCTTAAGTGTATACATCTTCTCACAATGAAGCAAATATCCTTTAAATTAAGAAATTTTACATAGTTTAGTTTTCATTTCCATCTGCCCCAAGTAACTCAGTTGGTAAGACTCTCATGCCACAACCACAGATTTTATCCTGATATGGAAGAGTGAGACTTGCACAAAGTAAAACTGCCTCATGATCTGTATTCCCTCCCACTTCATGTCCATTTCACACTTATGTTTCCTTTGTGACACAAATCTTGAGTAAAATAGTCTGGCAGGCACTGCAAAATATATTTCTCATTCTCAATTAATAGCGGTCCAACAAAGCATTGGCACTCTGAACATGACCACAGAAATGTGTTGTTTTGAGAACAAGTGACTTACCTGGGCTGCTTAGAATTTACTCCTTTAAGCACCAAAACTATATTTTTAAATTTGAACCACTTTGGATAAAAAATTTTCTAAATTCTTATAATGGTGTCATTTCCCTGAATTAAGGATAAATGAGATGTTACTATAACAATAGTTTTATCATTTATAACAATGAATACTATTAATTACAATTTTAGAATTTTCGAAGCACTTTGCATGTAATATTGATTTTGTGAGCAATATTCATTTTTATGTTAAGACTTCCTTTTTTCATGTGCAATATATATATATTTATTTTATTTTTATTTTTTAAATTTATTGGGGTGACTATTGTTAGTAAAATTACATAATTTCAAGTGTACAGTTCTGTATTACATCATCTATAAATCCCATTGTGTGTTCACCACCTAGAGTCAGTTCTCCTTCCATCACCAAATATTTGATCCCCCTTGCCCTCATCTCCCACCCCCAACCCCCTTAACCTCTGGTATCCACTAAACTATTGTCTGTGTCTATGACTTTTTCTTTCTCATTTGTTTGTCTTGTTCTTTTGTTGTTTTTGGTTTATACACCACATATCAGTGAAATCATATGGTTCTCTGCCTTTCTGTCTGACTTATTTTGCTTAGCATTATACTCTCAAGATCCATCCATGTTGTCACAAATGTTCCTATATCATCTTTTCTTACCGCCGAATAGTACTCCATTATGTATATATACCACAACTTCTTTATCCATTCATCTATCGAAGGACATTTTGCTTGTTTCCATGTCTTGGCTACTGTAAACAAAGCTGCAATGAACATTGGAGCACATGTGTCTTTATGCATAAATCTTTTCAGATTTTCTGGGTAGATACCCAGGAGAGGGATTGCAGGGTCATATGGTAATTCTATTTGTAATTTTTTGAAGAACCTCCACACGGCCTTCCATAACGGCTGCACCAGTCTACATTCCACCAACAGTGTATGAGGGTTCCTTTTTCTCCACAGCCGCTCCAACACTTGTTACTATTTGTCTTGTTGATGACATCCGTTTTAACTGGGGTGAGGTGATATCTTATTGTGGTATTTATTTGCATTTCTCTGATGATTAGTGATGTTGAGCATTTTTTCGTAAGGCTATTTGCCACTTGTATGTCCTGAAGAGAAATGTCTCTTAAGGTCCTCTGCCCATTTTTCAATTGGGTTGTTTGTTTTTTTGTTGTTGAGTTTCATAAGTTCCTTGTATATTTTGGATATTACCCCTTATTGGAGGCACTGTTTGCAAAAATCTTCTCCCATTCAGTTGGTTGTCTCTTTATTTTGTCGATGGTTTCTTTTGCGGTACAGAATCTTTTAAGTTTCATATATCCTATTCGTTTATTTTAGTTTTCACTTCCATTGCCTTTGGAGTCAAATTCATAAAATGCTCTTTGAACACAGCGTCCATAAATTTAATACCTATGTTTTCTACTATGCATTTTACTGTGTCAGGTCTTAAGCTTAAGTCTTTGATCCATTTTGAATTAATTTTGGTACATGGTGACAGATAGCAGTCCAGTTTCATTCTTTTGCACGTGGCTATCCAATTCTGCCAGCACAAATTATTGAAGAGGCTGTCTTTCCTCCATTGCATGTTTTTAGCTTCTTTGTCAAAAATTATCTGTCCATATTTATGTGGTTTTATTTCTGGGTTCTCAAGTCTATTCCATTGGTCTTTGTGTCTGTTTTTCTGCCAATACCATGCTGTTTTTTATCATTGTAGCCATGTAGTACAAGCTAAAGTCAGGCAGTGTGATACCTCCAGTATTGTTCTTTTTTCTTAAGATTGCTTTGGCTGTTTGGGGTCTTTTGTGGTTCCAAACAAATGTGATGATTTTTTTGTTCTATTTCTTTAAAAAATGCCATTGGGATTTTGATGGAGATTGCAGTAAATCTGTATATTGCTGTGGGTAATGTGGCCATTTTAACTATGTTGATTCTTAACATCCAAGAGCATGGAATATCTTTCCATTTCTTTGTATCTTCTTCAATTTCTTTCAAAAATGTCTTATCATTTTTAGCATATAGGTCCTTCACATACTTGGTTAAGTTTATTCCTAGGTATTTTATTCTTTTTGCTGCAATTGCAAAGGGAATTGTTTTTTGTGTTTCTTTTTCTGAGATTTCATTGTTAGTATATAGGAATGCAATGGACTTTTGTACGTTGATTTTGTAGCCAGCAACTTTACTGTATTCATTGATTGTTTCTAATAGCTTTTTGGTGGAGTCTTTAGGGTTTTCTATATATACCATCATGTCATCTGCAAAGAGTGATAATTTAACTTCTTCATTCCAAATTTGGATGCCTTTTATTTCTTTCTCTTGCCTGATTACTCTGGCAAGAACTTCCAACACTATGTTGAAAAGCAATGGTGATAGGGGACAGCCCTGTCGTGTTCCTGAACGTAGAGCAAAGGGCTTCAGTTTTTCACCATTAATTATGAGATTAGCTGAGCGCTTGTCATATATGGCCTTTTCTATTTTAAGCTATTTTCCTTCTATACCTATTTTATTAAGTGTTTTATTCTTAAATGTATGTTGTATCTTCTCAAATGCTTTTTCTGCATCAATTGATATATTCATATGATTTTTTTCCTTTATTTTGTTTATGTGATGTATCACATTGATGGATTTGTGGATGTTGAACCATCCTTGTGCCCCTGGGATGAATCCTACTTGGTCATAATGAATAATCTTTTTAATGCATTGTTGTATTCGATTTGCTAGAATTTTGTTTAGGATATTTGCATCTGTATTCATTAGAGATATTGGTGTGTAGTTTTCTTTTTTCGTGTTGTCCTTACCAGGTTTTGGTATCTAGGTAACGTTGGCCTCATAAAATGAGTTAGGGAGTACTGTCTCGTCTTCAAATTTTTGGAAGAATTTGAGCAGGTTTGGTATTTCATCCTCTTTCAAGATTTGGTAGAATTCACTAGTGAAGCCATCTGGTCCTGGACTTTTGCTTTTGGGAAGGTTTTGGATGACTTATTCAATTTCGTTACTGGTGATCAGTCTGTTTAGATTTTCCAGTTTTTCATGGTTCAGCCTTGGAAGGCGATATGTTTCTAAGAACTTGTCCATTTCTTCTAGATTATTGTGTTTGGTGCCATGTAGTCCTTCATAGTATTCTTAGATGATTCTTTGTATTTCTGCGGTGTTCATGATAACTTCCCCATTTTTCATTTCTGATTTTGATAATTAGTGTCTTATCTCTTTTTATCTTAGTGAGTCAAGCCAAGGATTTGTCAATTTTAATAATCTTTTCAAAGAACCAGCTCTTTGTCTCATTAATTTTTTTTATTGTCTTTTTGTTCTCTGTTTCATTGAGTTTGTCATTTCCTTTCTTCTGCTGACCTTGGGTTTCACTTGTACTTCTTTGAGGTGTAACATGAGGTTATTTATTTGGGATTTTTCTTGTTTCTTGAGATAGGCTTGTAATGATATAAATTTCCCTCTTTGATCTGCTTTCAGTGCATCCCAAAAATTTTGGTAGGTTGTATTTTCATTGTCATTTGTTTCTATGTATCTTTTGATCTCTCCTCTAATTTCTACTTTGACTCAGTTGTTCTTTAAAAGTGTTTTGTTTAATCTCCATATATTTGTGTTTTTTCCTGCTTGCTTTTTGCAGTTGATATCCAATTTCAAAGCCTTTTGATCAGAGAATATGCTTGGTATGATTTCAGTCTTCTTAAATTTGCTGAGGCTGATATGATGTCCCAATATATGGTCTATCCTTGAGAATGTTCCATGTATACTGGAAAAGAATGTAAAGTCTGATGTTTCAGGATGAAGTGCTCTGTATATGTCAATTATGTCCATTTCATCTAATGTGTCATTTAGGGCTCTTATTTTGTTATTTATTTTCTGTTCTGATGATCTATCTATAGCTGTCAATGATGTATTTAAGTCTTCCAGTATAATTGTGTTTTGGTCAATTTCTCCCTTTAGTTCCATTAGTAGTTGCTTGGTGTATTTAAGTGCTCCCTGATTGGGGGCATAAATATTGATGACTGTTATGTCTTCTTGTTGTATATTCCCCTTTACCATTATTAAATGTCCATCTTTGTCTCTTGTTATCTTTTTCACCCTGAAGTCTGTTTCATCTGATATCATTATGGCTCCACCTCATTTTCTCTGGGTACCATTTGCTTGGAGTGTCATTTGCCACCCTTTCATTTTGAGTCTATGCTTGTTCTTGTAGCTGAGATGTGTCTCTTGCAGACAGCATATGGTTTGGTTTAGTTTTTTGATCCAGTCTTCTACTCTGTGCCTTTCAATTGGTGAGTTCAGTCCATTTACATTTATGGTGATTATTGATATGTGAGGATTTTCTGTTATTCTATTTTTAGATTTCTGATAAGGCTGTGTCTCCACTGTTTGTTTGCCTTTTTGTTGTTGTCTATTATTTCTGCGTGATGGTATTCTATGATGTTTCCCTCTGTTTCTTCTTTTATTACAGTATATATTTCAGTTCTTGATTTTTTTTTAGTGGTTACCCTTAAGTTTATGTAAAAAAAAGTTTGATACTTAGATTATCCCATTTTCTTCAGCATGCTTACTTTCTCCATTCCCATATTCCGGTTCAGGCCTTTACGCTCTCCCTTTTTATGTTTCGGCTGCCACATATTGTCCCTGTGATGGTGGTCTAATAGCCTCCTTAGTAGTTCTTGTAGTGCAGGTCGTGTATTAGAAAATTCCCTCAGCTTCTGTATGTCTACAAAGTTAAGTTTTCTTTTTATGTTAAATATTAAAGTGCATGATGTATCTTAGCATAAACATGTGTTTTAATTCTTCTCTGTATATCCTGGAGTCTAATTACTGTGTCATGTTGTAACTATTTTTAATATTTTGAAGTGCTGCCAAACATTTTTTTAAATTGACTCTACCATTTTGTATTGCCAGGAGCAGTGTATAAAAATATGAATTTCTCCACATAATTACCAGCACTTCTTATTTTTTATTTGTTTGTTTAATATGAGCCGTGTTAGTGATGTGAACTGCTTTCTAATTATGTTTTATATCTGTATTTAACTGGTGGCTAATAATTTTGTGCATATTTTCATGTGCTTTTTAGCCAATTATGTATCTTTAATTAAAATTAAAATTTATTGGGGTAACAATTGTTAGTAAAGTTACATAAGTTTCAGGTGTATAACTCTGTAATACATCATCTATATATCACATTGTTTGTTCACCACCCAATCAGTTCTCCTTCCATCACCATATATTTGATCCCTTTTCTGCTCATCTACCACTCACCTCCCCATTTATCTACTGGTATCTACTTAACTACTGTCTGTGTTTATGAGTATTTCTTTTTTCACTTGTCTTCTTCGTCTGTTGTTTTCAGTTTTATATACCACACATCAGTGAAAGCATATGGTTCTCAACTTTTCTATCTGACTTACTTTGCTTAGTGTAATAATCTTAATATCTATCCATGTTGTTGCAAATGGCACTATTTCATCTTTTCGTGTGGCAGAATAGTATTCCATTGTGTATATATACCACATCTTCTTTATTCAGTAATCTATGGAAGGAAACTTTGGTTGTTTCCATGTCTTGGCCACCGTAAATAAAGCTGCAATGAATATCGGAGCTCATATATCTTTATGGATAAATGTTTTCAGATTTTTTGGTAGATACCCAAGAGAGGGATTGCTGGGTCAAATGGTACTTCTATGCTTACTGTTTTGAGGAACCCCCAAATTGCCTTCCAAGCGGATGCACCAATCTGCATTCCCACCAATACTGTATGAGAGTTCCCTTTTCTCCACAGCCTCTCCAATACTTCTTATTATTTGTCTTGTTGATGGTAACCGTTCTAATTAGTGTGAGGTAATATCACATTTTTGTTTTTCTTTGCATTTCTCTGATGATTAGTGATGCTGAGATTTTCTCATATGTCTACTGGCCATTTGTATGTCCTCTTTGGAGAAATGTCTATTCAGGTCCTTTGCAAATTTTTTTATTGGACTGTTGTTTTTTGTTGTTGTTGTTGTTGAGTTATATGAGTTTCTTATATATTTTGGATATTATCCCCTTATCAGAGAATTTTTTTGCAAAAATATTCTCTCATTTGGTTGGTTGCCTCTTTATTTTGTTGATGGTTTATATTGCTGTGCAGAGCTTTTTAGTCTGATATAGTCCCATTCATTTATTCTGGTTTTTACTTCCCTTGCCTTTGAAGTCAAATTAATAAAATCCTCTTTGAACCCAAGGTTCATGAGTTTAGTACCTATGCTTTCTTCATTGCAGCTTCTTGTTTCGGGTCTTATGTTTGGGTCTTTGTTCAATTTTGAGTTAATTTGGTATAAGGTGACAGATAGAAAGACTAGTTTCATTCTTTTGCATGCGGCTATTCAATTCTTCCAGCACCACTTATTAAAGAGGCTGTCTATTCTCCATTATAGGGTTTTAGCTCCTTTCTCAAAAATTTTGTCCGTATATATGTGGGTTTATTTCTGGGTTCTCAAATCTATTCCATTGGTCTATGTGTCTGTTTTTCTGCCTATACCATACTGTTTTAATATTGTTGCCCTGTAGTACAAGCTGCAGTCAGGGAGTGTGATACCTCCAGCATTGTTCTTTTTTCTTAGGATTGCTTTGGCTATTTCAGGGTCTTTTGTGGTTCCATACAAATCTTATGATTTTCTGTTTTATTTCTTAAAAAAATGCCTTTGGGATTTTGATGGGGATTGCATTAAATCTGTATAATGCTTTGAGTAATATGGCCATTTTAACTATACGTATTCTTCCAATACATGAACACGGAATATCTTTCCATTGCTTTGTGTCTTCTTCAATTTATTTTAAAAATGTCTTGTAGTTTTCAGTGTATAGGTCGTTCACACCCTTGGTTAAATTTATTACTAGGTATTTTATTTTCTGTTGCAATTGCAAAAGGAATTTTTGAATTTCTTTTCCTCAAGTTTCATTGTTAGTATATATGAATGCAGTGGACTATTGTATGTTGCTTATGTAGCTGGAAACTTTACTGTATTCATTAATTCTTTCTAATAGCTTTGTTGTGGAGTCTTGAGGGTTTTCTATATATAGCATCATGACATCTGCAAAAAGTGGCAATTTAACTTCTTCATTCCCAATCTAGATGCATTTTATTTCTTTCTCTTGCCTGATTGCTCTGGTGAGACTTCAAATACTGTGTGGAAAGCAGAGGTGATAGGGGACAGCCCTGTCGTGTTCCTGAACGTAGAGCAAAGGGTTTCATTTTTTTACCATGAATTATGATATTAGCTGATTGTCATATATGGCCTTTATTATGTTAAGGTATTTTCCTTCTATACCCATTTTGTTAAGTGTTTTAATCATACATGGATGTTGTATCTTGTCAAATCCTTTTTCTGCATCTATTGATATAATCATAGGATTTTTGTCCTTTATTTTGTTTCTGTGGTATATCGCATTGATTGATTTGCATATGTTAAACCATCCTTGTGTCCCTGGAATGAACACCACTTCGTCTTGATGTGTAATCTTTTTCATGCATTGTTGCATTTGATTTGTTAGAATTTCGTTTAGGATTTTTGTATTTGCATTGGAGATATTGTACTGTAATTTTCTTTTTTGTGTTATGTTTACCAGGTTTTGGTATCAGGGTAGTGTTGGCCTCATAAAATGAGTTAAGGAGTATTGTCTTCAATTTTTTGAAAGAGCTTGAGTAGGATACAAATTAGATCCCATTTGAAGGTTTGGTACGATTCATTAGTAAAGCCATCTGGTCCCAGACTTTTGCTTTTGAGAAGGTTTTGGATGACTGATTCAATTTCGTTACCGATGATCGGTCTGTTTAGATTTTCCAGTTCTTCATGGCTCAGCCTAGGAAGGCTATATATTTCTAAGAACTTGTCCATTACTTTTAGGTTATTGAATTTTGTTGCATATAGTCCTTCATAATATTCTTGGATGATCCTTTGTATTTCAGAGGTATCTGTGGTAACTTCCCCACTTTCATTTCTTATTTTATTTGTTACTTTTCTCATTTTTTCTTAGTGAGTCTAGGCAACAGTGTGTTAATTTTATTAATCTTTTCAAAGAACCAGATTTTTGTTGCATTAATTTTTTTCTGTGGTCTCTTTGTTCTCTATTTTATTTAGTTCTGCTCTGATATTCATTATTTCCTTCCTTCTGCTGCAACGTTAGGTTATTTATCTGAGATTTTTCTTCTTTCCTGAGATAGGCCTGTAATGCTATAAATTTCCCTCTTAAAATTACTTTCACTGCATCCTCTAAATTTTGGTAAGATGTGATGTCATTGTCATTTGTTTCTCTGTATCTTTTGATCTCTCCTCATATTTCTTCTTTGACCCTGGCGTTATTTGAAAGTTTAATCTCCATGTATTTGTGGTTTTCCCTGGTTTCTTTTTGAAGTTGATATCCAGTATCAAAGCCTTGTGATCAGAGAATATGCTTGGTATGATTTCAATGTTCTTAAATTTGCTGAGGTTATTTTTATGTCCCAATATATGGTCTATCCTTGAGAATGTTCCATGTACACTAGAAAAAAATGCATAGTTTGATGT
The DNA here is from genome assembly GCF_964194185.1 of Rhinolophus hipposideros. Classification (NCBI taxonomy): domain Eukaryota; kingdom Metazoa; phylum Chordata; class Mammalia; order Chiroptera; family Rhinolophidae; genus Rhinolophus; species Rhinolophus hipposideros. Next base: position 71,138,029 of record NC_138046.1, on the reverse strand, counting down.
TTTAGGATGAAGTGCTCTATCCATGTCAATTATGTCCGTTTTATGTAATGTGTCATTTAGGGCTGAGATATATGTGTGTATATATATATATATATATATATATATACACATAATTTAATTTTATATTAATTTAGTTATATATATAACTAAATTAATATAAAATTATATATATATATATATATATATATATATAATTTTTGTTTGCATTACCTATCCATAGCTGTCAATGATGTATTTAGGTCCCCTCCTATAATTGTGTTTTGGTCAATTTCTCCCTTCAGTTCCGTTAGTATTTGTTTTGTATATTTCAGTACTCCCTGATTGGGGGCATAAATATTAATGACTGTTATGTGTTCTTGTTACATTGTCCCCTTTATCATTACAAAATGTCCATCTTTGTCTTTCGTTAGACTTTTTATCCTGAAGTCTGTTTCATCTGATGTCAGTATATCTACACTTGCGTTTCTCTGAACACGATTTGCTTAGAGTGTCAATTTCCACCCTTTCACTTTGAGTCTATATTTGTCCTTGTAGCTGAGATGTGTCTCTTGGAGGCAGCATATGGTCGGGTTTAGTTCTTTTATCCAATCTGCTACTGTGTGCCTTTTTATTGATGAGTTCAGTCTATTTACATTTCAAATGATTGTTGATATATGAGGATTTCCAACGTTTCTATCTTTTGTTTTCTTGTAGGATGGTATCTCCATTGTTTCTTTGCCCTTTTGTTGCTGTCTCTTATATCAGTGTGGTTATATTCTATATTTTTTCTCTGCATTTCTTCTTTTTTAATGTTATCTATTGCAGTTCTGGATTTTTATTTATTTTTGGAGTGGTTACCATCAAGTTTAATAAAAGAAAGTTTCATATTTAGAACATTCCATTTTCTTCAGCATGCTTCCTTTCTCCATTCCCTTTTGCCGGTTCAGAATTTTACTCTTTCCCCTTTTCTGTTTTTGTTATCACAAATTATCCCTATTTATGCTGTGAGTTGATTTCTGTGCTGCAGTGTCAGGTTGTCTTTTCTCCCTCTTTTTTTTTTTTAAGTGTTTTTATTTCTTTCTTACTCTGTGTCTTATGTTTAAGTGTATAGTGTCTCATTTGGTGTAGGGGTTGACATTTCCTGCTTCTGTCTGCCTGCTTCTGATACTACTCACAGTTTTGGATTCTTTTCCTCTTTTTTTTCAGGTCAAATAGCCTCCTTCAGTATTTCTTGTAGTGCCTGTTGTGTATTAGAAAATTCTCTCAGCTTCTGTAGGTCTGGAAATATCTTTATTCCTCCTTGATATCTAAAGGATATATTTGCTGGATATATTATTCTTGGCTTATAATTTCTCTTTTTCAGTAGTTTGAATATTTGATTCCACTCCCTTCTGGCGTGTAGAATTTCTGCTGAAAAATATGATGATAATCTAATGGGCTTTCCTTTGTTGGTTGCCATGTTGTTTTCCCTGGCTGCCTTGAGGATTATTGCTTTGTCCTTAACTTTGACAGTTTCAATACAATTTGCTTTGGAGTAGGCCTGCTGGGATTGAGGTAATTAGGTGTTCTCTTTGCTTCTTGGATTTGATGACCCAGTTCTAACCCCAGGTTTAGGAAGTTATTATTGACTCTTTGGAATATATCTTCTGTTCCCTTCTCTCTTTCTTCTCTTTCTGGTATGCCCATTATTCCTGTATTGCTCTTTCTGATGGAGTCAGAAAGTTCTTGTGGAATCCTTTTATTTCTTTGAACTCTCAAGTCTGTCTCTTCTTCTATCTGTGTCATTTCCAGATTTCTATTTTTGATGTCACTGATTCTTTTCTCTATCTGGTCAACTGTACTACCTAAGCTGGCTATTTCATTCTTCATTTATTCTATTGAGCTCTTAATCTCCAGAAATTCTATTTGTTTGTTTTTTTATATTATAAAGTTTCAATCTCTTTGGTAAAATGTTCATTTTGTTCTTTGATTATGTTTCTAAGTTCATTAAACTGCCTGTTTTCTTACATCTCATTGAGATTTTTAAGAACAGCAATCTTGAATTATCTGTCATTTAAGACACATATTTCTATGTCCTTAAGTTGATTTCTGAAGATTTTTCATTTTCTTTCTGAGCTGCTTTCTTACCTTGGTTATTCATGACAATTAATGAATTATTATTTATCTTCCTAGACATCTGCAGTAGTGGGTTCTTCAACAGGTTGACAGGCAGATATCTTTCTTTTGCTTTCCTATAGGTGTTAGTAGAATGTTTTATTTTATTTCTGACTCCAGCATTTTATGCTCTCTCATGTTGTAGTATTATGTTTTCTCTGCACTTGTTCTAGCTTCTCATACAATGGGGGGGATTCCCTGGAAGGTGGGCTTTTTCTCTGTGAGCACATCACCTTTGTCTCAGTGTACTGCCTTTGTGGGGAATGTGGAGAGTTTCTGAAGTTCCAAAGCTCTTTGTGCACCAGTTTCAATGCCCGTATGTTTCAGTGGTTCTCTTTATCCCTTAAGCGATCCGCCCAGATAGGTGGGGGGCAGGTACAGTGGGGACTGTGAGAAGTGGCTCTGTGCAATGGTGGTGACCACCAGGACAGGCAATCCTCCACCCAAAGGCTCTCTCCCCTTCTGAGGAACTAGTTGTGTCGTGAGTCTGTGGCTGTGGGCCACAGTTCTCAGAACTGCAAATATTCTGTTCTTTTGATCTGACATTGTTACGTTTCCACTTCCATCACTGGGAAGTTGAGCAAGCACTGGGAGTGTGGGAAGAGGGCAGCCAGGCTCTGTGCCTTTGCCTTCTGTCTTCCGTATGGCAGTGAGGGCTTAAACCACCATTTTCACCCTTCTTCCCTCAGTCTTTGTTCTGAGGTCTCTGCCGTGAGCATTGGGTTCAGCTGGTACCTCTGTGTTTTATGCTGATCTCTCAGGCGGGACTGTGGGCCATTAGGGGAGTGCTAGCAATCTGAATGCTTCCCATTCCCGTGACTGCGGAAGACTGGGAATGCAGGGAACTAAGAGCTGTGAGCTAGATCTGCATCCATCCTTTGGTCCCAAGCTCAGCTCGTGTCTCTACACTTCCCCCTTCACTCCTCCCCTGCTCACCCAATTTGCCCACCTTTAGATTTTTTCAATTGAGTGCCTCTTAGTCTTGCCTATCTGCTACGCAGGAAGTCCTTTGTGGAATTGTAGCTGTTCAATTTGTTGTAAATTCCAGGGGAGATTTCACGAGGCTTACCTAATGCTGCCTTTTCTATGACATAATCCCTCCATTTCTGTATCTTATATGTTGAAGTGTCTGTTCAAATTTTTGCCCATTTTATTTAAAAAATTAGTTTTTTTATATAGTTGTAAGAGATCTTCATATACTCTGAATAAAATTTTTGCGGGTATAAATGTTTGTAAATATTTTTCTCCCAGGCTACAGCATGGATTTTTATTGTCTCAACAGTGTTATTGGAAGAGTAAACTTGATTTTTATAAACTCTAATTTATTAATTTATTTTTATAACTTGCGATTTTGTGCATATTTTAAGAAATATTTACTTAGGTCAATAAGATTCTTTTTGTTTTATTTTAAATACATTTTTTTAAAGTTATGGTTCTAACATTCAGTCTATGATCATTACTGGTTAATTCTTATACAACATGAAATAAGGGCCAAAGTTTGTTTTCTTTTCATTGGATGTCTAATGGTTCCAATACCATCTGTGAAAGATTATTCTTTCTCTATTGAGTGGCCTCAATAGTAACTTGTCAAAAGTCAGTCCTATAGATATGAGTCTATATTTTAACTTAATTCTTTGGAATTGATCTATATATCTAACACTATGCCAACAGCACACTATCATGGGTACCATAGCTTTGTAATAATTCTTGAAATAAGGTAGTACAATAGTTTCATTTTTTTCCTTCAATTTCAAAATGTTTTCAAGTAGAATTTGTTCTTTGCATTTCAAATAGATTTTATATTTTTAAACATATTTACAGAAACAAGCACAACGATTTTTATTGGAATCGTGTGATTCTGTAGACCAGTTTGAGGAGAATTACATTTTAGCAAGATGAAATGCTAATGTACAAGCAAAATATCTGCCCCTTTATTCTCTTTGTTTTCTCTCAATAAATACATAATCATGTATATATATATATATATATATGTATATATATGATTTATTCATCATAAACATAACTGAGCTATATAGCAGTAATTATATAAGTATATATACACATATATTCAGTGTACATTTCATTCAGTATTGTGTATTTAGTGTACATTCCTTGTACATATTATATTTTATTAAATGTATCCCTTGGTGTTTCATATTTTGATATGATTGTAAATGACACAGATTTTTAATTTTATTTCTGATCACTTATTGCTACCATGCAAAAGACAATTGATTTTTGCATTGGCTTTCTATCCTGCAACCTAACTGCTCATGTACCCATATGTCTCAGTGTATTCATTTAACTAAAAGTTAATTACTACTTAGAAGTTCATCACTTGTCATGTAGATGCCTTGTGGAGTTTGTTACCAAGGTGTTTTGCCTTATCTACATCAATTTTTCCATGAAATTATAAGAACACATATGTCAAATTTCAACCTTAAATGTTATGAGGGGCCCAGTTGTACATTTCAAAGAATTCTAGTAGAAAAAAAACTTAAAATCATTTATAAAACAGTAATGTCCTTGTTAAAATATAAAACTATCATTATAATCACATAGAATATCAATTTTACACACGAGTATATTCTGAAATGCAAATAAAATCAGTAATAAAATTCAGGCTCATCTTAAGCCTATTATGGATATATAGACAAAAAATCTTTTGCAGAAATATATAGATGTCAGGTGATGTCAGCATCATGAATCATTTCTTTTTTTTCTCTCTCCTTCGATTTACACTAATTGGACATATGTATTGAAAAAAGTGCCTCTGCACAGCATACAAGGAAACTTGACACATCTATTTGTCTATGTTCTCAAATATGAGTGAATTGGATTTTACAGGAAGCTGCAGAGCCAGGGTAGTGGCATCAGAGACAGTGGTGACAGAAGTGGTGGTGGACCAACATGCCCTTCCAACATGATGTGGAGGGTGAAAATGCTTTTTGTTAATGTTTGTTTTATTGCATAACTACAGTTGACATATAATATTATATTAATTCCAGGTGTATAACATAGTGATTAGACATTTATATAACTTATAAAGTAATCACCCTGATATATCTATTACCCATCTGACACCATGCATGGTTATTACTATTTTACTGACTGTATTCCTTATGCTATATTTTAAATCTCCATGACTATTTTGTAAATACTAATTTTTACTTCTTAATACTGTCACCTATTTCACCTCCCCCACAACTATCCTCCCATCTGGCAACCATCGGTTTATTCTCTGTATCTATGAGTTTGTTTATGTTTTGTTTGTTCATTTTTTGTTGTTGTTCTTTAAACACCACATATAGTTGAAATCATATAGCATTTGTCTTTCTGTGTCTGACTTCCTCCACTCAGCACAATACCCTCTAGGTCTATTCATGTTTTTGCAGATGGCAAAATTTTGTTCTTTTTTTATAGCTGATATTCCACTTTATATATGTACCACACCTTCTTTATCCATTCATCTATTGATGATACCCAGGTTGCCTCCATTTCTTGGCTATTGTAAATAATGATGCAATGAACATATGGATGCACATGTCCCTTTGAAGTAGTGTTTTGCATTTCTTCGGATAAATACCCAGAAGTGGGATGCCTAGGTCCTTCTTTGTCTCTTGTTATAGCCTTTATTTTAAGTCTATTTTGCATGGTACAAGTATTGCTACCCCAGATTTTTGTTTTTGTTGTTGTTTCCATTTTCATGAAATACTTTTTGCATCCCTTTACTTTCTGTCTGTGTGTGTCTTTCAATCTGATGTAAGTTTCTTTTAGGCATCATATGTAAGAGTTTTGTTTTATTATTCATCCAACTACTGTCTTTTGATTGAAGCATTTAATCCATTTAGGTTGAAAGTAATTATTGATAGATATGTAAGTGTAGCCATTTTATTATTCACATTTTTTATCTCTTTTTCTTCTTAAAGAAGTCCCTTTAACATTTCATGTAATGCTGGTTTGATAGTTATGAACTCCTTTAGGTTTCTCTGGTCTGGGAAGCTTTCTATAAGTCCTTCCATTCTAGCTGATAGTTTTGCTAGATAGAATAATCTTGGTTGTAGGTCCTTGCTTTTTATCACTTTGAATATTTCTTGCCAATTCCTACTGGCCTGCAAAATTTCTCTTCAGAAATCAGCTGACAGTCCTACAGGAGCTCCCTTGTAGGAACTAACTTTTTTCCTCTTGTAGCTTTTAAGATTCTTTCTTTGTCTTTAACCTTTGGCATTTTAATTATAATGTGTCTTGGTGTGGGTCTCTTGGGTTCGTCTTATTTTGGATTCTCTGCACTTCCTGGGGTTGTATGTTTATTTCCTTCACTAGGTTAGTGAAGTTTTCAGTCATTATTTCTTCAAATAGGTGTTTAACTTCTTGCTCACTCTCTTCTCCTTTTGGTACCCCTGTGATGCAAATGTTGGTACATTTGATGTTATCCCAGAGGCCCCTAAAACTATCCTCATTTTTTTCTATTCTTTTTTCTTTTTGCTGTTCTGAATGTGTGTTTTCCACTAGCTTGTATTCCAAATAACTGATTCAGTCCTCTGCTTCATCTAATCTACTGTTGATGTCCTCTAATGCATTTTTCATTTTAGTTATTGTATTTTTAATTTCTGACTGGTTCTTTTGAAAAACAAAATTATTTTTTTAATGCAAGCACCCCCTACATCAATGGTGATTCACCTCTGGTAAGAAATACCAAAATCCTGTGCTATACAGTCTGATTCTGGAAAACAAAAGGAAGGCTTCTAATTACCAACATGTTGAATTGTTAAAATTAAACAAAGTTTCACCTAAAAGAAAAATATATTCACTGCTTGAAATGTTGTAGCAGAGGCCCTTTTTATCAAGCACTATAAAACAACTTGGTGTCACAAAAAATGAATATTACCCAGAAACTGAACCCAAAGACACAGAATACGTCAATGTAATTGATAAAGAATTTAAAATAGTTGTTATTAAGAAATTGAACAAAGTATAAAAAACCTCACAAAGTCAATACAATGACCTCAGGAATAAAATTAACAAAAAGAAAAGGTATTTTACCGATGAAATTAAATTTATAAAAAAACACAGCAATTCTAGAACATAAGAACTCAATAAATGAGATGAGGGATACATTAGTAAGCATTAGAAATAGAGCAGATCAAATGGAAGAGAAAAGATGTTAGCTCAAAGACAGCTGAAAGAAGCAAGAGAAAAAAAATTTAAAAAAGAAGAACCCTTATGAGAAATATCAGATATAATTAAAAGAACCAAATAAGATTAATGAATATACCAGATGGAGAAGAGAGAGGGAAGGGAGTAGAGAGTGTATTTAAAGAAAGAATGTCCCAAACAGTTGGGAGTATTTCCCAAACTGATGGAAGAAACTAGATATACAATCCCATGAAGCTAATAGAACATCTTACCATTTCAACCCAAAAAGGCATTCCCTAAGACACATTATGTTACGTCTTTCAAAAGTCAATTATAAAAAATTTTGAAGGCAGCCAGGAGAAAATCCAACAAACCGTAGCCTACACAAAAACCCTCATTACGCTATAAGCAGATTTCTCAGCAGCAACTCTAGAGATTAGGAGAGAGTAAAATGACATATTCAAATTATTGAAAGATTAAAATTGCCCACCAAGAATGCTCTATCTGGTAAAATTATCTATCAGATTTGAAGGAAAAAAAAATATTTGCAAACAAAAGACGAGGGAGTCCATCAACACCAGACCTACCTTACAACAAATGTTGAAAGCAGCTCTTCAAGCTGATGAAGAGATGAAAGCACACACAAATTATTAAGGTGATAAATAGGCAGAATTTTTAAAAATTGCAACTCTTTTCCTAGAAAAGTATATTAAAAAATTACAGCATGAAGTTTAAAGAAAAAAGCATTAAAAATAACTATAGGTACTACAGCTTGATAACAAAATCACCGTGTACAAAGAGATGTTATGCTGTGAAGGATGTCAAAAGGGAAAGTAAAAGGGTAGAACATTTATAGACAGATGAAGATAAATAGCTGTAAGCAGATAAAAAACTATTTTATCTATGAGATGTTTTATGTAAACATCATGATAACCACAAAGCAAAAATCTAAAGCAGAGATTAAAAATATAATAAAAGGGAGTCTGAGTAAATCACTATTGAAAGCGACCAACCTACGAAGGTAGACAGAAATAGAAGAAACAATGAAGAAACAAGATAATCAGAAAGCAATAGTAAAAATAGAAATAGTGAATTCCTATACAGTAATTATCACCTGAAATGTAAATGAATTGCAGTCACCAATCAGAAGGCACAGAATGGATGTATGGGGAGAAAAAAGAGAAAAAAAAAACAAGACACAACTATACACTGCCTACAAGAGTCTCATTTCAGCCCTTATGCCACACATAGGCTCAAAGTAAAAAAACAAAAATGGAATTGGATTTTCCAAGCAAACAAAAACACAAAAGAAGGTAGGCATTGCCATATTTATATCAGACAAAATAGACTTCAAATCAGAAAGGGTAACAACTGACAAAGAAGGTCAGTATATAATGATGAAGGGGACAATACATCAAGAAGGTATAACAATTGTAAATATATACTTCCAAAACCCATTACATTAAGCAAATACTAAAAGATATTAAGGGAGAAGTAGACAGTATTACAATAATAGTATGGGAACTTTCGTAGCACACTCTCAGTAATGGATTGATCATCCAGACAGAAAATCAACAATGAAACATTGGGAAAGATCCACATATTAGAAAACAATGAACTTAACAGGCATAGACCATTTCACCCAGCAGTAGAAGAATACACATTCTTCTCAAATGCACATAAAATATTTTCCACTACAGATTATTTATTAGCTGCAAAACAAATCTTAACAAATTGAAGATTGAATTCATATCGAGTATTACTTTTCTCTGACCACAATGGTAAAAGGCTAGAAATCAACAAGAGGAAAGAGAATGTCCACAAGTATGAGAAAACTAAACAACACACTTCTAACCACCAATGGGTCGAAGAAGGAATCAAAGGAGAAATAAAACTTATCTCAAAATAAATGAAAATGGAACTACAACATATCAAATATTGTGTGATGCAGAAGAAGCAGCTCTGTGAAAAAAATGTATAGATATAAACACATATATTAAGAAATTTAAAAGATCTCAAATAAATAAGTCAAATTTACCCCGTAAAGAACAAGAAAAAAAAATTAAACACAAAGTTAGAAGAAAGAAAACAACAAATATCAGAGCAGAAACAAATAAGTAAAATAGAGACGAAACAATCCATGAAACTAAAAGCTGGCTTATTGAAAATCACAAAAAAACTTGACAAACCTTTAGCTAAATGAAAAGACAGAGAAAAGACTCAAATAAATAAAATTTAAAATGAAAGAGGATATACTACAATTGATATTATAGAAATACGTAGAATCATAAAAGACTACTATGAATAATTATATGGCAACAAATTGCATAATTTAGAATAAATTGATACATTTCTAGAAACACACTATCAGAAAGAAGTAAAAAATATAAGTAAACAAATATTAAGCAAAAACATTGAAATAGTAATTAGAAATCTACCAACATATAATATTTCGGAACCAGATGGTTTTACTCTAGAATACTACCAAATATTGAAATAATTAACATCAATCTTCCTGAATCTCTTCCAAAATGACAAGAAGAAGGGAACACTTCCAAATTAATTATATGAAGCCAGTATTAATTTGCTACCCAAACCAGGTAAATATACAACAAGAAAAGAAAACTATAGATGAATATTCCTGATTAATAAAAATGCAAATTTTTAAAAAACTATTAGCAAAGTGAATTCAAGAACATTTTAAAGGATATTCACCATAGTGATGTGGGACTTATCCTAGGTATGCGAAGATGGTTCAACATAGGCAAATCGATAAACGTAATATACCACATCAATAAAATGAAAAATAAAGTCACATGAATACCTCAATAGATGCAGAAAAAGAATTTGATAAAATACATCTTTCATGATAAAAATCCTTAACAGATTGAGTATAGAAGGAACATAACTCAACATAATAAATGCCATGTTTGACAAACCCTCAGTTAATCTTATACTCAATGGATAAAAATTGGCAGTGATTCCTCTAAGATAAGGAACAAACAGGGATGCCTACTGTCACACTCATATTCAATATTGTACTGGGATTTCTACTTATAGAAACTAGGAAGGACAAAGTAATAAGAGACATCCAAATCAGAGATGAAGAAGTAAAGTTGTCGTTATTTGCTAATGATTATATATATATATATATATATACACACATATATATACATATATACATATATATATAATATACATATATATATACATATATATATACACACATATATACATAATCTTTTTGATATATATATATCAAATATATCAAAAAAATATATATATATCATATATAGATAGATATATATATATATCAAATATATCAAAAAAAATATATATATATATATCCAAAAGAAACAGTAAAAAATCTGTTGGAATTAATTAACAATTTCTTTAAAGTTACAAGACATAAAATCAACATACAGAAATCAGTTGTGGGACATCATAGGAAAGGCGGCAGCGAGGCAGACTTGAGTTCTCTGGAATTTATCACAAACTGAACATTCATAACTCATCAAATGACTCTGCTCATCACACAGAAACGCTAAGAGATTTGTATGAGGATTACTTGAAGGGCACAGCTCAAGAGGCACAATATTCAACACACCCAGAAGCCAACTCCAGACCAAACCAGAGTACTACTGGGTTTGACCTAAAAGTGACACAGCCAGAGGGAATTCTCTACAGGCACAAGAGGCCATAGAGCCCAAGGCTCATTTAAGCTGTCAACCCTCATGCAGCAGAACATCCTGCTGTGGGCAGAGCCAAGTCTCACAACTAGTCAGCCTAGGAGTAAATCACACCTACTCACAAGCTAAAAGCAATTACACATCAACTTTAACAGGACAATATACACAACACAAGAGTCACCTCTGCAGCACACGCAGAGGAGAAGAAGGAAGTGGTGCAAGTCAAATATAAAGGACACATACTACATAAGATAACCCAGCAAAAAATAAGAACTCTAGGGGATCTACCTAATAAAACGAAGCAAATACAGAGAGTCAACCAGAATGGGGAAACAAAAAAAAATTTCCCAAATAAAAAATAAAAAAAACTGAAGAAACATCCAGAATTGGAACCAAATTAAATAGAGGTAACCAACCTATCAGAGACAGAGTTCAGAACACTGATAATAAGAAAGTTTAAAAAGCTTAGTGACAACATAAAGAAGGATAGAGAAATCATAATGAACAACCAGTTAGAACTCAAGAATACAATAACTGAAATAAAGAACACACTTGAAGGAATTACCACCAGGCTAGATGAAGGAAAGGATCAAATCAGCGAGTTAGAAGACAAGTTAGCAGAGATCACGCAAACAAAACAACAAAAGAAAAAACAATTAAAAAAAATGAAGATGTTATCTGGGATAACATCAAGTGCAACAACATGCACATCATAGAAATAACAGAAGGTGAAGAGAGGAAGGAAGGGATTGAGAAACATATTTGAAGTAATAATGTCCGAAAACTTCCCTAATCTGGTGAAGGAAACTGACATATAAGCCCAGGAAGTGCAGAGACTTCCAACCAGGATAAACCCAAACAGGTCCACACCAAGACACATTATAGTTAAAATGGCAAAGGTTAAAAACAAAGAAAGAATCCTAAAAGCAGCAAGAGAAAGACAGCAGGTTACATACAAGGGAACTCCTATAAGACTGTCAAATGACTTTTCTACAGAAACATTGCAGGCTGGGAGTGGCAGGAGATACTCAAAGTGATGAAAAACAAAGGCCTACAACCTAGATTGCTTTAGCCAGAAAGGCTATCACTTAAAGTTGATGGAGAGATTAAGAGCTTCCCAGAAAAGAATAAGCTAAAGGGATTTATTACCACCAAGCCAGCATTGCAGGAAATATTAAAAGGGCTTCTGTAAACAGAAGAAAGATGAAAACAATCTAACTATAAATTTAAAAAAATGGCAATAACTGTGTACCTATCAATAATCACTTTAAATGTAAATGAATTAAATGCTCCAATCAAAAGACATAGGGTGGCTGAGTGGATAAGAAAGCAAGACCCTTATATATGGTGTGTACAAGACACTCATCTCAGATCAAAAGACACACACACAGGCTGAAAGTGAAGGGTTGGAGTAAGATGTTTCATGCAAATGGAAATGAGAAAAAAGCTGGAGCTGCAATACTTATATCTGAAAAAGAGTATAAAATGAAAAATGTATTAAAATACAAAGATGGGCACTACATAATAATCAAGGGATCAATCCGACAAGAGGACATAACCCTAGTAAACATCTATGTACCCAACATAGGAGCACCTAAATACATAAAACAGATATTGACTGACATGGAGACAGAGATCAACAGTATCACTATTATAGTAGGGGATTTCAACACACCTCTGATAACCAGGGACAGGTTTTCCAGACAGAAAATCAATATGGAAAAAACAGCCTTAAATGACACATTGGACCACTTGGATTTAATCAATCTTTCCTGAGCATTTCACCCCAAAAATGCTGAATACACGTTTTTGTCAAGTGCACGTGGAACATTTTCCAAGATAGACCCCATGTTAGGCCACAAAACAAGTCTTGATAAATGTAAGAAAATTGAAATCATGCCAATTGTTTTCTCTGACCAAAATGCTACAAAATTAGAAATGAACTACAGGAAAGAAACTGAAAGACACACCAATTCATGATGGCTGAATAACATGTTACTAAATAATGAATGGGTCAACCATGAGATCAAGGAAGAAATCAAGATATCTCGAGACAAACGAAAATGAAAACACGATGACCCAAAATCTATGGGATGCAGTGAAAGCAGTCCTCAGAAAGAAATTCATAGCACTGAAGGCCTACCTAAAGAAACAACAAAAGTCACTAATCAGCAGTTTATCTTCATACTTAAGGGATCTGGAAAAAGAACAAAATAAGCCCAAAGGGAGTACAAAGAAGGAGACAGTAAAGATCAGAGAGGAAATAAATGAAACAGAAACCAGAAAAACAATACAAAAGATCAATGAATCCAAGTGTTGGTTCTTAGAGAAGATAAACAAAATAGACAAACCTTGGCCAGACTCATCAAAAAAAAAAAAAAAAGAGAGAGAGAGAGAGAGAGAGCGGATCCAAATTAATAAAATCAGAGATGAAAGAGAAGAAGTGACAACAGAAACCACAGAAATACAAAAATGTTTAAGAAATTACTATGAGCAACTATATGCCAACGAATTTGAAATTCTGGAAGAAATGGACAATTTTCTAAAAGCATACAAACTTCCAAAGCTAACTGAAGAAGAAATGGAAAACCTGAATACACTGATTACCACCAGGGAAATTCAATCAGTAATCAACAATCTCCCAACAAACAAATACCCTGGACTAGATGGCTTTAAAGGTGAATTTTACAAAACATTCAAAAAAGAATTATCATGTATTCTCTTCAAGCTCTTCCAAAAAATCCAGAAGGAGGGAAGACTCCCAACCATGTTTTACGAGGCCACTATCACCCTGATCACAAAATCATACAAAGACTCTACAAAAAAAAAAAAAAAACCTAAGGCTGATATCTCTAAAGAACATAGATGTAAAAATCCTCAACAAAATATTAGTGAACAGAATTCAGCAATACATTAAAAAGATCATATACCATGATCAAGTGGTATTCATTCATGGTATGCAAAGGTGGTTCAACATCTGCAAATCAATTAATGTGATACAGCACATTAACAAAATGAAAAACGGAAATCATATGATCATATCAGTAGATGCAGAAAAAGCATTTGACAAAATCCAACAGTAATTTATGATAAAAATCCTTAAGAAAGTGGGAATAGAGGAACATAACATAATGAAGGCCATATGTGACAAACCCACATATAACATCATACTCAATGGGGAAAAGCTAAAACAATTCCCCTTAAGATCAGGAACAAGGCAAGGTTGCCCACTTTCTCCACTTCTATTCAACATAGTGCTCGAAGTTTTAGCCACAGCAATCATAGAAGAAAAAGAAATAAAAGCCATCCAAATTGGTAAGGAGGAAGTTGTCATTGTATGCAGACAACATGATACTATATAAAGAGAACCCTAAAGACTCCACCAAGAAACTATTAGAGCTGATATATGAATTTAGTAAAGTACCAGGATACAAAATTAATATTCAGAAATCAGTTGCATTTGTATATACCAATAATAAAATATCAGAAGGAGAAAATAAATAAAAAATCAATCCCATTTATAATTGCTTCAAAGACTATAAAATACCTGGCATAAAATTTAACAAAAAAAGTAAAAGATCTGTACTCAGAAAATTATAAGACACTGAAGAAGGAAATTAAAGGAGACACAAATAGATAGAAACACATACCATGTTTATCGATAGGAAGAATTTATATAGCTAAAATGTCCATACTGCCTAACACAATACAGATTCAACGAAATTCCTATCAAAATACCAAAGACGTTTTTCAAAGAAACAGAGCATACAATCCTGAAATTTATATTGAACCATAAAAGACCCTGGATAGCGTTGGTAATCTTGAGAAATAAGAACAAACTTGGAGGTATAACGATACCTGAAATGAAATTATACTACAAGACTACAGCAATCAAAACAGCATGGTACTGGCATAAAAACAGACACATAGATCAATGGAACAGAATAGAGGGCCCAGAAATAAATCCATGTTTATATGGCCATTTAATCTACAACAATAAAAGCAAGAATTTACTGTGCAGTAAAGACAGTCTATTCAATAAATTGTGCTGGGAAACCTGGACAGACAGATGCAGAAAAATGAAGCTGGACAACCTCCTTACACCATACACAAGAATAAATTCAAAATGGCTTAAAGACTTAAATGTAAGATCTGAAACCATAAAATGCCCTTCAAGAAATATAGAAAGAAACTTAACAGACATTACCTGGAGTAAGATTTTTACTGATATATTCCCCCCAGGCAAGGGAAGTAAGAGGAAAAATGAACATGTGGGATTACATCAAACTAAAAAGGTTTTTCACAGCAAAGGTAACCAGCATTAAAACAAATAGGGATCCTACTGAATGGGAAAATTTATTTGCCAATGATATATCCGATGAGGGGTTAATATCCCAAATTTATAAAAAAATCACTCAACTCCACTCCAAAAAATAAAACAACCCAATTAAAAAATGGGCAGAGGACATGAAGAGATATTTTTCTAGAAAAGACATACAGATGGCAAACAGACATATAAAAGATGCTCAACCTCACTAATCATTAGAGAAATGCAAATAAAAACCACAATGAGATACCACCTCATCCCAATCAAAATGGTTATCATCAATAAATCAACAAACAACAAGTTCTGGCGAGGATGTGGAGAAAAGGAAATCCTTGTGCACTGTTGGTGGGATTGCAGATTGGTGTAGCCACTATAGAAAACAGTATGGAGTCATACCAAAAATCTGAAAATGGAACTACCTTATGATCCAGCAATTCCACTTCTAGGTATCTATCTGGAGAAAACCAAAACTCTAATTCAAAAAAGTTTATGCACCCCTATGTTTATTGCAGCACTATACACAATAGCCAAGACATGGAAACAACCAAAATGTGCAACAGTAGATGACTGGATTGAGAAACCATGATACATTTATGCAATGAAGTATTATGCAGCCATAAAGAAGAATGAAATCTTACCATTTGCAACAACATGAATGGACCTAGAGAACATCATGTTAAGTGAAAAAAGTCAAACAGAGAAATACAAATACCATATGATTTCATTTATATGTGGAATCTAAATAAAAAAATAAATGAATGAGTTAATCAGAAACAGTTTCAGAGACATAGAGGAAAAACTGAGGTTTGCTAGATAGGAGGGCGGGTGGGGATAAGGGAGAAGGTGAGGGGATTAGAAAGCACATTCAGTAACCACAACATTGCCATGGGGTTATGAAAGTTAATTTGGCGAATGTAATCAATAATGTTGTAAAGATTTGTAGGGTATCAGATGGACACTTGTCTCGTTAAAGAGACCACCTCAGGGAAGCTGTAGATGTTTCTGTACATTCTATATAGTTACAAGAAGTGGAGTACAGCATTAGAAGTATAGACAGTGGAAATGTAATGGCTGTGCGTGATGTCAGAGGCATAGTGGATGAGGTAAAGGGGGTGGACAGAATAGGAGGTACATAATTGATAAATGTCTAACTATTACATTGTTTTGTGCACCTGAAACTAAAAAAGAAAAGAAAAGAAAAGAAAAAAGAGCAGACAAACCACACACAAGAAATAACAAGAAAAGTAATCAGTTGTGTTCCTTAACACTAATTATGAAGCATCTAAAAAGAAATAAAGAAAGCTATCCCATTCACAATAGCATAAAAAAATAAGGTACTTAGGAATTAATGTAACTAACTTATTTTGCTGTTCTTTTTCCAGATCACTTAAGTGTGAAGATTAACTGTCAATTAGTGATGTTTCTTGTTTCTTTAGGTAGGCCTGCTGTGCTATGAACTTCCCTCTTAGGACTGCTTTCGCAGCATTCCATAGATTTTGGGTCATCCTGTTCTCATTGTCATTTGTCTCGAGATATCTTTTGATTTCTTCTTTGATCTGCTGCTTGACCCATTCATTATTTAGTGACATGTTATTCAGCTACCATGAATTGGTGTGTCTTCCTGGGTTTTTTTCCCAGTAGTTCATTTCTAATTTCATAGCACTGTGGTCAGAGAAGACAATTGGTATGATTTCAATTTTCTTAAATTTATCAAGGCTTGTTTTGTGTCCTAACATATGATCTATCTTAGAAAATGTTCCATGTGCACTTGAGAAGAACATGTATTCTGCAGCATTGGGGTGAAATGCTCTGAAAATATCGATTAAATCCAACTGCTCCAAAGTATCATTTAAGACTGTTGTTTCCATATTGATTTTCTGTCTGGAGGACCTGTCCCTTGTTGTCAGAGGTGTGTTGAAGTCCCCTACTATGATAGTGTTGCTGTTGATCTTTGTCTTTATGTCCATCAGTACCTGTTTTATATATTTAGGTGCGCCTATGTTAGGTGCATAGATGTTTACTAGGGTTATGTCCTCTTGTCGGATTGATCCCTTGATTATTATATAGTGCCCATATTCATCTTTTAATATGTTCTTCATTTTAAAGTCTATTTTGTCAGATATAAGTATTGCAACTCCAGCTTTTTTTTCGCTTCCATTTGCATGAAATATCTTACTCTAACCCTTCACTTTCAGCCTGTGTGTGTCTTTTGATCTGAAATGAGTCTCTTGTATACAGCATATACAAGGGTCTTGCTTCCTTATCAACACAGCCACCCTATGTCTCTTGATTGGAGCATTTAATCCGTTTACATTTAAAGTGATTATTGATAGGTACATAGTTATCTAAATTTGTAGTAAATTGTTTTCATCTTTCTTCTATTTACAGAAGTCCTTTTAGTATTTCTTGCAATGCTGGCTTGGTTGTAATAAATTCTTTCAGTTTGTTCTTTTCTGGGAAGCTCTTTATCTCTCCATCAACTTTAAATGATAGCCTTTCTGGATAAAGCAATCTAGGTTATAGGCCTTTGTGTTCCATCACTTTGAGTATCTCCTGCCACTCCGTGCTGGCCTTCAATGTTTCTGTAGAAAAGTCATTTGATAGCCTTATGGGAGTTCCCTTGTACATAACCTTCTGCCTTTCTCTTGCTGCTTTTAAGATTCTCTCTTTGTCTTTAAGCTTTGCCATTTTAACTATAATGTGTCTTGGTGTGGGCCTGTTTGGGTTTATCCTGGTTGGAACTCTCTGCACTTCCTGGGCTTGTATGTTGGTTTCCTTCATCAGGTTAGGGAAGTTTTCGAACATTATTACCTCAAATATGTTCTCAATTCCTTGCTTCCTCTCTTCGCCTTCTGGTATTCCTATGATGCGCATGTTGTTGCGCTTGATGTTATCCCAGAGGTCTCTTAACCCATCTTCATTGTTTTTTATTCTTTTTTCTTTCTGTTATTCAGTTTGAGTGATCTCTGCTAACTTTTCTTCTAAGTCGCTGATTCGATCCTCTGCTTCATGTAACCTGCTGGTCATTCCTTCAAGTGAGTTCGTAATTTCGGTAGTTGTGTTCTTTAGTTCTAGCTGGTTGTTTGTTTTTAGTTCTTTTAGTTCTAACTGGTTGTTCTTTAGGATTTCTATATCCTTCTTTATGTCTTCTCTAAGCTCCTTAAACATTCTTATCACCAGTGTTCTGAACTCTGTCTCTGACAGGTTGGTTACCTCTGCTTCATTTGGTTCCAGTTGTGGAGGTTTCTTCTGTTCTTTTATTTGGGACATGTTTCTTTGTCTCCCCATTCTGACTGACTCTCTGTGTTTTCTTTGATGTATTAGGAAGATCCCCTAGAGCTTTTATTTCTTGCTGGGTTATCTTATATAGTATGTGTCCTTTATATTTGACTTGGACTACTTCGTTCTTCTCCTCTGTGTGTGCTCCACAGGTGGTTCGTTGTTTAGTATATTGTACTGTTCAAGAAGAACTTTAATTGCTTTTTGCTTGTGAATAGGTGGTTTTAACTCCTAGGCCGTCTAGTGTGAAACTTGGCTCTGCCCACCGCAGGGTGTTTTGCTGGGTGAGGGTTGGCCACTTAAATGAGGTTTGGCCTCTATGGGCTCTTGTGCCTTCAGAGAATTCCCTCTGGGTGTGTGACTTGTAGGTCAAACCCGGTAGTACTCTGGTTTGGTCCAGAGTTGGCTTCTGGATATGTTGAATCTTGTGCCTCTCAAGCAGTTTCAGCACAAATCAAGTTACCAAGTACAACAACAACAACAACAAAGAAAACAAATCAAGTACTTTCACATGTAAAATACAACCGACAATCCCCACTCAACATAGGCAAAGATATCAAAGAAATAAAGGCAGAACAAAGCAAATCACAACAAGAAGGAAAAAAAAAAAAAACACCAAGCAAAGCAAAACAGAAAGCAGCACCAGTCTTGGCTTAAGCCCACCAAGTAATCTCCAGGTTGTCCTCAGATGTGCCAAAGAGTTCCCTGCTTCTTGCGCAGGCAGCGCTGGTCACCTCGTGCCCAGAGTGAATTTGGGAGTGTAGATTTAAATTTGAGGGGCTGAGGGGTCTAGATGACAGTTTTCAGAGTGACTGTGCAGTTTCTGTTCTTTCCTGCACAAATGCATGCTGAGAGTAGCTCCACCAGCCCTGTGCCTACTACTCCTGAGTCTTAGGGCCCTCCTTCCATGGGTGTGTGGGAGGGGGCGGGTGGGAGATCTCTAAGCTGCTGAAAGCCGGGAGCTGCGTCTGCCACTTACTGCTGAACTCAGGGAGTGCTTCCGCGGTTGCCCTTGTCCCTCCCCAGGCCAGCCAGAGCGTGTGGGGGCTGGGGATGGAGGGGTCTTCTCTCTCCCAGGCCAGCCACGTCACACTCCTCCCGCAGGCCCGAAAAGGTGGTGGCTGGGGGTGTGGGAGTCTCCTCTCTCCTCGTCCAGGGGAAATCCCCTCCTCCCAGCCTCTTCCAAAGGTCAGAGCTGGCAGCCAATCTTCCCAGCGCCTGAGCACAGACGCCCCTCTGTAATCTGACACTACTCCTCAGTTCAGGGGTCAGTTTAAGTCTCTGGAAGGGCAGGGGGAGGATTCGAAAAGCGGGATAAGGGGCCAGGTGTGGCGTCTGAGTTCTTTGTCTGCCCTAGGGCCCACGAGCTGCCCATCCCGGCAGGAGCGATCAGCTGTGGGACGCAGGGAAAGAACCCACCTCCTGGACCCTGCGCTGTCCGCTGCACCCTGGGCTCCCGTGGGACTCTAGAGCCCCGGCTGCTGCCTGCCACTGCTGCTGTGGGCACACTGCAGGGCCGTGGCTCTACCGTGGGGCGTGGGGAGACATGCGGCGCGTTTCCTCTTGCCCTCTTCGCTCCTCCCCCGCTTGCCCAACTAGCGCACCCCAAAGCAAACCTTCCACGAGTCTGTGCTCCGTCCTGGGCGCCGCGGCGGCGGTCGCTGGCTGGCCTCGTCACCGCCGTGGTGGGGGGAGTGTGCTTCCACTTCGCTGTCCTGCCTCCTCTCCTGCTCGCAATCAGCGCTCACCTTCGGGTAATTCCTCCACAAGTCTCCCCGCTGTTCTGCGTGATGAGCAAAGGACTCCTCGGTGTTCTATATCTCCCTGTGTCTTTACAACTGCGGTTTACCGCTGCCGCAGCCGCCACCGGCCTGATTCCACCACGAGACCGGGCGTTTGCACTCCGCTCCCTTCCTTCTTCCCCTGCTCGCTCAATTTGCGCACCTTCAAGTAATCCTTCCACGAGTCTTTTAGGACTCTCTTAGCTGTCCTGCGTGATGAGCAAAGAGTTGTTTGCTGGGTTATATGTCCCGTTTGTAATAAGATCCGGAGGAGAAATCAGAAAATGTGCCCTGCTGCCGCCATTCCTATGACGTCACCCATGGAACATTCTTAAGATAGATAATATATTGGATAATAAAATCAGCCTCAGCAAACTTAACAAGATTGAATCATACCAAGCATATTTTCTGATCACAAGGCTTTGAAATTGGATATCAACTGCAAAAAGAAAGCAGGAAAAAACACAAATATATGGAGATTAACAGCATACTTTTAAAGAACGACTGGGTCAAAGACGAAATTAGAGGGGAGATCAAAAGATACATAGAAACAAATGACAATACATCCTACTAAAATTTTTGGGATGCAGTGAAAGCGTTTTTAAGAGGGAAATTTATATCACTACAGGCCTATCTCAAGAAACAAGAAAAATCCCCCCAAAATAACCTCATGTTACACCTTAAAGAACTAGAAAAAGAAGAACAAGTGAAACCCAAGTTCAGCAGAAGAAAGGAAATCACAAAAATCAGAGCAGAACAAAATGAAATAGACAACAAAAAGACAACAGAAAAAGTTAATGTGACAAAGAGCTGGTTCTTTGAAAAGATTAACAAAATTGACAAACCCTTGGTTCGACTCACTGAGATAAGAAAAGGAAAGACACTAATTAACAAAATCAGAAATAAAAAAAGGGGCAGTTATCACGGACACCACAAAAATACAAAGGATCATCCAAGAATACTATAAAGGACTATATGCCACCAATATCAATAATCTAGAAGAAGTGGATAAGTTCTAAGAAACATACACCCTTCCAAGGCTGAACCATGAAGAGCTGGAAAATCTAAACGGAGAGATTACCAGTAATGAAATTGAATCAGTCATCCAAAGCCTTCCCAAAAGCAAAACTCCTGGACAAGATGGCGTCACTAGTGAATTCTACCTATCCTTCAAAGAGGATCTTATACCAATCCTGCTCAAACTCTTCCAAAAAAATGAAGAAGAGACAGTACTCCCTAACTCCTTTTGTGAGGCCAACATTACCCTGATTCCAAAACGTGGTAAACACAACACAAAACAAGAAAACTACAGACCAATATCTCTGATGAATACAGAAGCAAATATCCTAAACAAAATTCTAGCAAATCGAATACAACAATGCATTAAAAAGATTATTCACCACGACCAAGTGGCATACATCCCCGGGGTACAAGGATGTTTCAACATCCACAAATCCATCAATGTGATACATCACATAAACAAAATAAAGGACAAAAATCATATGATTATATCAATTGATGCAGAAAAAGCATTTGACATAATACAATATCCATTTATGATTAAAACACTTAATAAAATAGGTATAGAAGGAAAACACCTTAACATAATAAAGGCAATATATGACAAGCCCTCAGCTAATCTCATAATTAATGGTGCAAAACTAAAGCCCTTTGCTCTACGTTCAGGAACACGACAAGTCTGTCCCCTATCACCTCTGCTTTTCAACATAGTGTTGGAAGTCCTCGCCACAGAAATCAGGCAATAGAAAGAAATAAAAGGCATCCAAATTGGGAATGAAGAAGTTAAATGGTCACTCTTTGCAGATGACATGATGTTGTATATGGAAAACCCTAAAGACTCCACCAAAAAGCTATTAGAAACAATCAATGAATACAGTAAAGCTGCTGGCTATAAAATAAACGTAGAAAAGTCCATTGTATTTCTGTATACTAACAATAAAAATTCAGAAAAAAATAATAAAAAAAATAATTCCTTTTGCAATTGCAGCAAAAAGAATAAGATACTTAGGAATAAACTTAACCAAGGATGTGAAACACCTATATGCTGAAAACTATAATACATTTTTAAAAGCAATTGAAAAAACACAAAAAAATGGAAAGACATTCTGTGCTCATAGATTGGAAGAATCAACATAGTTAAAATGGCCATATTACCCAAAGCAATACACAGATTTAATGCAATCTCCATCAAAATCCCAATGGCATTCTTTACAGAAATAGAATAAAAAATTGTCAGATTTGTTTGAAACCACAAAAGACCCTGAATAGCAAAAGCAATATTATAAAAAAGAACAATACTGGAGGTATCACTCTCCCTGACTTTAGCTTGTACTACATGGCTACAATAATCAAAACAGCACGGTATTTGCAGAAAAACAGACATGTAGACCAATGGAATAGAACTGAGAACCCAGAAATAAAACGACATCAATATGGACAGATAATTTTTGACAAAGAAGCAAAAACATACTATCGATAAAAGAGCCTCTTCAATAAATGGTGCTGGGAGAATTAGAAAGCCACGTACAAAAGAATGAAACCGGACTGCAATCTGTCACCATGCATCAAAATTAATTCAAAATGGATCAAAGTCTTAAGCATAAGACCTGAAACAATAAACTGCATAGAAGTAAACATAGGTACTAAACTTATGGAGCTTGAGTTCAAAGAGCATTTTATGAATTTGACTCCAAAGGCAAGGGAAGTAAAAGGTAAAATAAATGAATGGGACTATATCAAACTTAAAAGCTCCTGCACAGCAATAGAAACCTTCGACAAAATAAAGAGGCAACCAAGTGAATGGGAAAAGATTTTTGCAAACAGTGCTTCTGATAAGGGGCTAATATCCCAAATATACAAGGAACTCATGAAACTCAACAACAAAAAATCAAACAACCTAATTGAAAAATGGGCAGAGGACCTGAAGAGATGTTTCTTTAAAGAGGACATACAATGGCCAATATACATATGAATAAATGTTCAACATCACCAATTATCAGAGAAATGGAAATAAAAACCACAATGAGATATCACCTCACCCCAGTCAGAATGGCTATCATCAACAAGACCAATAGTAATAAGTGTTGGAGAGGCTGTGATGAAAAAGGAACCCTCATACACTGTTGGTGGGAATGCAGAGTGGTGCAGCTGCAATGGAAAGCAGTGTGGAGGTTCCTCAAAAAATTACGAAAAGAATTACCATATGACCCAGCAATCCCTCTCCTCAGTATCTACCCAAAGAATTTGAAAACATTTATACATAAATATACGTGTGCTCCAATGTTCATTGCAGCTTTACTTTTGGTTGCCACGACATGGAAACAACCAAAATGTCCTTCGGTAGATGAATGGATAAAGAAGTTTTGGTATATATACACAATGGAATACTATTCGGTGGTAGGAAAAGATAATATAGGAATATTTGTGACAACATGGGTGGATCTTAAGATTATAATGCTAAGCGTATAAGTCAAACAGAAAAAGCAGAGAACCATTTGATTTCACTGAGATGTGGAATATAAACCAAAAACAAGAAAAGAACAAGACAAAAAAAAGAAACAAAAACTTATAGATACTGACAATAGTTTAGTGGTTACCAGAGAGTAAGGGGGGAGTGGGATGGTTGATGAGGGTAAAGGGGATCATATATATGGTAATGGAAGGAGAACTGACTCTTGGTAGTGAATACACAATGTGATATATAGATGATGTATTACAGAATTTTACACCTGAAATCTATCTAACCCTACTAACAGTTGTGACCCCAATAAACTTTAATTAAAAGAATAGAAACATAAAAACACTAAAAATAAATGAATCCAATTTATAAAAAGTATGTTCTTTGAACATAATGGAATAAAATTAAAAATCAATACCTGAAAGATATCTGAAAATCACCAAATATTTGGAAATTAAATAATAGAATTCTGAATAATGCATTGGACAAAGAATAAAAATCAAAAGAGAAATGAGAACATATTACAAACTGAATGAAAAAACATAATATATCAAAATTCATAGGATGCTGCTAAAGGAGTTATTGAGGGGCATTTGAAAACCAAAGGGCCTATATTAGACAAGGAAATCACAAACCAATGGCCACAGCTTATCCATTAAGGGACAAGAAGAAAAAAATATAAACTACGTATGGTTATAAAACAAAATAATAAAGTGCAAAAATTAATGAAATTCAAAAGTGACCCTTGAGAACAATAAAATGATCATTATCTAACTAGACTGACCAGGTATAAAATAAGAAAGAAATCATTCATCAAAACCCAAATTGAGAGAGGTCATGTTACTATATGTTTGCCACATATTAAATGGATAAGGAAATATTATGGGCAATATTATGTTACAATGTCAACAATTTAGGTGAATTGTATTTTTTTTTTGGCAGACCAAAACTAAGCACTGATACTCTCTCATGGTGAAATAGATAATTTGAATAGATCTATGTATATTAAAGAAATAACACGTGTAATTAATCATCCCAGAAAGAAAATTCAATGTACAGATAGCTTCAGTTGTGCATTCTACCAAATATTTAGGAAAAACGAATATCAATTCTATACAAACTCTTCCAAAAAACTGAAGTGGAAAATATACTTTCCAACTCATTCTTGAGGTCAACAAGTTCATGACACCAAAACCTGACAAATGTTTACAAGGAAAGAAAATTATAAACCAATATCACTCATGATGATAGATGTAAAATATTAAACAAAAGTTTAGCAAATTGAGCATAACAATATGTTAAAATTATATCATTAGCAAAAAGGATATAATCCAAGAATACAGAGTTAGTTTAATATTCAAAAATTAACAACATAATTCACTATATTAACAAACTTTAAGAAACACAATGTTATCATCTCAATAGATGAAGAGAAAATATTTGGCAAAATCCAACATCCATTCTTGATTAAAAGCTCAAAGAAAACTAGAAAAAGGAAAACATTTTCAATGCAATACAGGGTATTTACAATATCAACAACAAAACCCTGCATTTAAAACCTTAATTAATAGCAAAAAAAAAAAGAAAAGAAAGAAAGGAAGGAAGGAAGGAAGGAAGGAAGGAAGGAAGGAAGGAAGGAAGGAAGGAAGGAAGGAAGGAAGGAAGGAAGGAAGGAAGGAAGGAAGGAAGGAAGGAAGGAAGGAAGGAAGGAAGGAAGGAAGGACAAAGAAAGAAAGGTAAAAGCTCCCTTCCCTCTTATCAGGAACAAGACAAGAATGGCTACTGTCAGTACTTCTCTTCAATGTATAATGAAGGTTTCAGCCTGTGCAATCAACTAACAAAAATAAATAAAGGCATCCACATTGAAAAGGATGAATAAAATTGTCTTTATTGAAGGACAACATGATAATCTGTTTGTGAAATCATATAGAATCCACACAAAAAATGTTTCTAAAACACACATGTGAATTTAGCAAGTTATCAGGAAACAAGATCAATGTATAAATAATCATATTGTACTGAACAACCAGAAATTGCACTTAAAATACCATTTACAATAGAATTTATAATATGAAATACATAGGGGCAAAAGATGTTCAACATCTGTGCACTGAAAATGACAAGATTGCTGAGAAAATTTATGGAAGACTAAACAAATTGAGAGTTATACTTTGTTCATGAGTCAAAAAGGTTCAACATAGAAAAAAATGTTATTTCTCCGAAAAGTTACCTATAAGCTTAATGAAGTGCCTGTTAAAATTCCAGCAAAGTTGTTTTTTTTTTTTTTGTAGTCATAGACATGTTTATTCTAACATTCTCATAAAAAACGCAAAGGAACTAGGGTAAGCAGAGCAACTTTGAAATATAAAAACAAAGATGGAGGTTTAATACTACCCAATATATCATTTCCCCCTAAATCTAATCTAAATTTGTCCTCTTCTTTGTCGCCAGTCAATGCCACCAAAGTTTATATATTCATCACGTCTTGCCTCTTTCCTAAGTCCTTTCCCTGTCATCACTCTTTTGGTTCAAAGTTCTTTATCAAATATTTTGTATTACATAGAATATAGTCAACTTCATACTAATAGTACTTACATCACAAATACTTTAGACTGATGAACAAAGATATGCTCATGAGGAAGTTATTAACATCAAATGCTTAAACCACTAAAATAAAACTTTTCAATGTCCAAGTAACTATGTGTCTAAAACATCTTTACCTCTCAAATTCTAAAGACATCATATATATATATATATATATATATATATATATATATATGGAGTGTACAATCAGGTTGAATACCTAATTTTCCAGGTTTTTCTCTATTGCTCATGTTGCGATATGAAAATAATATTTACTAATTTACTGGAACAAAGATTGGGACACAGTGGTATAAAATAAGTACTCTTTCTGCTAACAAAGTGCTTTAAATCAGTTTGGGTTGCCATACTGAGTCCAGGTTTCCAGACAAAATTAAATAAGCTATCGTTCCCCAGCTGTACCCCATTCTACAATACATGCAGCATCTTCCAGGTATATTTGGAGTAAACCATGGCACAGAATTTGTGCTCCAATAAGGAGGTTGTTATGTGTTGTTCACTAAATCCAAATATCCATCTGCAAGAATGAAATAGGCAAAGACTGATTTACTTAATTTTTAATTTATTGGGGTGACAATTGTTAGTAAAATTACATAGATTTCAGGTGTACAATTCTGTATTACATCATCTATAAATCACACTGTGTGTTCACCACCCAGAGTCTGTTCTCCTTCCATCACCATATATTTGATCCCCCTTATACTCATCTCCCACCCCTACCCCCCTTACCCTCTGGTAACCAATAAAATATTGTCTGTGTCTATGAGTTTTTGTTTCTCATTTGTTTGTCTTGTTCTTTTGCTGTTTTTGGTTTATATACCACATATCAGTGAAATCATATGGTTCTCTGCTTTTTCTGTCTGACATTTCTCTTAGCATTATACTCTCAAGATTCATCCATTTTGTCACAAATGTTCCTATATCATCTTTTCTTACTGCCAAATAGTATTCCATTGTGTATATATACCACAACTTCTTTATCCATTCATGCATCGAAGGACATTTTGGTAGTTTCCATGCCTTGGCCAACATAAACAAAGCTGCAATGAACATTGGAGCACACTTGACTTTATGTATAAATGTTTTCAGATTTTTTGGGTAGATACCCAGGAGAGGGATTGCTGGGTCATATGGTAATTCTATTCGTAATTTTTTGAGGGACCTCCACACTGCCTTCCATAACAGCTGCACCAAGTCTGATTTACTTTTACCTGAATGAATGTCCTTGGGGCAATGTCACTTGTTTCAAGGCTAGTCTTACATTTCCTTCGGGTCTCTAAGTGGCTGGGACAAGTATTAGCATTCCATTCTTGGTACTTATGTTCAATATCAGCCCTAAACAAGCCTTGCTAAAACTCAGTGTCAATGGTTGAAAACATGAAAGATGCCCCCTGGGGGCAGCAGGAAAAGAAACCTTTTATTTGGAAGTTGATAAGAACTTTGTCTTTCTCAGAAGCATGCTGCCATTTGATCAAAACACCGTTAACTAAAAAAGTCTTATAAGAATGGTTGCCAGTGGTTGGGGCGGCGGGGGGTGGGGGGGGCGTAGAGTAAAGGGGAGGATGTTAGTCAAGTGTACAAACTTTCAGTATAAGGTGAATAAGTTCTAGAGGTCTAATGTACAACATGATCACTACAGTTAATAATAATGTATTGTATAATTGAAATTTGCTAAGAGTAGGTCCAAGTATTCTCACCACACACACACAAACACACACATGCACACACAAAGATAACTTTGTGAGATGATGTCTATGTTAACTAACTTAATTGTGGTATTATTTAAAAATGCATACATATATCAAAATATCCTGCATACCTTAAATACAAAAAATTTTATGTGTCAATTATACTATAATAAATCTGGGGAAAAAAAGACTTAGAAGGAGCAATTGCTTGATAATCATGAATTTCAAGTGTCCCAGATTGGTTGCTACCTATTCTACAACTGAAGTTAACACCTTTAGTGAGGTTGAGTTCATAGTTAAAAGAACCATACAGTTTATAAATCTGAGCAAAAGTAACAGAGTGTAACATGCAAGTTTAGAAGAAACTAGCATTTTTCAGAATTTAAATAAAAAAATGTAAACATTATTTAACAGCAAGCAAAAAAAAAAAAAAAAGTCTAGTTTTTATTCACCATAAGTAGTTTTCAATATAATAGCGTGAAAGTTTCGGTTTCAAGAAAATATATAAGATGCATTACTTATGGAGTATTTTTTTAAGATTTCACATTATTTTAATTCAGAGAAAAGGCAACTATATGTGTATAACTTTTAAGGAAATAAGGCACACCTATTATCCATGCATTACAAGTAGTATTGATTTATGGATGTCTTATTTTGCTAGTGAAGTAGTAATGAACATTAATTGATTAAAGTGGTATTTATTCTAGTGAACTCTTATCACAACAAGCTAAATTAGATAAAATAAATAAAATAATTTAAATGGCTTTAGAATTAATAGCCTTCATAAAGATAAAAGAGCTGATAGTTGTTCACAAATAGATTTCTATGGTTACTTAACAATCAAGCAAATGTTTTCTAAAGATCTGAGAATTTTCCATACCATCTTGATATAATTGAATTAAAGACCTATTTACTCTAATGAGCATAATGATTAAATCATTTACTTACAGATCAAAAGATTTTAATTATATAAACAAGTTACTCAGAAACATAAAATATTCCATTAAGCTTC
This sequence comes from Rhinolophus hipposideros, assembly GCF_964194185.1. Classification (NCBI taxonomy): domain Eukaryota; kingdom Metazoa; phylum Chordata; class Mammalia; order Chiroptera; family Rhinolophidae; genus Rhinolophus; species Rhinolophus hipposideros. The sequence continues at coordinate 71,108,905 of NC_138046.1, read as the reverse complement.
ACAATTAATACATGCAATATTTATGAGTTCAGATTTTTTTCCTTGTTTAAAATTAATTGTTACCATTTTGAAAGTTTTTCTGTATTCACTGATTAAGGGGAAAATATTTAAAGCCATAAAAGTAACAGGCATGATAAAGTTTTATTGCCTTTTTTCTTTTCTTTTTCTTATTATTCAGGGCTCCAAATGCCTTGTCACCAGATGTTCATTATGTGTGCAAAAAGTAAAGATCATTCACAGCAGGATAATACCAAAATGTTGCATGTCACTGATGTCTCTTGATGTAAGCAGAGAAAAATCCTACTTCTAGAAAGATTCCTTTGATAATTTCTTTTTAAAACAGACACCAGATTTTCACTGTTGGAGTAAAATACAAATAAGCAAGGGAAATAGATAAGATGATACATGTAGTAATGGATTAGAGTTGGAGACTTCAGGATGAATTCATGTTTGGCTTAATATAGATACAGATGGTTACATACAGAAATATTTAGAGATATATGTATATACACAGGTTATATGGCTGTCATATCAGCTGAGACGGCCTGGAAACAATGATATCCCAGTAGCCATGTGCACACCCAGCACCATAAACTTCATTTCTAATACCTTTCTGCAATAAAAGAACACTGGGATCCTTAGAAAATGGCTGATTCCAGGACTGGGGAAGGAAACACAGAAGAAAATTCTGTAGCATTTGATAGTGCCAAAGGGTGAGAAAGTGCTCAAAAAAAAATGATTGCTATATATCTAAGGGATACAGGAGCTAGCTGAAAGAGCTTCCACTGGCCAAATCCGAATAAATTTGAGCAAAATGAGGAAAGTTCTGCTGGATTTTAACTCAAAGGATATAATAAATATCCCATTATAAATGAATAATTGAAAAAATAAATTAATGGTACACAATAGATAAATGCTCCATGTAGAAGAATTTCAAACAAATTATTTAGATATCTGCCCTCAAATAGGTATGGCATAATTCCCAACTCCTTAAGTGTGGGTTACACATAGTGACTTCCTTCCACAGCACAGTATGAAAGCAGGAAAAAAAAAAGACTATGTTTACAGTGGAGAAACTTGACAAACACTATTTCAAGCCACATTATCAAGGTCAACCTCAACATTGATATATCATATTGTTAGTATGAAATTTTTTTAAAAGTTAATTTTTTTAATTAAAATTTATTGGGGTGACAATGGTCAACAAAACTACATAGGTTTCAAGTGTACAATGCTATAATTTATCATCTATATATCACATTGTGTGCTCACAACCCAGAGTCAGTTCTCCTTCCATCACCATATGTTTGACCTTTACCCTCTTTTACCATCCCTTCTCTCCCCTTACTCTCTGGTAACTACTAAACTGTTGTCTGTGTCTGTGAGTTTTTGTTTCCTTATGTGCTTGTCTTGTTCTTTTGTTGCATTCAGTTTTATATCCCACATATTAGTGAAGTCATATGGTTCTCGACTTCTTCTGTGTGACTTATTTCACTTAGCATAATAAGTTGGTACAGCTGCTATGAAAAACAGAATGGAGTTTCCTCCATTCTGCGAGTGGATATATCAGTGAAAATCTTACTCCGGGTAATGTTCATGAAGTTTCTTCTTATATTTTCTTCTAGATATTTTATGGTTTCAGATCTTATATTTAATTATTTAAGCCATTTTGAATGTAATTTTGTATATGGTGTAAGGAGGTGGTCCAGCTTCAATTTCTTGCATGTGTCTGTCCAGGTTTCCCAACACCACTTATTGAACAGCCTGTCTTTACCCCATCGTACATTCTTGCTTCCATTTTCGTAGAATAGATGGGCCTATAGGCATGGATTTACTTCTGGACTCTCTATTCTGTTCCATTGATCTATGTGTCTATTTTTATGCCAGTACCATGCTGTTTTGATTACTGTAGCCTTGTAGCATAGTTTGAAGTCAGGTATCGTTATACCTCCCACTTTGTTCTTATTTCTCAAGATTATTGAGGCTATCCGGGGTCTTTTTTGGTCCCATATGCATTTTAAGATTATATGTTCTATTTCCGTGAAAAACGTCATTGGTAGTTTGATAGGAATTGCATTGAATATGTATATTGCCTTAGGCAGTATAGACATTTTAACTATATTAATTGTTCCTATCCATGAACATGGAATGTGTTTCCATCTATTTATGTTTTCTTTCATTTCTTTCTTCAGTGTCGTATAATTTTCTGAGTACAGATCTTTTACATCTTTGGTTAGATTTATTCCCAGATATTTTATAGTCTTTGGAGCAATTGTAAATAGAATTGTTTTTTTTAATTACTCCTTCTGATATTTTATAATTGGTATATACAAATGCAACTGATTTCTGAATATGAATTTTATATCTTGCTACTTTACTAAATTTATCTATCAGTTCTAATAGTTTCTTGGTGGAGTCTTTAGGGCTCTCTCTATATAGTATCATATCATCTGCATATAATGATAATTTTACTTACTCCTTACCAATTTGGATGCCTTTTATTTCTTTTTCTTGTCTGAGTGCTGTGGCTAGAACTTCCAGCACTATGTTGAATAGAAGTGGAGAAAGTGGGCAACCTTGTCTCGTTCCTGATCTTAGGGGGAATGGTTTTAGCTTTTCCCCATTGAGTATGATGTTAGCTGTGGGTTTGTCATATATGGCCTTTATTATGTTAAGATATGATCCCTCTATTCCCACTTTCTTAAGGGTTTTTATCATAAAAGGTTGCTATATTTTATCAAATGTTTTTTCTGCATCTATTGATATGATCATGTGATTTTTATTTTTCATTTTGTAAATGTGGTGTATCACATTAATTGATTTGCGGATGTTGAACCACACTTGCATACCAGAGATGAATCCCACTTGATCATGGTGTATGATCTTTTTAATGTATTGCTGAATTCTGTTCGCTAATATTTTGCTGAGAATTTTTTCATCTATGTTCATTAGAGATATCGGCATGTAGTTTTCTTTTTTTGTGGTGTCTTTGTCTGCTTTTGGGATCAGGGTGATAGTGGCTTCGTAAAAAGTGTTTGGGAGTCACCTTCCTTCTGGATTTTTTGGAAGAGATTGAGGAGAATAGGTGATAATTCTTTTTCGAACGTTTTGAGAAATCCAACTGTAAAACCATGTGGACCAGGACTTTTCTTTTTTGGGAGATTATTGATTACTGATTCAATTTCCCTGGTGGTAATCAGACGGTTGAGGCTTTCTGTTTCTTCTTGAGTTAGCCTTGGAAGGTTGTGCGCCTCTAGAAAATTGTCCATTCTTCCAGATTGTCAAATTTGTTGGCATAGTTGTTTATAGTAATTTCTTAATTTTTTTTTGTATTTCTGTGGTGTCTGTTGTCACTTCTCCTCTTTCATTTCTGATTTTATTAATTTGAGTCCTTTCCTTTTTTTAATGAGTCTGGCTAAAGGTTTGTCAATTTTGTTTATCTTCTCTAAGAACGAACTCTTGGATTCATTGATCTTTTGTATTGTTTTTCTGGTTTCTATTTCATTTATTTCTGCTCTGATCCTTATTATCTCCTTCCTTGTGCTCCCTTTGGGCTTATTTTGCTGTTCTCTTTCCAGATCCCTTAAGTGTGAAGATAAACTGTCAATTAGTGATGTTTCTTGTTTCTTTAGGTAGGCCTGCAGTGCTATGAACTTCCCTCTTAGGACTGCTTTCGCAGCATCCCATGGATTTTGGGTCGTCGTGTTCTCATTGTCATTTGTCTCGAGATATCTTTTGATTTCTTCTTTGATCTCCTGGTGGACCCTTTCATTATTTAGTAACATGTTATTCATCCTTCATGACTGGGTGTGTCTTCCTGTTTTTTTCTTTTTCCTGTAGTTCATTTCTAATTTCATCGCACTGTGGTCAGAGAAGATAATTGGTATGATTTCAATTTTCTTAAATTTATCAAGGCTTGTTTTGTGGCCTAACATATGATCTATCTTGGAAAATGTTTCATGTGCACTTGAGAGAACGTGTATTCTGCAGCATTGGGGTGAAATGCTCTGAAAATATCAATTAAATCCAAGTGATCCAAAGTATCATTTAAGGCTGTTGTTTCCATATTGATTTTCTGTCTGGAGGACCTGTCCCTTGTTGTCAGAGGTGTGTTGAAGTCCCCTACTATGATAGTGTTGCTGTTGATCTCTGTCTTTATGTCCATCGGTACCTGTTTTTTGTATTTAGGTGATCCTATGTTAGGTGCATAGATGTGTACTAGGGTTATGTCCTCCTGTCGGATTGATCCCTTGATTATTATATAGTGCCCATCTTTGTCTTTTAATATGTTCTTCATTTTAAAGTCTATTTTGTCAGATATAAGTATTGCAAAACCAGCTTTTTCTCGCTTCCATTTGCATGAAATCTCTTACTCCAATCCTTCACTTTCATCCTTTGTATGTCTTTTGATCTGAGATGAGTGTCTTCTACACACCATATACAAGGGTCTTGGTTCCTTATCCACTCAGCCACCTTATGTCTCTTGATTGGAGCATTTAATCCGTTTACATTTAAAGTGATTATTGATAGGTGCATAGTTATTGCCATTTTTAAATTTGTAGTAGATTGTTTTCATCTTTCTGCTATTTACAGAAGTCCTTTTAGTATTTCCTGCAATGTAGGCTTGGTTGTAATAAATTCCTTCACTTTGTTCTTTTCTGGGAAGGTCTTTATCTCTCCATTAACTTTAAATGATAGCCTTGCTAGATAAAGCAATCTAGGTTGTAGGCCTTTGTGTTCCATCACTTTGAGTATCTCCTGCCACTCCCTCCTGGCCTTCAATGTTTCTGTAGAAAAGTCATTTTATAGTCTTATGGGAGTTCCCTTGTATGTAACCCTCTGTCTTACTCTAGCTTCTTTTAGGATTCTCTCTTTGTCTTTAAGCTTTGCCATTTTAACTATAATGTGTCTTGGTGTGGGCCTGTTTGGGTTTATCCTGGTTGGAACTCTCTGCACTTCCTGGGCTTGTATGTTGGTTTCCTTCATCAGGTTAGGGAAGTTTTCAGACATTATTACCTCAAATATGTTCTCAATCCCTTGCTTCCACTCTTCACCTTCTGGTATTCCTATGATTTACATGTTGTTGCACTTGATGTTATCCCAGAGGTCTTTTAACCCATCTTTATTGGTTTTTATTCTTTTATCTTTCTGTTGTTCAGTTTGGGTGATCTCTGCTAACTTGTTTTCTAAGTCGCTGATTCGATCCTCTGCGTCTCTAACCTGCTGGTCATTCCTTCAAGTGAGTTCTTAATTTCGGTAATTGTGTTCTTTACTTCTAGCTGGTTGTTCGTTAAGATTTCTACATCCTTTTTTAGTTCTAACTGGTTGTTCTTTATGATTTCTATATCCTTCTTTATGTCTTCTCTAAGCTTCTTAAACATTCTTATCATCAGTGTTCTGAACTCTGTCTCTGACAGGTTGGTTACCTCTGCTTCATTTGGTTCCAGTTGTGGAGGTTTCTTCTGTTCTTTTATTTGGGACATGTTTCTTTGTCTCCCCATTCTGACTGACTCTCTGTGTTTTCTTTGATGTGTTAGGAAGATCCCCTAGAGCTTTTATTACTTGCTGGGTTATCTTATATAGTATGTGTCCTTTATATTTGACTTGGACTACTTCGTTCTTCTTCTCTGCATGTGCTCCAAAGGTGGCTCATGTGTTTAGTATATTGTCCTGTTTAAGAATAACTTTAATTGCTTTTAGCTTGTGAGTAGGTGGGTTTAACTCCTAGGCTATCTAGTTGTGAGACTTGTCTCTTCCCACCGCAGGGTGTTCTGCTGGGTGAGGGTTGGCCACTTAAATGAGGTTTGGCCTCTATGGGCTCTTGTCCCTTCAGAGAATTCCCTCTGGGTGTGTGACTTGTAGGTCAAACCCGGTAGTACTTTGGTTTGGTCTAGCATTGGCTTCTGGATATGTTGAATCTTGTTCCTATTAATCTGGGTCCTTTTAGTGCCGTTTCAGCACAAATCAAATTACCAAGTACAACAACAACAACAAAAAAGAAAACAAATCAAGTATATTCACATGTAAAATACAACCAACCATCCGCACTCAACATAGGCGAGGATATCAAAGAAATAAATAGAACAAAGCAAATCAAAACAAGCAAAAACAAAAAAACAAGCAAAGCAAAACAGGAAGCAGCACCAGTCTTGGCTTAAGCCCACGAAGTAATCTCCAGGTTGTCCTCCGATGTGCCAAAGAGTTCCCTGCCTATTGCACAGGCAGCACTGGTCACCTGGTGCCCAGAGTGAATTTGGGAGTGTAGATTTAAATGCGAGGTGCTGAGGGGTCTGGATGACAGTTTTCAGAGAGACCATGCAGTTTCTGTCCTTTCCTGCACAAATGCACGCTGAAACTTGCTCCACCAGCCCTGTGCCCAGTACTCCTGAGTCTTAGGGCCCTCCTTCCATGGGTGTCTGGGAGGGGGCAGGAGATTTCTAAGCTGCTGAAAGCCGGGAGCTGCGTCTGCCACTTACTGCTGAACTCAGGGAGTGCTTCCGCGGTTGCCCTTGCCCCTCGCCAGCCAGAAATGGTGGGGGCTGGGGATGGAGGGGTCTTCTCTCTCCCAGACCATCGGCATCACACTCCTCCCGCAGGCCCGAAAAGGTGGTGGCTGGGGGTGTGGGAGTCTCCTCTCTCCTCGTCCAGGGGAAATCCCCTCCTCCAAGCCTCTTCTGAAGGTCAGAGCTGGCTGCCAATCTTCCCAGCGCCTGAGCACAGACGCCCCTCTGTAATCTGACACTACTCCTCAGTTCAGGGGTCAGTTTAAGTCTCTGGAAGGGCGGGGAGAGGATTCGAAAAGCGCGGTGAGGGGCCCAGGTGTGGCGTCTGAGTTCTTTGTCTGCCCTAGGGCCCACGAGCTGCCCGCCCCGGCGGGAGCGATCAGCTGTGGGACGCAGGGAAAGAGCCCACCTCCTGGACCCTGAGCTCTCCGCTGCACCGTGGGGTGTCGTGGGACTCTAGAGCCCCGGCTGCTGCCTGCCGCTGCTGCTGTGGGCACGCTACAGGGCTGTGTCTCTACCGTGGGTGGTGGGGTGAGTGCGGCGCGTTTCCTCTTGCCCTCCTCGCTCCTCCCCCGCTTGCCCAACTAGCGCACCCCAAAGCAAACCTTCCACGAGTCTCCTCTCCGTCCTGAGATTCGCGCAGCGGTCGCCGTCAGTCCTGGGCTCTTCCACGAGTCTGCGCTCCGTCCTGGGCGCCGCAACGGCGGTCAATAGCCGGCCGTGGTGGGGGGAGCCTGCTTCCACTTCGCTGTCCTTCCTTCTCCCCTGCTCGCAATCAGCGCTCACCTTCAGGTAATTCCTCCACCAGTCTCCCCGCTGTTCTGCGTGATGAGCAAAGAGTTGTTTGATGGGTTATATGTCCCGTTTGTACTAGGATCCGGAGGAGAACTCAGAAAATGTGCCTCGCTGCCGCCATTCTTATGACGTCACTCCTGGTTGTTGATTTATTGATGGTAGCCATCCTGACTGAAGTGAGGTGGTATCTATCTAATTGTGGGTTTTATTTGCATTTGTCTGATTTTAAGTGACGTTGAGCATTGTTTTATATATCTATTGGCCATGTGAATGTCCTCTTTGGAGAAATGTCTATTCATGTCCTCTGCCCATTTTTTAATTGGATTGTTTGCTTTTTTGGTGCTGAGTTGCATGAGTTCTTTATTAATATTGGATATTATTCCTCATCAGATGTATCATCGGTATAAATATTCTGCCAGTCAATAAAATGTATTTTCCTTATGTTGTTGGTGTCCTTTGCTGTGCAAACTCTTTTTAGTTTGAAATAATCCTATTTGTTTATTTTTTGTTTTGTTTTCCTTGCCCAAGAGGATATATCAGAAAATATATTACTATAGGTAATGTCTGAGAGTTTGCTGCCTATATTTTCTTCTAGGAGCATTATGGTTTTGGGCCTTACATTTGAGTATTTAATCCATTTTGAGTTAATTCTTGTATATGGTGTAAGAAAGTAGTCCAGTTTCATTTTTTGCATGTATCTGCCCAGATTTCCCAGCACCATATATGAAATAAACTGTCATTACCTCATTGTATATTCTTGCTTTCTTTGTCATAGATTAAACAACCATGTAAGAGTGGGTTTTTTTCTGGAATCTCTATTCTTATCCATTGATCTATGTGTCTGTTTTTGTGTCAATACCATGCTGTTTTGATTACTGTGTCCTTGTAGTATAGTTTGATACCAGGTATCATGATTCATCCAATTTTGCTCTTTTTTATTAAGAGTGTCCTGGCTACTCAGGGTCTTTTATGGTTCCATATAAATTTTAGGACTGTTTGTTCTAGTTCTGTGAAAAATGTCATTGGTGCTTTGATAGAGATTGCATTGAATCTATAAATTGCTTTGGGTAGTATGGACATTTTAACACTGTTAATTCTTCATGTAGCAGAGCATGGTATGTGCTTCCATTTATATCTTCTTCAATTTCTGTCTTTAACATCTTACAATTTTCTGAGGACGGTCTGTTACCTCCTTGGTCAAATTTATTCTTAGGTATATTTTTTTGATGTAATTGTAAGTGGGATTGTTTTCTTAATTTCTCTTTCTCATAGTTTGCTATTGATGAATAAAAAATGCAACTGATTTCTGAATATTAATTTTCTATCCTACTAATTTACTGAATTCATGTATCAGTCCTAAGACATTTTGGTGGACTCTAGGGTTTTTTATATATAGTATCATGTCATTGCAAATAGTGACAGTTTTACTTCTTTCTGTCCAATTTGGATGACTTTTCATTTCTTTTTTCATTTCTGATTGCAGTGTCCAGGACTTTGAATACTATGTTGAATAAAAGTGGTGAAATTGGACATCTTTGTCTTTTTCGTCCTCTTCAGTAAAACAGTTTTACCTTTCAAAAAATGAGTATGATGTTAGCTGTGGAAATGTCATATGTCACCTTTATTATATTGATGTATGTTAGCTCCAGTCCCACTTTCCTGGATGCTGTATTTTGTCAAATGCTTTTGCTTCATTTATTGATATGATCATATGATATTTATTTTTCATTTTCTTTATGTGGTGTATTGTATTAATTGATTTGCATATATTGAGACACTTTCATTCCAGGAATAAATCCCACTTTATTGTGATGTATGATATTTTTAATGTATGGCTGAATTTGGTTTGCTAATATTATGCTGATGTTTTTGAACCTATATTCACCGGGGATATTGGCCTGGACATTTTTCCTTTTTGGTAATGTGTTTGCCTGCATTGGGAATCAAAGTAACTTCATAGAATGAGTTTAGGAGCCATCCCTTTTCTTGAATTTTTTGGAATAGTTTGAGAAGAATAGGTGTTAATTCTTCTTTGAATGGTAAAATTTACCTGTGAAGCCATCTGGTCCAGAATTTTTGTTTGTTGGGAGCTAATTGATTACTGATTCGATTTCATTAGTAGTAATAGGTCTGCTCAGAGTTTTCTCTTCCTTCTTGATTCAGCCTTAGAAGACTTATGCTCTAGGAATGTATCCATTTCTTCCAAATTGTCCAATTTGTTGGCATAAAATGGTCATAATGTTTTCTGAACTTTTTTTTTTTCCTTTCTTCCTTCCTTCTTTCCCTCCTTCCTTCCTTCCTTCCTTCCTTCCTTCCTTCCTTCCTTCCTTCCTTCCTTCCTTCCTTTTTTTTTTCTGTAGTGTCCATTGTCACTTCTCTATCATTTCTGATTTTATTTATTTGGGTTCTATGTCTTTTTTTCTTGATGAATCTGGTTAAATGTTTATCAATTTTGTTTATCTTTTCAAAAAACAAGCTCTTGGTTTCATCAATCTTTTGTATTTAATTTTGGCCTCTATATCATTTATTTTTACTCTGATCTTTATAATTTCTTTCCTTCTACTTACTTTGGAGTTTCCTGTACTTTTTCTAGTTCCCTTAAGTATAAAGTTAGATTGCTTAATTGAGATTTTTCTTCTTTCTTGAGGTAAGACTGTATTGCTATGAATTTCCATTTTAAGACTGCATTCACTGTGTCCCATAAATACTGGGTTTGTGTTTTCATTTTTATTTGTCTCAGTGTATCTTTTGATTTCTTCTTGATGTCATTGTTAACCCATTCACTGTTTAGTACTATGTTATTTAGCCTCCATGTGTTTGTGCGTTTTTCATTTTTCTTCTTTTAATTTATTCATAGTTTCAAACCATTATGGTAGAACAGGACGCTTGATATCATTTCAATCCCCTTAAATTTATTGAGACTTGTTTTGTAGACCATTATGTGGTCTATTTTACAAAATGTACCATGTGCACTTCAAAAGAATGTATGTTATGTTACTATGAGGGTAATGCTATAAAAATATCATTAAATCCATCTGGTCTAGTGTGTAATTTCAAGCTTCTGTTTTCTTGTTAATTTTCTGTCCAGAAGATCTGTCCATTGGTTTCAGAGGGGCGTTAATGCACCCTGGTATGATTGTGTTTCTGTCATTCTCTCCTTTATTTTGGTCCATATTTGCTTTATCTATTTACATGCCCCTGTGTTGGGTCAATACATGTTTACTAGGGTTATGTCTTCTTGTTGAATTGATCCCTTTATCATTATGCAGTGCCCTTTTTTATTATAGTTTTTGTTTTAAAGTCTATTTTGTCTGATATAAGTATTGTTCCCCCAGCTTTTTCTTCTTTCTTTTATTTCCATTTGTATGAAATATATTTTTCCATCCTTTTACTTTCTGTCTATCTGTGTCTTTCAATCTAAAGTGGGTCACTGGTAGAAAGTACATGAATAGGTCTTGTTTTCTTATCCTTTCAACTACCCTATGTCTTTTGATGGGAGCATTTAATCCATTTACATTTAAAGTGATTATTGAAAGATACATAGTTATTGACATTTTATTATTCATATTTTTATCTTTTTTTGTTTGTTTTCCCTCTTCTTTGTAAAAAAAGTCACTTTAACATGTCTTCTAATACTTGCTTGGTGGTAATGAATCTCTTCAGCTTTTGCTTATCTGGGAAATTCTTATCTCTCCTTTAATTTTAAATTATAGACTTGCTGGGCAGAACAGTCTTGGTTGTAGGTCTTTGCTTTTCACCACTTTAAATATTACCTGACATTTCCTTCTGGCTTGCAAAATTTCTTTTGAGATATCAGCTCATAGTCTTTTGGGAGCTCCCTTGTGAGTAACTAATTGTCTTTCTCATGCTGCTGGTAAGATTCTGTCTGATTTTAATCTTTGGTGTCTTAATTATGATGTTTCTTGGTGTGGGCCTGTTTGGGTTTATCTTGTTTGGGACTCTGCATTTCTTGACTTGTATGTCCAATTTCTTTGCCAGAGAGAGAAGCTTGCCGTCATTATTATTTTCAAATAGGTTCTCAATCATTTGCTCCCTCTCTCTTCTTCTGGTATTCCTATGATGCAAATGTTACACTTGATGTTGTCTCACAGATAACGTAAACTATCTTTTTTTTTTTTTTTTTTTTTTTTTACTTTTTGTTCTTCCAAATGGGTATTTTTTTGCTACCTTGTCTTCTAAATCACTGATTTGATCCGCTGCTTCATCTAATCTGCAGGTGATTACTTCTGGTGTATTCTTCATTTCAGTTATTGTATTCTGTATTTCTAACTGGTTCTTCTTTATGGTTTCTATATCCTTCTTTTTGCTTACTGTCTCTTTGTTAAAGTTCTCATTGAGTTCCTTAAGCACTCTTATAACCAGTATTTTAAACTCTGTCTCTGCTTGTTGGTTGACTCCATTTCGTTTAGTTCTTTTTTCTGGAGTTTTCTCCTATTCTTCTATATGAAACATGTTTCTTTGTTTCCTCATTTTGGCTGCCTCTCTATGTTTGTTTCTGTGTATTCTGTATCTTTCCTGTGTCTCTCAGTTTTAGCCAGTGGTCTTAAATGTTAGGTGTCCTGTGCAGTCCAGTGGCTCATTCTCCTTTATCACCTGTGTTTTTGTTCCAGCAGTGCCCCTTGTGTGTGTTTTGTGTGCCTCCTCTTTTAGTTGAGCCTTGAATGCTTTTGGCACATAAGTGGGTGGGATTGACACTCAGGCTGATTACTTGTGAGAATTGTCTATATTCACAGCATATGAGCTGCTATGTGGGGCCTGTCCCCTCAGAGGGGGACTCACCCCAGTGGGCTCTTGTTTCTGTTGAGACCACTCTTTGGGTGTGCCACTTGTGTGGCTAATCAGATGGTGGTCTTGTTGGTCTGTAGCTGGCCTTTAGTGTGTTGCTTTGTTGCCTTTGGGAAGGGTCTCCCATGTGACCAATTTTATCCATTTTCTGTGACCATCTCAGGGTTACTTTTAATGAGCTACAAAGCTATATGTGGTTGGTTTCTGCCTGTACTAAACCTGGAGGAATGTGGGGGTGGCCTTGCTGTGAACTAAGACCAGCTGCCACCGTTATTGGTACTTGGGCAGCTTAGACAAAAGACCAGAGCACCCCTAGTCTGGTTGCTACCTGCCAGCTCCCTGTAAGTCTCAGACACTAAAAGAGCCTCCTGAGGTGCATGGGCTGAGCTGGTCATCGTGGGACTGTCAGTGTCCCTGGTGATCCCACTCAAGTTGGGTGGTGCATCGTCCCAGGGATTCACCTGAGTGGAGATGGTTGTGTTCACAAAGTTAATGCAGATTTATTTCTTGCATGCTGCTAAGCCTATGGCCAGCCCACAAAACACCCAGAGAATACTGTGGCCAGCCTCCACTTGCCTCAAGCCTGCAGATCCCCAAGAGCCCCCCAAGAAAGGCTGCATCATGAACTGAAACTAACTGCCCGCCAGTGAATGTTTCCCAGGCAACCACACAGGATTTGACGATTGTCTGCTGCTGTAAAAGCTTCCCACAGCTTGTGGGACTGGGCTGGTCACCCAGGAGTTGAGAGTGTGTTCTCAGATTTGGCCATGTAGGGGAAGGCTCAACACAGGAAAGATGGCACCTGCCAGTAGGGTACATGTGAGTTGGGCTCCATGCAAGTTTAATGGCAGCTGTTCCTCTAGCCCTTGGCTTGCAGCCAAAAATCTTTCTTTCTCTGTATATCTCTGGTACCTGTCAAGTTGCTTCCCATCTTCCAGAGTCTGGGGTGAGTGCTTTCATAAGAGTGATACTGTGTGTGGACTCTTTAAGAGGACATCTTCTGTCTCACTGGGACAAGCGGAATCCTAGCTGATGTTGAGAGCCAGATGTTTGGGGACTCCTCTTCATGGCACAGGACTCCTGGTGTGGGCCTGGGTCACTTCACTCTTCAGGGGGGACCTCTGCCACCAAGATGTCCCTTCCAGTGCTCAACCACTACCTGTGGGTTTGAGGTCAGCCCATTTTGCATTTCCACCCTTCCTACTAATCTCAATGTGGTCTCTTTTTTATGCACTTAGTTATAAGAGTTCTGTTTAACAAGTCTTCAGATGATTCTCGAGGTTGATTATTCTACAATTCAGCTGTAAATTTAATGTGGTCATGGGAGGCAGCAGGCACAGAATTTACCTATTCTACCATCTGGAAATCTATTTATACTGATTTTGAGCTCCTCAGTAGAATACAGAGTTGGAGAGTCTACACTTAATCAAAAATGAAAAAATGAATAGCAAGAATGTCATACTGAGGTTACATATATTCAAAAGTAACTCACAAACTAATCTGCAGGTACAATTATTAAGGCCAAAGTAAAGTTATAAATGTGTTCATATAGAATGTAAGTCCCTTCCATCAACCTATGTGCACTGAGAACCATAACATGATCATATATATGCAGGTGGTATTTTAAAATTTAAGAGATGCGGCAATAGGGGTGTTAGTGAATTTTACTTCTTGTTAATTGTTTTGTTTTACTTATTTTCCACAGAAAATAAGGACATGGAACTAAGCAAGCTGAACTTTTCAAAAGAAATAAATTGCAAGAGTGTATGAAGGCTTTTCATCTGATGGTCATTATTATGATGACCATCAGTATGAATATTCATCTGATGGTCATTACTATGATAACCATAAAAGACATTTCTAAGCATAAGTCATGTTTCCTAAGAACATTAAGGATATCCTCAGTATTCGCAAGAAAACCACCAATGCTTTCTTTTGTAGTCCACCTCATTTTGATAATGACAGAATTGAAACCCTGTTGTTCTCATTTCCTTTCTGTGTACAGAGCAAAATAGAATTCTCCTGCAATGTGGCTTTGTGATTACTGATTTAATTTGATTTAAAATGTACTGATTTTACTTCCATTTGTTTATTGCTGGTTTTTTTCTTGAAAAAAGTCTTCTTTCACTAGAGTATTATTTTTAATTTTTTCATTATTGAAATCATTATAAATTCACCAAAAGTTGCAAAGATATTAGAATCCCCATGTACTCTTCACCCAGTTTCCCCTAATGGTTACATCTTGCATAATGATGGTGCAATATCAAAACCAGGAGGTGGAAATTAGTACAATATACATGTACAGTTCTATGTCAATTTATTACATGTATAGATTCATGTAACTATCACAACAATCAAGATGCAGAACTTTTCCATCACCACAAAGATACTTGTCATGCTACTGCTTTATAATTGCACCCATCTTTCCCCCTCTACGTCCCAAACCCTTACAACCCCTAATCTATTCACCATCTCTATAGTTTTGTCATTTTGAAAACATTATATACATGAGATCATATATTAAGACAATGTGATATTTCGAGACTGGCTTATTTTGTGGTGATCTATTTTTGAGTTCTGTATTATGTTCCATTATTCTATATGTTTACACCTTTACTAAAACCACAAGGTTTTGATTACTATACCCCTATAATAGGTCTTGATATCCATGAGAGTGACTCCTCCCACTTTATTGTTTTCATCTTTTATTTTAAAAAAGAGAATCCTTTAAATTTTATTTTGTGCACATAACAGTCTAAAATATATCAGCATCTGCTTTTTGGTGAAGTAGAAATCTTTTCTTTTTCTTTTTTTTAAGTTCTGGAGGTCAGAGTCTGAAAGGGGTCTCACTGGGCTAAAATCAAGGTGTCAGCAGAGCTGTGTTCCATTCTGCAGGCTCAAGGGGGAAATCTATTTCCTTGCCTTTTCCATCTTCTAGAAGATGCCTACATTTCTTTTCTCATGGTCCCCTTCCTCCATTTACAAAGCCAGTGATGTTACATCTCTCTGTGCCTTGTTCCCATAGTCACGTCTTCCTCTAACTCTCTTCCATCTCTCTTCCACTCTTTTTTAAATGTGTTTTTTAAATATATATATATTTTTTAATTTCCTAGTTACAGTTGACATACAATATTATCTTGTTTCAGGTGTACAGTATAGTGACTCAACATTTATGTGACTTACAATGTGACCAACTCACCAAGTCTAATAATCTTCTGTCACCGTGAAAACTTATCACAATATTATTGACTATATTCCCCTTCACCCTTGTCACCCATCCCCTGTCACCTTTCCTTCTGGCAAACATCATTTTGATCTCTGTTTCTATGAGTCAGTTTTTGTTTTGTTATGTTTAGCATAATGCCCTCTAGGTCCACCCATGTTATGAACCAGTAATCCCACTTGTGGGCATTTATCCAAAGGAAACAAAAATATTAATTAGAAAAGATAAGTGCACTCCTTTGTTCATTGCAGCATTATTTACAATGGGTATGTTATGCTTGTTATTCAAAATCATTTTAGATAATTTGTTGCCTTTCCAAATACATTTTAGAATAATTATGTTTACAAAATCATGCTTAGGTTTTCATAGTAATTGTCTTAAATCTATTTATAAATTTGAACTAATTGACATCATTAGTATGTTGAGTATTTGAATCTATGAATTCAGTATATCTCTTCATATTTAAGATTGCTTTTGAATTATTTTGATTTTTTAAAGTGCTGTTCTGTTCTCCTTTATTCTTTAGTCTTATTGCATTTCTCCATTTTCTCGAATTTCAATTCACTGAAAACATGAATAAAGAAAACATGCTTCTTTAGATTGTTTATCCATGAGTACAAATTTGATACTTTGTTTACAAAATAGACAAAGAAAGAAGAAGGTTCTATGCATACGTGGAACAAATAGCTAATTGCTTTGAAAAAATTTCTTGATTTTGAAAATGAAGAGCTAGAGTAACAGACAACCAAAATTATTTTAGGCAAAAAATACTATTAACCCACAATGTAGCCTAGGTACTTGATTATTATCCTAGAAATGTAGTCTAAAATTCTGAGAGACCAGAGAGATCTTCCATTTCAGAAGTTCACAAACACCAATTCCTGATCTGGGAGGCTATCAGAAGAATTTATTAATGTGATTTTTAAATGTTTTTTAATTGTAGGTAAAATATAAAAAAAAAACTATGTATTATTTTTTCGATTTATAAAATGTACAATTCAGTTGCATTAAATAAATAAATTGTCAATATTTTCCAATCACCACTGTTTATACCCCAAATTTATCATCATTCGCAACAAAACCTCTGTGCCCATTAAACAATGAAACTCATTTTTCCCTCACCCCCAGCCTCTGGCAAACTCTATTCTATTTCTTATCTCTATAAATTTGCCTTTTCTGGATAACTCATATAAGAGGAATTATACAATATTTGTCCTTATGCGTCGGGTTTATTTCACTTAGCATAAGGTTTTAAAGGTCCATACACACTATAGTATGTATCAAAATTTTATTCCTTTTTATGGCTGAATAATATTCCATTGTGTTAATATACCATGTTTTATTTATGCAATTATCTGTTGATGGGCAGTTAGGTTCTTTCTACCTTTTGGCTATTGTGAGTAGCGCTGCTGTGAATGTGATATACAGATATCAATTCAAGTCCTTTCTTTCAATTCTTTTTTACTAAATTTATTGGGGTGACATTGGTTAATAAAATTATATAGGAGTCAAGTGTACAATTCTGTAATACATCGTTGGTACATTGCATTATGTGTTCACCACCCAAAGTCAAATCTCCTTCTGTCATGATATATTTGATCCCCTTTACCTTTTGCTACCTCCCCCACCCCTATTTCCCTTTGGTAACCAATATACTGTTGTCTGTGTCTATGAGATTTGTTTGTTTTATTCATTTGTTGCTTTCTGTATTATATTCTGCAAAGAAGTGAAATCATATGGTTCTTGACTTTTTCTGTCTGACTTATTTCACTTACCATGATAATCTCAAGATCCTTCCATGTTGTCCCAAACGATAGCACAATGACACTGGGGGAAGAAAGGTTAAGGAAAGACTGTACATAGAAAAATGTGAAACTAGTCATATGTGGTTAGTTACGCATCAGTCACCTATTCCTGCACAATAAACAACTTCAAAATGTCCGTGTCATACCACAATAAACATTTAACTCACACATGTCTACTAATTGGCTGGGAGTCAGCTGATCTAGGATTGGCTTGGCTGTGTAGCTCTGCTTCAATTTCTACATCTGGTTGGGCTTGACACTCTTACTATGTGTTGTACTCTGGTCTGCTCCATTTATTTCATTCTGGGAGTCAGGCTGACAAAGCAACAATTACCCAGTCCCCTGAGGGACATTTTTCTCATAGTGAAAATAGAGGTGCAAGAGGGCAAACAGAAAAGCATGTGAGGATTCTTAAAGTATGGAGTAGACTCAGATCTGTCACACTGCCACACCTTTACCCACCTTTCATTGTCTATAGCAAGTCACATGCCACACCCCAAAGTAAAGGGACTAGACAGCACATGTTGACTTTTGTTAGACTAACTGCAAAATTGCATCGCAAAGAGTGTAGATATGAGGAGGAGTAAAATATAGGGTCCAACTATACCATCTACCACAGCATAAATAATAGGGTAAAAAAAAGTATGGCAGAAAGAGTGATAATAAAAACATTGGGGCAAAATATAATGAATAGTAAGATTTTTACATCATTGTTCTTGAAATTTATATAATAAGTTATATAAATAAGTAAAAAAATTCTCTCTCTAAAATCAAGATGCATTGATCAATGTGCCTTTAATCTGTAGGCACTATTTTAATTTATTTAGTTTTTAAAATTTTTATTTTTACTAAATTGCTTGTTGTAACAATGGGGGAGCATTTCAATAGAAAGAGAATCATTTCTGCTTCTTGCAACATGAAAGAAATTTGCAAAAAGAATAGTATGTTTTATCTATTTTCACAAGGCTATTATAAGTGAATTAGAACATCTGAAAAGAAGAATTATAATAAACACATATCCTTAATTTAAGCAAAATGGCACAGAGTAAGGGTGTGTGGAGAATAATGGGCATTTTATATCTGCAAGTAAACAAAAGTCATAATACTTAACTTTAAACCTGAACTAAAATAACTTTTTAACTGAGGACAGTTTGTGGGTCTCTGGGATTGAAATCTTTAGCACTTTCTCAAAGGCAGCTTTTATTATTAATTGTTAAGTAGCTGAACCAAACATACCTACTCATGTTTAATTTTTGTATTGTAAGCATATAGTTACACTTTATCACAATGACAGCAAAATCTATCATCCTCTACCTAAAGCTATAATAAGAGTGTGCTCAAATCAACAAGTCTTTCCTTCAGAGTGACTCAACTATAAATTGTCCTTGACCAGTCAGACAAACACAAAGCAACCTCCCTGTTAATCTGCTGAAGACTCATAGTTTACTGTCTTTCATCTCCAGCGGGAGCAAATCAGTGGCAATGCTTTTTTGTCACTTTATTCAAATTATTCATTTGCACATTATTCAAGCAAATGCTTTTTTGTCACATTATTCAAGCAATACTATTCCACTAGTGTTCAAAAGATAGTGAGGTGTTAAGAAATGATATATAATATACTTCTTTTATTCTCCTATTATTGTGGTATATGGGTTTTAACATTACATTCCGTGATTAAACTAGATAATACATTTTAAAAATCAGGAGCATGTCAGCAAAGAAGGTAGAAACAGCAACAATAAAATCAATGGGAAGACATCCTTGTGTGATTAGGAGGTCTCAATAACTCTAATTCTAAACTATTTCCGATAACACACCTACACACACAATATTTGCAGCATTTGTGAGTGTTTTGAAATAATCTCAGCACCATTTTTGTAGGAATTGAAATTTTGCAATATTTTCAGTACACACTATGAATTCAAGCAGCATTTAACAGGTAACAGAAAGTAGGTCAAATCTTTTTGTTTTATTTTAAATCCAAAAAAATTATTTTTGTCCAGTGGAATGCTAAAGTAAAACCAGTGCCCTTTTTTATCACTAAGTACAAATACTTATTGATGCCAGTGGACTAGTTTCTCAACAAGACTGGCAGTAGATCACAAGATGGACTCAAGATGTGTAGCATTTAAGAAAGAAGCTTCCAAGGAGTAACACAAGCTAAATAGGAGGTCTCTGGTTCAAGGGTTGGTTTATGTTAGAAATTGAAATATTTACTTAATCCATACCTTGAACAAATATCTGCTAATTTGGATACGGTTAATGAAATGTAAATCCTGTCCTAAGGCTTGGGGATACATGTTAAGAAGGACACAGTGTGGAATAAAGCACTTTCACAACTTGTCATATGATATTTTCCAGAAAAATTGATTCCTTTATTGATATCTGTTGCCCACCTGGAGTCTGGAAGCATCATTTGGTGTTTATTATCAGACAAGGAGATCCAACAATTATGTTAGAAGTTTAACTTAGTATATACGAACTATGCATGCAGAATATGAGTTTTGAAAGTAATAAATTAAAATGTTTACCTTTATGTGTATTTCCTTTTTCTGAAGTGTTATTACCAGATATCATAATAGATCACAAAACATTTGGTAGCAAAAAAACAGCACAGTATCCTTGAGAAAGTTAATAAGAAACAAAGATTACAGGTTTGTCCTCTAACCCAATGGTCCATTTAGTTCTATGCGGATCCAAGGATTCTGGCAAGTTGTTCAGAAGCCATATGGGCCTGAGACCCTAAGGATGTATAGTAGAAGGCATTCAGAAGACCAGGAACAAAATTCAGTTAGATGAATATATTGTTAAACAGTTTGGATTTTGGAAATATCCAGATGATGGATTTTTTCTTTCATCCGTATGTTTGGGCCCAATCTTATTTCCTTAAGAAATTATAAGTTTGGTTAAGTTCCTTGCTTTTGCAAAAAAGAACCATTTATCTTCTCTTTCTCCTCTTCATCATAAAAGCCTTAAAGCATAAATAATTATGTTGAAAACAAAGCACTAGCATCATCAGAGAACATAATAACCCACTCAAACCATAATGAATTTCTTTTACCTCCTATCAGTAAGATTTATTAAATGCCAGCTAAATTGCATTTAAGCTCTATTTTGGGTCTTCTCACAGGATCTTAATATTTGTTTAAGCTAATACTCAGCTCAAAGTCTACGCTACTTGAGCCAAAAGCCCAGTGTTCTTAGGTCCTCACATCTAACTAGTGTAGATGGTTGTACCATAGTCATAAAAGCTAAGCTGACTCAAGTTTGTGTAATGTAGTTGTGACCCTATTAAAAAATCCTCAGTTTTCAACTCTCAGCACTATGCAGTTCAATAAGTGATTTCCAGAGTAGGCCCAAATGGTCTCAGGAAACTTGTTAGAGTAATTGTTATAGTCTAAGACCAAATTCTTGCACTTTTCATATGACTGGTACTAAAGCTTGTTGTTTTCTTTAAACATCAACTGACACACGGTGCAGTTGTTTTTCAGTCCTGGTTCTGGATGTGTACGATGAAATATGGTTAAGGACGGCAGAAAGAAAAGCCCAGACCTATTATTGCTAAATAATGCATGCAAGTGGAGCCACATAGCTAATTCAAAGGGTGGTAATGTTTATATAAAGCAGATAATGGCTTTTATTATGCAAATTCACCTTAAGCTGCACAAATCTTTTTTTTTTTTTCCATCTAAGCATCCTTACTAAAAAAGTACTCCTTGAAAGTGATCAGTAAAAATGCTGACACATCTCATTATGGGGTACTACTATTGCTTGAATATCATGCATCACTTTGCATTACGTTGATGTAACACAGCATTTTGATGCAGTTTGATGTGACAAGTCACTGAACAATGTCATCTACAAAAATTCTGAGTTAAAACTGTTTTTCTTAAACCTATTTTTGCATAATATAACATAAATACCTTAACAATATTGTTTAAAAATAAATTTATCTATCCTTCACATATTGGAACATGTAAAATGGCAGAGCATATGTTCCATGAATCATGATAGGTGGCTGTCAGGGGCACGGATGTGTCTCTATACCAACATATTACAGGTAAAATATTTTAGAGCTGCTTCATCTCTATTCAGAATATTCAAAGGTTCCTGGGTCAAATGCTCCTATTTATTCAAATTTATATTGACTAGCTTCAGAAAACAAATCTGACAAAATGATTAATAAGACTTTATTGCTCATTGGCAGGCTGTAGTTTAATAGAATTAGCAGAGCTCAAGTTCATCTTTAAATACCATTATGGTCTTCATATTAAAAATGTCAAGTTATATTTTTCAGTTGTTACAAAATCCAAGATGACTTATTCCCAACTTATAGCAATGACAATGAGAAACTCAACAGAAAGCCGTATTTAATACACGACTTCCACAGCTATAAGACTGTTTTCAGAAAATTTGCTTTTTTTTAGATTTGCATTTTAAATATAAAATGTTTCTGAATACTCTATGATAGCACAACATTATCTATATGATGTATTCATCTCCACCAAATTGGAAAAATTGTAATGTGATGGTTCAATGTTTAAAATTATATATGTTTGACCTTGCTTATTGCCCTAGCTGGGTCTTAAAAAGTAGTTAAGCCTAAAGCAATATTTTATATATCATATTATATTCACAATAACATCTGAGTTAATTTCAGTTATGGGTTCCTACAGAAAAGCAAGTTTAAACACATAATGAAGTGATTCTTTTTATCAGAGTATACAATATTGATTTTATGTATAATGGTCATGTAAAATTAAACATGTTTAAAACTGAACTCTAGATCTTTTTTTTACATCAAAACTTACTTCCTCACAATGTTCCACATATCGTTTTATGATGACTCTGTTTCCCATTGCTCAAGTCAAGCCCCCTTGAGTCATCTTTGACTGTTTTCTTTCACATCCATATACATTGAAATAGAAAATCTGGTTAGCTATACATTCAAAATATATCTTGAATCAAATCGCTTTTCCCCAACTCCATTTTTTTTTAACTTGGTTTAAAATACCATCTTCTTTCATTTGAATACCTCTGATAGCTTTCTAATTTGTCTTCATTTTTCTATCCTTATTCTCTTCTAGTGTACACCACACAACAGCATGATCCTGATAATGTCTTATCATGTCAATTTTCTGCTCAAAACCAATTTTACTTAGAGGGAAATTCTAAGTCCTTGCAATGGTATACGTCCTTCATGATCAGCTCACTCCTACTCACGCCATTTCTCTTTGACCCCATCTGTTACTACTTTCCTCCTTACTCATTCTGTTCCTCCACACTATTCAAAAGCCCAATCATGCCCTCACCTTAAGACATATCAATGAAATTTTCCCTCAGCCTCAAATGCTCTTCCTTTAGGTATTATCTTGGCAACACCCTACATTATTTCTTATTTTTATTGTTTAGCCAGAAAAATAAATGTTTCCCCTGCTAAAATATAAGATCCAAAAGGCAAGGATCATTGCCTGTATCATTCACTGATATATCTCCAACACCAAGAATAGTGACTGCACTCTATAAAGATTTGATGAATTAGAATTATGTGGGTGTAAAACAAGCCAGTAAGCTCAAATAAAGATGCTTCATAGGGCAGGGACTTGTAACAAATTAAACCTAGTAAGCTCTGAGTGGTCTAGCTTCAAACTCCTTTATACTTCCTAGAGTTGGAGATTATTGGCATCCTCATGACACTATAATTGAGAACTTTGGGTCTTCTATTCAAATCTCATGTTCAGGAACTAATATCTTCCTTATGGTTTCTCAGTTACCTAACTGTCCTGAAAGGATTTTCCAAAGAATTTTAGGCAGTCTGTTAGTTCAAACACTAAAAGACTATAACTGGAAACTAGTAAAATACTTACTCTCATGCCCTGTTTCACACTCTAAGCCTTCCTCACTAGCTGGTCATCCCAACAGTGTTGCCTGATAATCTCCATATCCATGCCTGGACTAGAGTAAGCAAACATATAGGATATGGGTACGGCCAAAAATCTTTTTCCTTAAAGGGAAGTTTATGACTCTATTTCAGTTCCTTTATGTGTGAATAAGACATAATTAAGTGGGTCTGTTTGTTTGTTTGTTTTGGTGATAAGTATGCAACTGGAGGCAATTTTCAGAGTTGTGATTTGAAGTTTGAAATTGAGCCATGTTCTTTTCTTACTCACACACAAAAAAGCCAAGAGTCAAATACATTAAGAAAATAGTTTCTCTTTCCATTCATCACACATTTTCATCATAACTTGACGCTACACCTACAGGTTCAACAGAAAAATGTCAAGTGTATTTGTTACCTATGAGCACGTTTAACATCTTATTTGCCTTTATTCCTCTTGAGGAAATAGTGCCTATTTTATACACTAAACTGGCAAAGCTCCTATGGGGGGGACATTTCAAGGTATAATAACTCAGAAATGATGTAAAATATTAAAACTTGTCAGATGCTCCACTTTGATATTTGGACTTCTCTCTTGGAACTCCAACAATGCTATAAAATATACAAAATGTAGATGCAAGTGACCTTATCCCCATTTTTCCAACTTTGCCTATTTATGTGCCTTCTAATTATCTTTCAGTTCCCAAAATAAAATATTAGTTTTGAAATAGAAATGACGATCTCTTTCTAGTTAATATAGCTATGCATGCAGTACCCTGTACTAATTTTCAGCAATGAAATCCATAGTGTAGTTGCAATTAATCCCAATAAATTTTGTACTTTATGTAACTATCATATGGGCAGGTAGAAAGCTGACAAAAAGTAGAGCAATAGAGCAGTTCCTATTATGAAGGTGTATTTAAATATTGGTACTTTGGAGCACAGGATGTCAGGCATTGGGGGTAAACCATAAGGAATACTGGGGCCCCAAAAGCACACTTTTTCATGCCTGACTTCACTGTGGGAAGATCTTGTGAGGTATCTTCCTCATTTGATCTCCCTTAAATAAACAGTCTGACTTGACAATTTTATAATGAATCTATATATTTCTGCCTCAAAACAGGGCTATGCATGCAGGTGGCTATTACGTATGGGTGTATCAGAGTAATCTTTCCCAAACCATCCTCCCTGGTGCAGAGATATGGTGGTGAGTTCCATACCTATGTGGTAGAAACTCCATTTTATGATACATTCAAGACAGGTGATTGTTCTGGTAATCCAAAAAATTACTAAAAGCAAAGAATCTCTGAAAAATATGCGGTCTGATAATTAGGTTCGTAAAATGGTTGCAACAATGTTGCTAACCTTTTTTTTTTAATCAGCGGGATTACTCATTATGAATTTGTACCAACTGGACAATTAATCAAGTTTACTATTTGGAAGTGCTGAAAAGGCCGCGTGAAAAAGTTAAGCGACCTGAACTTCTTGTCAACAATTCATGGCTCTTGCACAAAGACCACGCACCAGCTCACAAGGCACTGTCTGTGAGGGAGATTTTATCCAGTAAAAAAATAACTGTATTGGAAAACCCTCCTTACTTACCTGATTTGGCCCCCAATGACTTCTTTCTTTACCTGAAGATAAAGGAAATATTGAAAGGAAGACATGTTGATGACATTCAGGACATCAAGGGTAATACAACGATAGCTCTGATGGTCTTTCCAGAAAAAGAGTTCCAAAATTGCTTTGAAGGGTGGACTAGATGCTGGCATCAGTGCATAGCTACCCAAGGGGAGGACTTCGAAGGTGACTGTAGTAATATTCAGCAATGAGGTATGTAACACTTTTTCTAGAATGAGTTCATGAAGTTAATTGTCTGACCTCCTATGTAATATACTCCTTATATTTCATTGTTTTATTTGCTAAAACGCCTAAAGATTCATTCACTCACCAGTCTTTTTATTATTATTTTTCACATCAAAAGGGTTAAAGTTTATTGGGTGACAATTTGATATACAGAAGATATTTTCTGAATGTGAGTCAGCTCACAGAAGAGTTTTTTGCATATATCACATCCATAATCCATTATTCTATAATTTTCAATTTCTTTAAAGAGGAATAGAAATGTAAATAACAAATTCAAATCAATCTGATTATAAAATGCTTTTAGACTTTTATAGATTTACATTTTTTTCTCCTTATTGCCTCACAACAATTTTAAAAAACACATTTTTATTGAATCTTTCCAAAGCATTCAAATCAGTTTTTACAAAAATAATGTATTCCTTTTCACACTCATGTTATCATTTTGCATAAAAGGCAAATATGTAATTACAATGAGAAGTACAATTGCTATAATAGGGTTTGAGGAAAGGTAGAATGGATTATTGGCAAGCATATAACTCATCTGATGTGAAAAGAAATGAATACGCATATTATGCAGACTAGTCTATTTGCCACACAAGTCAATATGCAGTAATTATTGCTAAGATTTTAAAGAGGGAAAGGAACATGTTGGTAAATACAGTCAGTTAGTTAAGTAGATACAGGTTAAGATACAGGATAAATATATTCCTGTATGTCCCCAATTGGGACAAGCAAGGTGGTTTTTATTCTTTAAATTTGTTTCCTTTAGTTGGTGTTTTTCAAATTACCAGAAAAACAAAACAATACAAGGATGCGTACATTTAAAGGCAAATGTCCACCCGCTCTTCAATCGTATTCTTTTGAGTTTAATAACCCAGTATATATTACTCCATGTATTTACCCTTATTCATACAAACATCATAAGCACACATACACTTATATGTTATTTTGTTTGTAGTGAAATAGAAATAGAACTCATCCTATGAACAATACTCTGAAATCATTTAAATTGAACTTATTATTAAACCTTCAGGAGAGTAGAAGAATGGGGAACAGGGAACATTTGATTTTAATTTCCATGGAAACCCCTTATATAATTTCCTCTAAGGAACAATTGCCCTATTAAAATCAACAGGATTGGAAGTGCTGAATCTAGATCATGTAATAAGAGAAAGGGTACAGTTTATTGACCTCTGACCAAGTGGCATAATCTGTGCTGAATACTTCACATAAATTATTACTTTATTACTCAAAACAACCTCGTGAAGAAGGTATTATTATCCCCTTTACAAATGAAAAAAAATTAGGTCAAAAGAGGTTATATAATTTGATCAAAGTAATGCATCTACTAAATATCACAGTCATGGCTATATTTCAGAGAAATATCTGACTACAGTGCCAAAGTGCTTACATAAATATACGAGGAAAGACAATTAAGTTTGCCAACTCATCCTAGAAAAAGTGCTACATACCTCACTGCTGAATATCACTATGGTCACCTTCGAAGTACTCCCCTTGGGAAGCTATGCACCGACACCAGTGCCTGGTCCCCCCTTCAAAGCAATTTTTGAATTCTTTCTGGAATGGCCGTCAGAGCTGTAGTCGTATACCCTTGATGTCTTGAATGTCATCCTCATGTCTTCATTTCAATATTTCCTTTATCTTCAGATAAAGAAGGAAGTAATTGGGGGCCAGATCAGGTGAGTAGGGAGGGTGTTCCAATACAGTTATTTGTTTACTGGCTAAAAACTCCCTCACAGACAGTGCCTTGTGACCTGGTGCATTGTTGTGATGCAAAAACCATGAATTGTTGGTGAAAAGTTCAGGTCGCCTAACTTTTTCACACAGCCTTTTCAGCACTTCTAAATAGTAAACTTTGTTAACTGTTTGTCCAATTGGTACAAATTAATAACGAATAATTCCTCTGATATCAAAAATGGTTAGCAACATCACTGCAACAAGTTCGTGAACTTGTCTGACCTCATATAATTTACACCTAGGTTAATATTCTAAGAGAAAGAGAGGATAAATCTGTAGGTGCAATCTATACTGGATTATTAAACAATCTCTAATGTGAGGCCTGGTTTTACTGAGCCAAAGACATGTAAAATACTTTTGATAAATCTTTGAATCCTGTTTAATTTTTCCTAGATCAAGTGACCCTTGCAAGCATATGAACTTAACTAATTTTCTTGTTCATTGTGAAATTTGGTGACATAATACCTATCTTCCTTCTTTCAAATACAAAACAATTAGATTGTTGTTGTTCATTCAGGAAACCCCCTCAAACGATAATTTTCACAAAAACTGGAACTTTTTCTTTAAATCATAGCAAAGACACATCTTATTAAAGAATAAATGGTGACATTAACAGTAAGATTTTATTACATTGCTGCATCTGTATCTCAATAATTCACCCACTCTTTAGTTCAAAACTATTTATATTTTAATCAAAAATACTGCCCAGTTTATCATGCATATTATTACATTAATTCTCCCTATTTTTTTTTAAATGTATGAATGTGGAATGTACCTGAATAGCTCCCATTTTGAATTCTGAGGAGGCAAATATTTTCATGAATATGTAAGGTACAAGTATAAAAAAAAAGGTAAGGCAAAGAAAGTGAAACCATACCTCTAGCTAAAAGCAACAGCTTAGGTTACTCCAGAACTCACAGGTTGCAAATGAAAATGCCTATAGGCCGGGCTGGAAAAGTAAATGATTGAAGAGTCCTTAAGTGTTGAAATGGAATAGAGAGCTGTGTGCTCTTATAGGAACTGGACATCACAGGCCTTTTCTAATGCGGACTCAGGCTTTTCACCTCTAACTGATTTTTGCCATGAAGGAACGTGGTGAGAGTTGCCTAGCCTTTTGAATTTGTATTTTCATGACAAGCCAAACATTTAGATTTGTATGTGAAATTTCCTAATATTTAAATACTGGTCAGCAATAAAATTAAAAACAAACAGGGCAGTCTAGAAATAAACACAACTATGGGATTGATTTGTATCATTAGCCACAAATTTCTGACCTCTGGAGTAGAAATATGAAACTCCATGATTCCTCAGTAAAGCAATGTATCTATCTTTTAGCTTGCCTCTTAGAAAGAGTATGCTTAGCAGCTGTCCCCCACTTGTACCTCAGAGAGTACTCTGTTCTCATAATTAAGAATCACCTACCCCAAATCCACATGCTGCCTTTTTCTTATCCTGTAGGGGACAATTAGGGTAGGTAGCCTCATTAACTCTGCTGTCAAACTCTGCAGTCTGGTCACCCTTCCATTTGGGAAACAAGAAGTCAATTTGATACTGTACATAGAGTTCTTAGCACAGTGTCTGTCTCATTGCCATTTTCCCCCCATAAATGTTAGTTTGATTTCCATTCTATATTGTGATGAAGAGCTAACTACCGCACTCTATTTAAGAGTGTTTATTATACAATGAAACCCACATTAATTTATTTCTCAGATGGATAATTAACATTTTTCACAAAACTAATGACATAATCAGTGATTAAAATACAACTCCATTGGACTTCTAGATTTGGAATGTGTGTGCAGTCATGACTTTGGGAGATAGGATTTTAAATTTGCTGAGTACTTTCTCCCATTTCAACTCTTTGAATATTTAAGTCCCAGATATTTATAGGTGTAAGAGAAAAAGGAACAAAGCGGAAGGATAAAAGGTTGTTTCTCTCTAATATTGTCCTCTGATCTGTCACATCACAGAAAGTGGAAGAGATAAGAGTGGAAAAGCTTTGGTACCATTATCTAATGAAAAAAAAAATAGGTCTGAGAGTTAGGAAATCCAAGTTCTAGTTAAACTATGGATCCTTAAATCATTTGACTTTTATTTGACTTTCAGTTTCCTTATATGTCAAAGCTGAATGTGTGGGAGCAGAAAGAACCCTGGCCTTAGGTGTCTCCTGGGACTGTTTGGAGGAGTATGTGGTTTACCAGATGGTATACATCTTCAGGAGTAAGAAATATAATAATATAAAAGAAAGGGACTATTGTCGTTAACTTTGGAGTCTTTATCTCTTCCAAAGTGTCATCAAGCTTTCTATGGGGATAGTCTTACAGGCATATAAGCCTGTTGCTTTTTCAATAAAAACATGTTGGATGCTCAATTAAAGCAATCTTTTCTTGGGTGTGGTTGTCTAACGTAGGATTTTAACTAGGTGTCATATTTCCTCTTTCCTGACCCAGGGGACATTTAGAAATATCTAGAGACATTTGTTTTTATTAGTTTCAGGTGTACAAAACAATTTAGTAGATATTTCACCCCTCACAAAGTGATAACCCCCCAATCTGTTGCCCCTCTGATATTGTATATATCTATTACAATTCCATTGACTCTATTCTGTATGCTGTACTCCATATCCCGTGAGTGTGTGTGTGTGTGTGTGTGTGTGAGTATATATATATATATATATATATATATATATATATATATATATATACATACATACATATTAAATTATAGTTGACATTCAATATTATTCAGCTTCAACTTCAGGTGTACAGTGCAGTGGTCAGGCATCTAAACCATCCATGAGGAGACATTTTTGATTGTCACAACTGGGTTGGGGTGTGCTACTGGCATATGATAGAGGCCGAGGATGCTGCTAAACATTCTACAGTGAAGAGGACAGTTCCTGACAACAAAGAATTACATGATTCAAAATGTCTCTAGGGTTGAGGGTAAAAAACTCTGGTCTAAACTGAAAGAAGCACAATTTTTTTTTCTAGAACCTGTAAGTCAGTGCCTCTTCATACATTTCCCACGCCAACTTTCATCAATGTAAGCATTGTAAACAACAGACTTATCATAAGAGGAAATCACCTAGACACTCAAAGTCTACCAACTAGAGAAGTAATTTTGTCTCTTTTGGGAATTTTGGACAGTGCTTGATACCTTTGAAGAAGTCTACATTAAAATATTAACTCATTTAAATATTCACTTCATCATCAAAAATTAATTTGACACTTTCGCTGTGCATAGTTCTTTGCCCATTTCTAACTCATAAATATTAGCCTGTAACACATGCTTTTGTCTTCTTTTTACTATTTTTTCAATTAGAGTTGACATTCAATATTATTTATATTAGTTTCATGCATACAGCGTAGTGGTGGGGCATTTATGTGTTACTGAAGTAATCCCCCTGATTAGTCTAGTACCCACCTGGCACCATTCATAGCTACTACAATATTACTGACTATATTCCCTATGCTGTACTTTACGTCCCCATGCCTTTTTTTGTAACTATGAATTTGTATTTCTTAATTCTTTCATCTTTTCACCCAAACCCAACCATCCTCCTTTTTCACGCAGCCCTTCAAACTCCTCCCACCTCTGACAATCATCAGTTTTTCTGTATCTATGAATCTGTTTCTGTTTTTCTTTGTTCATTTCTTTTGTTCTTTAGATTCCACATATAAGTGAGATCATATGGGAATTGTCTTTCTCTGACTTATTTCACTTAGTAAAATACCCTCTATGTCTATCCATATTGTCCCAAATGGTAAGATTTCATTTTTTATGGCCTAGTAGTATTCCATTGTATAAATATAGCCCATATTCTTTATTCAGTCATCTATTGATGGGCACTGGGGTTGCTCCCATATCTTGTTTATGGTAAATGTGCTGCAGTGAACATAGGCATGCACATATCTTTGAAATTTCTGTTTTGGATTTCTTGGTATAAATAAACAGAAGTGGGGTTTTGGGGTCATAAAGTAGGACTATTTTTAGTTTTTGTGGAACCTCCAAACTGTTTTCAAATTGGCTGCACCAACGTGCAATCCCACCAACAGTTCGCAAGGGTTCCCTTTCCTAGACATCCTTGCCAATACTTGTTATTTGTTGACTTATTGATAATAGTCATTCTGAAATGATTAAGGTGGTATCTCATTGGTGTTTTTATTTGCATTTCTCTGATGAATAGTGATATCCAGCATCCTTTCATATGTCTATTGGCCTTGTGTATGTCCTCTTTAGAGAAATGTCTCTTCATGTTCTCTGTCCATTTTTTCAGTTGGACTGTTTGCCATTTTGGTATTGAGTTGTATGAGTTCTTTATAAATTTTGGATATTAACCCCTTATCAGATGTATTATTGGTGAATATCATATCCTACTTAGTAGGTTGTCTTTTCATTCTGTTGAGGGTTTATGTTACGGTGCAAAAACTTTTACTTTGATGTGGTCCCACTGGTTTGATTTTTCTTTTGTTTCTCTTGCTTGAGGAGATATATTAGAAAAAATATTACTAAGAGCAATATCAGAAAGTTTACTGCCTATGTTTTTTTCTAGGAGTTTTATAGTTTCAGGTCATACATTTAAGTGTTTTCAGTTTATTCTTCTATATGGTATAAGGGGGTCCAGATTCATTTATTTGCATGTATCTATCCAGTTTTCCCAACATAATTTATTGAGTATACTGTTATTACTCCATTGTATATTCTTGCCTCTGATGTCACGTTTCAAATGACCATATAGGCATGGGTTTATATCTGGGCTCTCTATTGATCTGGGCTCTCTTTCTTTGAACTATGTGTCCATTCTTATGCCAGTACCATGCCCTTCTGATTAGTATAGCCTTGTACTATAGCTTGATATCAGGTAGCGTGATACCTCAAACTTTATTATTCTATCTCAAGACTGTGATGGCTAATCAGAATCTTTTCTGGTTCCATATAAATTTTAGGATTATTTATTCTTGTTCTGTGAAAAATGCGATTGGTATTTTGATAGAGATTGCATTAAATCTATAGATTGTTTTGGGAATCATGTACACTTTTTAAAAAAAAATAAAATTCATTGGGGTGACAATTGCTAGTTAATTACATAGGTTTCAAGTGTACAGTTCTATAATACATCATCTATATATTATATTATGTGCTCACCACTCAGAGTCAGTTCTCCTTCCATCACCATATATTTGACCCACTTTACCCTCATCTACCACCCCCCTTTACATTCTGGTAACCACCAAACTGTTGTCTGTGTCTATGAATTTCTGTTTCTTTGTTTATTTATCTTGTTTCTTTTTTTGCTTTCAGTTTTATATTCCACATAAGAGTGAAGTCATATAGTTCTTGACTTTTTCTGTCTGACTTATTTTGCTTAGCATAATAATCTCAAGATCCATCCATGTTTTTGTAAATGGCAGTATTTCATCTTTCCTTATGGTTGAGTAATATTCTATATATATATATATATATATATATATATATGATATATATATCACATCTTATATATATATATATATCACATCTTCTTTATCCAATCATTCATTGGACACTTTGGCTGTTTCCATGCCTTGTCCATCATGAATAATGCTGCAATGAACATAGGGGTTCACATATTTTTTGGATGAATATTTTCAGACTTTTGGGGGTAGGTACCCATGAGAGGGATTGCTGGGATATATGGTAATTCTATTCTTGATTTTTTGAGGAACCTCAATACTGTTTTCCATACTGGCTATACCAGCAGCAGTTTATGAGTGTTCCTTTTTCACCACAACCTGCCCAACACCTGTTACTGCTTCTCTTGTTGGTAACAGCCATTCTGACAGGTGTGAGGTGGTATCTCATTACGGTTTTGATTTGCATTTCCCTACTAGCTGGTGAAAATGAGCATTTTTTCATATATCTGTTGGCCACTTGTTTCTCTTTTAAGAAGTGTCTCTTCAGGTCCTCTGCACATTTTTAAATTGGATTGTTTGTCTTTTGTTGTTGTTGAACTGTATGAGTTTTTATATGTTTTGGATATTAACCCCTTATTTGTGTTGCTGTTTGCAAATATCTCCTCCCTATTGGTTAGTTGCCTCTTTGTTTTGTTGATGGTTCTTTTGCTGGGCAGAAGCCTTTAAGTTTTATCTAGTCCCATTAATTAATTTTAGCTTCACTCCCTTGGTGAAGACCGTGAATAACCAAAGCAATATTATGAAAAAAGAACAAGTTTGGAGTCATACTCCCTGACTTCAATTTATATTACAAAGAGACAATAATCAAAACAGCATGGTATTGTCATAAAAACAGACCTACAGGCCAATGAAATAGAATTGAGAACTCAGAAATAAACCCACATATATACAGACAGATAATTTTTCACAAAGAAGACAAAAACATACAATGGAGAAAAGACAGCCTCTTCAAAAATGTTGCTGGGAAAATTGGAAAGCCACGTGCAAAAGAATGAAACTGGACTACTATGTGTCACCACGTACCAAAATTAACTCAAAATGGATCAAGAAGCTAAACATAAGGCCTGAAACAATAAATTGCATAGAAGAAGGCATAGATACAAAACTTATGGACCCTGGGTTTCGAGAGGATTTTATGAATTTGCTTCCATTTATGTGTATCTTCTTAAATTACTTTCTTAAATGTCTTAAAATTTTTCAGGTACATGTCTTTTACATCCTTGGTTAATTTTTCTCCTAGATATTTTTTTCATGATACAATAGTGATAGGAATTGTTTTCTTAATTTCTCTTTTCGAGGTTTATTATTGGTTTATAAAAATGCAATCATCTTTTTATGTGTCTGTTGCCCATCTGTATGTCCTCTTTGGAGAAATGTCTATTCAGGTCTTCTGTCAATTTTTTAATTGGGTTGTTTTTTGTTTTTGTTTTTTGTTGTTGTTCAGTTGTATGAGTTCCTTATATATTTTGGATATTAGCCCCTTATTGGAGGCGTTGTGTTGTGAGGGGCGGCCTGCGGTGTCTCAGCTCCCGCTCCCTACATAAGAATGCAGGACGTGGTGAGGCCAAAAAGGAACACCCACGAAGCCATAGATAGGGGAGTCATACCACTATACTCTCAC
The DNA here is from genome assembly GCF_964194185.1 of Rhinolophus hipposideros. Lineage (NCBI taxonomy): Eukaryota > Metazoa > Chordata > Mammalia > Chiroptera > Rhinolophidae > Rhinolophus > Rhinolophus hipposideros. The sequence goes on along the minus strand of NC_138046.1, from coordinate 71,075,197 downwards.
TGGCAGCTGGGTTGGAGACACAGGAAGCTGGAGCCACACTGTCCGCAACCCGCCATCTTAACTGCAATCCGCACTTGCTAGCTCTGCCACCATCTTCTCGCTATCCCACATTTTCTGCTAGTGTAGAAAAAGCAGTTATATTAATGGCCAATGGCTCACTGGTTATAGCTGACGGCCAACTAGCCACAGCTGATGGCCATCCAATCACAATTGATGGCCATTTACTAGCTGAGCCAGCAGCTTTCCATGTGAGGCCAAGAGCCTGGAAACTGCACTCCTGGCTCTGTCCCCACACTCCACCCCTACAGGGTCTCGCCTCACAATCTACGCCACAAGCGTCTTCCGCGAGGGGCCCTGTGTGAGGAGCCTGGAGGTGAATGCAATATGCAGGACACAGCCAGGCTCTCTGGACACAGCCAGGATTTCTCAGGGCACCAGCAGTCTTTCTGGGCACAGCCAGACTTCCTGGGCTTCTTAGGGTACCACCAGCCTCCCTAGGCACAGCCAGGGCCTCTTAGTACCCTGCCACTCTCTCTGGGCTCAGCCAGACTTCCTGGACTCAGCCAGGGCTCTCAAAGCACTGCCACTCTCTCTGGGCACAGCCCAACTTCCTGGGCACAGCCAGGGCCTCTCAAATATTCTTGATGGCTGACGGTCAATACACAAAAGCAAACATCTGCCAGTTCCACTACATGGTGGTATGTTCCCAAGCAAACAGTCAAGCGGTCCATTAAATTAGGGATAGAAGGCAATTTCCCATAGTCCATAGTCATTCGCCAGGGCTGTCCTGGGGGTGAGGGATGACCTTGACCTCACCCTCTTCTCCCAAGGAGGACTCAGCCAGCATTTCCTCCTGGGACTACAAGTCTTGCATCCAGGCTGCCTCAGCAAGCACTTCCCAGCCCACAGGGCCGCAAGGACCTTCACTTTCTCTGGTTTATGCTGGTTGGGGAAACTTCCATGTCTTTCCACCCCTCCACGGGGATCCAGCTCCCCGGCAGCTGCTCCTTCTGGTCTTCCTAAGACTCAGTCTTCATAGGCACAAACTGCTCCACTGCCCTTAAGAGAGCTTTGGTCAGCACTGTACCCTGCTCGCTGTGCCATTTGTCATGAGGGGCAGCCTGTGAGGTCTCAGCTTCCGCTCCCCACATAAGAACGCATGACATGGTGAGGCCAAAAAGGAACATCCACGAAGCCATAGATAGGGGAGTCATACCACTATATTCTCTCTGGTGGCTGGGTTGGAGACACAGGGAGCAGGAAACACACTGTCTGCAACCTGCCATTCTAACTGCAATATCGCTTGCTAGTTTAGCCACCATCTTCTTGCTAGCCCCCATTTTTTGCTAGTCTAGCCACAGCAGTTACATTAGTGGCCAATGGCTCACTGGTTACAGCTGATGGCCAACTAGGTACAGCTGATGGCCATCCAATCACATTTGATGGCCATTTACTAGCTGAGCCAGCACCTTTCCATGTGAGGCCGAGAGCCTGGAAACTGCACTCCTGACTCTGCCCCCACACGTTGTTTTCACAAATCTCCCATTCAGTTGGTTGCCTCTTCATTTTGTGGATGGTTTCTTTTGTGGTGTGAAGCCTTTTAGTTTGATATAGTCCCATTCATTTATTTTAGCTTTGACTTCCCTTGTCTTTGAGGTCAAATTCAAAAAATCCTCTTTGAACGCAAGGTCCATAAGTTTATTACCTATGATTTCTTCTATGCAGTTTAATGTTTCAGGCCTTATGTTTAGATCTTTGATCCATTTTGAGCTAATTTTGCTATTTGATGACAGATAGCAGTCTAGTTTCATTCTTTTACACATGGCTATCCAATTCTCCCAGCACCATTTATTGAAGAGGATTTCTTTCCTCCATTATATATTTTTGGCTCCTTTGTCAAAAATTATCTGTCCATATTTATGTACATTGATTTCTTGGTTTTCAATTCTATTTCATAGGTCTGTGTGTCTGTTTTTTTGCCAAAGACCATGGTGCTTTGATTATTGTTGCTCTGCAGTAAAAGTAGAAGTCAGGGAATGTGATACCTCTAGCATTGTTATTTTTTCTTAGGATTGCTTTGGCTATTTGGGAATCTTTTGTGGTTCTATACAAATCTGATGATTTTTTGTTCTATTTCTTTAAAAAATGCCATTGGAACTTTGATGGGTATTGCGTTAATCTGTATATTGCTTTGGGTAATATGGCCATTTTAACTATGTTGATTCTTCCAATCAGTGAACACAGAATATCTTTCCATTTATTTGTGTCTTCTTCAATTTCTTTAGGAATGTCTTATAGTTTTCAGTGTATAGTTTTCAAACTTCACATCCTTGGTTAAGTTTACTCCTAGGTATTTTATTATTTTTGTTGCAATTGCAAGAGGAATTGTTCTTTTTCTTTAATTTCTTTTTCTGAGATTTAATTTTTAGTATATAGGAATGCAATTGATTTTTATACATTAATCATCAAAGAAATGCAAATATAAACGACAGAGTTTTCACCTCACACCAGTTAGATTGGCTGTCATCAACAAGACTAGTAATAAGTGTTGGAGAGGCTGTGGAGAAAAAGGAACCCTCATACACTGTCGGTGGGAATGCAGATTGGTGCAACCACTATGGAAGGCAGTATAGAGGTTCCTTTAAAAATTAAGAATACAATTACCATACGACCCAGCAATTCTTCTTCTGGGTGTATACCCCAAAAATCTGAAAACATTTATCCATAATGATATATGTGCTTTGAAGTTCAGTGCAGCTTTATTTATGGTGGCCAAGACATGGAACAACCAATGTATCCTTCAATAAATTATTGGATAAAGATGTGGTATACATACTCAATGAAATACTACTCTACCATAAGAAAAGATGAAATAGTGCCATTTGCAACAACATGAATGGATCTTAAGATTATTATGCTAAGTGAAATTAGTCAAACAGAAACAGTCAAGAACCATATGACTTCACTGATACGTGGAATAAAAACTGAAGGCAACAAAGGAACAAGAGAAACAAACAAAAAAAACCTCATAGACACATACAATAGTTCAGTGGTTACGAGATGGTAAGGGAGGATAGTAGGAGAGGGAAAAGTGGGTCAAATATATGGTGATGGAAGGAGAACTGACTCTGGGTAGTAAGTAGACAATGTGATATATAGATGATGTATTACATAATTGCACACCTGAAATCTATGTAATTTCACTAACAATTGTCACCCCAATAAACTTTAATTATAAAAACAGGATATAAAAAAGAAAAAAAAAACTAAATTTAGTAGATTCCCTTATATCTCCAGAACTATATCATGGTAACATATATTCATAGTAATTGTCTTAAATTTCATAAGGTTCTTGGTTACTGAGGAAGATTTTACCATACTGATGGTGATTCCCATACTTTTAGATTTCAACGAGTAGAAAAATTTCTAAAATATTTAGGAAACCATTTATTATACCATAATCTCTTAAAATGACATTTTAACAGAAAAATAATGAAGGACATAAGTTAATGTTAGTGTTATAGTGTACTTTGATTACCAAAGTAGGAAAGTGAATTAAGAAATTTTAGGACAAATAAACTGTTAAAGAGTATGGGCTCTGAAATTAGGGCAGTTCAGTTAGCCTCAATTCTCTTCTATATAAAAAATTAAACAGAATCTACCTTATAGCATTTCTATTATATTAAACACACTCATGCAGACACACACACACACACACATACACACACACACACACACACAGCTTAGAACAGAACCAGGAGAAAGCAAACACTCAATAATTGTTAGCTGCTATTATCATTGTCAATAGTTGGAGCAAACTTGTTCAACTTAACTCCAGCTATGCAGAAAAGTTCAATTGAACATATCTTCATCTGTAAACATTCTGTTAGGTTTTTAAACACACACAAACAGACAAATGTAATCGTAATCAATCATTCAATGGCAGGCATACTTAGGAGATAATATGCACTTTTCTTGTTAAGATCTCTCATTATTAGTACTTAGAGAAGACCAAAAATGCTTTCTCCAATCATCATTACTTAAATAAAGAACAACTATCACCAGGCCTTAGTCAAAAGGAAACATCTTTATTTTATTAGCCAGTTTTATTGGTTAATGCAAGTCAACATATAATTTCCTTCAAAAATTCCAAGACTGCTTAAGTAAGTATAGAGTGGGAATCTATTGCCTGAACTATCTGATTCCAAAGCTTTTGTTTTTTGTTATATGTCATCTTTGTATAGAGAATACATATTACATTGGCAACACCAGTCTAATTATAAGAACTACTTTGGTCTAAAGCAAAACAACCTAGAGCTCCCACAGCTGCCTCACTCACTGTGGACTAAATTCTAGGTGGTATTCAGTCCTCTTTGCTGAGCTCTTGGTTGAAATCAACATTTAAGTTTTTATAGCCACTTGATCTTTCACATGGATTCTTTTCATCTCGCCTTAATTGCATTTCTCTCTTCCAGGATTAACTTCTGACTTTTACGTAGGCTACATCTTACCTGCCTTTTTTTCATGATATACTAAGTACTTCCTTTATGATTCTCCAGTTTTTATTCTCTGCTTAAATGGACAATATTCCCTAAAAACTGGACCATTAATCAATCAGTGGATCCCACTTAAAGGAATACCCCAGAAATATTTTCCCCTTTTTATACAAGCCAGAAGACCTTGGAGGGCATTCTTAGAATGTTCCTCACCCTCATTCTGGAGTCTGCTTCCAGCAGCCGTTTCAACTTCAATTCAAGAGTCTGCTAGTCATCAAGCATTGTGTTATGAATCTTAGGTATACAGAAGCAAATAAGATTTTATAACTCAAGCAAATTTTTAAAATTTCCACTTTTCTAGATTATCTCATGCTGTATGCCTCCCTCCCTCAAAGAAAAGTTGGTCATGTGGGTCATATTGTTAATGTCTCTGTAGATGATCCCAAGTTTTCTAGGGCTGTTATAACTAAGATACTAGAGTTTTATCTGAAAATTTTTGAATAAATAGATATGCATGGTTGTTCCTAGATAAGTGGTTCTGTATCCAAGCAGAAGGGAGAAATAATATTTATGACAAAGTTTGAGGCTGAGCTGAAATCTCCATGATCTCCTAATTTAGGCCCTACTGGGAGAGATTGCAGGGGTTATTATACTACATAGTTTTGCCCATTATGAGGTCCTCATAAGGTGTGGGTGAGTTGAGAACTTATCTAGTGCCACTACAGAAGCAGCTCCGGGGAAATATATGTTGCAAACTATGGCAAGAAAAGTGATGCACTCTGGTGTTGTATAGTGGGAAGTATCACACTAGTTTTCTTTTAAATACTCTTGAAGGCTTAGAGAAGTAAACCTCATCAAAATTTTACAATCCTAAAACCAACCACTAGAGGGCATTTGAAAGACACCACAGTTTCTGAGCACATGCAATCTCTGAACATTCTGGCAGTGACAGTGGAAGCTACTGACAGACACGTAGATTATTAGTTGCAGTGAGAGATATTACTGGGGGTAAACCATGGCAGTTGCAATTGAGAGTGTTGAAATTATGGTCAATTGGGTATACGAGGTCGGACAATTAAGTTCACGAACTCATCCTAGAAAAAGTGCTACATACCTCATTGCTAAGTATCACTATGGTCACCTTTGAAGTACTCACCCCCTTGGGAAGCTATGCACCAATGCCAGCACCTAGTCCACACTTCAAAGCAATTTTGGAACTCTTTTTCTGGAATGGCCATCAGAGCTATCGTTGTATTACCTTTGATGTCCTGAATGTCATCAAAACATCTTCCTTTCACTATTTCCTTTATCTTTGGGTAAAGAAAGAAGTCATTGGGGACCAGATCAGGTGAGTAAGGAAAGTGTTCCAATACAGTTATTTGTTTACTGGCTAAAAACTCCCTCACAGATAGTGCTATGTGAGCTGGTGCATTGTAATGATGCAAAAGCCATGAATTGTTGGTGAAAAGTTAAGGTCGTTTTCGTCTAACTTTTTCATGCAGCCTTTTCAACACTTCCAAATAGTAAACTAGGTTAACTGTTTGTTCAGTTGGTACAAATTCATAATGAATAATCCCTTTGATATAAAAAATGGTTAGCAACATCATTGCAACAAGTTCACAATCTTAATTGTGAGACCTCGTACTTCTTATTGAAAGTAAAGTCTGGTGAGATTGAAGGTTCAAAATACAATGTGTTTAGAACCCTCAAATATCTATCAGGGAGAATATAGAAATATGGATTATATATCACTAAATGGTGCACTTTTTAAAATAACCTCCTAGCCTGAATTTAGTATGGCAAGGCAAACTTATTTCAGTCTATTATCTGATTTAGCTAGTTTATCCTCCAGTGGAAAATACCTGTTAAGGTACAATTTATTGTGTGTTTTCTTCTTATTTTTTGTTTGTTTTGAGAGGATAAATTTGGATGTTTGACAGAGGAATTTTATAAAAGTCAGTGCCTCATTGCAAAAAGATATATTATGGATGGAAAAAAGTCTTTCTGAAAATAGAATAAGTGTTCTGTATGTTTTTAAATTATTTCCACTTATTTTTAATCAAATTCTTTATATGCCATAATATCTCAAACATATAAAGAAAGGAAAGAATCAAATATATGTGATGGAAGGAGAACTGACTCTGATTGGTGAGCAGACAATGTGATATATAGATGATGTATTGTAGAATTGTACACTTGAAACCTATGTAATTTTATTCAGCATTGTCACCCTAATAAACTTAATTTAAAGAACTTAAAAAAGAGTGAATTACTTTTTTTTAAACTATAAGGAGATAATTTGACATAATAATTAGATGTAAAATACATGACTGGAATTTAAAAGGGAATTTTTAAAAGTATCACAAATTTCAAAATATGCAATTTATTCAATGGATATAATAAATTGATAGTATCAGATGAATATTTCATTATGCTACCATTATGTTATCAAATTATTTAAAATATGAATTGATGCTGAATGTGCATTAGTAAATCATTATATTTATGTAAGCATAATTTTCAGATAGAAAACTTCATAAAACATTATCTATATGAATCTGAAGCAGGCTCCAATGAAAACTCAAAGAGCTCAAAATAATTTCAGCCAAGTTCAAATTATTTTAACATATTTCATCATATTTTAGTATTATATATGTAGCATTGGAGGGTTTACAAAATGAGAAAGCCATCTATGTATTTCCCCTTTTTTATATACCAAGGATCGTGTCGTGATTTAGATTCTTATCAACTGATAGCCTTAACTTCATTGCTATGTAAGATGATGGAAGAAATGATTTATTACATTCTGTCATTCTTTCTAGAGAAGAATAATCTTCTTCTTCAGTATTAAAGTGGCTTTCAGGCAAATCAATCAACCATACATCATGTCATAAGACTGTCTTCTGATGTTAATAAAGCCTTCTGTAATAAGGAGTTTTTTATGTGTTGTATTTATAGACAGTGAAAAAGCTATAATGGGCTGCTTACAAAGGACTATACTACCTGTAATTTCTGATAATATTATAGTTTAAAATTCTCTGTTGTATGGTATACTTTGTATATAACAAATATTGATTATACAAGCATGTTTTTTTCATTGATTTAAAAAAATTACTTAAGAAGCTTTATAAATATATTTCATTTTAAAAAGCCCTATATTTGGAAAACATGTAGATAAAATGGTTATGCTGTATCCTGGGAATTTTCTTGTAGATAATACAATATCTTTATTTATATGCTTCTTTCTTAAAAATGCCTATACAATTCTGATCTTAATTTTAAGAAGAAAAATGGAATATTTACAATAACAAATCATTCCATCTTAGTGCTAATCACATAAAAACAATTTCTCTTCTAATTTTATAGAATGTGTGATAATAGAATAATGTAAAAAAATTTAGTAGAAAAATAATAACATAGCAATTTCTAGAATAATAACAAAATTTATTTCAAATGGAGACCCTTTTCTAGTTAGATATTCAATAAAGTAAGGAATGCAATCTATCTATGAATTCTTTAAGGCCAATTATAATTCATTACCTCCACATTACCAATGATGACCAATGAATGACTTTTACTATAGAATTGAAATATTTAGGAGTATGATTAAACAATGTCTTATGTTAGGGCCATCATATTCAGTTTGGCAATTGAACAATATGTTTCTTAAATGCATAGAAGTGGAAGCATCAAAAATCTTTTAGGGGATAGATAAGAAATAAGAAATTCCCTTTTTTGTTATCTGGAATGCTGATAATAGTTATTTAATTATATGTGTTGGACACTTAATTCTGTGCTGGAATTTGATAGATATACTTAATGCTATTTAATGTTATTTTGATAGTTCAAAAGTGAAAAATGAGCCATTGGGGTCATTGCTTCAAAATAATAGTGAAAGGAGCTATATTTTCAAAATGTTATTTTATAAAAGTAGAAGACATATGAGCAAAATCTCTTTAATATACAGGAACATTATTTTTAACACAATCACATCTATAATGGCATACTATATTGATATTTAAATTTTTCTGTTTTTGTTGACATCTATGGTTTCATTACTAAGGTCAGAAGGAAAACCTGAAAATATTTGACTACATCTCCTTTATTAAATAGAATTTAAATTATCAGTAAGAGAAATGTACCTAATAAAGACCCAAATATTTGTAAAACTATCTTTATAAGCTTTAGCATGTATGGCTAGTCTAGTACTATTGTTTTTTTAGTTATTTCTATGGTGTGTTGTTTATTTATATATATTTCACCAGGTTATTTTCCATTTTAGCTTATTTCTCTCTTTGAATATCACAAATAACATTCTTGTCCTCAGAGAGTCATCTGACAGGAGTTGGGTTTTTAAAAAGTCAGTTAGGTTGTTAGATTACTTATCAGGATATACTGGTGAGTTATTTCATGTCCTTATGGCACTGAATTAGATTGCTAAAGTACAACCTTTACAATCTATCACTTTTTCAGGTCTTTTAAGTGCCATTGATATCATCCTGGAAATTTCAATCACCACAGTGAGGATTGGCTTTGGGAATTATTGATGTCTATAATATGGTAATATGTCAAGGCAACAATGTCATTTTTGTGTGGCTCCCAGTTTGTGTAGGTATTAAAGGAAATGAAATGGGAGATAAAGCAGTCAAAAAGGCTTTGTAATATCATTCGGGAGGATCAAATATTTAATGAATTTAAAGGGAATCTAACTTATTACAAAATAAAGAACAGATATCAAATGATAAAACTGAATAATGAGAGTTAAACAGGTTTACATAAATACAAAAAATTACAAATTTATTGTACTTGTCATACTTGTTTCTTAAAATATCAAGAAATATTTTGTGGGGATCCAAATATTCTAAGTACCTCCAAAATTTTTATTCACTGGGCTGCCTTGTAGTCACATTATTTTTTCTAATTGAAACAGTATGGACCTGTGATCAGAGAACATATTAGAGCATATTAGAGCATGTTAGAGCCCATACCAGGATTTAATAGAATAAATAGCAGCCATAAACAATAAAGGGATTATGAATATAATTAATAAATGACATTATTTTCAAATAGCTCCTTAGATGTTATTGACGTAGAAATGCTAATAATTTGAACAATGTACACCTACTTACAAAATAAAACATAATTAAAATATAGCTTTTTTGCTTGAAATTCTAAAATTACTAGAATGCAGTAAATTAAAAATAGAGTATGGAATCCTTTCTGTCAAATAATGATTAGATTATTTTTTATTTTTAGATTAAATTTATGGGGTGACATTGGTTAATAAAATCATATAGGTTTTGAGTGTACAATTCTATAATACATCATCTATATATTGCATTATTTTTAAAGTCAACTAACTTAAAATTTTCTAAGTAAAATAATGGGTTTTGTTTCAACTGGTTGTTTTGGTATCGTGTGTGTGTGTGTGTGTGTGTGTGTGTTTGTGTGTCTGTGTATTTAATCATTTACCACAATTGTGCTTAATTTTCCTTCATAAATTACATGGTATCATCTTATAGACAAAAATATAATAAAATTGCCCTTAGCCTGGTTCTCTCTTGAGGCAGGGGCTGTAGTATTTTCAGCACCACCCATCAAATATCTTCCACTCTGCAGTCCAAGGTAAGACATTCATAGGAAACAAAATAATGAAACAAATCAGTACTATGATATAATGGCTCAAGGAAAGGCAGAGAAGCAAATCCATGACAAACCACTGACACAAATATTTTATTAACAGTCTTATTTTTAAAAATTTCTTGGGTAGAGCTAATCACAAACAAAATTGTGTGACTATGACAAAAATCAACAATAACTTGTTATCCATATGCAGGTTTACCTTTTATAACTTGCAACCTGATGCTAGCCCCCTTTTTTAGTTTTACACTTCTTTTCAATCCCTGCAGTTTAAAATTCCACAAACCAATTTTCCCTCAAATTGCTTCTATTTATTATCAGCAGCAAAGACTGATCTTCCACCTTCCACTACTACTGCTGTAGCTGGTGCTACTACAACAAAAACTACAACAATTACCAGTACTACTATTACTACTACCACTACCACTACCACTACTACTACTACTACTACTACTACTACTACTACTACTACTACTACTGCTGCTGGTGCTACTACTATTACACTCCTTTCCAAATGCTTCCTTCAGTCTCTATCCTCATTTATTTACTTATCTGTCAATCTACCATACAACCGTTTGTGATTTACACTTTAATGTAATACTTTGTAGTGCCCTCCTGGCACTTAACAGCATAAAAAATAGAAAATACTAACCAGTATTAATGGAACATTTATCACATGCCAAGAATTGCTCAAGTGTTGTCATGTATACTATAATCACCTCCCATTTGTAATTGAATAGATTGAGAAACAGGGATGTTAATTTGCTTTCTGATTCATAAATGGAATCAATTTTGTAGCCCGATAAGCTTAACAAATGCATTAAACTCTAAAGTGCCTCTGAAGTACACACATTCCTTCTTTTACTAGGTACTAATTGAGTAGTATACTGTTGGGTCTTGGAGTGAGAGGAAACAAGAATAGAGACTTTCTATCTGACAGGAAATGTATGAATGAAACAGCAAAGCTATTTCTTATAACTGATCTGATCTTCCTAGGCCCCAATCTGTTGAGTGGCAATATTATAAATAAATGAATGAATGAATAAAGAAATAGATAAATAAATAAATACATTTTCTAAGTTGTCAATTTACTAGATTTTAGCATATTTCATTGAAGCATTTTCTTTTGACTAACAACTTTTTTTTCCTATAAAATCTTACTTTCAGACACCCCCACCTTACCACAGACACTTTCCATGAGTTTCTTCACACGAAGGCACCTGGGTAAACGGTGGGAGGGTTTGCTTACCTGACACCATGGCAATGGAGGTGAACATGTGAGTGGGAGTCCTGCACTCCTGATGAAGTCTTAGCTACAGAGCTGCTGATTTGGCATAATCTCTGTATAATTTGCCCCGCCCCACACCCATCCCTGGTTTCAGGCATCTTCATCCTGACATAAGTTTCTGCTTGTTGCTCTACTCATGCTTGCCACGTATTTGTATATCTCACTAGAGATGTGGAACTTCCGAATGCCATGGGAGTCCTTGCTGAATCAGAAGCACTGTCTCATGTTCATTTATTTATCCTCACCACAACTGTGCTACCACCACCCACATCTTTTCAGATTTCCATGTGGAGAGTGAGTCAGAAACCCTTCTAGGAAATGGAAAAGAATGGATCTCTTATGTCAATACCTGCTTGTATACTTCTGACTATACCTTATGCTTACAGCTCCTTGGTCTAAAGGTTCCTTTTCTTATTTTCTTTTGTCAGGGTAACCCCGCTATCATATTCTTCTATTTTAAGAGGTATAATTTTTATATTGTTGATTTTCCTAGAAAAATATGTAAATTTTGTACAGTGAGAGAAAAGACAAATGGGGAAGTATTTTTTAAAAATATTTAATTTGATTATTCTAACAACTACATCACCTTCTTCTAATTTTTGTCAGTTACCATAAGAATTTTTTGCATTATTATTAAAAACTTCCATGGTTTTTAGTGACTGCATGATATGCACTGAGTTGATTTACCTTCAATTGAGTAAACCTATTCACTTATTATTATTATTATTATTATTACTATTATTTTATTAAACTTATTGGGGTGACATTAGTTAATGAACTACATAGGTTTAAAGCATACAATTCTATAATCCATCATTTATATATAGTATTGTGTGTTCACCACCCAATTCTCCCAAAGAGAGACCCAAAGTCAATTCTCCTTCAGTCACTATGTACTTGATACCTGTTTCATCTTCAACTACTCCCCTCCCCATTACCCTCTGTTAACCACTAAACTGTTGTTCCTGTCGAGTATTTGTTTGTTTGTTTTGTCTGTTTGTTGTTAAATGAGTCAGACAGAAAACGTTGGAAACCATGATTTTACTCATATGTGGGATACAAACCTGAGAACAACCTTATTATTTAAATATTCAAATCTCTTTTCTCCATTGTATGTTTTTGGCTCCTGTGATGAAAATTATGTGCCCATATATACGTGGGCTTATTTCTGTGTTCTCAATTCTATTCCATTGGTCTGTGTGTTTGTTTTTCTGCCAATACCATGTTGTTTTTATTATTATTGCTTTGTGGTATAATTTGAAGACAGAGAGTATGATACCTGCAAACTTGTTCATTTTTCACAGGATTAATTTGGCTATTTAGGATCTTCATGATTCCATACAAATCTGATATTTTTTGTTCTATTTCTTTTAAAAATGTCATGGATTTTGATGGGGATTGCATTAAATCTATATATTGCTTTGGATAAGATGGCCATTTTATTTATATTGATTCTTCCAATCTGTGAACATGTAATATCTTTCCATTTTTTTTGTGTCTCCTTCAATATCTTTTAATATATTGTATATAGGTGTATAGCTCCTTCACATCCTTTCTCAAGTTTATTCTTAGGTATTTTATTATTTTTGTTGGAATATCAGAAGGAAATGCTTTTTTGTTTATTTGTTTTTTTGAAATTGCATTTTTAGTATATAGGAACGCAATGGATTTTTGGGCACTGATTTTTGTATCCTGCAAATTTACTATACTTCTTTCTAATAGTTTTTTTATTTTTAGTGGAGTTTTTATATAAAAATTATTTCATCTGCAAAAAGTGACAATTTGACTTATTTATTCCCAATTTGGATGACTTATTTGTTTCTTTTGCCTGATTGTTCTGGCGAGGACTTCCAATGCTATGTTGATTAACAGGGGTGATAGGAAGCATGCCTGTCTTGTTCCCGATTTTAGAGGGAAAGCTTTCAGTTTTCAACATCTAAGTACAGTATTAGCTGAGGGTTTGTTGTATATGCCTTTTATTAAGTTGAGGTATTTTCTTTCTGTAAATGGTGCTGGGAAAATTGGAAAGCCACATGAAAAAGAATGAAACTAGACTGCTATCTGTTATCATATCCCAAAATTAACTCAAAATGGATCAAAAACCTAAACATAAGACCTTAAACAATAAATTTCATAGAAGAAAGAATAGGCACTAAACTTAGGGAATTGGGTTCAGAGAGCATTTTATGAATTTGACCTCAAAGACAAGGGAAGTAAAAACAAATATAAATGAATGGGACTATATTAAACTAAAAGGCTTCTGCACAGCACAAGTAACCATAAACAAAACATAGACGTAACCAATGAACTGTAAAAAGATATTTGCAAACACACCTCAAATAAGGGCTAATGTCCATAATATACAAAGAACTCATACCGCTCAACACCGAAAAAAAAATCCAATTATAAAATGCATAGAGGACCTGAACAAAAATTTCTCCCAAGAAGACATGAATGTCAAACATATATACAAAAAGATGCTCAACTTTACAGCTATCAGGGAAATGCAAATCAAAACCACAATTGGATCACATTTCACACCTATTAGAATGGCAATTATCAACAAGACAAATACTAACAAGTTTTGGAGGGGCTATGGAGTAAAAGGAACACTCATACACTGTTGGTGAGAAAGTAAAGTGGTATAGCTAGTGTGGAAATGAGTATTGAGTTCTTTCCAAAATTTTATTTACATGTTAATTTTCCTTTAGAGAAGTGTGCAGTTTAACCTGTTTATATTATTTCTTGAATTCTTACTGGTATTTATCTCTACATATATAACTTTTCTCTATATAAAACATTAATTATTTTATTATCATATTAAATTTTTTATTTGTTGAATATATATTAAAATTATGAAGACTTATTATGTGAAGAATACTATATTTTTAATTTTGTTCCTGTTAGGAAATTAAAAAGACAGGACTTTTGGGCCGGCCCGGTGACGCAGGCGGTTAGAGCTCCGTGCTCCTAACTCCGAAGGCTGCCGGTTCGATTCCCACATGGGCCAGTGGGCTCTCAACAAAAAAATAAATAAAAAATGTATACAAAAAAAAAAAAAAAGACAGGACTTTTAACAGAAGAAATTAAAGTTTTCGATAATTTCATCAGCTGAGCTTCATTACTATAAATATACTTTATTCCATATACATTTTATATATAAATATATATGGAATGAATATATATATATATATAAATATAAATAAATATAAATATATTTTAATAAAAATTTAGGATTAAGTTATATATTAAAAATTGCTATCATTTTATTTTCTCATGAGCATTCACTTTTATCTTTACATTTTGATTCATTCATTTGGCACATATTTTTTAGCACTTACTATACACCAGAATCTGTTAGTTGATCAAGGGTTAACAAAAACTTGAACTAAGTAAATTAAATAGAATATCTGGATGGTATTTAGTGAGAAAGTTAAATATGTAATGAGGCAATTGCAGTTCAGCATATTTTTTAAACATAATTTTTTATTGTCTCTGTCATAGTATTCTATCCTACAAATAAAACTCGCATTTTTAAATTGGGGCTTTATATGGTCATTTATAAGATTCTTAATATATGTGTAAAACAGCCCCGAAGAAAGTCACGAATAAATAATAATTTTTGAATAGTATTTTAAAATGACATGGCAAACCACAGAAATAAACCCACATAAATACGGACAGATAATTTTTGACAAAGGAGCCAAAAACATACAATGGAGAAAAGAAAGCCTCTTCAATAAATGGCGTTGGCAGTATTGGAAAGCCAAAGTGCAAAAGAACAAAACTAGACTGCTATCTGTCACCATGTACCAAAATTAATTCAAAGTGGATCAAAGGTATTAAACTTATGGACCATGGATTCAAAGAGCTTTTTATGAATTTGATTTCAAAGTCAAGGGAAGTAAAACCTAAAATAAATGAATGGGAGTATATCAAACTAAAAAGCTTCTGCACAGCAAAAGAAACCATCGACAAAATAAAGAGGCAACAAAATGAGTGGGAGAAGATTTTTGCAAACAATGTCTCTGATAAGGGGCTAATATCCAAAATATATGAGGAACTCATACAACTCAAAAACAAAAAAAATCAATCCAATTAAAAAATGGGCAGAGGACCTGAAGAGACATTTCGCCAAAGAGGACATACAAATGGCAAATTGACATATGAAAAAATGCTCAACATCACTAATCATCAGATAAATGCAAATAAAAACCACAATGAGATATCATCTCATCCCAGTTAGAATGGCTATCATCAACAAGACAAATAGTAACAAGTGTTGGAGAGGCTGTGGAGAAAAAGGAACTCTCATACACTGTTGGTGGGAATGCAGACTGGTGCAGCCGCTATGGAAGGCAGTGTGGAGGTTCCTCAAAAAATTACGAATAGAATTACCATATGACCCAGCAATCCCTCTCCTGGGTATCTACCCCAAAAATGTGAAAACATTTATCCATAAAGACATATGTGCTCCAAAGATCATTGCAGCTCTATTTATGGTAGCCAAGACATAGAAACAAGCAAAATGTCCTTCAATAGATGAATAGATAAAGAAGTTGTGGTATATATACACAATGGAATACTATCCGGCCATAAGAAAAGATTAAATAGTGCCATTTGCGACAACATGGATGGATCTTGACATTATAATGCTGAGCGAAATAAGTCAGACAGAAAAGTAGGGAACCATATGATTTCACTAATATGTGGTATATAAAAGTGTAAACAACAAAAGAACAAGACAAACAAATGAAGAAACAAAAACTCATAGACATGGACAACAGTTAAGTGATTACCAGAGGGTAAGGGGGGGGGATTGTAGAAGAGAGCAAACAGTGTCAAATATATTGTGATGGAAGGAGAACTGACTCTGGGTGGTGAACACACAATGTGAGGTATAGATGATGTGTTGCAGAATTGTACACCTGAAACCTATGCAACTTTACTAACAATTGTCAGCCCAATAAACTTTAATTTTTAAAAAAATGACATGGCAGAATTGGGCACTACACATTTTAAAAATCTCACTAACTTGAAAAATTTCATCTCAAAAGTATTTTAATTTTCATTGTTCACAACTGATTTTACAGGTTTTTACCTGTGTATGACCATTTGCTTTTTCTCTGGGATATTTCTCTTCATGTCCTTTGCTTATTTTTCTATTAGACTGTTTCCTCCATAGTATCTTGTTAGAACACTCTTTTTTATATATAACGTATAATGATAAATAAGGCTAAGTTATTATATTATAAACTCTTACTTATTTAGAATCTAAAACAAAAGAGAGAGGCAAAGATTACTTTTTTTTTTACTAAGGGCATCGTTTTATTTATTTTCAATTACACTTGACATTAAATCTTTTTTTATTATTGCTTTCAACTGTACAAAGCAATATAGTGATTAGACATTTGCACACCTCACAAAAGTGATAACCCCAACAAGTCTAATACCCATCTGACACTGCACATAGCTGTTACAATATTATTGATTATATTCCTTATGCTGCACTTTACACCCTGTAACTATATATTTTTAAATTATAGTTGACATTTAATATTATTTAATTTTAGTTTCTGGTATACAGCATAATGTTTAGACATTTATATAATTTACAATGTGATCCCCTTGATTAGTCTAGTAGCCACCTTCTACTATACATAGTTATTAGAGTATTAATGACTACGTTTCCTATGCTGTTCTTGACATCCCTCTGACTATTTTGTAATTACCAACGTGTACTTCTTAATCCCTTTCCCTTTTTCACCCAGCCACTGAATCCCCCTCCCATTTGATAACTAATAGTTTGTTCTCTGTGTCTGTGTTCTTTGTTCCTTGTTGTTCTTTGGATTCCACATACAACTGAGATCATATGGTACTTGTCTTTCTCTGTCTCACTTATTTTTCTTAGCACAATGCCTTCTAGGTCCATCCATGTTGTCACAAATGCTAAGATTCATTCTTTTTTGTGGCCCAGTAATAGTCTATTATATATATATATATATATATATATATACCACAGTTTCTTTATCCATTGTCCAATAATGGGTACAAGGCTTTCTTTCATATCTTGGCTATTGTAAATAGTGCTGCAACGAACATAGGGATGCATATATCATTTTAAAATAGGGTTTTAGATTTTGGGATAAATGCCTAGAAGTGGAATTGTTGGGTCATAAGGTAGTTCTATTTTTTTTAATTTTTTGAGTAAACTTCATACTGTTTTCCATAGTGGCTGCACCAATCTGCAATCCCACCAACGGCTCACAAGGGTTCCCTTTTCTCCACATCCTCACCAACACTTGTTTGCTGATTTATTGATGATAGCCATTCTGAGAGCTGTAAGATGATATCTCATTGTGGTTTTAATTTGCATTTCTCTGATGACATTGAGTATCTTTTCATATGTCTATTGGCCATCTGTATGTCCTCTTGGAAGAAATGTCTATTCAGGTCCTCTGCCCATTTTGTAATTGGGTTGTTTGGGGTTTTTGGTGTTAAGCTGTACGAGTTTTTTATAAATTTTGGATTTTTAACCCCATATCAGGTGCATTATTGATGGATATTTTCTCCCATTCAGTAGATTGTCTTTTCATTTTGTTGGTGGTCCCTATTGCTGCACAAAACCTTTTTCATTTCGTGCAGTCTCATTTTTTCTCTTGTGTTTCTCTTACTCAAGATTATAAATCAGAAAAACTAACAGCCATATCAGAGTTTACTGCCTATGTTTTCTTCTAGGAGTTTTGTGGTTTCAGGTCTTACATTTATATATTTAATTCATTTTGAGTTTGTTCTTGTATATGGTGTAAGAAAGTAGTCTAGTTTCATTTTTTTGCATGTATACAGAGGGTGCCAAAACATTTCAAAAAGGAAAACTCTATTAAAATTGTAATGCTCAATATATATGAATAAAAAATGAATACAAGTCACATTTGACTTCTGCAATTACAAGAGGTGCTCAAAGTGGTTGCCATCAGCATCCAGACACTTCTGATTACAGCGAAATAATGCTTGAGCAACCTTGAACAAACTGTCCAGTTGTACACATTTCCTGGACCCCCAGTATGTCCAGTTTTTCCAACATCATTTATTGAATGACTGTCTTTACTCCAATGTAAATTCTTGCTTCTATTGTCATAGGTTAAATGACCATATAGGCATGGACTTTTTTCTGGGCTTTCTATTCTGCTCCATTGATCTAAGTCAGCTTTTATGCCAGTACCATGCTCTTCGATTACAATAGCCCTGTAGTGTAGTTTGATATCAGGCAGCCTGATACCTCCAACTTTATTCCCCACCCCCAAGATTGTTGTGGCAATATGGGGGGTCTTTTGTTGTTCTGTATATATTTTAGGATCATTTGTTCTCATTCTGTGAAAAACGTCATTGGTATTTTGGTAGGGATTGCATTGAATCTATAAATTGCTTTGAGTAGTATGGACATTTTAATGATATTAATTCAACCTACCCTCTCAGCACAGTATATGCTTCCATTTATTTGCATCTTCTTCAATTGCTTTCTTCAATACCTTATATTTTTCTAAATATTGTTGAATTTACCTTTGTTGAATTTACCTCTAGGTATATTTTTTTGAAATAAATTTAAATGGGATTATTTTCTTAATTTCTCTTGTTCATAGTTCATTATTGGTATATGAAAATGCAGCCAATAACTGAATATTAATTTTGTATCTTGCTGCTCGACTGCATTTATTTATCAGTTCTCAGAGTTTTTTGGTGGAATCTTAAAGGTTCTCTATAAATAGTATCATGTCATCTGCAAATGACAGTTTTACTTCTTTCTTTCCAATTTGGATGGCTTTTATTTATTTATTTATTTTTATTTTCTAATTGCTGGGATTTCCAATACTATGTTACACAAAAGTGGTGAAATTGGACATCATTGTCTTGTTCCTGCTCTTCAGTATAGCACTTTTAGCTTTTCACCATTGAGTATAATGTTACCTTTGAGATTGTCATACAAGGCTTTTATTATGTTGATGTGTGTAGCCTTTATTCCCACTTTGCTGAGAGTTTTTATCATAAATAAATGCAGGATTTTGTCAATTGCATTTTTAGCAGCTACCAAAATGGTCATGTGATTTTTATCCTTCATTTTGTTTATTTGGTGTATCACATTATTTGATTTGTGGACATTGAATCAATCTTGAATCCTAGTAGTAAATCCCACTTTTTCATGGTGTATGATCTTTCTAATATATAGCTAAATTCATTTTGCTAATATTTTGTTCAGGATTTTTGCATTTGTGTTCATCAGGCACATTGGCCTATGATTTTATTTTTTAGTAATGTCTTTGTCTGGTTTTGGAATCAGGGTAATTTTGGCCTCTTAGAAAGAGCTTGGGAGCTTTTCCTCCTCTTGAACTTTTTGGAATAGTTTGAGAAGGGTAGGTGTTAACTTTTTTTGAATGTTTTGTAAATTCACCTGTGAAGCCATTTGGTCCAAGACTTTATCTTTTGGGGAGCTTTTTGATTACTGATTCAATATTTTTAGTAGTCATTTGTCTGTTCAAATTTTCTGTTTTTTCTTGATTCAGTCTTAGAAGATTATATGTTCCAGGGATTTACCCATTTCTTCAAGATTGTCCAATTTTTTGGCGTATAGTTATTTGTAGTATTTTCTTACATTCCTCATATTTCTGTGGTGTCCATTGTCACATCTCATTTATTTCTGATGTTATTTGAGTTCTCTCTCTTTTTTCTTGATGAATCTTGTTAAAGGCTTATCAATTTTGTTTATCTTTTCAAAGAGCCAGCTCTTGTTTCCACTGATCATTTGTATTGACTTTTTTAGACTCAATTTCTTGTCTTTTTCCTCTGATCTTTATTATTTCCTTCCTTCTATTCCCTTTTGGCTTTGTTTTTGTTTTTCATAGGTCCCTTAAGTGTGAGTTTAGATCGTTTATTTAAGATTTTTCTTGTTTCTTTCTCCAAAGTTACACTCTATTTATTTATTTTCCCTATATTTTACATCCCCATTACTATTTTGTAGCTACTAATTTGTATTTCTTAAACCTTTTACTTTTTTCACCCTGCCCCCAACTCTCCTCCCATCTATGACCCTGATAGAGACAGTACCTTCCTGACACCATACATAGTTATTAAAATATAACTGACTACATTCCTTATGCTATGCCCTATATCCCCATGGCTACTATGTAACCACCAACTTGTACTTCTTAATTCCTTCATCTTTTCACCCACTCCCCAAAACCCCTTCCATCTGGCACCTATCAAAATGTTCTCTGTTTCTATGAATTTGTTTCTGTTTCATTTGTTTGCTTATTTTGTTCTTTAGATTCCACTTATAAGTGAAATCATATGACATTTCCTTCGCTGTCTGACTTATTACACTCAGCACAGTACACTCTAGGTCCATCCATGTTGTTGCAAATGGCAAGATTTCCTTCTTTTTTATGGCTGAGAAATATTCCATTGTACATATGTACCACCTCTTCTTTATCAATGCATCCATTCAGGGACACTCAGGTTGCCTTCATATCTTGGCTTATGTAAATAATGCTGCAATGAACATACGAATGGGCATGTTCCCTTGAAGTAGCATTTTGAGTTTGTTCAGATAAATACTCAGAAGTAGGCCCTTCTTTGTCTCTTATTATAGTCCTTGTTTTAAAGTCTATTTTGTCTGTATAAGTATTCCTATCCCAGTTTTTTTGTTCTTGTTGTTTGTTTCCATTTTCATAAAATATCTTTTTCCAACCATTTAATTTCAGTCTGTGTGTGTCTTTAGTCTCTTGTAGACTACACATGTAAGGGTTTTGTTTTCTTATCCAATCAACCTCCCTGTCTTTTGATTGGAGGTAATTACATTGAAAGTAATTGTTGATAGGTAATTAGTTATTGCCATTTTATTATTCATATTTCTGATTTTTGTTTTTTTTGTCTTAAAGAAGTCCCTATAAGATTCTTTTCAATATTGGTTTTGTGGTGATGAAGTCCTTTAGCTTTATCTTTTCTGGGAAGCTCCTTATCTGTCCTTCAATTAATAGCTTTGCTGGGTAGAGTAATCTTGTTTGTAGGACCTTGCTTTTCATCACTTGGAATATTTTTTGCCACTCCCTTCTTGCCTGCAAAGTTTCTGTTGAGAAACCAGCTGCCAGTCTTATGGGGGCTCCCTTGTAGGTAAGTAACTGCTTTTCTCTTGCTGTTTGGAAGATTCTTTCTTTGTTTTTTAATCTTTGGCATTTTAATTATGATGTGTCTTGGTGTTGGCCTCTTTGGGTTCATCTTTTTGGGGATTCTCTGGGCTTCCTGGTCTTGTATGACTATTTCCTTCACCAGGTTAGGGAAGTTTTCTGTCATTATTTCTTCAAATAGGTTTTCAATTCCTTGCTGTCTTTCTTCTCCTTCTGGTAACCCTATAATGCAAATGTTGATATGTTTGATGTTGTCCCTAAGGCCCCTTAAACTCTCCTCAATATTTTGGATTCTTTTTTTCTTTTTGCTCTTCTGATTGGGTATTTTCTGCTACCTTATCTTCTACATTACTGGTTTGATCTTCTGTTTTATTTAATCTACTGGTGTTTCCCAGTAATGTTTTCTTCATTTCCATTATTGTATTCTTTATTTCTGACTGGTTCTTTTTCATGTTTTCTATCTCCATTTTTGTGTTTCCTGTCTCTTCGTGGAAGTTCTCCCTGAGATCACTGAACATTTTTGTAACCAGTATTTGGAACTCTGCATCTGGTAGATTGCTTACCTCTATTCTGTTTAGTCTTTTTTCTGGAGCTTTGTTCTGTTCTTTTAGTTGGGACATGTTTCTTTGTGTCCCCATTTTGACTGACTCCCTATGTTTCTTTCTATGTATTAGGTAGCGCTGCTATGTTCTCCCATCTTAGTAGAGAGGCTTTATGTAGTAGGCGTGCTGTGGAGCTCAGTGGTGCAGTCTTCCTGGTCATTTGAGCCACACACTCCAGGTGTGTCCCTTGTGTGTGTGCTATGTGTCTTCTTCTTGTGCTTGAAACTTGGTTGCTATTTACACATCAGTAGGAGGGGCTGACCTTCAGGCTCATTGGTTGTGAGGACTGGCCTTGACTACAGTGGAAGGGTTGTGGTGTAGGGGCTGACTCTACAGAGCAGGATATGCCTCAGCAGTGCTCTGGTGCCTTTCCATTCCGCCCCTCAGGTGTGTCACTTTTGGAGACTGCTGGGTGATGCTCCAGCTTGTTTTGAAGTGGGCCACTGAGGGGGGGGGCTGCCAGCCCCAGGACTACCTTAGAGTGTTTCTGCTGCAGGTCAATTTCAACCACATCTCATGCCCCATCTGGAGCCACCTGGCAGAGGCACAAAGAAATCCGCAGATAGCTGCTGTCTGCACCATGCTTGGAAGTGTATTGAGTGGTCATATCATGAACCAAGGACAGCTGCCACTAATGCTAAGCTTAAGGCTGCTCAGCCAGAAGTAGGAGATACACTCAAGCCAAATCCTGCTTGTCTGGATTCATGAATCTTTGAGAGACCCTACAACATGAAAGTCTGCAGCATGAGCCAAGGCAGGCAGTTTGTACAAAGAAGCTACTGGAAGTAGCTTGGGTGTGCCCAGAAGTTGAGCAGGGCATGGTCCCAAATCACCATGGCCTAGCAAATGTATGACTGCCTGCGTCTGCATACCAGAAAAGGGGCGGGCTCAATAAAGAAAAAAATAGCTTCCACCAGCTTTTCCATCCAGAAGAAAACTGCTTCATCAGCTCCCATCCCAAGCCAGACAATTCAGTTCCCCACCATATGTCCCTGCCACCTTTTCAACTGCTGCCACAGTGATAGAGCTCAAAGCCAGTGATTCTGTCAGTGAGTACGTCCATGTGTGGTCCCTTTAAGAGGACTTGACTACAGTGGAAGTGTTGTGGGACTCCAGCTGCCCTCCATCTCACTCAGTCAATTTCTGCTGGTTTTCACAACCAGTAATTATGGAGACTTATCTCCCTGGAACCCTGGGTTAGGCTGGGGCTGGGACCTCTCGCTCCTCCGGGGGTTGGGGGGAAAGACCTCCATAGCCGAGATATCCCTCCTGATTTTTAATGGTCACACACAAGTGCGGAACCAGCCTGTTCTGCATTTCTGCCCCTCCTATTTGTCTAGAGGTGGCTTCTTCTGTATGTCGTTAGTTGTAGGACTTTAGTTCAGCAAGATTTTAGGCGATTCTCAATGATGGTGGTTTTGTAGTTTAGTTGTAATTTTGATGTGGTTGTGAGAGAAGGTAAGCACAGAATTTACCTACTGTGCCATCTAGATTCTTTATGTTTCTTGAAGTAAGTGTGTATTGCTATGAATTTCCATCTTAGGGCTGTTTTCTCTGTGTCTCACAGATTTGGGTCACATTTTCATTTTCATTATCTCTAGGTATCTTTTGATTTTCTCCTTGATCTTATTTTTAGCCCATTCATTGTTTTGCAGGATATTATTTAGCCTCTATCTGTTTGTGTTTTTTCAGGGTTTTTTTCTTGGAATTGATTTTTAGTTTTATACCATTGTGGTTAAAGAAGACACTTGATATTATTTCAAACTTCTTAAATTTATTGAAACTTGTTTTGTGGCCTAACGTGGTCTATCTTAGAAAATGTTCCATGTGTACTTAATGTATATTCTGCTGCTTTATAGTGAGATGCTCTAAAACTATTAATTAAATTCATCTGATCTAATGTGCCATTCAATGCTGCTGTTTCCTTGTTGATTTTTCTCTCTGGAAGATCTCTCCTTTGTTGTTAATGGGATGTTAAAGTCTCTACTATGACTGTATTACTGTTAACTCACCTGTAATGTTAATCAATGTTTGTTTTATATATTTAGGTGCTCCTATGTTGGGTGCATAAATGCTTACAGGGTTGCATTCTGTTCCTGGATAGATCCATTTATCACTATGGAATGTC
Organism: Rhinolophus hipposideros; assembly: GCF_964194185.1. NCBI lineage: Eukaryota > Metazoa > Chordata > Mammalia > Chiroptera > Rhinolophidae > Rhinolophus > Rhinolophus hipposideros. The sequence continues at coordinate 71,050,865 of NC_138046.1, read as the reverse complement.
CTTCTTTGTCTCATATTATTGCTTTTTTAAAAATTCTATTTAGTCTGATATACGTATTTTTACTCCACCATTATTATTTCTTTTTGCTTATATGTGCATGAAATATCTTTTTCCATCCCTTTACTTTCATCCTGTGTGTCTTGATCTCAAGTGAGTCTCTTGTAAGCAGCATATGTAAGGGTCTTTTTTTCTTATCCATTCAGTCACCCTATTTTTTGATTGGAGCATTTAATCCATTTCCATTAAAAGTAATTGTTGATAAGTACATACTTATTGCCATTTTATCATTCATATATATAAAGATAATTTTTTTTTTCTGTCTTAAAGAAGTTTCTCTAAGATTCCTTGTAATACTCGTTTGGTGGTGATGAACCCTTTTAGCTTTTTCTTTTCTGGGAAGTTGTTTATCTCTCCTTCAATTTTAAATGAAGAAAAGCAATATTACTTGCTGAGTAACACAGTATTGGTTGTAGATCCTTGCTTTTCATTGCTTTGAATATTTTATGCCAATCCATTCTGACCTAGAAAGTTTCTCTTGAGAAATCAGCTGACATTCTTATGGGAGCTCCCTTTTAAATAACTAACTTTCCTTCTCTTGCTGCTTTTAAGATTCTACCTTTGTGTTTAAACTTTACCATTGTAATTATAACGTGTCTTGGTGTTGGCCTTTTTCGGTTCATCTTGTGTGGGACTCTCTGAGCTTCCTGGATTTATATGTCTATTTCCTTGCCCAGGTTAGGGGCATTTTCAGTCATTATGTTTTTTTAAATACATTCTCAATCCTTTGCTCTGTGTCTTCTCCTTCTCATATCCTTATAATGTGAAGGTTGTTATGATTCATGGTGTATGAAAGGTCCCTTAATATATCCTCGTTTTTTCTTTTTTTTTTTTTCTTTTTTTGTTCTGATTGGGCGTGTTCTGCTACCTTGTCTTCTGAATTGCTGATTCAGTCATTTGCTTCATCTAATCTGTTATTGATTCCTTCTGGTGTATTCTTCATCTCAGTTATTATATTGTTTCTTTATGTCTGGTTCTTTTTAATGGTCTCTATGTTTTCTTTGTTTGTTTTTTTAATGCTTACTATCCTTTTGTTGCAGTTCTCACTGTTTCTTGAGTATTTTGAACTCTTTATGTGGTAGATTGCTTACCTCCATTTTGTTTAGTTCTTTTTTTGGAGTTTTTCTCCCATTCTGCCATTTGGGACATGTGTATTTGTCTCCTGATTTTGACTGCTTCTCTGTGTATGTTTCTATGTATCAGGTATATCTGGTATGTCTTTCACTCTTAGCAGGGCTTCCTTATGTAGTAGGTTTCCTGTGGGACCCAGTGGTACAGTCTCCCTTGTCACCTGAGCTGGGTCCTTCAGGAGTGTCCTTTGTGTGGGTTGTGTGTGCCTTCCTGTTGTAATTGAGCCTTGCTTGCTGTTGGCACATCAGTGGGTGGCATTGACCCTCAGGCTGACTGGCTGAAATGATTGGCTATGTACAGTGTTTGAGCTCTGTGGGGGCTCAACCCATTGAACAATATTTGCTCCATCAGACTCTGGTGTCTGTCGAGGCCATGTTTTTTGTATGCCACTTGAGGGGCTAACTATGTGGTGTTCTGTTGTGGTCTGAAGCTGGCCACTTGTTGTGTTTATTCTGGGGTCTTTTGGAAGGAGTTCCAGTGTAAGATAAGTTCTGCTGCTGCCTGTGACCAGCCCAGGGCTATCTGATAGGAGCTATAAATTAATATGCAGTTAGTAGCTACCTGTGCTGAACTTGGAGGTGCATGGGAGAAACCACAGTGCAAACTGACATTCACTGCCATAGGTACTGGCCCTGGGGCACCTCAGCAAAAGGCACAGGGTACACTATGGCCTGCTGCCTCCTGTCAGCTTTCCTAAGGCTCTGCCACTGAAAGAGCCTCGAGTTTTTCCCAAGTAGAGTGAAGCAGTTTCTCAGGATGTCACCAGGGTGGGGTAAGGGGTCTTCACCAGATTAATGCAGATTCAGATTTTGCACCAGTGCTATTCCTTAGGTTACTCAGCCAAAGGCCCAGTCTACACTGAGGCCAGCTTCTGCTTGGGGTCTGCGGACCTCTGAGAGTTTTGCTTTGTTTTGTTTTAAAGAAAGGCTGCAGTGTGGGCCAAGACCAGCTGCCTACCACCAAAAAAGCCTCTGGCAGTGTGTGAGTTGGATTGGGTGGATTCTCAGGGGGTCATTATGTTGGTGTCAGTGGAGTTCACCAGGCTATTGCAAATTTCTATTTGGCCATGTGGGGCAGGTCTCAACACAGGAAAGATGGTGTCTGCCACTAGACTGTGTGGAAGGAGGGCTCTACACAGGGACAACAGTGACTGTCCATCCACTCCTCCACCTGGGACCACACAACTCAGTTACTCCCTATATGTCTCTGGTGCCTCCGAGCCACTGTTCCTCTGCCCAACCCCAAGGTGAGTGCGTGTAAGTAAATTAATCTGTGTTTGGGCCCTTTAAGAGGACATAGGGAGTTCTAGCAGCCTTCTGTGTCACCCTGATGGATGGAATCCCTGCTGTTTTTCACAGCCAGATGTTATGGGAGCTCCTCTTCCTGGCACTGGTGCTCCAGGCTTTGGATCCCTGTGTGGGGCTGGAACCTCTCTCTCCTCAGAGGGATCTCTGCAGCTGAGATATGCCTCCTGAGTCTCTACTGTCACACATGAGTGTGGGGCAAACCTATTTCAACTCTCAGCTCTTCTTACCAGTCTCAGTGTAGCTTCTTTATATCCTTAGCTACAGGACATTTGTTCACCTAGTCTTCTGATGGTTCTCCAGGTTGATGTTTCTTTAATTTAGTTGCAATTTTGATATGGTCATGGGAGGAGGTGACCACATTCTTTTCCCACTCTGCAACTCCAAGGTTTTTGTTTATTTTTTTTGTTTTTGGTCAAGTTTGGTATCAAAGTAGTTATATTTGCTTTATAAAATATCATGGGAATTTTCCATCTTTATCCTTTAGAAGAAATTCAGTGACATGTGAATCATCTAACTTAATTGTATGCTTGAGGATATTTACCTATAAATTCATCTTTGCCAGGTACATTTTGAAGAAACATTATTTGATATTTTTACTATTTCTTCTGTTGTTACTTCTGCCTATTTTAAGGCAATTTTGATAATAAAATTTCCTCTAAACTTTATGCTCTTAAAATGTAAAATTGATTAAGCTAGATTTATTCCTAGAACTTTTTAAATTCCCCATTTATATTTATGGATATAGACTGTCACCATTCCTAGTATGGCATGCCAGGGATCCCCAACAAGAGGTGAATTCTGAGACCACATTGCAATCTTGGTGGTAGGTTGGGATTTGATGGCCAACTTAAAATTGAGTGAATATATTAGGATTGAAGATACCAGTGTCCACTTGCAGTATATTCCTCTCTCCCCCTCCTCATCCACAAATTCACACATTCACATGGCCCCCCTGGTCTGTATATGTGTATACACACACACACATATTATGGGTTTGTTCTATTATTTAATCAGTTAGTCCTTGTGTCTACTCAGTATACACCTTCAGTTATATCTTCTCTTATGTCAATTTTATGCCTATTATATCTTACATTATTTCTCAGTTAATTTTTCATCCCTAAATTTGCCCACACTTTTTTCATTTGTCCACGTGTTGTTTTTGTTTTTTGTTTTTTAAGTTTTGCCTATATGACACCCCTGCTTTGTATTTGAATGTTTGTGAGCTTGAAGAAAAAGACATAGCTAGGAATTAGAGCCTTGTTTTTTTCCCCCTGGATCTTGTGGGACATTCCAATTGGGGAGGAGTATGACAGGAAAGTAAAGGACTTGCTTTTTTCTCATGTTTATGTTCTGTCCTTCTCTTTGCTGCTTTCTGACAGAAATTCTTTAGGTTATGCAAGAAATTTTTACACCAAAGTGTATGACTACAAACAGTCATATATTTCTCTTTTGTGCCTTCACTCTCAACATCCTTTACACTTTATGTTCCCTTATAAAATCAACATAAATATACATCTACATGTCACCAATTTTCTGAATGAAACCGAAATAATCAAAATTTGAAATATTTGTCATCTTTATCTTAATTTTTTCTGATTCCAAAATATTTCATTGTGATATTTTAACCTCACATCCATTAATATTAGTGTACTTTGTACTGATACACTAGTTTTCCTTGATTTTGGGGCCCTGCTACTAATTACTCACATTGGTTTCCTTCAAAAGAATAGATAATGCAAAAATCAGGGCATTGAATGATAGCTCTTACAATTAGCATTTCTAATGCTTTTGTAATCTGGAAGCAAATACATATCACAAAAAAGTGTAAAAAATACTAAGATACTTAATAGAAAAGTTTAAAACTTGTGTTATTGCTTTAATTTATCTCAAAATGCTTTACAATATCAATCTGGCACTAAATGAAACTTTTGCTCAGAGCAGTTTATAACAGCATCAATTTTAGACATTATTTTCTAACTTAAGAAAATGTTTTAGCACACTCTAGTGGCATAGTTTGTAATTTAGCATAAAAGTGCTGTTGCTTATAATACATTAGACTAACAGGTTATGCATAAATAATTTATCTTATATTAATAAGACAGAAATATTCTCCAATAAATGAAGATGTGCTACAAGTTATTATATTTTCATAATTTGTTTTTATTTTCTGTTCATTTCTGTGAGATTTATTTATTTAATAATCCACTGAAGCATTTGGTATTTTTTTAATTTAAAAATAATCTGACTCCATTTGAACTATTTGTTTTTATATTTCTGATATGGAAGTCATCAACAAGTGCTAACATTTGTGATATGGATGGAATTTTTAAATACTTGTTATCTTTTACGCCAAAATCAGAAGTGGCTATGTTGTAGTTTAGCTATATATATATATATATATATTCCTGGAGTTAACCAAATTGTGAGACTAAAGGCACATTCCTCCAGATAGCGAAGTCCACCCAAGGCTTTTGATCCCAACTACAAGCATTTAGAAATTAATTGCAAAGTTAGAGGTAAGAATCCTCATGAGACCGCCTTCACTTCTGACACTATAAGTTTGGTAGTTTCCCCAAACCATCCTCAGATTGATAATCTGCTAAAAAGACTCACAGAATTTACTGCAACCTACTATGGTTTATTACAAGGAATTGGTACAGGAAATTAGCCAAAAGAAGAGACACACAGGGCAGATTCTGGAAGAGTTTGAAATGAAAAGCTACCATTATTTTCAAGACATATTATGTTCTATCTTAGTCAGTTTAGGCTGATATGACAAAAATGCCATCGATTGGATGGATTATAAATCACAGAAATTTATTCCTCACACTTCTGGAGGTTAAGAAGTTCAAGATCAAGGTGCCAACATATTTGACGTTTGTTGAGAATCCACTTCCTGATTCATAGTCCACCTTATTCTCACGATAACCTTATAAGGCAGAAAGGGCAAGAGAGCTCTATGTGGTCTCTTTCATAAGGGCAATAATTCCATTGCTGAAGTCTCTACACTCATGAACTAATCACCTCCCAAAAGCCTACCTCCTAGTACTATCACACTGGGAACTAGGTTTCAACATGTGGATTTTGAATGAATACATTCAGTCTATAGTACTTGCCTTTTATTACTGTGTGACAGTGCACTCAGAGCATAGCCAACATGGTGTGTTTACTTGACCTTTCATGTTCAGAGTTTTTACTGGTACTTCGGTAGGCAGGAATGATTAATTGATTGCTCGTGTAATTGAACTCTGTCTCTAGCCTCCCTACTCCGAGAAGGTTTTGCTGATATCACCTATTGCAAGGGGCATACCATGAGTCAACTTATTAGTATAAACTATTAGGTGTGGTCCTCAGGGCTCACAAATGAATAACAAAAACATTCCTATCTTTGGACTATTCCAGATACTTAGAGATTACCTGGTAGGAGCTGAGGATAAAGATGAGAACTCTTTATGGGCAAAGACAAATAAGAAATAAAAGTGAAAAAATGACCAAAGTGAAGGACTATTTCCTACCTCTACAGTACAGCAGAAGATTCCAAGAATTACTGGAGTCACTAACATTTTCCAACTATGACACCAATTTAAGGAAAAAAATTCTGGCTAGAGTAGATCCATATCATTACAATTTCCCTCTGGATTATAGCCATATAGACTGAATGGTCTTTAATAATGATTTATTTTTATTTCCAGTCCTCTTCAATTTGTAGATAAGAAAAATGCTATTTCTAGTCATGCAAAGACATAATCCTCCACACTCAACCCAGGCCTCCCTTTATCTGCAGGAATTTTGGATTTTGACAGAATTGGTTTCAAGTCCTACTACTGCTATTTATTATCTGCTTGGCCTTGAACAGAATAAGTAACAGCCTGAAGATTTGTCTTTCCCTCTGCAAAACAGAAATAATAAGAAAACTCAAACGGTTCTACTGATAATTAAATAAGGTTATATATGATAAATCTTTAAACAGTCTCAGTATTTATTATTGCTTGCATGAAAGAGGGGTGAACACTGCTGAATTAATAGGTCAGACATTGAGACTCATTATACATTGCACACTTTGGGAATTTGCAAGAAAATTTATTATTCACACAAGGAACTTATCCATAGAGCAAAGCAAGTACAATGTGATCTGGAATGGCAAGAACGCAGCAGACAGTTGGTTTTGCTTTAATAATGACCAGACAGTGGAACTAAAGAATGGATCCCACTCACAGGCTAGGGCTGTGCGTTTCAAATTGCCACAGGAGCCAAGATCTCAAGAGACAGGCAGGTTTCCTTATTTATTGTACCAGATATATGGTGGGAGGAAAGGGAAGGATTGGAGCCTAAATGCTGTTCACAGTCAAATATCAAACATGGATTCAGACTCTTTGTTACCATCAGAAACAGAAGATGCTCAACAAACAATAGTGCTGCTCTCATTCTCCCCATTAAAAAACAAAAAACAAACAAACAAACAAAAAACTCATCTTCTTAATGACTGTTTTTAGCTAGAAATTATTAGAGGACGACTATCTGATCAAGACGTGGTCCTAAGTGGGGTTCATCCCAGGGACACAAGGATGGTTCAACATCTGCAAATCCATCAATGTGATACATCACATAAAAAAAATAAAGGACAAAAATCATTTCATTATATCAATTGATGTAGAAAAAACATTTGACAAGATATGACATCCATGTAGAGTAAAATACTTAATAAAATAGGTATAGAAGGAAAATACCTTGACATAATAATGGCCATATATGACAAACACTCAGCTAATATCATAATTAATGGTGAAAAACTGAAGCCCTTTGTTCTACATTCAGGAACACGACAGGGCTGTCCCCTATAACCTCTGCTTTTCAACATAGTGTTGGAAATCCTTGCCAGAGCAATCAGGCAAGAGAAATAAATAAAAGGCATCCAAATTGGGAATGAAGAAGTAAAATTGTTACTCTTTGCAGATGACATGATGCTGTATAGAGAAAACCATGAAAACTCCACCAAAAAGCTATTAGAAACAATCAACGAACACAGTAAAGTTGTTGGCTACAAAACCAACATACAAAAGGCCATTGCATTCCTACATATTAATAATAAAATCTCAGAAAAATAAAAATAAATCCCTCTTGCAATTGCAACAAAAATAATAAAATACATAGGAATAAACTTAACCAAGGATGTGAAAGACCTATATGCTGAAAACTATATGATATTTTTAAAACAAATTGAAGAAAACACAGAGAAGTGGAAAGACATTCTATGCTCATGGATTGGAAGAATCAACACAGTTAAGATGGCCATATTACTCAAAGTAATATGTAGATTTAATGCAATCCCCCATCAAAATCCCAATGGCATTTTTTAAAGAAATAGAACAAAAATTCATCAAATTTGTATGGAACCACAAAAGACCCCAAATGTCCAAAGCAATCCTAAGGAAAAAGAATATTGCTGGAGGTATCACACTCCCTGACTTTAGCTTGTACTACAGGGCAGCAATAATCAAAACATGGTATTGGCAGAAAAACAGACACACCGACCAATGGAATAGAATTGAAAACCCAGAAATAAACCCACATAAATATGGACAGATAATTTTTGACAAAGAAGCCAAAAACATACAATGGAGAAAAGACAGCCTCTTCAATAAATGGTGCAGGGAGGGAGAATTGGAAAGCCACATGCAAAAGAATGAAACTGGACTTCAACCTCTCACCATATACCAAAATTAATTCAAAATGGATCAATGACCTAAACATAAGACCTGAAACAATAAACTGCATAGAAGAAAACATAGGTATTAAACTTGTTGACCTTGGGTTCAAAGAGAATTTCACTCCAAAGGCAAGGGAAATAAAAGCTAAAATAAACAAATGGGACTATACCAAACTTAACATTTTCTGCACAGCAAAAGACACCATCAACAAAATAAAGAGACAACCATCTGAATGGGAGAAGACTTTTGCAAAAAGCATCTCAAATAAGGGACTAATATCCAAAATATACAAGAAACTCATACAACTCAACAACTACAAAAAAACAATCAACCCAATTGAAAAATGGTCAGAGGACCTGAAGAGACATTTCTCCAAAGAGGACATACAAATGGCAAATAGACATATGAAAAAATGCTCAACATCACTAATCATCAGAGAAATGCAAATAAACACCACAATGAGATATCACCTCACCCCAGTTAGAATCGCTATCATCAACAAGACAAATAGTAACAAGTGTTGGAGAGGCTGCGGAGAAAAAGGAAACCTCATACACTGTTGGTGGGAATGCAGACTGGTGCAGCCGCTATGGAAGTGATTATGGAGCTTCCTCAAAAAATTGAAGGAACAGGGGAAGAGAGCAGGGAGCGGAGTGGAGACACAGCCGCATCCATGGCTGTGGAGATGCAGCTGGCATCCGCGGCTGCGGAGATGCAGGGAATCCCTGGACGGAACAGAGAACACAAAAGCCAGGAGGTGGGCTGTTTCCCTGCGTCCCACAGCTGATCTGTCCTGCGAAGGGGGCAGCATATCTAGTATTTCAGGCAGTAACCTCAGCTGATACCTCTAGCTGGGCCCGAGATCAGAAAAGGGCCACAAACTCCATACCTGGGCCTTCCCCCGACTCTCCCCATCCTACCCTCACCCTTCCCGAGACTTAAACTGGCACCTGAAATGAGGAATAGTGTCAGATTACAGAGGAGCTATAGTGCTCAGACTCTGGGAAGACCAGCGTGCAGCTCTGACCCAGGGAAGAGGCTGGTAAGAGCATGATTTTTGCTGGGCTACGAGAGAAGAGATTCCTCCCCACCGAGCCACCACCTTTTCTGGAAGAGTGTGACATGGCTAGGCTGGGAGAGAGAAGACCCCTCCATCCCCACGCCCCACACTTTCTGGCCTGCCTCGGGCAGGGAAATTACAACTGCAGAGGCACTACCGGGGATCAGCAATAGGCCGAAGACACAGCTCTGGGCTTTCAACAGCTCAGAAATCTCCTGCCCGCCACACACACACACACACACACACACACACACACACACACACACAAAGTGCCCTAAGACTCAGCAGAACTGGAACAGGGCTGGTGGTGCTACTCTCAGTGCACATACGTGCAGGCAAGAATAGTAACTGCACTGACTTTGTAGAAACTGCCATCCAGACCCCTCAGCCCCACTTATCTAAATCTGCAGTCCCAAGGTCACTGTGGGCACCAGGTGACTGGCTCTACCTGGATAATACACAGAGGACTCTTTGGTACAGCAGAGGGCAACCTGGAGTTTACTTGTTGGGCTTAAGCCAAGACTGGCGCTGCTTTTTTTGTTTTGTTTTGTTTTTATATCTTTGATATCTTTGCCTGTGTTGAGTGTGGGTTATCAGTTGATTTTACATGTGAATGTATTTGATTTTTTCTTTGTTTTTGTTGTTGTTGTACTTGGTGATTTGCTTTGTTCTGAAATTGCCCTACACCAGGACTCAGCTTAAGAAGCCCAAGATTCAACACACCCGGAAGCTAACTCCAGACCAAACAAGAGTACTACCAGGTTTGACCTACAGGTGACACACCCAGAGGGAATTCTCTACAGGCACAAGAGCCCATAGAGGCCAAACATCATTTAAGTGGTCAACCATCACACAGCAGAACACCCACAATGGGAAGAGGCAAGTCTCACAACTAGTAGGCCTAGGAGTCAACCCCACCTACTCACAAACGAAATACAATTAAAGATCAACTTTAAAAGGACAATATACACAACACAAGAGTCACCTTTGGAGCACACGCAGAGAAGAAGGAAGTGGTTCAAGTCAAATATAAAGAACACATACTACATAAGATAACATAGCAAGAACTAAGAACCCTAGGATATTTACCTAATACATCGAAGCAAACACAGAGAGTAAGCCAGAACATGAAAACAAAAAAATATGTCCCAAATAAAAGAACAAAAGAGACCGCCAGAATTGGAACCAAATGAAATAGAGGTAACCAACCTATCAGAGACAGAGTTCAGAACACTGATGATAAGAATGTTAAAGAGCTTAGAGATGACATAAAGAAGGATAGAGAAATCATAAAGAACAACCAGCTTGAAATAAAGAACACACTTGAAGAAATTAACAGCAGGTTAGACGAAGCAGAGGATCAAATCAGCGATTTAGAAGACAAGTTAACAGAGATCACCCAAACGGAACAACAACAACAACAAAATATAATAATAAAAAAAGAATGAAAAAACAATTAAGATGGTTTAAAAGACCTCTGGGATAACGTCAAGCACAACAACATGCGCATCATAGGAATACCAGAAGGTGAAGGGAGGAAGTAAGGGATTGAGAATATATTTGATGTAATAATGTCCGAAAACTTTCCTAACCTGGTGAAGAATACTGACATACAAGCCCAGGAAGTGCAGAGAGTTCCAAACAGGATAAACCCCAACAGGTCGATACCAAGACACATTATAGTTAAAATGGCAAAGCTTAAAGACAAAGAGAGAATCCTAAAAGCAGCAAGAGAAAGACAGAGGGTTACATACAAGGGAACTCCTATAAGGCTATCAAATGACTTTTCTACAGAAACAATGCAGGCCAGGCGGGAGTGGCAGGAGATACTCAAAGTGATGGAAAACAAAGGCCTACAACCTAGATTGCTTTATCCAGCAAGGCTATCATTTAAAGTTGGTAGAGAGATAAAGAGCTTCCCAGAAAAGAATAAGCTAAAGAATTTATTACCACCAAGCCAGCATTGCAAGAAATATTAAAAGGACTTCTGTAAAAAGAAGAAAGATGAAAACAATCTTACTACAAATTTTAAAAATGGCAATAATTATGTGCATATCAATAATCACTTCAAATGCAAGTGGCTTAAATACTCCAATCAAGAGACATAGGGTGGCTGAGTGGATAAGAAAGCAAGACCCTTGTATATGCTGTATGCGAGAGACTCACCTCAGATCAAAAGTCACACACAGGCTGAAAGTGAAGGGTTGAAGTAAGATATTTCATGCAAATGGAAATGAGAAAAAAGCTGGAGTTGCAATACTTATATCTAACAAAATAGACTTTAAAATGAAGAACATATTAAAAGACAAAGATGGGCACTATATGATAATAAAGGGATCGATCCGACAAGAGGACATAACCCTAGTAAACATCTATGCACTCAACATAGGAGCACCTAAATATATAAAACAGATATTGACTGACATAAAGACAGAGATCAACAGTAACACTATCATAGTAGGGGACTTCAACACACTTCTGACAACAAGGGATATGTCTTCCAGACAGAAAATCAATATGGAAACAACAGACTTAAATGACACATTAAACCTCTTGGATTTAATCAAATTTTCAGAGCATTTCACCCCAAAGTTGCAGAATACACATTCTTCTCAAGCGTACATGGAACATTTTCCAAGATAGAGCTTATGTTAGGCCACAAAGCAAGTCTTGATAAATTTAAGAAAATTGAAATCATACCAGCTGTCTTCTCTAACCACAATGCTACTAAATTAGAAATGAACTACAGGAAAAAAACTGGAAGACACACCAATTCATGGAAGCTGAATAACATGTTACTAAATAAAGAATGGGTCAACCAGGATATCAAGGAAGAAATCAAAAGATATCTAGAGACAAACAAAAATGAAAACACGATGACCCAAAATCTACGGGATACCACGAAAGCAGTCCTAAGAGGGAAATTCATAGCATTGCAGGCCTTACTAAAGAGACAAGAAACATCACTAATCAACATTTTATCTTCATACTTAAGGGATCTGGGGAAAAAAAAAAAACAGCAAAGTAAGCCCAAAGGGAGTACAAGGAATGAGATAATAAAGATCAGAGTGGAAATAAATGAAATAGAACCCAGAAAAACACTACAAAAGATCAATGAATCCAAGAGTTGGTTTTTAGAGAAGATAAACAAAATCTACAAACCTTTAGCCAGAGTCGTTAAAAAAAAAAAGAGTGAAAGGACCCAAATTAATAAAATCAGAAATAAAAGAGGACAAGTGACAACAGATACCTCAGAAATACAAAAAATAAATAAATAAATAAATAAATAAATGAATAATAAGAAATTACTAGGAGCAACTATATGCCAACAAATTTGACAATCTGGAGGAAACGGACAATTTTCTAGAAGCATACAACCTTCCAAGGCTAACTCAAGAAGAAACGGAAAACCTGAATAGACTGATTACCACCAGGGAAATTGAATCAGTAATCAACAATCTCCTCACAAACAAAAGCCTTGGGCCAGATGGCTTCACAAATGATTTTTACAAAACATTCAAAAAGAATTATCACCTATTCTCATCAAAATGGTCCAAAAAGTCCGGAAGGAGGTAAGGCTCCCAGCCACTTTTTACGAGGCCATTATCACTCTGATCCCTAAATCAGACAAAGACAACACACAAAAAAGAAAACTACAGGCTGATATCTCTAATGAACACAGGTGCAAAAATCCTCAAAAAAATATTAGCGAACAGAATTCAGCAATACATTAAAAAGATCCTACGACATGATCAAGAAGGATTCTTCCCTGGTATGCAAGGGTGGTTCAACATCCGCAAATCAATTAATGTGATACACCACATTAACAAATTGAAAAATAAAAATCATATGATCATATCAACAGATGTAGAAAAAGCATTTCACTAAATTCAGCAGTCATTTATGATAAAAACCCTCAACAAAGTGGGAACAAAGGAATCATATCTCAACATAATAAAGGCCATATATGATAAACCCACAGCTAACATCATACTTAATGAGGAAAAGCTAAAACCATTCCCCTTAACATTAGGAACAAGGCAAGGTTGCCCACTTTCTCCATTTCTTTTCAACACTGTGCTGGAAGGTCTAGCCACAGCAATCAGAAAAGAAAAAGAAATAAAAGGCATCCAAATAGGTAAGGAAGAAGTAAAATTGTCATTATATGCACATGACATGATACTATATAGAGAGAACCCTAAAGACTCCACCAGGAATCTATTAGAGCTGATAGATGAATTTAGTAAAGTAGCAGGATACACAATTAATATTCAGAAATCAGTTGCATTTGTATATACCAATAATAAAACATCAGAAGGAGAAATTAAAAAAAAAATCCCATTTACAATTGCTTCAAAGACTATAAAATACCTGGGAATAAATTTATCCAAAGAAGTAGAAGATGTGTACTCAGAAAATTATAAGACACTGAAGAAATAAATGAAAGAAGACACAAATATATGGACACACATCCCATGTTCATGAATAGGAAGAATTAATATAGTTAAAATGTCCGTACTACCTAAGGCAATATACATATTCAACGCAATTCCTATCAAACTACCAAGGACGTTTTTCACAGAAATAGAACATATAATCCTAAAATTTAAATGGAACCATAAAAGACCCCCAATAGCCTCAGCAATCTTGAGAAATAGGAACAAATTGGGAGGTACAACAATACCTGACTTCAAATTATACTACAAGTTTACAGTAATCAAAATAAATGGTACTGGCATAAAAACAGACACATAGATCAATGGAACAGAATAGAGAGTTCAGAAATTAATCCATGCCTATATGGCCATTTAATCTATGATGATGGAAGCAAGTACGGTGGGGTAAAGACAGTCAATTCAAAAAATAGTGCCGGGATACCTGTACAGACACATGAAAAAAAATGAAGCTGGACCACTTCCTTACACCATATACAAAAATAAATTCAAAATGACTTAAAGACTTAAATGTAAGATCTGAAACCATAAAATTACTAGAAGAAAATATAGGAAGAAATTTTACAGACATTACCCGGTGTAAGATTTTTACTGATATATCCCCTTGGGCAAGGGAAGTAAGAGAAAAAATAAACATGTGGGATTACATCAAACTAAAAAGATTTCACAGCAAAGGAAACCATCAATAAAACAAAAAGGGGTCCTACTGAATGGGAAAAGATATTTGCCAATGATATATCTGATAAGCGGTTAATATCCCCAAAATATAAAAAAACTCACTCAACTCCAAAAAAACAAACAACCCAATTAAAAAATGGGCAGAGGACTTGAGGAGACATTTTTCTAAAAAGGACATACAGAAAGCAAACAGACATATGAAGAAATGCTCAACCTCACTAGCCATCAGAGAATTGCAAATAAAAACCACAATGAGATGCCACCCCACCCCAGTTAAAATGGCTATCATCAATAAATCAATAAACAACAAATGCTGGCGCGGATGTGGAGAAAAGGGAACGCTAGTGCACTGTTGGTGGGATTGCAGATTGGTGCAGCCACTATGGAAAACAGTATGGAGGTATCTCAGGAATCTGAAAATGGAACTACCCTATGATCCAGTAATTCCACTCCTAGTCATCTATCTGGAGAATCCAAAACTCCAATTCAAAAATCTGTATGCACTCCTATGTTTATTGCAGCATTATACACAATAGCCAAGACATGGAAACAACCGAAATGCCCATCGGTAGATGACTGGATTAAGAAACTGTGGTACATTTATACAATGGAGTATTACGCAGCCATAAAGAAGAAAGAAATCTTACTATTTGCAACAACATGGATGGATCTAGAGAACATCATGTTAAGTGAAATAAGTCAGACAGAGAAAGACAAGTACCATATGATCTCACTTATATGCGGAATCTAAAGAAAAGAATAAGTGAATGAACTAATCAGAAACAGTTTTGGGGAAAAAAGGAAAAACTGCGAGTTGTTAGAGGGGCGGTGGGGTGGGGATAAGGGGGAAGGTGAAGGGATTAGGAAGCAGTTGGTAACCACAAGATGGCCTCAGGGTTTTTGATAATTATTTGGGGAACGTATTCAATAATGTTGTAAAGATTTTGTAGGGTATCCGATGGACACGTGTCCCATTTGGGAGACCACCTCAGGGATACTGTAGATGCCTGACCATGGCACTGTCCACCAGAAGCTAAACAATAATGAATGCCAACTATAATTTTGTGTATATAATGTGATGGCTCGGTGTGAGGTCGCAGGGATAGTGGATGGGGGGAGGGGGGTTCACAGTGTGAGTGATATAAATGATGAACGTCTAAGTGTTACCTTGTCTTTTACACCTGAAACTAATAAATTTTAAAAAAGTAAATAAATAAATAAACACGAAGCTATGGTACATTTATACAATGGAGTATTACACAGCCATAAAGAAGAAGGAAATCTTACCATTTGCAACAACATGGATGGACCTAGAGAACATTATGTTAAGTGAAATAAGTCAGACAGAGAAAGACAAATACCATATGGTCTCACTTATATGTGGAATCTAAAGTAGAGAATAAGTGAATGAATTAATCAAAAACAGTTTCAGAGACATAGAGGAAAAACTGATGGCTCCTAGATGGGAAGGGGGGTGGGGATAAAGGAGAAGGTGAGGGGATTAGAAAGCAGTCAGTAAGATTGCCACAAGGTTACAAAAGTTAATTTGGGGAATGTAATCAATAATGTTGTAAAGATTTCGTAGGGTATCTGATGGACACTAGTCTCATTAGGGAAATCACCTCAGGGATGATGTAGATGCCTGATCACGGCACTGTACACCTGAAGCTGAAGCTGAACAATAATGAATGTCAACTACAAGTTTATATATATATATATATATATATATATATATATATATATATACACACACACATATATACATACATACATATATATGTATGTATATATACTTACAATAAGTACATATATATGTACATATATACATACATACATATGTATATGTATGTATGTATATACTTACAAGAAGCGGAGTACAGCATTAGGAATAGAGACAGTGGAAATGTAACGGTTGTGTGTGATGTCAGAGGGATAGTGGATTGGAGGAGGGGGATTGACACAGTGTGAGGGATATAAATGATAAACATCTAAGTATTACTTTGTTTTGTGCACCTGAATCTAATAAAAAAATAGAGGTGGAGCATAATTCCACTCTCCTTGGGTGAGGGTTGGGCTCAGACTTTATTCTAATGAATAGAATATGGCAAAAGTGACTATGTGTCACTTCCAGTATTAGGTCATAAAAGGCATTTGTTTCTTCTTTGTTCTCTCTGTTGAGGGAAGCCAGCTGCCATGTTGTGAAGATACTCAATAGCTTATGGAGAGGTCCAGGTGTTGAGGTACTGAAGCCTCCAGCCAATGGCCAAGTGAGTGAGCTATTTTGAAAGCAGATCCTTCAGCCCCAATCAAGGCTTCAGATGGCTATAGCCCTGAGAAACATCTTGACAGAAATCTTATGAGAGACCCTGAGCCAAAACCACACAGCTAAGCTACTCCTAGTCTGCAGAAATTAAGAGATAATAAATATTTCTTTTTCTAAAAAACAAAAAAATACGAATAGAATTACCATATGACCCAGTAATCACTCTCCTGGGTATCTCTCCAAAAAATCTAAAAACATTTATCCATAAAGACATGTGTGCTACAATGTTCATTACAGCTTTATTTACAGTGGCCAAGACATGGAAACAACTAAAATGTCCTTTGATAGATGAATGGATAAAGAAGTTGTGATATATATACACAATGGAATACTATTTGGCGGCCAGAAAAGATGCAATTGTTCTATTTGTGACAACATGGGTGGATCTTGAGATTATAATGCTAAGCGAAATAAATCAGGCTGATAAAGTAGAGAACCACATGATTTCATTGATGTCGTATAAAAAACTGAAACAACAAAAGAACAAGACGAACAAATGAAGGAACAAAAACTCATAGACATAGACAATAGTTTAGGGGTTACTAGAGGGTAAGGGGGAGATCTAGAAGAGGGTAAACAGTGACTAATATATGGTGATGGAAAGAGAACTGACTGGGTGGTGAACACAGAATGTGAGAAATAGATGATGTAATACAGAATTGTACACCTGAAATCTATGTAACTTTACTAACAATTGTCACCCCAATAAACTTTAATTAAAAAAAATTAAAAAAAAGATGTTGTCCTAACTCCTTAATACTTAATAAAAGCCTCTTTATAAATGTTATCTTATGTTACTTTTTTTTAAAATTTATTTATTGGGGTGACAATTGTTAATGAAATTACATAATTTCAGGTGTACAATTCCGTATTACATCATCAATAAATCCCATTGTGTGCTCACCACCCAGAGTCAGTTCTCCTTCCATCACCATATATTTGATCTCCCTTACCCTCATCTCCCTCCCCCCACCCCCCTTACCCTCTGGTAACCACTAAACTATTGTCTGTGTCTATGAGTTCTTGTTTCTCATTTGTTTGTCTTGTTTTTGGTTTATATACCACATATCAGTGAAATCATAGGGTTCTCTGCTTTTTCTGTCTGACTTATTTCGCTTAGCATTATATTCTCAAGATCTATCCATGTTGTCACAAATGTTCCTATATCATCTTTCCTTAACGCTGAATAGTATTCCATTGTGTATATATACCACAACTTCTTTATCCATTCATCTATTGAAGGACATTTTGGTTGTTTCCATGTCTTGGCCACCGTAAACAAAGCTGCAATGAACATTGGAGCACACGTGTCTTTATGTATAAATGATTTCAGATTCTTAGGGTAGATACCCAGGAGAGGGATTGGTGGGTCATATGGTAATTCTATTCGTAATTTTTTGAGGAACCTCCACACTGCCTTCCATAGCGGCTGCACCAGTCTGCATTCCCACCAACAGTGTATGAGGGTTCCTTTTTCTCCACAGACTCTCCAACACTTGTTGCTATTTGTCTTGTTGATGATAGCCATTCTGACTGGGGTGAGCTGATATCTCATTGTGGTTTTTATTTGCATTTCTCTGATGATTAGTGATGTTGAGCATTTTTTCATATGTCTATTTGCCATTTGTAAGTCCTCTTTAGAGATATGTCTCTTCAGGTCCTCTGCCCATTTTTCAATTGGGTTGTTTTTTTGTTGTTGAGTTTCATGAGTTTCTTGTATATTTTGGATATTAGACCCTTATCGGAGGCACTGTTTGCAAATCTTATGTTACTTTTCACCTTCATTTCTCACTAGTGTTGATTTTCTCTTCACACTCATCATTCCAATCCCAACTATTTGCAGGTTTGTTCCTCAATGTGCAAGAATGTCTTGAGTCTCTCAATGGGCAGCTATCTATGCATATATAGGAGCCTGGATTTTTTTGCCTACTCAAATCACAATTTTTCTTCAAAACTAATTTCAAGAGCAATCTCACTTAAGTGGCCTTTCCTGATTTGTTCTCATCTCTGAACTTCCCCCACTTTCCCATACACATACACACACACACACACACACACACACACTAGAGGGTCTTTGTGTACATTTGCATGGCACCTGCATATTGCCATATACTATGGTTTATTTATTTGTTACCTATTTCTCACACTATACTGTAATATCTTTGAGGGTAAATAATGTATCTTATTTATCCTTGTGTCCCTGGCCCTAGCATAGGTAGGGCCTTATAGGTAGTGCATATTCAGTAAAAGTTTCAATAGGTGTAATTATATAGAATAAAATATACCATCCAATAACTTTTTAATTAAATTTCTTGGGATGACATGGTTAATAAAATTATATCGTTTTCAAGTGTAAAATTTTATAATATATCATCTATATATTGCATTGTGTGTTCACTACCCATAGTCAAATCTCATTCCATCATCATATATTTGACCCTCTTTACCCTCTTCTGCCTCCCCTGTCCCTTACCCTCTGGTAACCACTAAACTGTTGTGTGTGTCTATGAGTTTTTGCTTGTTCGTTTGTTGCTTTCAGTTTTACATTCCACATATGAGTGAAATTATAAGGTTCTTGACTCTTCCTGTATGACTTATTGCACTTAGCATGATAATCTCAAGATCCATCCATGTTGTCACAAATGTCAGTATTTCATCTTTTCTTATGGCTGAGTAATATATGAGTAATAAAGTCCATTGTATATATGTACCACATCTTCTCTATCCAATCACCTATCAAAAGACACTTCGGTTGTTTCTATGTCTTGGCCATGGTGAATACTGCTGTGAACATTGGGGTATATATACCTTTACAAATAAATGTTTTCAGATGTTGGGGTAGTTACCCAGAAGAGGGGTTGCTGGGTCACTTACACATGGTAATTCTATTCCTAATTTTTTGAGGAACCTTTATACCATCTTCCATAGTTGCTGTACCAGTATATATCCCTACCAGCAGTGTATGAGAGTTCCATTTTCTCTATAGCCACTCCAGCACTTATTATTACTTGTCTTGTTGATAATAGCCATTCTAAACTGTTCAAGATGGTATCTCATTGTGGTTTTGATTTGCATTTCCCTAATAGCTAGTGAAGTTAAGCATCTTTTCGTATATCCATTGACCATCTGTATGTGTTCTTGGGAAAAGTGTCTGTTCAGATTCTCTGTTCATTGTTTTAACTGATTTTTTTTTTGGTGCTAAGTTGTATGAGTTCTTTATATATTTTGTGTATTTACTCATTTTGAGGTGCTGTGTCCAAATATCTCCTCTCATTTCATTAGTTGCCTGTTTGTTTTATTGATGGTTACTTGTGCTGTGTGGAAACGTTATAGTTTTATATAGCACCATTTATTTATTTTTGTTTTTACTTCCCTTGCACTTGAGGTTAAATTCATAAAATACTCTCTGAACACAAGGTCCATAAATTTAGTACCTAGTCTTTCTTCTATGCAATGTATTGTTTCAGGTCCCATGTTTAGGTCTTTGATGCATTTTGAGTTAATTTTGGTGTATGGAGATGGATAACAATGGTTTCATTCTTTCGCCCATGGCTTTCTAATTTTCCGAGCACCATTTATCTTAGAGGCTTTCTTTTCTCCATTGTATGTTTTTGGCTCCATTGTATAAAATTATCTTCCCTTTTATATGTGGATTTATTTTGGGATTCTCAATTCTGTTCCATTGGTCTGTGTGTGTTTTGGGTTTTTTTTTTTTTTTTGGGCCAATATCATGCTGTTTTGTTTATTGTCACTATGTAGTATAATTTGAAGTCAGTGAGTGTGATACCTTAGGCCTTGTTTTTTTCCTTAGGATTGCTTTGGCGATTTGGGGTCTTTTGTGATTCCATACAAATCTGATGATTTTTTTGGTTCCAATTCTTTAAAAAGATGCCATTGGGATTTTGATGGAGATTGCATTAAATCTGTATATTACAGTGGGTAACATGGCCATTTTAACTATTTTGATTCTCCCAATCCAGGAACGCACAATATCTTTCCATTTCTTTGTGTCTTCAATTTCTTTTTGAATGTGTTATAGTTTTCAGTGTACAGATCCTTCATATCTTTTATTAAGTTTATTCCTCGGTATTTTATTCTTTTTTGTTGCAATTGGAAAAGGACTTTTTTTTTCATTTCTTTTCCTGAAATTTCATTGTGAGTGTATAGAAATGCAATGAATTTTTTGTATCTCAATTTTGTATCCAGCGACTTTACTGTATTTCTTTATACTGTTTCTTTATACTTTTTTAATAGTTTTTTTTTTTGGTGGTCTTTATGGCTTTCTATATAAAGAATCATGTCATCTGCAGCAAGTGACAATTTAACTTATTCATTCTCAATTTAGATGCATATTATTTCTTCCTTTTGCCTGATAGCTCTGGCTTGAACTTCCAATACTACCTTGATTAACAGTGGTGAGAGGACTCGTTCCTCTGTTGTTCCTGACCATAGAGGGAAAGCTTTCATTTTTTTCACCATTAAGTATATTAGTTGAGGGTTTGTTGTATATGGCCTTTATTATGTTGGGGTACTTTCCTTCTATATCAATTTTATTATGTGTTTTAATCATAAATGAGTGTTGTATCTTGTCAAATGCTTTTTCTACATCTATTGATATACAGGTAACCACTCTATAACACAGTTGTTAGGTTCCTAAAGATGCCATGTTGTGTGAATCCATGTTATATGAAACAAAGAACTAGTAAAAAAAAGGGGGGGGTTAAGTTCCACTTTTTTAAAATACTACTATATTTTTATAATTAAGATAAACATCTTAATTAAAGCAACTTTCACCAAGAGTATAACATATTAATATGTATTAAATAACATTTTCTTCATCATCACTACTAAGCACCATTAACTGAGGGCATTTTCTTTTTGACAAGAACTTAATACTCCACGTACTGAACTTACTGAACATCCTCTGAACTTAATATTCCACATACAAAATGGATTTACAATTCTAATAAATTTTAAAATTCTGCAGTCAAATCTGATATGACATCCACGCTGGAATGAAAATTTTCAAATGAGATATATTTTGCTCTTAAAAGCTCTTGTTATGTTCCATGTTGTTCGGGGATTTCCCTAATTTCAAATGAGATATTTTTTGCTCTTAAAATCTCTTATTACACACCGTGTTGTTCAGGGATTTCTCCAATTCTCAAACTGTGTTGGAGTGAAACCGTGTTCTAGGATGCCATGTTGTATGAGTGTTTTCCCCAATTCTCGAACCATAGTAGAGCGAAACTGTGTTATAGAAGTGCTGTGTTATAGGGGGTTACCTCTAATCATATGATTTGTATTTTTTATTTTGTTTATGTGGTGTATCACATTGATGGATTTGCATATATTGAACCATCGTTGCACCCCTGGAATGAATCCCACTTGACCATGATGTATAATCTTTTAAATGCATTGTATTTAATTTGATAGTATTTTGTTTAGGATTTTTGCATCTGTATTCATTAGAGATATTGTTCTACAGATTTCTTTTTTGTGTTAGGCTTACCAGGTTTTGGTAGCAGGATAATGTTGGCCTCATAAAATGAGTTAGAAAATATTGCTTCTTCTTCAATTTTTTTGAAGCATTTGAGAAGGACAGTTGTTAAATTATCTTTGAATGTTCAGTGGAATTTACTAGTGAAACCATCTGGTCCTGGACTTTTGATTTTGGGAGGTTTTGGATGATGGTTTCAATTTCCTTACTGTTGATCAATATATTTAGATATTCCAGTTTTTTGTGATTCAGTCTA
The DNA here is from genome assembly GCF_964194185.1 of Rhinolophus hipposideros. Lineage (NCBI taxonomy): Eukaryota > Metazoa > Chordata > Mammalia > Chiroptera > Rhinolophidae > Rhinolophus > Rhinolophus hipposideros. Next base: position 71,028,391 of record NC_138046.1, on the reverse strand, counting down.
GGAAGGTTATATATTTCTAATAATTTGTCCATTTCTTCTACTTTATTGAATTTGGTGTCATATAGTCTTTCATAGTATACTTGGATGATCCTTTGCCTTTCTGTCATATGCATTGTAACTTTTCCTCTTTCATTTTTGATTTTTTTTATTATTTGTGCATTTTCTTTTTTTTCTTTCTTTCTTTAGTGAGTCTAGCCAGGGGTTTGTCAAATTTATTAGTCTTTTTAAGAGCCATATTTTTCTTAGTACAGATAGCATGGAACAAAGAAGCAATGTCACTTAGAGTGTAACTTTTGTTGAATTTTGTTGTTTATTAAGAACAAAGTACTAGGTAAGCATTACTGGATCAACATTTTGTTACTGTGTAAATGACTACTGAGTACCATGAAACAAATAAATGAGTTGTCTCACAAAGCAGGTTTTTCTCATGTAAGCATACGGTATAGCTCATTACACAAAAATTTATATCACTAAGAAAGCATGTTGTTGCCTACAATATCTTAACTATAGTATTAAAGAGTCAAGTAGGGGTTACTACACACACACACACACACACACACACACAAAATGAAGATAGTGATAGAGACAGATAGATAGACAGATAGATAGGTGATAGATAGATAGATAGATAGATAGATAGATATGAGAGACAGAGAGACAGCAAGAGAGAGAGAGAGAGAGCAAGAGAGAGAAAAAGATTTATTTTAATTTAGAAAGACCTCAAAAGGAGTTATTAGAGTTAATAAGAGCAATTACCCAAGGATAAGGACTACACATTTCTATTTAATGTACTTACTTATAAACATAATATAATAACATGTACTCTGAAAACTGTATTGTGCAGTTACAATTTTAATTTCCAGTTTCTATTCTAAGCAATTGGTGAAAATGCTTAAACAGTATGACTAAAAGAACAGATTATTTTCTGATTCTTTCTGGACTTCTTTTTGTCCACATGATGATGTTTTTTAATGCCCTACATAGTTTTCATTTTATGAGTGAGCATTACAATATCACATGCTTTCTGAAGTAAAATTAACATACAATATACTGCAAATATTTAAAGTGTACAATTTGATAAGTTTTGACATACCGGTATGTATGTACCCATGAAACCATCACCGCAATCAAGAGAATGAATATTTCATCACCTTCACAATGTCCCTAGTGACCACTCACTCATGTTTCTCTCTGAAAAACTTTCTCCAGGCAACCACTGATACACTGATATGCTTTCTGTCACTGTATATTAGATTGCATTTTGTACAATTTTGTAAAAATACAATCATACAATATGTACTCCGTTTTGTCTGGCTTCTTCCATTCAGTATAATTATTTTCATATTCATCTATGTTGTTGGATGTATCTAATTTCTTTTTATTGCTGAAGAATATTCCATTTTGTGAATATACCACAATATGTTTATCCATTTACCTATTGATAAGTCCATGGATTATTTCCAGTTTTTAATTATTGCAGATAAAATTGTTGTGAATGGTTCATGTTCAAATCTTTAGATGGTCAAACGATTTCTGTTCTTTTGGGTGAATGCCTAGGAGTAAAGTGGGTAGGCCATAGCGTAGAGTGCTTAAATTTGTAAAAAACTTTCCTAAGTGATTATGCGATTTTATATTCTCACCAGAAGTATATCAGTGTTCCAGTGGCTCCACAAGACATCTCTGTAAATTCAGCCTTCCATTGGTAAATAGCTTAATAAATAAAGGCAGCAGGTTAAAACAATCAGTTATTTAGAATGCAAATTCCATTTTTGGCTCTAGAATGCTCTATAAGTATTAAGTAGATCTTGTTGGTTGATGGTCTTCCTCAAGTCTACTATACCCTTACTGATTTTATGTTTATACTGCTATCAATTATCAAGAAAGAGGTAGTGAAATCTTTAAAATAATAACGTGAATATATATTGCATCTTGTATCTGTTTTCTTTTGTTGGTGAAACATATCACCACAAAGTAGAGGCTTAAAACAATGCAAATTTTATTTTATTTTTTTTAATTAAAGTTTATTAGTGTGACATTTGTTAGTAAAGTTACATAGATTTCAGGGGCACATTTCTGTAATACATCATCTGTATATTACATTGTGTGTTCACCAACCAGAGTCAATTCTCTTCCCATCACCATTTAATTGATTCCCTTTTCCCTCATCTAACACCCTACTCCCTCCTTTCTCATCTGTTTGTCTTCTTCATTTGCTGTTTTCTGTTTTATATACCAAATATTAGTGAAATCATATGGTTCTCTATTTTTTCTGTCTGACTTACTTTCCTTAGCATTATAATCTCAAGATCCATCCATGTTGTCACAAATGGTACTATTTCATCTTTTTTTATGTCAGAATAGTATTCCATTATGGATATGTACCACAACTTCTTTATCAATTTATCTATTGAAGGACATTTTGGTTGTTTCCATGTCTTAGCCACCGTAAATAAAGCTGCAAGGAACATTGGAGCACATATATTTTTATGGATAAATATTTTCAGATGTTCTGGATAGATAAACAGGAGAGGGAATGCTGGGTCATACAATAATTCTATTCTTAAATTTTCCAGGAACCTCCACACTGCCTTCCATAGCAGATCCACAAATCAGCATTCACCAACAGTGTATGAGGGTTCCTTTTTCTTCACAGCACCTTCAACACTTGTTACTAATTTGTCTTGTTGATGATAGCCATTCTAACTGGTGTGAGATGATAGCTCATTGTGGTTTTTATTTGCATATTTCTGATAATTAGTGATGTTGAGCATTTTTTCATATGTCTATTTGTCATTTGTATGTCCTCTTTGGAGAAATGTCTCTTCATGTCTTCTACACATTTTTCAATTGAGTTGTTTGTTTTATTGTTGTTGAGCTTCATGAGTTCCTTACATACTTTGGATATTAGCCCCTTATCGGAGGCACTGTTTGCAAAAAACTTCTCCCATTCAGTCGGTTGCCTCTTTACATTGTCAATGGTTTCTTTTGCTGTGCAGAAGCTTTTAAGTTTTATATAGTCCCATTCGTTTATTTTAGCTTTTACTTCCATTGCCTTTGGAGTCAAATTCATAAAATGCTCTTTGAACCCAAGGTCCATAAATTGAGTACCTATGTTTTCTTCCACGCAGTTTATTGTGGAAGGTCTTATGCTTAAGTCTTTGATCCATTTTGAATTAATTTTTGTACATGGTGACAGATAGCAGTCCAGTTTCATTCTTTTGCACGTGGCTATCCAATTCTCCCAGCACCATTTATTGAAGAGGCTGTCTTTCCTCCATTGTATGTTTTTAGCTTCTTTGTCAAAAATTATTTGTCCATAAATTTATGTGGTTTTATTTCTGGGTTCTCAATTCTATTCCATTGGTCTATGTGTCTGTTTTTCTGCCAATACCATGCTGTTTTGATTATTGTAGCCCTGTGGTACAAGCTAAAGTCAGGGAGTGTGATACCTCCAGTATTGTTCTTTTTTCTTAAGATTGCTTTCGCCATTCGGGGTCTTTTGTGGTTCCAAACAAATCTGATGATTTTTTGTTCTATTTCTTTAGATAATTTAACTTCTTCATTCCCAATTTGGATGCCTTTTATTTCTTTCTCTTGCCTGATTGCTCTGGCGAGGACTTCCAACAATTTGTTGAAAAGCAGAGGTGATGGGGGACAGTCCTGTCATGTTCCTGAACATAGAGCAGAGGGCTTCAGTTTTTCACCATTAATTATGAGATTAGCTGAGGGCTTGTCATATATGGCCTTTATTATGTTAAGGTGTTTTCATTCTATACCTATTTTATTAAGTGTTTTAATCCTAAATGAATGTTGCATCTTGTCAAATGCTTTTTCTGCATCAATTGATATAATCATATGATTTTTGTCCTTTATTTTGTTTATGTGATGTATCACATTGATGGATTTGCGGATGTTGAACCATCCTTGTGCTCCGGAGAGGAACCCCATTGGTCGTGATGAATAATCTTTTTAATGCATTGTTGTATTCGATTTGCTAGAATTTTGTTTAGGATTTCTGCATCAGTATTCATCAGAGATATTGGTCTGTAGTTTTCTTTTTTGCGTTGTCCTTACCAGGTTTTGGTATCAGGGTAATGTTGGCCTCATAAAATGAGTTGGGGAGTATTATCTCTTCTTCAAATTTTTGGATGAGTTTGAGTAGGACAGGTATTAAATTCTCTTTGAATGTTTGATAGAATTCATTAGTGAAGCCATCTGGTCCCAGTCTTTTGCTTTGGGAAGGTTTCCGATGACTGGTTGAATTTCCTTACTGATGATCGGTCTGTTTAGATTTGCCAGTTCTTTGTGATTCAGGCTTGGAGGCTATATGTTTATAAGAACTTGTCCATTTCTTCTACGTTATTGAATTTGGTGGTATATAGTCCTTCCTAGTATTCTTGGATGATCCTTTGTATTTCTTTGGCATTCATGATAACGTCCCCTCTTTTATTTCTGAGTTTGTTTGTGTCTTTTCTTTTACTTTTTCTTTTTTTTAAAATTTATTGGGGTGACAATTGTTAATGAAATTACATAATTTCAGGTGTACAATTCTGTATTACATCATCTATAAATCCCATTGTGTGTTCACCACCCTGAGTCAGTTCTCCTTCCATCACCATATATTTGATCTCCCTTACCCTCATCTCCCTCCCCCCACCCCCCTTACCCTCTGGTAACCACTAAACTATTGTCTGTGTCTATGAGTTCTTGTTTCTCATTTGTTTGTCTTGTTTTTGGTTTATATACCACATATCAGTGAAATCATAGGGTTCTCTGCTTTTTCTGTCTGACTTATTTCGCTTAGCATTATATTCTCAAGATCTATCCATGTTGTCACAAATGTTCCTATATCATCTTTCCTTAACGCTGAATAGTATTCCATTGTGTATATATACCACAACTTCTTTATCCATTCATCTATTGAAGGACATTTTGGTTGTTTCCATGTCTTGGCCACCGTAAACAAAGCTGCAATGAACATTGGAGCACACGTGTCTTTATGTATAAATGATTTCAGATTCTTAGGGTAGATACCCAGGAGAGGGATTGGTGGGTCATATGGTAATTCTATTCGTAATTTTTTGAGGAACCTCCACACTGCCTTCCATAGCGGCTGCACCAGTCTGCATTCCCACCAACAGTGTATGAGGGTTCCTTTTTCTCCACAGACTCTCCAACACTTGTTGCTATTTGTCTTGTTGATGATAGCCATTCTGACTGGGGTGAGCTGATATCTCATTGTGGTTTTTATTTGCATTTCTCTGATGATTAGTGATGTTGAGCATTTTTTCATATGTCTATTTGCCATTTGTAAGTCCTCTTTAGAGATATGTCTCTTCAGGTCCTCTGCCCATTTTTCAATTGGGTTGTTTTTTTGTTGTTGAGTTTCATGAGTTTCTTGTATATTTTGGATATTAGACCCTTATCGGAGGCACTGTTTGCAAATCTTATGTTACTTTTCACCTTCATTTCTCACTAGTGTTGATTTTCTCTTCACACTCATCATTCCAATCCCAACTATTTGCAGGTTTGTTCCTCAATGTGCAAGAATGTCTTGAGTCTCTCAATGGGCAGCTATCTATGCATATATAGGAGCCTGGATTTTTTTGCCTACTCAAATCACAATTTTTCTTCAAAACTAATTTCAAGAGCAATCTCACTTAAGTGGCCTTTCCTGATTTGTTCTCATCTCTGAACTTCCCCCACTTTCCCATACACATACACACACACACACACACACACACACACTAGAGGGTCTTTGTGTACATTTGCATGGCACCTGCATATTGCCATATACTATGGTTTATTTATTTGTTACCTATTTCTCACACTATACTGTAATATCTTTGAGGGTAAATAATGTATCTTATTTATCCTTGTGTCCCTGGCCCTAGCATAGGTAGGGCCTTATAGGTAGTGCATATTCAGTAAAAGTTTCAATAGGTGTAATTATATAGAATAAAATATACCATCCAATAACTTTTTAATTAAATTTCTTGGGATGACATGGTTAATAAAATTATATCGTTTTCAAGTGTAAAATTTTATAATATATCATCTATATATTGCATTGTGTGTTCACTACCCATAGTCAAATCTCATTCCATCATCATATATTTGACCCTCTTTACCCTCTTCTGCCTCCCCTGTCCCTTACCCTCTGGTAACCACTAAACTGTTGTGTGTGTCTATGAGTTTTTGCTTGTTCGTTTGTTGCTTTCAGTTTTACATTCCACATATGAGTGAAATTATAAGGTTCTTGACTCTTCCTGTATGACTTATTGCACTTAGCATGATAATCTCAAGATCCATCCATGTTGTCACAAATGTCAGTATTTCATCTTTTCTTATGGCTGAGTAATATATGAGTAATAAAGTCCATTGTATATATGTACCACATCTTCTCTATCCAATCACCTATCAAAAGACACTTCGGTTGTTTCTATGTCTTGGCCATGGTGAATACTGCTGTGAACATTGGGGTATATATACCTTTACAAATAAATGTTTTCAGATGTTGGGGTAGTTACCCAGAAGAGGGGTTGCTGGGTCACTTACACATGGTAATTCTATTCCTAATTTTTTGAGGAACCTTTATACCATCTTCCATAGTTGCTGTACCAGTATATATCCCTACCAGCAGTGTATGAGAGTTCCATTTTCTCTATAGCCACTCCAGCACTTATTATTACTTGTCTTGTTGATAATAGCCATTCTAAACTGTTCAAGATGGTATCTCATTGTGGTTTTGATTTGCATTTCCCTAATAGCTAGTGAAGTTAAGCATCTTTTCGTATATCCATTGACCATCTGTATGTGTTCTTGGGAAAAGTGTCTGTTCAGATTCTCTGTTCATTGTTTTAACTGATTTTTTTTTTGGTGCTAAGTTGTATGAGTTCTTTATATATTTTGTGTATTTACTCATTTTGAGGTGCTGTGTCCAAATATCTCCTCTCATTTCATTAGTTGCCTGTTTGTTTTATTGATGGTTACTTGTGCTGTGTGGAAACGTTATAGTTTTATATAGCACCATTTATTTATTTTTGTTTTTACTTCCCTTGCACTTGAGGTTAAATTCATAAAATACTCTCTGAACACAAGGTCCATAAATTTAGTACCTAGTCTTTCTTCTATGCAATGTATTGTTTCAGGTCCCATGTTTAGGTCTTTGATGCATTTTGAGTTAATTTTGGTGTATGGAGATGGATAACAATGGTTTCATTCTTTCGCCCATGGCTTTCTAATTTTCCGAGCACCATTTATCTTAGAGGCTTTCTTTTCTCCATTGTATGTTTTTGGCTCCATTGTATAAAATTATCTTCCCTTTTATATGTGGATTTATTTTGGGATTCTCAATTCTGTTCCATTGGTCTGTGTGTGTTTTGGGTTTTTTTTTTTTTTTGGGCCAATATCATGCTGTTTTGTTTATTGTCACTATGTAGTATAATTTGAAGTCAGTGAGTGTGATACCTTAGGCCTTGTTTTTTTCCTTAGGATTGCTTTGGCGATTTGGGGTCTTTTGTGATTCCATACAAATCTGATGATTTTTTTGGTTCCAATTCTTTAAAAAGATGCCATTGGGATTTTGATGGAGATTGCATTAAATCTGTATATTACAGTGGGTAACATGGCCATTTTAACTATTTTGATTCTCCCAATCCAGGAACGCACAATATCTTTCCATTTCTTTGTGTCTTCAATTTCTTTTTGAATGTGTTATAGTTTTCAGTGTACAGATCCTTCATATCTTTTATTAAGTTTATTCCTCGGTATTTTATTCTTTTTTGTTGCAATTGGAAAAGGACTTTTTTTTTCATTTCTTTTCCTGAAATTTCATTGTGAGTGTATAGAAATGCAATGAATTTTTTGTATCTCAATTTTGTATCCAGCGACTTTACTGTATTTCTTTATACTGTTTCTTTATACTTTTTTAATAGTTTTTTTTTTTGGTGGTCTTTATGGCTTTCTATATAAAGAATCATGTCATCTGCAGCAAGTGACAATTTAACTTATTCATTCTCAATTTAGATGCATATTATTTCTTCCTTTTGCCTGATAGCTCTGGCTTGAACTTCCAATACTACCTTGATTAACAGTGGTGAGAGGACTCGTTCCTCTGTTGTTCCTGACCATAGAGGGAAAGCTTTCATTTTTTTCACCATTAAGTATATTAGTTGAGGGTTTGTTGTATATGGCCTTTATTATGTTGGGGTACTTTCCTTCTATATCAATTTTATTATGTGTTTTAATCATAAATGAGTGTTGTATCTTGTCAAATGCTTTTTCTACATCTATTGATATACAGGTAACCACTCTATAACACAGTTGTTAGGTTCCTAAAGATGCCATGTTGTGTGAATCCATGTTATATGAAACAAAGAACTAGTAAAAAAAAGGGGGGGGTTAAGTTCCACTTTTTTAAAATACTACTATATTTTTATAATTAAGATAAACATCTTAATTAAAGCAACTTTCACCAAGAGTATAACATATTAATATGTATTAAATAACATTTTCTTCATCATCACTACTAAGCACCATTAACTGAGGGCATTTTCTTTTTGACAAGAACTTAATACTCCACGTACTGAACTTACTGAACATCCTCTGAACTTAATATTCCACATACAAAATGGATTTACAATTCTAATAAATTTTAAAATTCTGCAGTCAAATCTGATATGACATCCACGCTGGAATGAAAATTTTCAAATGAGATATATTTTGCTCTTAAAAGCTCTTGTTATGTTCCATGTTGTTCGGGGATTTCCCTAATTTCAAATGAGATATTTTTTGCTCTTAAAATCTCTTATTACACACCGTGTTGTTCAGGGATTTCTCCAATTCTCAAACTGTGTTGGAGTGAAACCGTGTTCTAGGATGCCATGTTGTATGAGTGTTTTCCCCAATTCTCGAACCATAGTAGAGCGAAACTGTGTTATAGAAGTGCTGTGTTATAGGGGGTTACCTCTAATCATATGATTTGTATTTTTTATTTTGTTTATGTGGTGTATCACATTGATGGATTTGCATATATTGAACCATCGTTGCACCCCTGGAATGAATCCCACTTGACCATGATGTATAATCTTTTAAATGCATTGTATTTAATTTGATAGTATTTTGTTTAGGATTTTTGCATCTGTATTCATTAGAGATATTGTTCTACAGATTTCTTTTTTGTGTTAGGCTTACCAGGTTTTGGTAGCAGGATAATGTTGGCCTCATAAAATGAGTTAGAAAATATTGCTTCTTCTTCAATTTTTTTGAAGCATTTGAGAAGGACAGTTGTTAAATTATCTTTGAATGTTCAGTGGAATTTACTAGTGAAACCATCTGGTCCTGGACTTTTGATTTTGGGAGGTTTTGGATGATGGTTTCAATTTCCTTACTGTTGATCAATATATTTAGATATTCCAGTTTTTTGTGATTCAGTCTAGGAAGGTTATATATTTCTAATAATTTGTCCATTTCTTCTACTTTATTGAATTTGGTGTCATATAGTCTTTCATAGTATACTTGGATGATCCTTTGCCTTTCTGTCATATGCATTGTAACTTTTCCTCTTTCATTTTTGATTTTTTTTATTATTTGTGCATTTTCTTTTTTTTCTTTCTTTCTTTAGTGAGTCTAGCCAGGGGTTTGTCAAATTTATTAGTCTTTTTAAGAGCCATATTTTTCTTAGTACAGATAGCATGGAACAAAGAAGCAATGTCACTTAGAGTGTAACTTTTGTTGAATTTTGTTGTTTATTAAGAACAAAGTACTAGGTAAGCATTACTGGATCAACATTTTGTTACTGTGTAAATGACTACTGAGTACCATGAAACAAATAAATGAGTTGTCTCACAAAGCAGGTTTTTCTCATGTAAGCATACGGTATAGCTCATTACACAAAAATTTATATCACTAAGAAAGCATGTTGTTGCCTACAATATCTTAACTATAGTATTAAAGAGTCAAGTAGGGGTTACTACACACACACACACACACACACACACACACAAAATGAAGATAGTGATAGAGACAGATAGATAGACAGATAGATAGGTGATAGATAGATAGATAGATAGATAGATAGATATGAGAGACAGAGAGACAGCAAGAGAGAGAGAGAGAGAGCAAGAGAGAGAAAAAGATTTATTTTAATTTAGAAAGACCTCAAAAGGAGTTATTAGAGTTAATAAGAGCAATTACCCAAGGATAAGGACTACACATTTCTATTTAATGTACTTACTTATAAACATAATATAATAACATGTACTCTGAAAACTGTATTGTGCAGTTACAATTTTAATTTCCAGTTTCTATTCTAAGCAATTGGTGAAAATGCTTAAACAGTATGACTAAAAGAACAGATTATTTTCTGATTCTTTCTGGACTTCTTTTTGTCCACATGATGATGTTTTTTAATGCCCTACATAGTTTTCATTTTATGAGTGAGCATTACAATATCACATGCTTTCTGAAGTAAAATTAACATACAATATACTGCAAATATTTAAAGTGTACAATTTGATAAGTTTTGACATACCGGTATGTATGTACCCATGAAACCATCACCGCAATCAAGAGAATGAATATTTCATCACCTTCACAATGTCCCTAGTGACCACTCACTCATGTTTCTCTCTGAAAAACTTTCTCCAGGCAACCACTGATACACTGATATGCTTTCTGTCACTGTATATTAGATTGCATTTTGTACAATTTTGTAAAAATACAATCATACAATATGTACTCCGTTTTGTCTGGCTTCTTCCATTCAGTATAATTATTTTCATATTCATCTATGTTGTTGGATGTATCTAATTTCTTTTTATTGCTGAAGAATATTCCATTTTGTGAATATACCACAATATGTTTATCCATTTACCTATTGATAAGTCCATGGATTATTTCCAGTTTTTAATTATTGCAGATAAAATTGTTGTGAATGGTTCATGTTCAAATCTTTAGATGGTCAAACGATTTCTGTTCTTTTGGGTGAATGCCTAGGAGTAAAGTGGGTAGGCCATAGCGTAGAGTGCTTAAATTTGTAAAAAACTTTCCTAAGTGATTATGCGATTTTATATTCTCACCAGAAGTATATCAGTGTTCCAGTGGCTCCACAAGACATCTCTGTAAATTCAGCCTTCCATTGGTAAATAGCTTAATAAATAAAGGCAGCAGGTTAAAACAATCAGTTATTTAGAATGCAAATTCCATTTTTGGCTCTAGAATGCTCTATAAGTATTAAGTAGATCTTGTTGGTTGATGGTCTTCCTCAAGTCTACTATACCCTTACTGATTTTATGTTTATACTGCTATCAATTATCAAGAAAGAGGTAGTGAAATCTTTAAAATAATAACGTGAATATATATTGCATCTTGTATCTGTTTTCTTTTGTTGGTGAAACATATCACCACAAAGTAGAGGCTTAAAACAATGCAAATTTTATTTTATTTTTTTTTAATTAAAGTTTATTAGTGTGACATTTGTTAGTAAAGTTACATAGATTTCAGGGGCACATTTCTGTAATACATCATCTGTATATTACATTGTGTGTTCACCAACCAGAGTCAATTCTCTTCCCATCACCATTTAATTGATTCCCTTTTCCCTCATCTAACACCCTACTCCCTCCTTTCTCATCTGTTTGTCTTCTTCATTTGCTGTTTTCTGTTTTATATACCAAATATTAGTGAAATCATATGGTTCTCTATTTTTTCTGTCTGACTTACTTTCCTTAGCATTATAATCTCAAGATCCATCCATGTTGTCACAAATGGTACTATTTCATCTTTTTTTATGTCAGAATAGTATTCCATTATGGATATGTACCACAACTTCTTTATCAATTTATCTATTGAAGGACATTTTGGTTGTTTCCATGTCTTAGCCACCGTAAATAAAGCTGCAAGGAACATTGGAGCACATATATTTTTATGGATAAATATTTTCAGATGTTCTGGATAGATAAACAGGAGAGGGAATGCTGGGTCATACAATAATTCTATTCTTAAATTTTCCAGGAACCTCCACACTGCCTTCCATAGCAGATCCACAAATCAGCATTCACCAACAGTGTATGAGGGTTCCTTTTTCTTCACAGCACCTTCAACACTTGTTACTAATTTGTCTTGTTGATGATAGCCATTCTAACTGGTGTGAGATGATAGCTCATTGTGGTTTTTATTTGCATATTTCTGATAATTAGTGATGTTGAGCATTTTTTCATATGTCTATTTGTCATTTGTATGTCCTCTTTGGAGAAATGTCTCTTCATGTCTTCTACACATTTTTCAATTGAGTTGTTTGTTTTATTGTTGTTGAGCTTCATGAGTTCCTTACATACTTTGGATATTAGCCCCTTATCGGAGGCACTGTTTGCAAAAAACTTCTCCCATTCAGTCGGTTGCCTCTTTACATTGTCAATGGTTTCTTTTGCTGTGCAGAAGCTTTTAAGTTTTATATAGTCCCATTCGTTTATTTTAGCTTTTACTTCCATTGCCTTTGGAGTCAAATTCATAAAATGCTCTTTGAACCCAAGGTCCATAAATTGAGTACCTATGTTTTCTTCCACGCAGTTTATTGTGGAAGGTCTTATGCTTAAGTCTTTGATCCATTTTGAATTAATTTTTGTACATGGTGACAGATAGCAGTCCAGTTTCATTCTTTTGCACGTGGCTATCCAATTCTCCCAGCACCATTTATTGAAGAGGCTGTCTTTCCTCCATTGTATGTTTTTAGCTTCTTTGTCAAAAATTATTTGTCCATAAATTTATGTGGTTTTATTTCTGGGTTCTCAATTCTATTCCATTGGTCTATGTGTCTGTTTTTCTGCCAATACCATGCTGTTTTGATTATTGTAGCCCTGTGGTACAAGCTAAAGTCAGGGAGTGTGATACCTCCAGTATTGTTCTTTTTTCTTAAGATTGCTTTCGCCATTCGGGGTCTTTTGTGGTTCCAAACAAATCTGATGATTTTTTGTTCTATTTCTTTAGATAATTTAACTTCTTCATTCCCAATTTGGATGCCTTTTATTTCTTTCTCTTGCCTGATTGCTCTGGCGAGGACTTCCAACAATTTGTTGAAAAGCAGAGGTGATGGGGGACAGTCCTGTCATGTTCCTGAACATAGAGCAGAGGGCTTCAGTTTTTCACCATTAATTATGAGATTAGCTGAGGGCTTGTCATATATGGCCTTTATTATGTTAAGGTGTTTTCATTCTATACCTATTTTATTAAGTGTTTTAATCCTAAATGAATGTTGCATCTTGTCAAATGCTTTTTCTGCATCAATTGATATAATCATATGATTTTTGTCCTTTATTTTGTTTATGTGATGTATCACATTGATGGATTTGCGGATGTTGAACCATCCTTGTGCTCCGGAGAGGAACCCCATTGGTCGTGATGAATAATCTTTTTAATGCATTGTTGTATTCGATTTGCTAGAATTTTGTTTAGGATTTCTGCATCAGTATTCATCAGAGATATTGGTCTGTAGTTTTCTTTTTTGCGTTGTCCTTACCAGGTTTTGGTATCAGGGTAATGTTGGCCTCATAAAATGAGTTGGGGAGTATTATCTCTTCTTCAAATTTTTGGATGAGTTTGAGTAGGACAGGTATTAAATTCTCTTTGAATGTTTGATAGAATTCATTAGTGAAGCCATCTGGTCCCAGTCTTTTGCTTTGGGAAGGTTTCCGATGACTGGTTGAATTTCCTTACTGATGATCGGTCTGTTTAGATTTGCCAGTTCTTTGTGATTCAGGCTTGGAGGCTATATGTTTATAAGAACTTGTCCATTTCTTCTACGTTATTGAATTTGGTGGTATATAGTCCTTCCTAGTATTCTTGGATGATCCTTTGTATTTCTTTGGCATTCATGATAACGTCCCCTCTTTTATTTCTGAGTTTGTTTGTGTCTTTTCTTTTACTTTTTCTTTTTTTTAAAATTTATTGGGGTGACAATTGTTAATGAAATTACATAATTTCAGGTGTACAATTCTGTATTACATCATCTATAAATCCCATTGTGTGTTCACCACCCTGAGTCAGTTCTCCTTCCATCACCATATATTTGATCCCCCTTACTCTCATCTCACACCCCCCACCCCCCTTACCCTCTGGTAACCACTAAACTATTGTCTGTGTCTATGAGTTTTTGTTTCTCATTTGTTTGTCTTGTTCTTTTCTTGTTTTTGGTTTATATACCACATATCAATGAAATCATAGGGTTCTCTGCTTTTTCTGTCTGACTTATTTCGCTTAGCATTATACTCTCAAGATCCATCCATGTCTTTTCTTTTTCTATCTTAGTGAGTCTAGCCAAGAGTTTGTCAATTTATTAATCTTCTCAAAGGACCAGCTCTTTGTCACATTAATTTTTTCTATTGTCAGTTTTTTCTCTATTTCATTTAGTTCTGCTCTGATTTGTATTATTTCCTCTGTTTTGTTGACGTTGGATTTCGTTTGTTCTTCTTTTTCTAGTCCATTAAGTTGGAACGTGATGTTGTTTATCTGGGATTTTTCTTCTTTGTTGAGAAAGGCCTGTGATGATATAAATTTCACCAGTAAACCTGCTTTGGCTGCATCCCCAAAATTTTGGTAGGATATATTTTCATTCTCATTTGATTCTGGGTATCATTTGAATTCTCCTCTTGTTTCTTCTTTGACCTTGTTGTTCTTTAAAAGTATGTTGTTTAATCTCTATATATTTTTTGTTTTACCTTTTTTCTTTTTGCAGTTGATATCCAATTTCAAAGCCTTGTGGTCAGAAAATATACTTGGTATGAGTTCAATCTTCTTAAATTTGCTGAGGTTAGATTTAGGTCCTAGTATGTGGTCTGTCCTTGAGAATGTTCCATGTACACTAGAAAAGAATGTATAGTCTGATGTTTTAGGATGAAATGCTGTATATATGTCAATTATGTCCATTTCATCTAATGTGTCTTTTAGGGCTGCTATTTCGTTATTTATTTTGTGTTTGGATGATCTATCCATAGCTGTTAATGATGTATTTAAGTCCCCTACTATAATTGTGTTTTGGCCAATTTCACCCTTTAGTTCTGTTAGTAGTTGCTTTGTAAATTTCGGTGCTCCCTGATTGGGGGCATAAATATTGATGACTGTTATGTCTTCTTGTTGTATAGTCTCCTCTATCATTATGAGATATCTATCTTTGTCTCATGTTAGTTTTTTTAATCCTGAAGTCTGTTTCATCTGATATCAATATATCTACACTTGCTTTTGTCTGAATACCACTTGCTTGGAGTGTCAGTTTCTACCCTTTCACTTTGAGCTTATGCTTGTCCTTGGAGCTGATATGTGTCTCTTGGAGGCAGCATATGGTTGGATTTAGTTTTTTGAACTAATGTGCTACTCTGTGCCTTTTTGTTGGTGAGTTTAATCCATTTACATTTAGGGTCATCATTGATATATGAGGATTTGCTATCCTTCTATCGTCTGTTTTCTGGTAAGACAGTGTCTCCGTTGTTTCTTTGCCTGTTTGCTGCTGTTTATTTTTTCAGCGTGGTTGTATTGTATGATTTTTCCATGTATTTCTTCTTTTTTATGTTATATATTTCAGTTCTGGATTTTCTTTTTTGGGTGGTTACCATTAAGTCTATGTAAAAGAAAGTTTCATATTTATGTATTCCATTTTCTTCATGATGTTTACTTTCTCCATTCCCTTATGCTGGTTCAGACACTTACTCTCCCCCCTTCTATGTTTTTATTTTCACAAAGTACCCCTATTTATGCTGTGGGTTGATAACTTGCTGCAGTAGCAAGTTGTCTTTTTCCTTTTTGTCTTTAAGTGTTGTTGTTTTTTTAATTTTCTTCTGTTTCCTGTATGTTATGTTTAAGTCAATAGCGTCTTATTTGGTGTAGAGGTTGACATTTCCTGCTTCTGTCTGTCTGTCATAATACTACTCATGGTTTTGTATTCTTTTGTTTTTTTGTTTTTTATTCAGGTCAAATAACCTCCTTCAGTATTTCTTGTTGTGCAGGTCATGTGTTAGAATATTCCCTCAGGTTCTGCATGTCTGGAAATGTTTTTATTCCTCCTTCATATCTAAAGGATATCTTTATTGGATATGTTATTCTTGGCTCATAATTTCTCTCTTTCAGTAGTTTGAATATTTGAGTCCACTCTCTCCTCGCTTGTAGACTTTCTGCTGAAAAATCTGATGATAACCTAATTGGCTTTCCTTTGTAGGTTACTATCTTCTTTTCCCTGGCTGCCTTGAGGATTCTTTCTTTGTCTTTAATTTTTGACAGCTTCAAAACAATTTGCCTTGGAGCAGGATTGTTGGGTTTGAGGCAATTAGGTGTTCTATTTGCTTCTCCGATCCGAGGATCTAGTTTTTTCCACAAGTTTGAGAAGTCCTCGTCGACTATTTGTTTGAATATACTCTCTGTTCCATTCTCCCTTTCTTCTTCTGGTATGCCCATTATGCTTATATTGCTCTTTCTGATGGAGTCTGAAAGTTCTTGTAGAGTTCTTTCATTTCTTTTAACTCTCAAGTTTCACTTCTTCCACCTGTGTCATTTCCAGATTTCTATCTTCGATGTCACTGATTGTTTGCTCTATCTGGTCAGCTCTATTACCTAAGCTGGCTATTTCATTCGTCATTTCTTTTATTGAGTTCTTAAACTCCAGACATTCCATTTGGTTCTTCTTTAAAATTTTAATCTCTTTGGTAAAATGTTCATTTTGTTCTTTGATTATGTTTCTGAGTTCATTGAACTGCTTGTCTGTGTTTTCTTGCATCTCGTTGAGTTTTTTCAGAACTGCAATCTTGAATTCTCTGCCATTTAAGTCACATATTTTTATACGTCTTTACGTTCATTTTCTGGAGACTTTTTATTTTATGAGCTGTTTTGTTGCCTTGGGTATTCATGGCAATTAATGAATTTTTATTTCTCTTCCTATGCCTCTACAGGAATGGGTTCTGCAACAGGTTGTTAGGAAGAGGTCTTTGCTTTCCAGTAGGTATTTGTAGAATGCTTTATTTTCTTTCCAACTGCAGCCTTTTATTCTCTCTCACACTGTAGTGTTACATTTTCTCTGCACTGTTCTGGCTTCTCACACAATGGGGGGATTCCCTGGAAGGTGGTCTTCACCTCTATGAGCAGGTTGCTGGGGTCTCAGGGCACCACCTCTGTTGGGGGACGTGGAAAGCTTCTGAAGTTCCAAATCTCTTCCTGCACCAGATTCAGGGCCTGTGTGTTTCAACAATTCTCTTTACTGCTGCAGGGATCTGACCACTTAGGTGAGGACAGGGGTAGGGTGGGTTGTTAGAGGTGGCTGTGAGCAATGGCAGGGACCACCAGCATAGCAGTTCCTGCACCCAGGTCTCCCCCACCCTTTGCCGGAACTAGTTGGGCTTTGATTCCATTTCTGCAGGTTGCTGTTATCAGAACTGCAAATATTCTGTTCTTTTGATCTGACACTGCTAGTGCTCTGCTTCTAGCACTGGGAGGGTAGGGGTGGGGCAAGCTCTGGGAGGGTAGGGAGGTGGCGGCTATGCTCAGTGCCTAAGCCTTCCATTCTCTGCTTGGCAGTGAGGGCTTAAACCATCATTTTTACCCTTCTTACCTCAGTCTTTGCTCAGAGGTCTCTGCCGTGACCGTTTGGTTCAGCCATGTTATATGCTGATCAGTAAGGCGAAACTGGGGGCCATACAGGAAGCAGTAGCAGTCTGAATTCTTTCCTCTCTGGTTCCTGCGGTAGCTCCAGTATGCAGGGAATTCAGAACTCAGAGCTCCGGTCTGCTCTTGCACCTGCATGGCCCGCCTCTCCACACTTCCTGCTTCCCTCCTCCGCCCCTTGCCCAATTTGCCCACCGTTAGGTGATTTCAGTTTGTGTGCCTCTTAGACTTGCCTGTCTGCTCTACAGAGAATTTTTTGTGGAATTATAGTTGTTCAATTTGTTGTAAATTCCAGGGTCAATTTAAAGAGGCTCACCTCACACCTCCATTTTTATGACAAATTTTATTTTTTTGTCTCATAGTCCTATAGGTCATTTATCCAGTTTGCCTTGGATGGGTTCTCTGCTCCATGTTTCACAATGTGGAAATTAAGGTATCCACCAGAGTGGGCTCTTTTGGGGAGTTGTGGGAAGGAATCACATCAAACTCATTCAGGTTGTTGGCCAAATTCAGTGCCTTGTGTCTGTAGGACTAAGTTCCACATTTTCCTGTTGACTGTCAACCTGGGGGGATCTTTGCAACCAGAGGTTGCCCACCTTCCTTCTTATACTTTCCATGTAATCTCCCTCTACCAAGCGTTGGTCGAATTTCTCTCATGCTTTGAACTTCTTGAACTTCCCTTTTTGTCATCTCTATCGGTCTGACTTCTCTGTACAGTTTTTAAGGGTTCGTGTGACTACACTGAGATGCCCTGGAAAATCCTGGCTAATCTTCCTTTTTGGTTGTCAGTTTAGCAAACTTAACCCCATCTGAAACATACCTTCACAAGAGTACCTACATTAGTGTTTGATTAATTAACATAATTTTATTAGGCAAATTTAATTTTTCCCACATTTCACTGATGCACTCTTCATTTTGGGGGGGATGGTTGTGGTCTGTGTTTCACTTTTAATATTTCCTATTCTGTGTCTTCAAATTCATTTATCTTTCTTGAGCAATTCCCAATCCAATGCAGTTTTTCATCTTAAACATTTGAATTTTCATCTCTAAAAATTAGATTTGGGTCTTTATAAATTTTCCAGGTGTCCACTTAACACGTTCAGTCTTTCTTATACCTCATTGGGTGCTAGTTATTTTTGTGTTCCTATAACTCTTCTTGAGGTTTGTTGTGTGATGCAGCTAAGTTGTTTGGAACAGTTTGATACTTTGGGTCTTCCTTTGGAGACTCATTAGGCAGTCTAGGAATGATTACTTCTCACTATACAAGCAGATCTTGCTCAGAGCTCTACCCTGTGAATCATGAAGTTTTCCCATCTGACTGATGAGAAAACTGTTCCTGACATTCTGTCAATGCTTTGAATTATTTTCTCTAATCATTCAGAAAAGTTTTTCCCCTGCACTCAGGTAGTAACCTCAACACACATGCACTAATCAGTCCTTTGTTGAATACTCTAGGGGTACTCTCTGAGGAAGTCTGGTGTTTTCTTTCTGTGTAGCTCTCTCCTCTTTTATACTCTGCTCTCTGAACTTCAGGCACTAGGTCTCCCTAGGCTCAACTATAGTTCCCCAACCTAGAGAGTCCACTGGGCTCCTCCTGGATTCACTTCTTTGTGCAGTAGGCAGCCTGGAAACGCTCTGCAAACAGTAAACTGGAGCAATCATAGGACTGGCCTGATTTGTTTACCATCTCTTAGGGATTATTGGCCTTGTCTGATACCTATGTCTTGAAAACCATTGTTTCTTATATTTTGCTGCTTTGTTATTTCAAGTGGGAAGATAATTCTGGCTCCTGTTACTCCATCTTGTGTGAAAAAGGAAGCTCTTTATCTGGGTTTTAATATGATTTATAAAAATGCATTAGTTTTTGCATGTACACATGCTCAAATTTTACAGTAAATTATTTTTTTAACCGGTGATTGCTGAAGAGATTTTGTTCATTATAATATGTTCAGCAATAGGCTGTGTGACAAAGTCACAGATTTACTGACACTATACTCAGATGTGCAGAGAAAATGTAGTTTCTTTATTTATAAGTCCTACCCCCCTGGCCAGAAGGATCACCTACATTTAACACAATAATATTTTCATTTCTTCTGGTTTAAATATTCTCCTTTCAGTTTAAATATTCAGTCTATTCAAAGCTCAACTTTTTATTAGAGCTGGCATAAAAAGTATCTTGAATGATTCTGGTTTTTGCATAAATGTCTATATTTACAAAATTTTCCCACCTTCCTCCTCTGGGGTTTAAGGACGAGATTGTGTCTTTATGGCACTTAAGTGAAAGAATCCCCAGATCTTCATGCCAGGTGATTGCTCTTTTGTTACATCACTGACACTGTCTGCTTGATGACTGTTCCCTTTACTGACATTCATGTGTGAAGTTTGTGATCTGATCTATTAGGTTGGTCATGGCTCATTGATGATCTTTGACCATATCTTGACTCTCAACTGTATTATAAACTCTTTTGAATATCTGATACATCCTTGGGTAAACTTAGAGTTATTCCTCAAATTCCTGTTGTGTGATTACTTCACCTTCCTCCAAAATAATCTTCAATGACACATCTTCTGGTTTCCTAGTCATCTATCATATTTACCTCTCTCAGAACTCATGCCTGAATTCTTTGTCTCTGTCTGCTCCACTGGGGAATCAAGTACAGTTTAGGGAAACTAAACTCTCGCAGTTCCCAGCATAAGTTAGGATTTAGTTCAAGAACTCTAAGCCACTACAGGTATTTGAAGCAAAAGAGAATCTACTACCAGGGATCTTGTACTATAAAATTGTTGTAATGGTTAGAGAAGCAAATATCAGGAGACTGCCAATAACATTTAGGTTATTCCACCTCAGCTATGCTGTAAGGCCAGGGAGACACTATTACTATCTAGTGATCAGGAAAGTGGAACAAATTACAGATACATTTTGAGCTAACCCTCAGCCCCCAAACTCTTGACTGACTGGTAGTGAAATGTATATTCTAGTTCTTGTAAAATTCTCATATTTTGGAATCCCACTGATGCCAAAGGAACAGTTTCTTCTGCCACCCTTATGCCTTCCAATCCTCATGTCCATTAATAGCAATGGCAGAGTGTAAATCTTATCCAGATTCCCAGAGTCAAAATAGTCTTTGAAATGTAATTCCAAGGATTCCAGCCACTAAGATACAGGCAAAAGCATTTCAAAAGATAGAATAAATTCTGCTCAGCAGTACAAAATATTCAATACCCTTTTTATGAATCATTCTTCAACACTGGGTTTTTATTAATATAATCAACCACAAGACTTCCAATTGTCTAACTCATGTCCTTGTACGCTAGGGTAGCAAGTCTCCTTGCCTAGCTGTTAGAGGGAAAGGGGTATATCTTCTCTATAGATAATTAAAAAATATATTATCTGTGTTATCTATACTAGGCTCTTGAAATATTAAACACATTTTGATAATCAAATGTTCTTTCAACAGACCTTTGGTTTTAAAACCATTGTTTTGCATTGAAATCTAGATTGTCAAAAGCTGAATAAAAATGCTTTATTCTCTTAAGTTACCTGCTTTAGTAGAAACTAGTAGCTAAAATATGTGAGAATTTTCATATGCCAAGAACTCTTCTAAATGTTTTATATTAATTAACTTATGTGAACCTTACATTAACCCTATCTCCTTATTATTTTTCTATTATTATTATTATTACTCTATCAGATTGCTACTCTTCTCTCCATTTTACAGCTAAGAAATTGAAAGAGAAATTAATCAATTTCCTACAGGAGATGATAGAGCCAAAACACTCTCAGGTAGTCAAGCTCCCTAGCAGCCTCCTCTTGAACATTTACCCAAAAGAAATGACAATGTATATGCCTACATATGTCAATAAACTATGTGGCCTTTTGTGTCAAATATATACATATTAACCATACCTCACAATTTTTTTTTCACTTATTAGTTTATATTTTCTTTTATTTATTTTTTAATTAAATTTTTAAATTTATTTTTAAATTTATTGGGATGACATTTGTTAATAAACTTGTATAGGATTCAAGTGTAAACAAACTGAAAATAAGACAAAATAAATGGATTCTTCATTGGGCAGAAACATAAGTAATAAGACAATGTTTGTGTAGAACCATGAGCAACATCATGTCTCACAACTTCCTACAGTCACTGAAGGCAAAGGGCTATATGTATAACTCCATTGCATTTCGAGACCTGTGGGTGGAGCCCTTGTTCTGACTCCATTCTCCTCTTCTAGCTATACTCAATATTTTTTGTCTCTTTAAAGAAAATTATTCAATTCTATAACTTATTAGAAAGTGATATTTTTAGTAAATATATTTTGTTAGAAACAAGAGTTATCATGCACAGCAATGTTCTTAAAGATTGTCATTAGATATCTCTATTCTTTCTCTAAATTTCCTTACAATAGGTCAGCTTCATTTCATTTTCTATTTCTCTACATGCTGCTAAACCCACTGTGATTTCTTTAGCAATTCAAAAATGGCCCTTTGCTTGCATAAACTACTCAAAAATAAAAGTTTCTACTTAGCTAAATTTACCTCTTCAAAAAAAAAAAGCTTATCCATACGATCAATTTCTTTCACCAAATACTCATTCTTCCATACTCAAAATACATCTCCACAAAAAGATAGGATTCCTATTGTAGAAAATGAGATTCCATTACATTCTATTTACTTTTTGACAACTATCTCCTAATAATTATTGTCCAGTGAGAGTTTTTGATATCTGTAGGTTTTTTTGTACATATATCAAAACCCATGTTCTATATATATATATATATATATATATATATATATATATATATATATATATATATATATTATCAGTTTCAGGTGTACAAGACAAAGTAATACTTAGACGTTTATCATTTATATCCCTCACACTGTGGCCCCTCCTCCCCCCACCCATTATCTCTCTGACATCCCACCGAACCTTCACATTTCCACTGTCTCCACTCCAAATGCTGTACTACACCTCTTGTAATATATACATACATATGTATACATATACACATAAAATTACAGTTGGCATTCATTACTGTTCAGCTTCAGGTGTACTTTGCAGTGATCAGGCATCTACATCTTCCCTGAAGTGGTCTCCCAAATGGGACACGTGTCCATCGGAAACCCTACAAAATCTTAACAACATTACTGATTACGTTCCCCAAATTAATTTTCAAAACCCCATGGCGATCTTTGCTTACCGACTGTTTTCTAATCCCCTCACCATTTCCCTTATCCCCACCCCCCCGCCCATCTAACAACCCTCAGTTTTTCCTCTTTGTCTCCAACTGTTTCTGATTAGTTCATTCACTTATTCTTTTCTTTAGATTCCGCATATAAGTGAGATCAGATGGTACTTGTCTTTCTCTGTCTGACATATTTCACTTAACATAATGTTCTTTAGGTCCATCCATGTTGTTGCAAATGGTAAGATTTCTTTCTTCTTTATGGCTGTGTAATACTCCATTGTATAAATGTACCACAGCTTCTTAATCCAGTCATCTACCGGTGGGCAATTCAGTTCTTTCCATGTCTTGGCGATTGTGTATAGCGCTGCAATAAACATAGGAATGCATACAGATTTTTGAATTGGAGTTTTGGGTTTCTCAGATAAATACCTAAGAGTGGAATTACTGGATCATAGGGTAGTTCCATTTTCAGATTTTGAGATACCTCCATACTGTTTTCCATAGTGGCTGCACCAATCTGCAATCCCACCAACAGTGCACAAGTGTTCCCTTTTCTCCACATCCGTGCCAACACTTGTTGTTTGTTGATTTATTGATGATAGCCATTTTAACTGGGGTGAGGTGGTATCTCATTGTGGTTTTTATTTGTATTTCTCTGATGGTTAGTGAGGTTGAGCATTTCTTCATATATCTGTTTGCCACCTGTATGTTCTTTTTAGAAAAATGTCTCTTCAAGTCCTCTGCCCATTTTTTTAATTGGGTTGTTTGTTTTTTTGAGGTTGAGTTGAGTGAGTTTTTTATAGATTTGTCATATTAACACCTTATTAGATATATCATTGGCAAATATCTTTTCCCATTCAGTAGGATCCCTTTTTGTTTTATTGATGTACTCCTTTGCTGTGAAAAAACTTTTTAGTTTGATGCAATCACACATGTTTATTTTTTCTCTTACTTACCTCACATGAGGAGATATATCAGTGAAAATCCTACTCCGGGTAATTTCCGTGAAGTTTCTTCCTATATTTTCTTCTAGGTATTTTATGGTTACAGATCTTACATTTAAGATTTAAGCCATTTTGAATTTATATTTGTATATTGTGTAAGAAGGTGGTCCAGCTTCATTTTTTTGCAAGTTTCTGTCCCAGTTTCCCAGCACCATTTATTGACTAGACTGTCTTTACCCCATCGTGGATTCTTGTTTCCATTGTCATAGATTAAATGGCCATGTAGGTATAGATTTGTTTCTGAACTCTATATTCTGTTCCATTGATCTGTGTCTGTTTTTATGCCAGTACCATGCTGTTTTGATTACTGTAGCCTGGTAGTATAATTTGAAGTAAGGTATTGTTATACCTCCCACTTTGTTCTTATTTCTCAAGATTGCTGAGGCTATCCAGGGTCTTTTATGGTCCCATATAAATTTTAGGATTATACGTTCTATTTCTGTGAAAAACATCATTGGTAGTTTGATAGGAATTGTGATGAATATGTATATTGCCTTAGGCAGTATGGATATTTTAACTATATTAATTCTTCCTATCCATGAACATGGGATGTGTTTCCATCTATTTGTATTTTCTTTCATTTCTTTCTTCAGTGTCTTATAATTTTCTGAGTACAGGTCTTTTACTTTTTGGTTAAATTTATTCCCAGGTATTTTATACACTTTGAAGCAATTGTAAATGGGATTGTTTTATTAATTTCTCTTTCTGATGTTTTATTATTGGTATATACAAATGCAACTGATTTCTGAATATTAATTTTGTATCTTGCTACTTTACTAAATTCATCTATCAGCTCTAATAGTTTCTTGGTGGAGTCTTTAGAGTTCTCTCTATATAGTATCTTATCATCTGCATATAATGATAATTTTACTTCCTCCTTTCCAATTTGGATGCATTTTATTTCTTTTTCTTGTCTGATTGCTGTGACAAAACTTCCAGCACTATGTTGAATAAAAGTGGAGATAGAGGGCAACCTTGCCTTGTTTTTGATCTTAGGGGGAATGGTTTTAGCTTTCCCCATTGAGTACGATGTTAGCTGTGGGTTTCTCATATATGGCCTTTATTATGTTGAGGTATGACCCCTCTCTTCCCACTTTCTTAAGGGTTTTTTTTTTTTTAATGGCTGCTGGATTTTATCAAATGCTTTTTCTGCATCTATTGATATGATCATGTGATTTTTATTTTTCATTTTGTTAATGTGGTGTATCACATTAATTGATTTGCAGATGTTGAACCACCCTTGCATACCAGGGATGAATCCGACTTGATCATGGTGTATGATCTTTTTAATATATTGCTGAATTCTGTTCACTAATATTTTGTTGAGGATTTTTGCATCTATGTTCACTAGAGATATCGGCCTGTGGTTTTCTTTTTTTGTGGTGTGTTTGTCTGATTTAGGGATCAGGGTGATAGTGGCTTCATAAAAAGTGTTTGGCAGTCTTCCCTCCTTCTCGATTTTTTGGAAGAGCTTCAGGAGTATAGGTGAAAATTCTTTTTTGAAGGTTTTGTAGAATTCACCTGTAAAGCCATCTGGTCCAAGGATTTTGTTTTTTGGGAGATTGTTGATTACTGATTCAATTTCCCTGATGGTAATCAGTCTATTCAGGTTCTCTGTTTCTTCTTGAGTTAGCCTTGGGATGTTGTAGGCCTCTAGAAAATTGTCCATTTCTTCCAGATTGTCAAATTGGATCAAGAAATTAAACCCAACCGTATGCTGTCTCCAAGAGACACATCTCAGCTACAAGGACAAGCATAGACTCAAAGTGAAAGGGTGGAAATTGACACTCTAAGCAAATGGTAACCAGAGAAAATCCGGCGTATCTATAATGATATCAGATGAAACAGACTTCAGGGTGAAAAAGGTAACAAGAGACAAAGATGGACATTTTATCATGGTAAAGAGGACTATACAACACGAAGACAAAACAGTAATCAATAGTTATGCCCCCAATCAGGGAGCACCAAAATATACCAAGCAATTACTAACAGAAATAAAGGGAGAAATTGACCAAAACACAATTATACTAGGGGACTTAAATACATCATTGACAGCTGTGGATAGATCATCCAAACAGAAAATCAATAATGAAATAGGAGCCCTAAATGACACATCAGATGAAATGGACATAATTGACTTATATAGAGCACTTCATCCTAAAACATCAGACTTTACATTCTTTTAGAGTGTACAAGGAACATTCTCAAGGATAGACCATATATTGGGACATAAAATCAGCCTCAGCAAATTTAAGAAGATTGAAATCATATCAAGCATATTCTCTGGTCACAAGGCTTTGAAATTGGATATCAACTGTGAAAGGAAGGTAGGCAAAAACACAAATACGTGGAGATTAAACAAAACACTTTTAAAGAACGACTGGATCAAAGATAAAATTAGAGGAGAGATCAAAATTTACATATAAACAAATGACAATGAAAATACATCCTACCAAAATTTCGGGGATGCAGCGAAAGCAGATTTAAGAGGGAAATTTATATCATAACAGACCTATCACAAGAAACAAGAAAAATCCCAAATAAATAACCTCATGTTACACCTTAAAGAACTAGAAAAAGAAGAACAAGTGAAACCCAAGATCAGCAAAAGAGAGGAAATAACAAAAATCAGAGCAGAACTAAATGAAATAGAGAACAAAAAGACAATAGAAAAAATTAATGTGACAAAGAGCTGGGTCTTTGAAAAGATTAACAAATCGACAAGGCCTTTGTGAGACTCACTAAAATAAAAAAGAGAGAAGACACTAATTAACAAAATCAGAAATGAAAAAGGGGAAGTTATCACGGACACCACAGAAATACAAAGGATCATGCAAGAATACTATGAAGGACTATATGCCAGAAAATTCAATAACCTAGAAGACATGGACAAGTTCTTAGTAACATATAGCCTTCCAAGGCTGAACCATGAAGAACTGGAAAATCTGAACGGACCGGTCACCAGTAACGAAATTGAATCAGTCATCCAAAACCTTCCCAAAAGCAATAGTCCGGGACCAGATGGCTTCACTAGTAAATTCTACCAACCCTTCAAACAGGATCTAATACCAATCCTGCTCAAACTCTTCCAAAAAATCGAAGAAGTGACAGTACTCCCTAACTAATTTTATGAGGCCAACATTACCCTGATACCAAAACCTGGTAAGGACAACACAAATAAAGAAAACTACAGACCAATATCTATGATGAATACTGATGCAAAAATTCTAAACAAAATTCTAGCAAATCAAATACAACGATGCATTAAACAGATTATTCATCACAACCAAGTGGTGTTCATCCCCGGGGCATAAGAATGGTCCAACATCCACAAATCCATCAATGTGATACATCACATAAACAAAATAAAGGACAAAAATCATATGATTATATCAATTGATGCAGAAAAAGCATTTGAAATGATGTAATATCCATTTATGATTAAAACACTTAATAAAATAGGTATAGAAGGAAAATACCTTAATATAAAAAGGCCATATATGACAAGCCCTTAGCTAATCTCACAATTAATGGTGAAAAACTGAAGCCCTTTGCTCTACGTTCAGGAACACGACAGGGCTGTCCCCTATCTCCTCTGCTTTTGAACATAGTGTTGGAAGTCCTTGCCAGAGCCATTCAGGAAGAGAAAGAAATAAAAGGCATCCAAATTGGGAATGAAGAAGTTAAATTATCACTCTTTGCAGATGACATGATGCTATACATAGAAAATCCTAAAGACTCCACCAAAAAGCTGTTAGAAACAATCAGCGAATACAATAAAGTAGCTGGCTACAAAATCAACGTCCAAAAGTTCATTGCATTCCTATATACTAACAATGAAATCTCAGAAAAAGAAATACAAAGAACAATTCCTTTTGCAATTGCAACAAAAAGAGAAAAATACCTAGGCATAACCTTAACCAAGGATGAGAAGGATTTATATGCTGAAAACTATAAGACTTTTTTGAAAGAAATTGAAGAAGACACAAAGAAATGGAAAGACATTCCGTGCTCATGGATTGGAAGAATCAACACAGTTAAAATGGCCATATTACCCAAAGCCATATATAGATTTAGTGCAATCCCCATCAAGATCCCAATGGCATTTTTTAAAGAAATAGAACAAAAAATCTTCAGATTTGTTTGGAACCAAAATAGACCCTGAATAGCCAAAGCAATCTTAAGAAAAAAGAACAATACTGGAGGTATCGCATTTCCTGACTTTAGCTTGTACTACAGGGCTACAATAATCAAAACGGCATGGTATTGGCAGAAAAACAGACACATAGACCAACGGAAGAGAATTGAGAACCCAAAAATAAAACCTCATAAATATGGACAGATAATTTTTGACAAAGAAGCTAAAAACATACAATGGAGGAAAGACAGCCTCTTCAATAAACGGTGCTGGGAGAATTGGATAGCCACGTGCAAAAGAATGAAACTGGACTGCTATCTGTCACCACGTACCAAAATTAATTCAAAATGGATCAAAGACTTAAGCATAAGACCTGCCACAATAAACTGCATAGAAGAAAACATAGGTACTAAACTTATGGACCTTGGGTTCAAAGAGCATTTTATGAATTTGACTCCAAAGGCAATGAAAGTAAAAACTAAAATAAACGAATGGGACTATATGAAACTTAAAAGCTTCTGCACAGCAAAAGAAACCATCGACAATATAAAGAGGCAACCAACTGAATGGGAGAAGATTTTTGCAAACAGTGCCTCAGATAAGGGGCTAATATCCAAAATATATAAGGAACTTATGAAGGTCAACAACAAAAAAACAAACAACCCAATTGAAAAATGGGCAGAGGACCTGAAGAGACATTTCTCCAAAGAGGACCTACAAATGGCAAATAAATATATGAAAAAATGTTCAACATCACTAATCATCAGAGAAATGCAAGTAAAATCCACAATGCGATATCACCTCACCCCAGCCAGAATGCCTATCATCAACAAGACAAATAGCAACAAGTGTTGGAGAGGCTGTGGAGAAAAAGGAACCCTCATACACTGTTGGTGGGAATGCAGACTGGTGCAGCCACTATGGAAGGCAGTGTGGAGGTTCCTCCTAAAATTATGAATAGAATTACCATATGACCCAGCAATCCCTCTTTTGGGTATCTACCCAAAAAATCTGAAAACATTTATACATAAAGACACGTGTGCTCCAAATTTTCATTGCAGCTTTGTTTACAGTGGCTAAGACATGGAAACAACCAAAATGTCCTTCGATAGATGAATGGATAAAGAAGTTGTGGTATATATACACAATGGAATACTATTCGGCGTTAAGGAAAGATGATATAGGTACATTTGTGACAACATGGATGGATCTTGAGAGTATATTGCTAAGTGAAATAAGTCAGACAGAAAAAGCAGATTGATTTTCGTATGATTTCACTTATGTGTGGTATATAAACCAAAAACAACAAAAGAACAAGACAAACAAATGGGAAACAAAAACTCATAGACACAGACAATAGTTTAGTGGTTACCAGAGGCTAAAGGGGGGTGGGGGTTGGGAGATGAGGGTTAGGGGAATCAAATATATGGTGATGTAAGGAGAACTGACTCTGGGTGGTGAACACACAATGGGATTTATAGATTCTGTAATACAGAATTGTACACCTGAAATCTATGTAATTTCACTAACAATTGTCACCCCAATAAATTTTTTAAAAAAGAAAGTAAGGACATTTATTTTTAGTAAGAAAAATAAAATTTCTCACATCACATTTTTATAAGCCGCCAAAGGTAACAAGAACATATTAAAATAATTTTATATTTCTGAAATAATTATATAAATTTCCTAATTATAAGTATTTTAAAGTTCTAGGAATTCACACCTCTTTTTTTAAAAAAATAAAGACAATGGAAATCTTTGATGATACTGCAACTTGTTAAAAAAATAAAAAGCATGGAACTCAGGAAATGGAGATTGGCGTCAGAGTTGTTTAATGTCGCTTCTGTGGGCAGTAGAACGGAAAACAGTTTTCAGGGGTTTCCGTGCTGAGAGCAAGGTTTTTTTTTTTTTGTTTTTTTTTTTTTTTGTGTGTGTGTGTGTGTGTGTGTGTGCGTGTTTTTAAGGTAAAATGCAAACATTTGTCATAAGCCGTTAGGGTGCAGAAAAGAGGAAGTGAATTAGGGAGGTCTATGAAACATTTTGTCACCGGAAAGTAAGCGAAATTATGTTTATTGTTAACAATAATTAAAGTAAAACTCATCTCACTACAAATTATTTATCTATACAATAGATTGTAATTGTCAAATATTTTATTGCAGGCTTGCTATTTTTAAGGTAAGAAGTAATTTTTTTCTATTTCATTGACCTTTCATCATTATCACATAAATATTTTTAATTTTCAAAATTTGTGAAGCAGCCTACAAACAAAACAATCCAATATAATTGAAATCGCTAAATTTTGGAGGATCTTTGAATAGAAAAACGAGTTCAAAAAACAACTGAATGTAATTTCAATCATATACATAATAAACTGCTATTTATAATGATCTTTAAATCACAGAATAGTAAATATAACTTAGGTTAGTATTATGACTTATGTTTTTGAAAGAAAACAGTTAAGCTTTAACATGTTTGCCTAATGACTGACATTCTTAGCATTTGCAATGAGCACAAAATTATCAAATCAAATCAAGGTTGTTTTTTTGTTTTGTTTTGCTTTGTTTTGATTTTACTCTGCTGGGCACATTTAATGTAACTCTGTATTAGGAAAATTAAGAAATGCATCTAGCCATCTGCCAGTGAAGTAAAAGATTGCTATAGTGAAAACTGATTTTGTACATTATAATGTCAATAGGTAACAATTAAATACAATCTTTTACATTTTACATATAAGAATTGTCAAGTTCATATAATAATTTTATTACAGGCAGAGTTTTCAACCTTAGCTATAATTTGATAGACATATGTGGTCAATTTAGAAACATTCAATCTGGCTATATAGTAGAGGTTTGAAATTAGAAGTTATCAATACATATAAAAATTGATGCCATAAGCATCCATGAGAGTATGTGATGTCTAAGGGACAGCATATAGTGAGAGAACTTAGAAAGACATAAATCTTGGCAAATGTTTACCTTTAGGGAATACAAGGATAAAACAGATTCTTTTTAAATTAAATTTATTGGGTTAACATTGGTTAGTAAAAGTATATAGGTTTCAAGTGTACAATTCTATAATACATCATCTATATATTGCATTATGTGTTCACCACCCAGAGTCACTTCTCCTTCCATCACCATATATTTGACCCCTTTTACCCTCCAACACCCTCCCCCTTAACTTCTGGTAACCTATTATCCTTTATACCAAAGAGGTGAAAGATATAAATGGAATCATGCAGCATCAGCTTCCTGGTGTTGGCTGGGATGATTGAGGAAATGTCATAGGATTTAATTATTAGGTGATTACTGCTGACGTTATTTGTATAATAGGGGTAAAACCAACTGTAAGGAATTAATTTGCAAGTTGGCCATGATGACAGGCACAATCAACTCACCGTTTAAGAAATTTGAATATATCCAGGCAAGATATTCCTGGGATAGGTAAGATGGAGATAGTCAGAGATTGAGAACACGACGTTAGTGGAGAGATATTTCAGATATAAAGGAAAGAGAACTTGGAGTAACATCCCAGAGGAAATATCAGATAGAGAATAGAATAAAGGGTGCAAGAAGGAGTTTTAGATGGGGAGAGTGATGCATTTTGCTTCACTACAGGAAAATAAGGCTAAAAATGGAAGTCTTAAGGTAGAGAAAACTGAACTTTTGTAGAATGGCTTTTTCTTATCCATAAAGAGAAGCACCTGCTAAAAGTAAAAAGCAGTGGTGAGTTTGGTGGCTCTAAGAGTGGAAAATGTTTGAACATCTGCTTTGTGAAATGTAATATGGGGTCAGCACTGATAAACAAAAGGATTGCCAAGCAACAGGGATGGTTCAGCTAAGGTTAGATAACATGAAATTGCACTGGATCCAATTAGCATAGTTTCATGAATTTTTGTAGCAGTGCTTCACCGTTCAGAAATGGGAGCTGAGAAAACAAAATGGGAGTTCACACAGAGTTGAGAAATGGCATTTTATGAACAGTAAAAGAAGAGGAGGATGCTAACAAGATAATAACAGAAATAATTGGTCATATTCATGTGAAGTCAGTTTATAGAAGTTCAATTTGGAAAATTTTGACTATCATAATCTTATGGAAGATCGCCCTGCCTTCCAAAAACTTAGGAACTTGTGGGGAAAGACAGCCATATAATCAACCATAATATAATATTATATATATTTGTTAATAAATTGTATGTTCATAGTTATGTAGACCCTAAAACATTTATTTTGTAGGAACTTCACCAGCCCCTTCACTTGCTTCCTCTAATATAAATCTTTACATAAAGATATTCAGTCAAAACTTATGATTGTCTCATATATTTTACATGACTGCCAAAGCTGTTACTATTACAAGTTTATGAAAAGTGGCAGTAACATGTCTAATCTAAGAGTACATACTATTTAAAAATTTGAGGCAGTGCACATTTTGATTCAAAGAATACACATTTATTTAAAACAAATAAAAATCTGCACATACAAAAGATAATGTAATCTGAAAGTCTGATCCTTTACCAACTCCACCAGTCTGTTCATTCTTATTAAAATATTTTAAAGGATTCAGAAAACTGTTTCATTTTTGTTTATTTAAATTAAATTTATTAAGGTGACATTGGTTAAACTGAAGCACACATTTTTTTCAAAATGGATTCATTCAGGCTACTTGAATATTGTGCATTAGCATTGGTCCCAACTAAATTTTGATGAAAATGAACAGGCTTGTGGGGTTGAGAAATTCCAGAATTGAGGATCAGACTTTCAGTCAGATAAAAAAATTGAAGGAATTAAGAAATACAGATAGGTAGTTACAAAATAGTCACATGGGTGTAAAGTATAGCATGGAGAATATAGTCAATGATGTTGCAACAACTATGTGTGGTGCCAGGTGGGTACTAGACTAATCAGGGGGTCACTGCATAAATTATATAAATGTCTAACCATTGTGCTGTACATCTGAAACTAATATAAAATAAATATTGAATGTCAACTGTAACTGTGGGGACAGATTCCCAGAGAGCAGTTTACAGGCTCTCGGCATCGCGTGGGGAGGTGCTGGCTCAGGTAGTGAATGACCATCAACTGTGATTTGTTGGCCGTCAGCTGTAACCTGTTAGCCAGTTGGGTACTGATGTAACTGTGGGGTTGCGTTGATTGCTTGGTTGTTTGGCAGGCAGGAGACGTGAATGGCGGACTGCAGATTCTGTGAATACTACTTGCGTGTTTCTCGCTTGGCTGCCAGCGAGAATATAGTGGTATGACTCCCCTATCTATGGCTCCGTGGGTGTTCCCTTTTGGCCTAGCCATATCCCGTGTTCTTATGTGGGGAGCAGGAAATACAGCTTCATATTTTTCCAGAGTTAAGGGTTTGAATCTTACCAGCCATTTAGAATTTATGTCAGATTCATTACCAAGGAATACTAAATGATAATGTGTAATTCACCAATTCCAAACATGTACGTACTATCATAAGCAAACATCAAAAGCCACTCAGTCTTTTAGGTTAATGTGCCTCAGACCCAGCTATGCATCAGAGCTACTTAGGGAACTTTTGAAAATACATATTACTGGACTTTACCCTCCACCTACTGAAATCAGGGGTCCAAGGTAGGGAGCTCCAAATATCTATTTTAATAAGCCCTTCTCCTGTTCATTTTGATACCATCTGCAGACTGGTGTTTTGGGATTATTGTAGAGAAGTTATTCAAAACTGGATTCATTTGGAATATAATTATATTTTCACGGTCACTTACTGAAAATAAACTCACCACAGTCATTCCTTTTGAGCAGCTTTTTTTGTCTTCTTAGAATTATAAGATCCTATATCTTAAAACTGAAATATTTATATTTTTAAATAGGGTTACTAATCTTTTTTTATTGTTCAATTTTAAGAGTTCTTCATATATCCTGGTACAAATTCCTTATAACACATTATTTGAAAATATGTTCTCCAGCTATGTTGTCTTTTCATACCTGGGATGGCATTCTTTGCAGCACCAAAGTTTTAAATTTGATGAAGTCCAATTTATCTATTCTTTTTAAATTTTTGTTGCTTCTATTTTTTTGTGTCACATGTGAGAAGATATTGCCTGCCCCAAAGTCATGTTTAGGTACTCCTGTGTTGTTTTTTTTCTAAGTGTTTTATAAGTTTTACAATTTTAGCACTTACATTTATATCTATAACGTATTTTGAGTCAATTTTCATATATGGTGTACCATTATACTCTATAAAATGTGTCCTAATTATGAACCCACATCTGCTGTACTATCTATTTTCTTTGGTCTTTGTGTTTTCCTCTCAAATAGAAGGAAAATAAATGTATTCTTTTATCCAAATAAGGACCATTAAAAATTTGAATTCAACTCTGATGACTCCCTTTACTCCTTCAAAGTTTATATCTCTCCAAGATAAAATTTTCTGAATGCATTAATCATTCTGTTTTTAACTTATTAAATTTATTGGGGTGACATTGGTTAGTAAAATTATATAGGTTTCAAGTGTACATTTTTATAATAGATCATCTATATATTGCATTGTGTGTTCACCACCCAGAGTCACTTCTCCTTTCATTAATATATATTTGACCTCCTTTTCCCTCTTTTACCATCGCCCCACTCCCTTTACTCTTTGGTAAGCAATAAACTATTCTCTGTGTCTATGAGTTTTTGTTTGTTTGTCTTTTTCACTTGTTGCTTTCAGTTTTATGTTCCAAATATGAGTGAAGTCATATAGTTCTCAGCTTTTTCTGTCTGACTATTTCGCTTAGCATAATAATCTGAATATTCATCCATGTTGTCACAAATGGCAGTGTTTCATCTTTTCTTATGGCTGACTAATATTGCACTGTGTATTTGAACCACATCTTCTTTATCCAATCATCTATCGAAGGATACTTTGGTTGTTTCCATATCTTGGCCACTGTGGATCATGCTGCAATGAACGTAGGGGTACATAATCATATGTCTTTATGGATAGATGTTTTCATATTTTTTTGGTAGCTACCCTGAAGAGGGATTGCTGGGATATATTCTAATGCTATTATTAATTTTTTAAGGAATTTCCGTATTGTTTTCTATAGTGGCTGTACCAATTTACATTCCCACCCACAGTGTATGAGAGTTCCTTTTTCTCCACAGTCTCTCCAACACATGTTATTACTTATCTTGTTGATGATAGCCATTCTAATAGGTGTGAGGTAGTATCTCATTCTAGTTTTTATTTGCATTTCCCTAATAGCTAGTGAAATTGAGCATTTTTTCATATATCTGCTGGCCATTTGTATATCTTCCTGGGAGAAGTGTCTGTTCAGGTCCTCTGCACATTTTTTTAATTGGGTTGTGTTTTTGCCGTTGAGTTGTACGTTTTTTCAAAATATATTTTGGATATTAGCTCCTTATTGAAGGTGTTGTTTGGAAATATCTTCTACCATTCAGTTGGTTTCCTCTTTGTTGATGGTTTCTTATTTTGTGCTAAACTTTTTAGTTTGAGATAGTCCCATTAATTTATTTTTGCTTTTACTTCCCTTGTCTTTGATGTGGAATTCAAAAATATCTCCGAACCCAAGTTTCATAAGTTTAGTACATCTGCTTTCTTCTATGATGTTCAGGTCTTTGATCCATTTTGAGTTATTTTGGTACATGGTGACAGATAGCAGTCTAATTTCATCCTTTAGCATGTAGCTTTCCAATTTTCCCAACACCATTGATTGAACAGGCTTTCTTTTGTCCATTGTATGTTTTTACATCTTTCTCAAAAATTGTCTGCCCATATACATATTTATGCATTTATTTCTATGTTCTCAATTCTATTCAATTGGTCTATGTGTCTGTTTTTTTGGCAATACCATGTTGTTCTGATTATTGTCATTTTGTAATATAAATTGAAGTCGGGGAGTGGTATACCTCTAACCATTTTTTTTTTCTTAGCATTACTTTGACTATTTGTGTTCTTTTGTGATTCCCTACAAATCTGATGATTTTTTTTTCCATTTCTTTAAAAAATGCCATTGAGATCTTGATGAGTATTGCATTAAATTTGCATAGAGCTTTGGGTAATATGATCATTTTTAACTATGTTAATTCTTCTAATCCATTAACATGGAGTGTCTTTCCATTTCTTTGTGTTTTCTTTAATTTCTTTTAATATTGTCTTAGAGTTTTCAGTGTATAGGTTCGTCACACTCTTTCTTAAGTTTATTCCTAGGTATGTATGTATGTATGTATGTATGTATGTATGTATGTATTTATTTATTTTTGTTGCTATTGCAATAGGAATTGTTTTGTTTTGTTTCTGGAATTTCATTGTTACTAAATAGGAACACAATGGATTTTATACATTGATTTTGTATCCTGCAACTGTACCGTATTTGTTTATTGCTTCTAATACTTTTGTTACTGAAGTCTTTAGGGTTTTCTAAATAAAGAATCACGTCACCTGCAAAAAGTGACAATTTAACTTCTTCATTCCCAATTTGGATTCCTTTTGTTTCTTTCTCTTACCTGATTTCTCTGGCTAGGACTTCCAATATTATGTTGATTAGAAGTGGCATGAGGGGGCATCCCTCCCTGTCTTCTTCCTGATTTTAAGGTAAAGCTCTCAGTTTTTCACCATTAAATATGATGTTAGCTGAGGGTTTGTTGTGTATGTTCTTTACAATATTGAGGTACTTTCCTTCTATGCCCATTTTATTAACTGTTTTGATCATAAATGATGTTGTATCTTTTCAAATGCTTTTTCTGCATCTATTGATATGATCGTATGATTTTTATCTTTTATTTTTCTTACGTGGTGTGCCACATTTATCGATTCGTATATGTTGAACCATCCTTATGACCTTGGAATGAACCCCACTTGATCATGATGCATAATCTTTTTAACGTATTGTTGTATTCAATTTGCTAATATTTTGTTTATGATTTTTATGTGTACATTTATCAGAGATATTGGTGTGGAAGTGTTTTTCTTTTTCTTTTCATTTCTTTTCTTTTCTTTTCTTTTTTTTTTTTTTTGTGTGTGTGTGTGTTATTCTTACCAGGTTTTGGTATCAGAGTGATGTTGGCCTCATAAATGAAGTTAGAAAGTGTTGCCTCTTGTTCAATTTCTTGGAAGAGTTTGAGGAGGAGAGGTATTAAGTAATTTTTGAATATTTGATAGAATTTACTAGTGAAGTCATCTTGTCCTGGACTTTTGTTTTTGGATGATTGTTTCAATTTCCTTACTGTTGATCTGCCTATTTTGATTTTTCAGATTTTTGTGATTCAGTCTAGGATAGCTATATATTTCTAAGAACTTCTTTTCTTCTACGTTATTGAATTTGGTGGAATATTGTCCTTCCTAGTATTCTCATATGATGCTTGGTATTTCTGCAGTATCCATTGTGACTTCTCCTCTTTCATTTCTGATTTTCTTTATTTGTGTATCTTCTCTTTGTTACTGTAATGAATCTAGCCAGGGGTTTGCCAATTTTATTAATCTTTTCAAAGAACCAGCTCTTTGTTGGTTGCCTTAATTATTCTATTGTCTTTTTTGTTCTCTATTCCATTTGATTCTGCTTTAATTTTTATCATTTCCTGTTTTCTGCTGACTTTGGGGTTCATTTGTTCTTCTTTTTCTAGTTCTTTAAGATGTCATATTAATTTGCTTGTTTGACATTTTTCTTCTTTCTTGAGATAGGCTTGTAATGATATAAATTTCCCTCTTAATACTGCTTTCCCCGTGTCCCAATAATTTTGATATGATGTTTTTTTATTCTCATTTGTTTCTTTGTATCTTTTGATCTCTCCTTTTATTTCTTCTTCTTTAATAGCAAGTTGTTTAATCTCCATGTGTTTGTCATTTTTACCACTTTTTTTGTAGTTGATCTCCAATTTCAAAGCATTATAGTTGGAGAATATGCTCGTTATCACTTCAATCTTCTTAAATTTGCTGAGGCTAGGTTTTTATCCCAACACAGGGTCTATCCTTGAGAATGTTCCATGTGCAATAAAAAATAATGTATAATCCAGTTTTCTATAATGAAATGCTCTGTAAATATAAATTATGTCTATTTCATCTAACGTGTCATTTAAGGCTGATATTTTATATTGATTTTCTGTTTGGATGATCTATCAAGCACTGTCAATGGCATATTGACACTATTATAGTCAATCATCTTTGAATGCCAACACTTTATATCTATCAGTAGAGTTTAAGATGGCACTAGCTTGTTAGGCATCCACATACTACTATTGAATCAACGAACTAAACACCCCAGATCTAGGATATTAACAATATATTATAAAACATATCAAATTTAAGTAACTTTTTGAAAAGGAATACAAGTAAACATCATGCAAAATCTCATCTTTAATCTTAAATATTTTCCATGTTCTCTTGCCGTTCTTATTCTTATGTACACACATTTCACAGTTTAATTACAATGTACATTCAATTTTACATTCTGCTATCATATTAGATAAAACATTTTTATTATGTCACACTTGACATACTGCTGTAGTCTCCTAACTATATCCCCAGACCCAGCCTTTTGGCCTCTTCAATTGGCCAAACATACAATGTCTGACAATTAATTTGCAAATTCATCCTAGAAAAATTGCTACATACCTCACTGCTGAATCACCATGGTCACCTTTGAAGGACTCCCCTTGGGAAGCTATGCACAGACGCCAGCACCTAGTCCACCCTTCAAAGCAATTTTGGAACTCTTCTTCTGGAATGGTCACCAGAGCTGTCATCTTATTGCCCTTGATGTCCTGAATGTTATCAAAATGTCTTCCTATCAATGTTTCCTATGTCTTCGGATAAAAAAAGAAGTCATTGCAGGCCAGATCAGGTGAGTAGGGAGGGTGTTCCAATACAGTTATTGGTTTATTGGCAAAAACTACTTCACAAACAGTGCTGTGTGAGCAAATACATTGTCATGATGCAAGAGCCATGAATTGTTGGCAAAAAGTTCAGAGACATCTAACTTTTTCACGCAGCCTTTTCAGCACTTTCAAATAGTAAACTTGATTAACTTTTTGTGCAGTTGGTACAATGAATAATCCCTCTGATATCCGAAAGGTTAGCAACATCGTTGCAACAGGTTCACAAACTTAATTGTTAGACCTTGTATGCCTTTAGTACCTCTACTCCCACAACCCACAGCCCACCACAAACTTCTACTAATTGATTGCAGCACTCTTTACTTTTCCAGACTAAATATAGTCTCTCCAGACAGCCTCTATCTAGAGATAGGTTTAAGTATGCAAATATCATTTGTGCTTCTAGATCTTTCACAAACCAATATTCCCTAACT
This sequence comes from Rhinolophus hipposideros, assembly GCF_964194185.1. Taxonomy (NCBI): domain Eukaryota; kingdom Metazoa; phylum Chordata; class Mammalia; order Chiroptera; family Rhinolophidae; genus Rhinolophus; species Rhinolophus hipposideros. The sequence goes on along the minus strand of NC_138046.1, from coordinate 70,989,120 downwards.
TTCCCCTCAATTTTTCCATGAAGGAATGCTCTAATGAAATGAATCTACTTGCCATCCTGAACACGTTTCACATGCTTCTGTTCCCATAACTTTATTCAAGCAACTTTCTTTACTCAAAATATTGACTCATCTTTTTTGTGTTCATCAAAATTGTGCCCATCTTTCAGGATATAAATAGTCTTAACTTCCTTTATGAATCATTTTTCTAATCATTATAAAAAACAATTTTCTCCTTATTTTGAATTTGTTTTGTTAGTTTATACATATGTATTATCATAGTCTATTTGTCATTTTTTTGTGATTCTTGGGAAGAGTTTAATGGACCCATTTTATTTTCATTCAGGGCGACCTCACCAATCATTGTGCTACATGAACTTTCTTTTTTCTTTTTTTGTAATTTTATTTATTTATTTATTTTTTACTTAGACGTTTATCATCTATGTCCCTCACACTGTGTGCATCCCCATCCACCATCCCTCTGACATCCCACAGAGCCATTCCATTTCCACTGTCTCCACTCCTAATGCTGCACTTCTCTTCTTGTAAGTACATACATACATACATATATACATATATATACATATATGTATATGTATATATGTATACATATATACATATACATATATACATATACATATATGTATATATATATATAATTATAGTTGGCATTCATTATTGTTCAGATTCAGGTGAACAGTGCAGTGATCATGCATCTACATCATCCCTGAGGTGGTCTCCCAAATGGGGCACGTGTCCATTGGATACTTTACAAAATCTTTACACCATTATTGATTACATTCCCCAAATTAATTTTCAAAACCCCATGGCGATCTTGTGGTTACCACTGTTTTCTAATCCCCTCACCTTCCCCCTTATCCCCACCTCCCCGCCCATGTAGCAACGTTCAGTTTTTCCTCTATGTCTCCAAAACTATTTCTGATTAGTTCATTCACTTATTCTTTTCTTTAGATTCCACATATAAGTGAGATCATATGGTACTTGTCTTTGTCTGACTTATTTCACTTAACATAATGTTCCCTAGGTTCATCCATGTTGTGCAAATGATAAGATTTCTTTCTTCTTTATGGCTGCGTAATACTCCATTGTATAAATGTACCAGAGTTTCTTAAACAAGTCGTCTACCGATGGGCAATTCAGTTCTTTCCATGTCTTGGCGATCAGTCTACTCAGGTTTTCTGTTTTTCTTGAGTTAGCCTTTGAAGGTTGTATGCCTCTAGAATATTGTCTGTTTTTTCCATATTTTGAAATTTGTTGCCATATAGTTGCTCATAGTAACGTGTTAAAATATTTTGTATTTCTGCAGTGTCTGTTGTCACTTCTCCTTTTCTTTTCTGATTTTATTAATTTGGGTCCTCTCTCTCTTTTTTTTCTCACTGACTCTGGCTAAAGGTTTGTCAATTTTGTTTATCTTCTCTAAGAACAAACTCTTGGCATTCATTGATTTTTTGTATTGTTTTTCTGGTTTCCATTTTATTTATTTCCATTCTGATCTTTATTATCTCCTTCCTTGTACTCCCTTTGGTTTTATTTTGCTGTTCTTTTTCCATATCACTTAAGTGTGATGATAAACTGTTGATTAGTGATGTTTCTTGTTTCTTTAGGTAGGCCTGCAATGCTATGAATTTTCCCCTTAGGACTGCTTTCGCGGCATCCCATAGATTTTGGGTTATCCTGTTTTCCTTTTCATTTATCTCGAAATATCTTTTGATTTCTACCTGGATCTCCTGCTTAACCCATTCTTTATTTAGTAACATGTTATTCAGCTTCCACGAATTGGTGAGTCTTCCAGTTGTTTTTTTTTTTGTTTGTTTGTTTGTTTTTTTTTTTTTCCTGTAGTTCATTTCTAATTATATAGCACTGTGGTCAGAGAAGACAATTGGTATGATTTCAATTTTCTTAAATTTATCAAGACTTGTTTTGTGGCCTAACATATGGTCTGTCTTGGCAAATATTCCATGTGCGCTTGAGAAGAACGAGTATTCTGCAGCTTTGTTGAGAAATGCTCTGAAAATATCGATTAAATCCAAGTGGTCCAATGTGTCACTTAAGGCTGTTGTTTCCATATTGTTTTCTGTCTGGAAGACGTGTCTCTTGTTGTCAGAGGTGTGTTGAAGTTTCCTACTATGATAGTGTTACTGTTGATGTCTGTCTCTATGTCAGTCAATATCTGTTTTATATATTTAGGTGCTCCTATGTTGGGTGCATAGATGTTTACTAGGGTTATGTCCTCTTGTTGGAGCTATCCCTTTATTATTATATAGTGCCCATCTTTGTATTTTAATAAATTCTTCATTTTAAAGTCTTTTTCAGATATAAGTATTGCAACTCCAGCTTTTTTCTCATTTCCATTTACATGAAATATCTTACTCCAACCCTTCACTTTCAGCCTGTGTGTGTTTTGATCTGAGGTGAGTCTCTTGTATACAGCATATACAAGGGTCTTGCTTTCTTATCCACGCAGCTACCCTATGTCTTTTGATTGGAGCATTTAATCCATTTACATTTAAAGTGATTATTGATAGGTAGACAGTTATTGCCATTTTTTAAATTTGTAGTTAGAGTGTTTTCATCTTTCTTCTGTTTACAGAAGACTTTTTAGTATTTCTTGCAATGCTGACTTAGTGGTAATAAATTCCTTTACCTTGTTCTTTTCTGGGAAGCTCTTTATCTCTCCATCAACTTTAAGTGACAGCATTGCTGGGTAAAGCAATCTAGTTTGTAGGCCTTTGTTTTCCATCACTTTGAGTATCTCCTGCCACTCCCTCCTGGCCTTCAATGTTTCTATAGAAGAGTCATTTGATAGTCTTATGGGAGTTCCCTTGTATGTAACCCTCTGTCTTTCTCTTGCTGCTTTTAGGATTCTCTCTTTGTCGTTAACCTGTGCCATTTTAACTATAATATGTCTTGGTGTGGGCCTGTTTGGAATTATCCTGGTTGGAACTCTCTACACTTCCTGGGCTTGTATGTTGGTTTCCTTGATCAGGTTAGGGAAGTTTTTGGACATTATTACTTCAAATATGTTGTCAATCCCTTACTTCCTCTCTTCACCTTCTAGTATTCCTATGATGCGCATGTTGTTGCACTTGGTGTTATCCCAGAGGCCTCTTAATCCTCTTCATTGTTTTTTATTCTTTTTTCTTTCGGTTGTTCCGTTTGGGTGATCTCTGCTAACTTGTTTTCTCAGTCGCTGATTCGATCCTCTGCTGCATCTAAGCTGCTGTTAATTCCTTCATGTGGGTTCTTTATTTCGGTAATTGCGTTCTTTAGTTCTAACTGGTTGTTCGTTATGATTTCTACATCCTTCTTTATGTCGTCTCTAAGATCCTTAAACATTCTTATCATCAGTGTTTTGAACTCTGTCTCTGGTAGGTTGGTTACCTCTGTTTCATTTGGTTCCACTTGTGGAGGTTTCTTCTGTTCTTTTATTTGGGACAGGTTTCTTTGTTTCCCCATTCTGGCTGACTCTCTGTGTTTGCTTCAATGTGTTAGGTAGATCCCCTGGAGTTCTTAGTTCTTGCTGTGTTGTCTTATGTAGTATGTGTTCTTTTTATTTGACTTGCCCTACTTCATTCTTCTCCTCTGCGTGTGCTCCAAAGGTGACTCTTGTGTTGTGTGTATTGTCCTGTTAAATAAGATTTTTAATTGCTTTTTGCTTTTGAGTAGGTGGCGTTAACTCCTAGGCTGACTAGTTGTGAGACTTGACTCTGCCCACCACAGGGTGTTCTGCTGCATGAGGGTTGACCACTTAAATGTGGTTTGACCTCTATGGGCTCTTGTACCTGTAGAGAATTCCCTCTGGGTGTGTCACTTGTAGGTCAAACTTGGTAGTACTCTGGTTTGGTCTGTAGTTGGCCTCTGTGTATGTTGAATTTTGTGCCTGTTAAGCTGGGCCCTGGTAGGGCAATTTCAGAACAAAGCAAATCACCAAGCACAACAAAACAACAACAACAAAAACAACAAAGAAAAAATCAAATACATTCACATGTAAAAACAACCAACAACCCCCACTCAACACAGCAAAGATGTCAAAGATATAAAGACAAAACAAAACAAAACAAAAACATTGCCAGTCTTGGCTTAAGCCCACCAAGTAAACTCCAGGTTCTCCTCTGCTCTACCAAAGAGTGATTTGTGTATTGTGCAGGCAGAGCCGGTCACCTGGTACCCAGAGTGATGGTGGGACTGCAGATTTAGATGCGTGGGGCTGAGGGGTCTGGGTGATAGTTTCTACAAAGTCAGTGCAGGTTCTTCCCTTGCCTGCACCTATGTGCACTGAGAATAGCACCACCAGCCCTGTGTCCAGTTCTCCTGGGTCTTAGGGCACTTCTTCCGTGTACGTGTGTGTGTGTGGCAGGTGGGATATTTCTGAGCTGCTGAAATCCCAGAGCTGTGTCTGCCTCGTACTTCTGATCCCTGGAAGTGCCTCCGCAGTTGTAATTGCCCTGCCCTAGGCAGGCCAGAAGGGTGGGGGCTGGGGATGAGGGGTCATCTCTCTCCCAGCCCAGCTGTGTCACACTCCTCTCACAGGCCAGAAAAGGTGGTGGCTGTGGGTGGAGTAGTCTCTTCTCTCCTAGCCCAGCAAAAATCATACTCTTCCCAGATCTTCCCTGGATCAGAACTGTACACCGGTCTTCACAGAGCCTGAGCATTAAGGTTCCTCTGTAATCTGACACTACTCCTCAGGTCAGGGGCCAGTTTAAATCTCTGGAAGGGCGTGGGTAGGATTGGAAGAGTGGGGAGAGGGACCCAGGTATGGAGTTTGTGTTCTTTGTCAGGCATAAGGCCCAACTGGAAGTCTCACTGATGTTAATGCCTCAAATGCTGGATATGCTGCCCCGCAGTGGGAGAGATCAGCTGTGGGACGCAGGGAAAGAGCCCACCTCTTGGCTTTTGTGTTTTCTGTACCATCCTGGGATCCCCTCTGTCTCTGCAGCTGCAGATGCTGGCCGCATTTCCACTGCTGCAGATTCGGGCGTGTTTCCACAGCCACAGATGCAGGCCATGTCTCCGCAGCCGAAGGTGCAGGCCGTGTCCCCACAGCCGCAGATGCGGGCTGCATTTCCTCAACCACAGGTGCGGACCGCGTTTCCATTGCTGCAGATGCAGGCCGCATCTCCACACCACTCCCTTCCATCTTCCCCTGCTCGCCCAATTTGCCCACCTTCAAGTAATCCTTGCACAAATCTCTTAGCTGTTCTGTGTGATGAGCAGAAAGTCCTTTGATGGGTTATAGATGTCTTGTTTGTGATAAGATCCAGTTGAGAACTCAAAAAGTGTGCCCCGTTGCCACCATTCCTATGACGTCACTCCTCTATTTGTTATTTTTCATTCTGGCTTTGAGATCAAAAAAATTTTATTTCCATTTTTAAAATGCCAAAGGTCATTCAGGTCTAATTCATTTATAGATGAAAACTTTGGGTTCCATAATTAAAGTAAGGGGGAGGAAGAGATGAGGTTACCAATAAAAGAAATAATAAGAGAACAAAGGCCAACTTGGTAGCTCAGTGGATCTCAACCTTTTTTGTAACTCAGTACATCTGAGACAGTTAAACTCCACCAGTGAGAAACAGTAAATAGCCACATACTGTGGCAGTGATTCTCATGGTAATTGTGTTGGTAGTGGTAAAAGTGGTGTACTAGAAAGTAATATATAATTTTATAAAACCCCAACAAGTGATTATGATATGCTCTCTGTCAGGCCTGGGATTTGATTTTACCTTATTTACAAACAGCTAATTTAACTTATAACTGTTTAATGGATGCTGGCAGAACACATACAACAGCTGGGACAAAGAGCAAAGAATTTATTACTTATGACCCAGTAAGCAGCATAAACATCTGAATTTTCAAATTGGTTTCTCTTGCCCACAAGATTCCCAGGAGCAATGTAATATAGCCCTGAAGGATACACACAGAGCCTTCATAACTGAGTTGGGAACACAGGGCTTGAGAAATCAAATGCATATATGTCTAGCAGTGTATAAACATGCTCTTTGTCTGGGAGACGGAAGGAAAAATTACTATATCCCTGAAGGTTGTTCACTGTAAATTTAATCCCAATAAATGAACTGGGTAAAGAGTAGTTGGAGCTTCCCATTTTTGGCAATCCCATAAGAGCATAAAAAGCCCAGAGGAAACTGTCCTGCGATACTCATCCTACTGTTTCAAACACTGTTCTAGAGTCATTCTTTTCACTATGGACCAAAATTACCATGGAACTAATCTTGTGGAAACTAGGGCATGAAGAGCATGATTGTAGATTATCTTAATGTTTTTTCATTTGGTCTCTAAAAGGTGAGCTCATAAAAAGTGTTTTTCCTACAGTATCATACCTGAGAAGTGAGATGTTGCTTATGTATGTTTCAGTCTCACATTGAGGAAAGTAACTCACAATAAGTGAGATCAGCAGTATATCCTTAAAATGTACTTTGCAAATGTAAGCATAGATGTAATGTAAGCATAATTACCAAAGAAGGGTACGATATCACATAGTGTGTAATCACTTTCTTACCAGTGCCTTGCCGTTAAAAAATATAGTTACAGATCACCAAACTGGTAGCAAATAGCTGGTATTGCTGTTTTGCTGTTTAGTTGCCTGACCAAACAAGTGTTTACATAAACACATTGGAAATAAAATATTTCATCTGAATCCTAAGTAACAGTAGTACACAATGAGGATCTTTGAAATCCATGCTTCTTAAATGTTAGCATTTGAAATTCGGATGAAATATTTTAACCTAGTTCAGATCTTATATAAAGTTAGTTTTATTTCCCATCTCAGACATATGGTCACAGTATACACAAGTTAAAAGTTGACAACTTTTAACTGTAAAATGCATAAAATTGGAAATGCTGTGGTGGGATTAATATTGTTTTAAAACTAAAACAATATGGTGATTCCACCTGTCTAAATGCTTGAAACAGTGTCTGAATTTAGTGTTAATTATTCAATAAAGTGGATGAATTTAGCCAAACATCAGATAATTTTCAATGAAAGGAAAATTAATAGTAAAGTTTACAATGGTATATTAAGAAATTGTATAGGAAATCACAGAAATGATCATTCAATATCTCCACTTAAAAGTAACATTTATGGGGTGGCTGGATGACTCAGTTGGTTAGAGCATGAACTCTTTAACAACAAGGTTGCTGGTTCAATTCCTTCATGGGATGGTGAGCTGTGCCCCCTGCAATTAAGATTGAAAAGGGTGACTGGACTTGGAGCTGAGCTGTGCCTTCCACAACTAGATTGAAGAACAACAACTTGGAGCTGATAAGCCCTGGAGAAACACACTGTTCCCCAATATTCCCCAATAAAAAAAAGAAAAAAAAGTAACACTTATGTTTCTTTCTAAATCTTTATAAAAACTTAAATAGAATTAATGCCCAAATAAGTTTTTAAAAGAGAAATATAATTTTCTTAATAAGACAGGCACTAAAATATTCAGGATATATCCTGCTATTAGGATACTTCGACTTTAACTATATAATGAGAACAGCAAAATGTAAGTCCAAAACTAAGAAACAATCTATAAAAAGGAAGATTATAAGAATTTAAATCAATTGACCCAGGGGCGGACAGGTGGCTCAGTTGGTTAGAGCACAAGCTCTGGTCAATGTGGCTGCCGGTTTGATTCGCTCATGGGCCAGCGAGCTAGCCCTCCACAACTAGAATGAAGTCAATGAGCTGCCGCTCAGCTCCTGGGTGGACAGATGGCTCAATTGGTTGGAGCACGGGCTCTCAACCACAAGGTTGTGGGTTCGACTCCTCGACTCCCTGACTCCCACAAGGAATGGTGGACTCCACCCCCTGCATCTGAGATTGAACACAGCACCTTGAGCTGAGCTGCTGATGAGCTCCCGGATGGCTCAGTTGGTTGGAGCGCGTCCTCTCAACCACAAAGGTTGACGGTTTGACTCCCACGGGGGATGGTGGGCTGGATGGTGGGCTGCACCCTCTGCAACTAAGATTGAAAGGACAACAACTTGACCTGGAAAAGTCCCGGAAGTACACATTGTTCCCCCAATAAAGTCCTGTTCCCCTTCCCCAATAAAATCTTTAAAAAAAAAATCAATTGACCCAAAGAAGGCTGAAAGGTAATGTAATATAGTCTTCATTTTATTTTTTAATGTTTCTGCTGACTTTATTTGTAATACCTGGGAAACAGCCCAACTAAATTGTGGCATAAGTATTCAATAAAATACTATACAGTGATGATAATGAAAAAAATCTTGCTATATGCAGTAACAGGGAAGAATTTCACAAGCATAATGCTGAGTGAATAATTCAGGCACAAAGATGCATATACTGTATGATTCCAGTTATCCAAAGTAAAAATTTGCAAGAAAAAATTGATATGATAGAAGTCATATGGTTTCTGGGTTTCTATTTCTTGATCTAGATGGTGCTTCTGTTTATGTCTATATTGTAAAACTTCATTAACCTGTTCCTTTAGAATTTTCACATTTTTCTATATGTATGCTACATTTTTTGAAATGTGAATAGCTAATATTATTTTACTTGATTTTTTAAAAAAATATAGAAACACAAACTTGAGAAAATAAAGTTATTAGGGGGATATTAATCATCTAAAGATTTGTTTTGAAATGACTCCAAAGTTACTCTATTTCTCCATTATTTTATTTTTTGAGTATTATTTTTATTAATTAAAGTTTATTGGGGTGACAATTGTTACTAAAGTTATGTAGGTTTTAGATGTACGGTTCTGTAATACATCATCTACATCTCACATTATGTGTTCACCACCCAGAGTTAGTTCTCCTTTCGTCACCGTGTATTTGATCCGCTTTACCCTCATCTACCACCCTCACCCCATTACCCTCTGGTAACCACTAAACTATTGTTATGTCTATGAGTTTTTGTTTCTTCATTTGTTTGTCTTGTTCCTTTGTTGTTTTCAGTTTTATATACCACATATCAGTGAAATCATATGGTTCTCGACTTTTTCTGTCTGACTTATTTTGCTTAGCATAATAATTTCAAGATCCACCCATGTTGTCACAAATGGTACTAATTCATCTTTTCTTATGGCAGAACAGTATTCCATTGTGTATCCATACCACATCTGCTAGATTTCAAGACAGATTTACTTAAATTTTTTAAAGAAAATATCAAATGGTAAGTATTGCCTATTTCCAATTTTGTAAAAATAGTTTCTGTCTATATCTATATAGAATGACATTCATCAGACAGTCTCTGGTTATTTCCAGGTGCTGGGATTTGAGTAATTGTTTTTACCTTTTTCCTTGTATCTCTCTATATAGACTATTGTTTTCAAAACAAACATAAATTAGTTATACTAAAATCGTTTATTTATTACAAAAAAATCAGCATGCAGAGTGTTCTAAATATATGAGGTGGATGAGAAAAAGAAGTTCAGGTTTGAATACTATATTACTTATATTTTTCTTCAAATTGCATACTTCATAAAGTGAGGGAATGGCTTATTATTATTATTTTTTACTCATTGGCAAAATCTCAGTGCTTTTTAAACAGTGTCTGAGAAACAGGTATACAGGAGGCAGCCAAATAATACTTGTTAAATGAGAGAATGAAGGTCTCCAGACTGAATAAAGGTCTCCAATTTTGGAGTCACTGGCAATTGAAAGGTAATGTAATATAGTCTTTAATTATTTTAAAATCTTATCATTTGCAACAACATGGATGGATCTAGAGAACATTATGTTAAGTGAAATAAGTCAGAAAGAGAAAGACAAGTACCATATGATCTCACTTATATGCGGAATCTAAAGAAAAGAAGTGAATGAACTAATCAGAAATAGTTTTGGGGACAAAAAGAAAAAAACGAGAGTTGTTAGATGGTGGGGGGGGGTTGGGGATAAGGGGAAAGATGAAGGGATAAGGAAGCAGCTGGTAACCACAAGATGGCCTCAGGGTTTTTTGAAAATTAATTTGGGGAACGTATTCAATAAGGTTGTAAAGATTTTGTTGGGTATCCGATGGACATGCGTCCTATTTGGGAGACCACCTCAGGGATACTGTAGATGCCTGATCATGGCATTGTACACCAGAAGCTAAACATTAATGAATGCCAACTATAATTTTATATATATAATGTGATGGCTCAGTACGAGGTTGGAGGGATAGTGGATAGGGGAGGGGGGTTCACAGTGTGAGGGATATAAATGATGAACGTCTAAATATTACCTTGTCTTGTACACCTGTAACTAATTTAAAAAAAATAATAAAATAAAATTAAAATTAAAATTTTAAAAAAAGTAGTAGAACAGATGAGTTATCTCTTTCTTCTGATGGAAGACTAGGAATAAAACATTTACTTGTAAGAGGTTTAGTGTAGACATAAGAAAAAAAATCATGCAACTGTAATGCCTACTGACATTGAAACAAAACGTGTGCTTGCCAAACGTCTAATATTGACTCTTAACACTTAAGGATACAGACAGACTTTTATAAAGTCTTATAAAGTACTATGTTCCTCTGGCTACCTCATTTTTTTCATGTATTTCTAGTTTATGTGAAAGCCAGAAACTGTAAATAATAGCAGAAGACAGCAGTGTATGCCAAAAAAAAAGTGAGAATCTAGGATATATGACCTCAATCCTCATACCTCCAGTATCCACTTTCCCTCTTCTCCGAGGTTCTTAAGGTAGTGTTTAGAGCTGAAATAAAAAATGATTCAAATTTATTCTTCCCCCAAATACCAAACTGGCAATGTTTTAGTATAGAATGGGGTGAGAAGGTAAGGGGAATGTACTATGCATTTAAAAACAAATTTTTTTTTAGCACTTTGATTCTTATTTACATTAAATCCTACAAAGATTGTCATACATAGGGAGAAATTCAGAGTGAATCTTATTTTTATTTTATTAAATTTTTAATTTTCTTAAAAAGTTGGAGTATGCTGAATATTATTGACTTTTAGGTAATGTGTACAATATGTGACTATTGAATCTAACAGCAGGACATTTTATTTAAAATATTACAAAAGCCCTATTATAACACAACCAACAATCATGAACTTGAAGGATGGCATTAGAGTAAGTTTCCAAATGTTATATCTTCAAACTGGTTGGCTGAGGAATTTTCTTCATAATTTACTTTTTCAAACCAATTTTGGTCAGACTCAAATTCTCTAAGAGTCAAAATAAAACTTTTAGACTTATAGAGTTCACATAAAACCTAAATACTTTCTGGCAATACACATATGACTTCCTGTAAGTCTGGCGTTAGTAAATGATATAAAGCAACCTAAAAAATGAAATAATCAGCAGTTTCTGATGTCATCCTGACAACAATTCCAAGGTGAAATGTCATTGGAAACATTAAGAATTGGACAACATATTTAAAGAGCCAAGGGGAAAAAATAAATTCAAACCTATGAATGACATTTTAGGCAAAGATTTACTACCATAGGATATATGTTGGGGAACTAGCCTTTGATTGCCTGTTCCCTGAAATAACAAACCTGGTTACAAAAGAACAATGGGAGTACAGGGAATTGTTGACAGTGGAAACAAAACAGTATCATGAGATTTTCCAGTCTATGGTGTAATGTTATCTAATGATAGAACATCTCATCATTCTTACGTTGAACAAAACACATCAGTGACAGATAACTGATAGTGAATGCATACGCTGAAATGGTGACAGTGAGTTTTATTTGGGGATATAACTCTTAGTTGGGAAGTTTTTTTTGTTTTTTTTTTTTTGTCTTTCAAAAGGTGTTATGTGAGTTTGCAGTAAATTACCAGGGATACAAATTTTATGACTTAAGCTTTTAAACGACTTGTATAATTTTATGTCAAAAATAAATGTGGAAAACTGATGAATATTTATATTAATTCACTTTTTGTTTCTTTTTTTTTAAATAAATGTACTGGGGTGACAGTGATCAGTAAAATTACATATGGTTCAAGTATACAATTCTATAATACATCATCTATATGGTGTGCTCACCATTCAGAGTCAGTTCTCCTTCCATCACCATATATTTGACCCCCTTTACCATCTTCTACCATCCTCCCTCCTTCCTTACTAAACTGTTGTCTGTGTCTGTGAGTTTTTGTTTCTTTGTTAATTTCAGTTTTATATCCCACTTATTTATCCAACAACATGAGTGCTTATTTTGTGCCAGAAACTGTGCTACAGGTGTGCATACAGTAATGGAAAAATATGACATCTCTCCTCGGGAGGTTACAATTTAGAATAATTTATATAAATTCTTATACAATTCCACTAGAAATTCGAACAGATAATATTCATTGATGTGCACTGGTGACTGGATATTGCCTACTAAGCTATTTTACCATAGTTGAGAATTCAAGCATTTAATTCAGAATCCTGATTTTTCCATCCCATTTATAATAAATTTCATCTATAAGAAAAGAATCAACCAAGCTCAGGGAGCTTCTAAGAAAGGAATCAACCAAGTTGACTGAGGTTATGAATTAAATGAGATTGCCAATATATTAATATTAAATGAAAATCATAATTGCTATGCAGTCTTATGAACACCTGAACAGCACTTGTTTTTCATGTAGGTAAGACATATGCAAGAAGGCAAATTAGAGAAAAAATGGGTAGTTTGTGAACATACAATTAGAATAAGAATAAGAAAAACTATCAGGTTAAGTTAGCAGGATGGATTCAATTCAAATAGTGACAATATACATGCAATATATTTAGTAGTCCTGCTTTAAAGTAAAGAGTAGCCAATTAAAATATAAATTTTGGCTTTTTGTATTATAGATCCACAAATTAGTGTTTTCCATCAGTCTCTACAAAATGTGGTGATTCCTTCTATGTATAAATAAAGAAGCTAAGACATTTCAAAAGAGGCTGTGAAGTTTTAGCATTTCTTCAGCTTGTTCAACATATGGGTCCTCAGACATAATAGAATGTGTGGAATAATAAAATAATAGTCATTCAAATTAAAGGTTATTGTGTCCTCTTTACATTTACTTTTTTGTTAACCTTCTTTTATTTGAGACAATTGTAGATTCATATGCAGATGCAAGAAATAATGCAGATACCCCACGTTTCCCCAAAAGTAATATTTTGCAAAACTACATAGGACCATATCACATTGACATTAGTACAGGCAAGATACAAAACAGTTCTATCACAAAGTACTCTTTTTAAAAAATATTTTATTTTATTTTATTTTTGTTGAGTTATAATTGGCATAAAACTTTATATTAGTTTCAGATGTACATGATTTGCTTTTGTGTATGTTGTTAAGTGAGCACAACAATAAGTCTAGTTAACATCCATCACCATAGTTACAGAATTTTTTTCTTATAATGAAAACTTTTAAGATTTAGTCTCTTAGCAACTTTCAAATATGCAATGTAGTATTATTAACTATAGCCACCATGCTGTACATTACAGTCCCATGACTTATTTATTTTATAACTAGAAGTTTGATTCCCTTCACCTATTTTGCCCATCCACTAATTCCCCACCTCTGGCAACTACCAATCTGTTCTGTGTATTTATGAGCTTCCCCCACACACACACATATAACTGAGGTCATATTTGTCTTTCTCGGTCTGAATTATTTCATTTAGCATAATGCCCTTGAGGTCCATCCATGTTGTTGCAAATGGCAAGAATTCATTCTTTTTATGGTTAAGTAATATATATTATATGAGGTCTGACAATTACGTTTACAAACTTGCTACTGTGCACTTATATTGGCAGCACTGTACAAACAGCTCAGTAAGGTTTCATAACCTTGGTATATCAGTGTTTTACAGCTGTGTTCCCATTCACGTGTGGTGATGTCTTGCTGAGTAGCGTTCATTATTGTTGTGTGTTTTTGTGTGCCATCATGCGAATGTCTGAGCTTGAATTGGAGCAATGAACAACATTAAATTTCTTGTTAAACTTGGCAAGAGTGGAAGTAAAATCAGGGACATATTAGTCCAAGTTTATGGGGATAATGCCATGAAGAAAACAGCAGTGTACAAACGGATTAAATGTTTTTCTGAAGGGACAGAACACATCACTGATGAAGAGAGGTCAGTGTGGCTAGTAACAAGCAGAACCGATGAAAACATTGCAAAAATTTGCCAAATTGTGGGTCAAAATCATTGGGTGACTGTGAGAAGCATAGCAGACCATATAAACATCAACAGAGAAATAGAAAAATCTTAATTAAAAATCTTGGCATGAGAAAGGTGTGGACAAAAATGGTCCCAAAGGAGCTCACAAATGAACAAAAGCAAAGGAGAGTCGATGTTTACCAAGACCTTTTGGAGAGGCAGGATGATGTTTGGGGCCATGGTGATGAAACATGGGTATACCAATGCGTCCCTGAAACAAAGCGTCAGAGTGCACAATGGAAGTCAGCTTAATTTTCATGACCAAAAAAGTTCCATCAATCCAAATCAAGAGTCAAAACGATGTTGCTAACCTTTTTTGATATCAGAGGGATTATTCATTATGAATTTGTACCAACTGGATAAACAGTTAATCAAGTTTAATATTTGGAAGCACTAAAAAGGCTGCATGAAAAAGATAGACAACCTGAACTTATCACCAACAATTGATGACTCTTGCATCACAAAAATGCCCCAGTTCATAGGGTACTGTCTGTGAAGGAGTTTTTAGCCAAAAAACAAATACCTGTATTGGAACACCCTCCCTACTCACCTGATCTGGCCCAAATTACATCTTTCTTTACCTGAAGATACAGGAAATATTGAAAGGAAGACATTTTGATGATATTCAGGACACCAAGGTAATACGATGACAGCTCTGAGAACCATTGCAGAAAGAGTTCCAAAATAGCTTTCAAGGGTCGACTAGGCACTGGCATCAGTGCATAGCTTCCCAAAGGGAGTACTTCGAAGGTGACCATAGTGATATTCAACAATGAGGTACATAGTACTTTTTCTAGGATGTAATTTTCAGACCTCGTAGATACTATATATATAGAGAGAGTATACATATTATATATATACCTATATAATATAATATATATTATATATATATGTTATATGTGTATATATAATATATGTGTAGTATATGATATATTATATATAATAAATAATATATATTATATATAATATACATATTTTATATATATATATATATATATACCGTGTTTCCCTAAAAATAAGACCTAAGTGGACAATCAGCTATAATGCGTCTTTTGGAGCAAAAATTAATATGTGATCCGGTATTCTATTCTATTCTATTCTATTCTATTCTATTCTATTCTATTCTATTCTAGAACTAGTCTTTTCTTAAACACATTTTTTATCAGTTTCAGGTACACAAAACAGTATAACAGTTAGACATTTATCATTTATACCTCTCAAACAGTGACACAACCTCCCTCCATCCACTACCCCTCTGACATCGCATACAACCATTACATTTCCACTGTCTCTATTCATAATGCTGTACTCCACTTCTTGTAAATATATATACGTGTGTGTGTGTGTGTGTGTGTGTGTGTGTAATAGTAGTTAACATTCATTATTGTTCAGCTTCACCTTTAGGTGTACAGTGCAGTGATCAGGCATCTACTTCATCTCTGAGATGGTCTCCCTAATGAGAAAAGTGTCCATTGGACACCCTACAAAATCTTTACATTATTGATTACATTCCCCAAATTGACTTTCATATCCCAATGGCAATCTTGCGGTTACTGATTGTGCTTTCTTTTTTCTTAAATATAGAATGATTTTTAGTTAGGATTAACTTATAATCACACTATTTATTAACTAATAAGTACATTACTTAAAGTTTTCAGTCCATCATTAAAAGTTTTATATGTCAGGAATAATATTTTTAAGCTTATAACCTTTTTTTTTATTAGTTTCAGGTGCACAAGAAAAGTAATACTTACACGTTTATTGTTTATATTCCTCAGACTGTGTGGATCCCCCTCCCTTCATCCACTATCCCTCTGACATTGCACCGAGCCACTTACATTTCCACTGTTTCTATTCCTAATGCTGTACTCCGCTTCTTGTAAGTATATTCCTACATATATATATATATATATATATTATGTAGGAATATAAATATATATTTATATATATAAACATATATATTTATATATATAATTATATATATATATATATATATGTTTATATATATATATGTATATAAAATTATAGTTGGCATTCATTCTTGTTCAGCTTCAGGTGTACAGTGCATTGATCAGGCATCTACATCATCCCTGAGGTGGTCTCCCAAATGAGACACGTATCCATTGGATACTGTACAAAATCTTTATAACATTATTCATTACATTCCCCAAATTAATTTTCCAAACCCCGTGGCCATCTTGTAGTTACCAACTGTTTTCTAATCCCCTCACCATCCCCCTTATCCTTACCCCAACACCCTTCTAACAACCCTCAGTTTTTCCTCTTTGTCTCCAAAAATGTTTCTGATTAGTTCATTCACTTATTCCTTTCTTTAGATTCCGCATGTAAGTGAGATCATATGGTACTTGTCTTTCTCTGTCTGACTTATTTCACTTAACATAATGTTCTCTAAGTCTATCCATGTTGTTGCAAATGCTAAGATTTCTTTCTTCATTATGGCTGCATAATACTCCATTGTATAAATGTACCACAGTTTCTTAATCCATTCCTCTACCGATGGGCATTTTGGTTGTTTCCATGTCTTGGCTATTGTGTATAGTGCTACAATAAACATAGGAGTGCATAAAGATTTTTGAATTGGAGTTTTGGCTTTCTCCGGATAGATACCTAGTAGTGGGATTACTGGATCATAAGGTAGTAGCATTTTCAGACTTTTGAGATACCTCCATACTGTTTTCCATAGTGGCTGCACTAATCTGCAATCCCACCGACAGTGTATAAGGGTTCCCTGTTCTCCACATCCTCGCCAGCTTTTATTGTTTGTTGATTTATTGATGATAGCCATTCTGACTGGGGTCACGTTGTACCTCATTGTGGATTTTATTTGCATTTCTCTGATGGTTAGTGAGGCTGAGCACTTCTTCATATGTCTGCCATCTGTATGTCCTTTTTAGAAATATGTCTCTTCAAGTCCTCTGCCCATTTTTTAATTGGGATGTTTGTTATTTTGGAGTTGAGTTGAGTGAGTTTTTTTACAGAGTTGTGATATTAACCCCTTATCAGATATATCATTGGCAAATATCTTTTCCCAATCAGTAGGATCCCTTTTTATTTTATTGATGGTTTCCTTTGCTGTGAAAAAACTTTTTAGTTTGATGTAATCCCACATGTTTATTTTTTCTCTTACTTCCCTTGTGCAAGGGGATATATCAGTAAAAATCTTACTCCGGGTAATGTCTGTGAAGTTTCTTCCTATATTTTCTTCTATGCATTTTATGGTTCCAGATATTACATTTAAGTCTTTAAGTCATTTTGAATTTATTTTTGTATATGGTGTAAGGAGATGGTCCAGCTTCATTATTTTGCATGTGTCTCTCCAGGTTTCCCAGCACCATTAATTGAATAGACTGTCTTTACCCCATCGTACATTCTTGCTTCCATTGTCTTAGATTAAATGGCCATATAAACATGGATTTATTTATGGACTCTCTATTCTGTTCCATTGATCTATGTGTCTGTTTTTATGCCAGTACCATGCTGTTTTGATTAATGTAAGTATTGTAGTATAATTTGATGTCAGGTATTGTTATACCTCCCACTTTGTTCTTATTTCTCAAGATTGCTGAGGCTATTTGGGGTCTTTTATGGTTCCATATAAAATTTAGGTTTATATGCTATATTTCTGTGAAAAACGTTGTTGATAGTTTGATAGAAATTGCATTGAATATGTATGTTACGTAAGGCAGTATAGACATTCTACTATATTAATTCTTCCTATCCATGAACATGGTATGTGTTTCCATCTATTTATATCATCTTTCATTTCTTTCTTCAGTGTCTTATAATTTTCCCAGTACAGATCTTTTCCTTCTTTGGTTAAATTTATTCCCAGGTATTTTATAGTCTTTGGAGCAATTGTAAATAGGATTGTTTTTTAAATTTCTTCTTCTGATCATTTATTATTGGTATATACAAATGCAACTGATTTCTGAATATTAATTTTGTATCCTGCTACTTTACTAAATTCATCTATCAGCTCTAATAGTTTCTGGGTGGAGTCTTTAGGATTCTCTCTATATAGTATCATATCATCTGCATATAGTGATAATTTTACTTCCTCCTTAGCAATTTGGATGCTTTTTATTTCTTTTTCTTGTCTGATTGCTGTGGCTAGAACTTCCAGCCCTATGTTGAATAGAAGTGGAGATAGTGGGCAACCTTGCCTTGTTCCTGATCTTAGGGGGAATGAGTTTAGCTTTTCCCCATTGAGTATGATGTTACCTGCGGGTTTATCACATATGGCCTTTATTTTGTTGAGATATGATCCCTCTATTCCCACTTTTTAAAGAGTTTTATCAATAATGACTGCTGGATTTTATCGAATGCTTTTTCTGCATCTATTGATATGATCATGTGATTTTTATTTTTCATTTTGTTAATGTGGTGTATCACATTAATTGATTTGCGGATGTTGAACAACCCTTGCATACCAGGGATGAATCCCACCTGATCATGGTGTATGATCTTTCTAATGTATTGCTGAATTCTGTTCGCTAATATTTTGTGGAGGATTTTTGCATCTCTGTTCATTAGCGATATTGGCCTGTAGATTTCTTTTTTTGTGGTGTCTTTGTCTGATTTTGGGGTCAGGGTGATAGTGGCTTCGTAAAAAATATTTGGGAGTCTTCCCTCCTTCTGGATTTTTTGGAAGAGCTTGAGGAAAATAGGTGATAATTCTTTTTTTAATGTTTTATAAAATTTACCTGTAAACCATCTGGTCCAGGGCTTTTGTTTTTTGGGAGATTGTTGATTACTGATTCAATTTCCCTGATGGTAATCAGTCTATTCAGGTTCTCTGTTTCTTCTTGAGTTGGCTTTGGAAGGTTGTAGGCCTCTAGAAAATTGTCCATTTCTTCCAGATTGTCAAATTTGTTGGCATATAGTTGCTCATAGTAATTCTTAAAATTGTTTGTATTTATGCGGTGTCTGTTGTCACTTCTCCTCTTTCATTTCTGATTTTATTAATTTGGGTTTTCTCTCTCTTTTTTTAAATAAGTCTGGCTAAAGGTTTGTCAATTTTGTTTATCTTCTCTAAGAACCAACTCTTGTATTCATTGATCTTTCGTATTGTTTTTTTTTTGGTTTCTCTTTCATTTATTTCTGCTCCGATCTTTATTACCTCCTTCCTTGTGCTCCCTTTGGGATTATTTTGCTGTTCTTATTCCAGATCCGTGAAGTGTGAAGGTAAACAGTTGATTAGTGATGTTTCTTGTTTCTTTAGGTAGGCCTGCAATGCTATGAATTTCCCTCTTAGGACTGCTTTCACGGCATCCCATAGATTTTTGGTCGTCGTGTTTTCATTTTCGTTAGTCTCGAGATATCTTTTGCTGTCTTCCTTGATCTTCTGCTTGACTCATTCATTAATTAGTAATACGTTATTCAGCTTCCGTGAATTGGTGTGTCTTCCAGTGTTTTTCCTGTAGTTCATTTCTAATTTCATAGCACTGTGATCAGAGAAGACAATTGGTATGATTTCAATTTTCTTAAATTTATCAAGACTTGTTTGGTGGCCTAACATATGATCTATCTTGGAAAATGTTCCATGTGCGCTTGAGAAAAATATGTATTTTGCAGCATTGGGGTGAAATGCTCTGAAAATATCAATTAAATCCAAGTGGTCCAATGTATCATTTAAGGCTGTTGTTTCCATATTGATTTTCTGTCTGGAAGACCTGTCACTTGATGTCAGAGGTGTGCTGAAGTCCCCTACTATGATAGCATTACTGTTGATTTCTGTCTTTATGTCAGTCAATATCTGTTTTGTATATTTAGATGCTCCTATATTGGTTGCATAGATGTTTACTACGGTTATGTCCTCTTGTCAGATCGATCCCTTTATTATTATGTAGTGCCCATCTTTGTCTTTTAATATGTTCTTCATTTTGAAGTCTATTTTGTCAGATATAAGTATTGCAACTCCAGCTTTTTGCATTTCCATTTGCATGAAATATCTTACTCCAACGCTTCGATTTCAGCTTGTGTGCGTCTTTTGACCTGAGGTGAGTCTCTTGTATACAGCATATACAAGGGTCTTGCTTTCTTATCCACTCAGCCACCCTGTCTCTTGATTGGAGCATTTAATCCGTTTACATTTAAAGTGATTATTGATAGGTACATAGTTATTGCCATTTTTAAATTTGTAGTTATATTGCTTTCATCTTTCTTTTATTTACAGAAGTCCTTTTAGTATTTCTTGCAGTGCCGGCTTGGTGGTAATAAATTCCTTTAGCTTATTCTTTTTTTGGGAAGCTCTTTATCTCTCCATCAACTTTAAACGACAGCCTTTCTGGATAAAGCAATCTAGGTTGTAGGCCTTTGTTTAACATCACTTTGAGTATCTCCTACAACTCCCTCCTGGCCTTCAATGTTAGTGTAGAAAAGTCATTTTATAGTCTGATGGGAGTTCCCTTGTATGTAACCCTCTGTCTTTCTCTTGCTGCTTTTAGAATTCTCTGTTTGTCTTTAAGCTTTGCCATTTTAACTATAATGTGTCTGTGTGTGAACCTGTTTGGGTTTATCCTGGTTGGAACTCTCTGCACTTCCTGGGCTTGTATGTTGGTTTCCTTCATCAGGTTAGGGAAGTTTTCGGACATTATTAGTTCTAATATGTCCTCAATACCTTGTTTCCTCTCTTCACCTTCTGGTATTCCTATGATGTACATGTCATTGTGATTGATGTTATCCCAGAGGTCTCTTAAACCATCTTCATTGTTTTTTTTTTTTATTCTGTTTTCTTTCTGTTGTTCTGTTTGGGTGATCTCTGATAACTTGTCTTCTAAGTCGCTGATTCGATCCTCTTCTTCATCTAACTTGCTGGTAATTCCTTCCAGTGTGTTCTTAATTTAGGTAATTGTGTTCTTTAGTTCTTATGGTTGTTCGTTATGATTTCTACATTCTTCTTTATGTTGTCTCTAAGCTCCTTAAACATTCTTATCACCAGTGTTCTGAACTCTATCTCTGATAGTTTGGTTACCTCTGTTTCATTTGGTTCCACTTGTGGAGGTTTCTTCTGTTCTTTTATTTGGGACAGGTTTCTTTGTTTCCCCATTCTGGCTGACTCTCTGTGTTTCTTTGATGTATTAGGTAGATCCCCTAGAGTTCTTAGTTCTTGCTGAGTTATCTTATGTAGTATGTGTCCTTTATATTTGACTTGCACTACTTCGTTCTTCTCCTCTGCGTGTGCTCCAAAGGTGACTCTTGCGTTGTGTATATTGTCCTGTTAAGGAAGATATTTAATTGCTTTTCGCTTGTGAGTAGGTGGGGTTAACTCCTAGGGTGACTAGTTGTGAGACTTGGCTCTGCTCACTGCAGGATGCTCTGTTGAGTGAGAGTTGATCGCTTAAATGTGGTTTGGCCTCTATGGGCTCTTGTGCCTGTAGAGAATTCCCTCTGGGTGTGTGACTTGTAGGTCAAACCTGGTAGTACTCTGGTTTGGTCTGGAGTTGGCCTCTGGATAGGTTGAATCTTGTGCCTCTTAAGCTGGGCTCTGGAAGGGGAATTTCAGAACAAAGCAAATCACCAAGCACAACAATAACGACAACAGCAACAAAGAAAAAATCAAATACATTCACATGTAAAAATAACCGATAACCCCCACTCAACACAGGCAAAGATATCAAAGATATAAAGACAAAACAAATCAAAACAAAACAAAACAAAAGAAAAAGCAGCACCAGTCTTGGCTTAAGCCCAAGTCATCTCCAGGTTTTCCTCTGCTATACGTAGGAGTCCCCTGCCTACTGTGCAGGCAGAGCCGGTCACCTGGTGCCTAGAGTGACTTTGGGACTGTAGATTTAAATGCGTGGGGCTGAGGGGTCTGGATGACAGTTTTTACAAAGTCAGTGCATTTTCTGCACTTGCCTCCACATATGCACACTTAGAGTAGCACCACCAGCCGTGTCAAGTACTCCTGAGTCCTAGGGCACTTCTTCCGTGTGTGTGTGTGTGTGTGTGTGTGTGTGTGTGTGTGGAGGGCGGGAGATTTCTGAGCTGCTAAAAGCCGGGAGCTGCGTCTGCTGCCTACTGCTGATCTCTGGGAGTGCCTCTGCAATTGCACTTGCCCCACCCTAGGCAGGCCAGAAAGGGTGGTGGCTGGGGATGGAGGGGTCTGTTCTCTCCTAGCCCAGCGAAAATCACACTCTTCCTAGCCTCTTCCCTTTGTCAGAGCTGCCTGCCAGTCTTCCCAGAGCCTGAGCACTACATCCCCTCTGTAATCTGACACTACTCCTCAGTTCACGGGCCAGTTTAAGTCTCTGGAAGTGTGGGGGTAGGATTGGAAGAGCAGGGGGAGGGGCCCAGGTATGTAGTCTGTGTTCTTTGTCCACCCTAGGGCCCACCTAGCTGCCCCCCGGCGGGAGCGATCATCTGTGGGAGGCAGGGAAGGAGCCCACCTCCTGGCTTTTGTGTTCTCTGTTCTGCCCTGGGATCCCCGGCATCTCTGCAACTGTGGGTACCGGCCGCGTTTCCCCTGCCGTGGGTGTGGACCGTGTTTCCACCGTGACAGATGGGGCTGCATCTCCACTCCGCTCCCCTCTTCCCCTGTTCGCCCAATTTGCGCACATTTAAGTAATCCTTCCACAAGTGTCTTAGCTGTTCTGGGTGATGAGCAAAGAGTTATTTTATGGGTTATATGTCCTGTTTGTTATAAGATCCAGAGGAGAACTCAAAAAGTGTGCCCTGCTCCCGCCATTCCTATAACAATGTGTCTTCTTAAATAGATTAATATTCCTATTTGGATAGACCAGTTAGTTTCCTAGAAAGATGGACTTGAGCGGACATAATGAGCCTAAAGGATGCAGGGAAATGTAAGAGACATTTGACAAATTGTCAAAGTGAAAATAGCTTCTGTTCCTACCCACTACAACTGAAATCTCATTCTGTCAGTAGTCTCAAAAAACAAACCAAAGCAAAATCAGAGCAAATCTTTTGTTGCAATTATTTATAGCTTTGGAGATTTTTACAGCTGTTTATTTCTGATGACATAAGCCATATGTACTCATTGCACGAAATTTAAAACATGAACAAAAGTACAAAGATGGAAAGGTTACCAGTAATCCCATCATCCAGAGATAACCTTCTTTTAAAATTAGTTTTTCATTTATATTGACCTTTAATATTATTTCATTAAGTGGCATATAAAAATTAAATATTCAGAATCACAAAAAGAAAACAGGAAACAATTGGATAAACTCAATCTTGTAAATTATATAAATAAGCATAGTAATTTTACTCAAATTTTAGCTCAGTAAACCACTATGCTGTACACCTGAAACTTATATAAAATAATATTGAATGTCAACTA
Source organism: Rhinolophus hipposideros (assembly GCF_964194185.1). Lineage (NCBI taxonomy): Eukaryota > Metazoa > Chordata > Mammalia > Chiroptera > Rhinolophidae > Rhinolophus > Rhinolophus hipposideros. The sequence goes on along the minus strand of NC_138046.1, from coordinate 70,965,668 downwards.
TAAGTGAAAAAATAATTAAAAATAAAGGTGGTAGAAGAAGGTAAAGGGGGTCAAATATATGGTGATAGAAGAAGAATTGACTCTGGGTGGTGAACACACAATGCAATATATAGATGATACATTATAGAATTGTACACTTGAAACCTATATAATTTTATTAACCAATATCACTCCAATAAATTTAATATAAATTATAGAAAAGTAGCTTCAGTGCAGCTGTTTGAACACTAATAGGCTCTAGTTAGAGATCCTATTTTTCAGAATACCCAACAACATTCACATACTACATTAAATATTACCTTTATTTGTAAAAAAAATTGAGTTATTTGTTATTTTTATTATTAGTTTTTGAATTCTGATACTGAAAACTAATTTAATTTACAATTGGCTATAATTGGTACATATTTGTGAATTAATGAGAAGAGATAAAATATCACCTAGAAATTGTCTTCAAATACAATTTTTTACATGTGGATTAATTTTTAGAGCATTTTTAGGATCACAACAAAATTTAGCAGAAAGTATGGCGTTCCTGTATACCCCCATCATACACACAGGCACAGTTTTTTCCATCAATACTGGTGCTAGAGTGGTACATGTGTTACAATCAATGGACAAACATTACTACCTCATTATCACCCAAAGTCCATACTTTGAATTAGGATTCACTCTTGGTGTTGTATTAATATAAGTAGTAGAGTTATTAACTAATATTTAATGAATTTCACATGCTTTTATATTTACAACATTTAAATATCTTACTTTTAATTTAATAAATTTGGTGGGGGTTTCCAACAAATATTTGTTAACTTTCAAGAATTTTCACAAGTCCTTGAAAATTTCATAACCTATAATGACAACAATTACAGTGGCAAACACTCATTTAAGTGTTATTCTTTTCCAGGTGGTATTTCTAAATTTTACAGATGTTAAATTACTTAACCTTCACAATTTATCAAGGTAGGTAATATTATTACTCCTATTTTACAGATGGGCAAACTGAGATATAAACAATATACTCAGAATCATACAACTACTAAGTGGAAAAGCTATGTTTCAAATAAAAAAAAAGTTTAGGTAAAAAATCCACACTCTTTTTCCTTTGTGCTTCTCTAAGCATTCTGCCTCTGGTACCTGATCATAACATGACCTTTTGCTGAGCCTACTCACACTTCAGCATTTGGCAATGTCATCATAGGTTTTGTAGTAAACTTGTCTCATTTAAGGAGGTTTATTTTAATTTTTCAACAAAGTAACTTTTTGGATACACACACATTTGTAAACACAATTTTACAAATTTATTTATGCAAGGCTGAAAACAAAATACAATCCTGTAGCTGCTAGTTTAGGAATGCTCACCAAATATACTCTCAGGTTGTCATGTCATCTGAACTTCCTTATCTTTTCAGTCACTTTGCCTGGGCTAACATATGGGCATTGTTACCCCAAAGTGTTCTTTGCTGAGTCATAGCAAAGAATTCTTCACTACAAAAGCATCAGAATGCACAATATAATGGAAGAGACCACGGAATCTGCTGTGTCAAAATTATCTTCTCACAAGTTATTTTGCAGCTACAAGTATGGTGATACTAAGAGATGGTATGGAGTCCTTGAACACTAATTCCCCTATTGTTTCCTCTCAGCAGAATAATTGGCTTCTGCCTCTGTTCCTGCAATATTTTACTTATACCTCTATAAAACATCCATCAGCTAAAAAAAAAGTTATTTTCGTTTTCCCTGACCTCATTATGAATTTTTTATGTCCTTTTGTTTTAAAATCCATTTTTGGTTCATATGGTAAGTCTGTTCTTAATTTTTTGAGTAACCACCACACTGCCTTCCATAGCAGCTGCACAAATCTGCATTCCCACCAACAGTGTATGAGGGTTCCTTTTGCTCCACAGCTTCTCCAACACTTATTATTTGTCTTGATGATGATAGCCATTCTAACTGGTGTGAGGTGATATCTCATTGCGGTTTTTATTTGCATTTCTCTGATGATTAGCAATGTTGAGCATTTTTTCATATGTCTATTGCCATTTGTAGGTCCTCTTTGGAGAAATGTCTCTTCGGGTCATCTGCTCATTTTTCAATTGGATTGTTTGTTTTTTTGTTGTTGAGTTGTATGAGTTCCTTATATATTTTAGATATTAGCCCCTTATAGGAGGCGTTGTTTGTAAAAATGTCCCATTCAGTTGGTTGCCTCTTTATATTGTTGATGGCTTCTTTTGCTGTGCAGAAAATTTTTAGTTAGATATAGTCCCATTCACTTATTTTAGCTTTTACTTCCCTTGCATTTCAAATCAAATTCATAAAATCCTCTTTGAACCCAAGGCCCATAAGTTTAGTACTTATGTTTTCTTCTATGCAGTTTATTGTTTCAGGTCTTATGTTTAGGTCTTTGATCCATTTTGAGCTAATTTTGATACATGGTGACATATAGCAGTCTCCTTTCATTCTTTTGCATGTGGCTTTCCAATTGACCCAGCAATCCTTCTCCTTGGTGTCCACCCCAAAAATCTGAAAACATTTATCCATAAAGACATATGTGCTCCAATATTCATTGCAGCTTATTTACGGTGGCCAAGGCATGGAAACAACCAAAGTGTCCTTTGATAGATGAACGGATAAAGAAGTTGTGGTATATACACACAGTGAAATACTATTAGGTCATAAGAAAAGATGAAATAGTGCCATTTGTGCAACACGGATGGATCTTGAGATTATAATGCTAAGTGAAATAAGTCAGACAGAAGAAGCAGAGAACCATATGATTTCACTGATATGTGGTACATAAACCAAAATCAACAAAAGAACAAGACAAACAAATGAAGAAACAAAAACTCATAGACACAGACAATAGTTTAGTGGTTACCAGAGGGTAAGTGGGGAGGAAGTGGTAGATGAGGACAAAAGGGATAAAATATATGGTGATGGAAAGAGAAGTGACTCTGGGTGGTGAACACACAATGTGATATATAGATGATGTATTACAGAATTGTACACCTGAAATTTATGTAACTTTACTAACAATTGTCATCTTAATAAGCTTTAATAAGAAAAAAATCCCTTTTAACTCTAATGATCCCTAAATAGTATCTAGCTGATAAAATATGCTGTTAGGTTCAGTGACTTATTTGCTGAAATATAATACATTTCCTGAATACTTTCTTTTGATGAAATGATAACATCTATTTCCTAGGATTTATTTTAGTAGCACGTTATATTTATATAGCAGAATATGGATTGTACTATTTGTTCACCTATGTTCTCACTTGATTCTTCCAAAATGTATGAGGTAGAAAAAGAAAAAAAAAACAAACAAACATAATATTCCACATTTTACTGTGGGATTTTTGAGGTCACTTTGGCAGATAAAATCCAAATTCAGTATTTTTAATATAATCGCAGGCCTAGTCCATGCTCAATGACAAATCTACTGGCAGGTGTATGAAACATATAGTAGTATGAATCAACACAATGAAGATTTCTTTTTTAACTTTTAGTCAGTTTTTTTAGTTCCCATCGGTATATTCTGTATAGACAATGAACCCTCTCCTTAACTGCACCTAGATGAACTACTTTCACCAGAACAGCCTTCCTATACCACTCATTCAATTATTCCAATAGGCCCAACTTTAAATTTTCTTATAAAGACATACATTTATTTCTCACAGTTCTAGAGGCTGGAAAGTCTAAAATCATGTCGCCAGCAGATTGTGTGTTTGGTGAGGGCTTTCTGGTTTACAGAAGACTGTCTTAATGTTTCCTCACATGGCTGAGAGGGTAGGGAACTCACTGGAGCTTCTTTTCTTTTAAAGATTTTTTTAATTAAAAATACAACTAACATACAATATTATATTAGTTGCAGGTGTACATCACAGTTATTCAACATTTATATACCTAAAGAAGTGATAAGTCCAGCAACCATCTGACACTGTACTATGCTATCACAATGTTATTGACTATATTCCCCATGCTGTATATTACATCCCCATGACTTATTTGTTTTATATTTGGAAAATTTGACCTCTTATTCACCTTTATATTTTCCTCCCTTTCTAAAATTTTCAATTACAGTCGACATTCAATATTATTTTATATTAATTTCAGATGTACAGCATAGTAGTTAGATATTTATATAATTTAAGAAATGATCCCCCTGACTACTCTAGTACCCACATGGCACTATACATAGTTATTACCATATCATTGACTATATTTCCTATGTTTTATTTTACATCATTATGACTATTTTGTAGCTACCAATTTGTACTTTTTAATCCCTTCACTTTTTTCACTCTGCCCCCCAAACCCTCTCCCATCTATCTGCAACAAATCTAGTACCCATCTGACACCTTACATAGTTATTACAATATTATTGACTCTATCCCTTATGCTATACCTTACACTCCTATAACTACTTTGTAACAACCAACTTGTACTCCTTAATCCCTTGCTTTTTTTTTTTTTCATCTACTTCCTCAACCCGCATCTCTTCTGGCAACCATCAATATGGTTCTCTGTATCTATGAGTTTGTTTCTGTTTTGTTTGTTAATTCTGTGCTTAGATTCCACATATAAGTGAAATCACATTGCATATGCCTTTCTCTGTCTGATATACTCCACTCAGCACAAAACCCTCCAGATCCATCCATGAGCTGCAGATGCAAGAACTCATTTCCTCCATGGCCAAGCAATATTTGACTATATATATGCACCACCTACTTTTTATCCATTGATGGTCACCCAGAATGCCTCCATATCTTGGCTATATGGAAGTGTACATATCCTTGAAGTAGTGTTTTGGGTTTCTTTGGATAAATACCCTGAAATGGGATTACTGAGACCTTCATTGTCTTTTCTTGTAGCCATTGTTTTAGACTCTATTTTGTAGGTTGCTTACCTCCATTTTGTTTAGTTCCTTTCCTGGATTTTTCTCCTGTTCTTTCATTTGGGACACGTTTCTTTGTTTTCTCATTTTGACTGCCTATCCATGTTTGTTTCTATGTATTAGGTATATCTGCTATGGCTCCTAGGCTTGACCAGCTGGCTTTATGTAGTACGTGTCCTGTGGGGCTCAGTGCCAAAATCTCCCTGGTCACCTGCTCCAAGTTCTCCAGGAGTGTCCCTGGTGTGGGTTGTGTGTGCCCTCCTGTTATAGTTGAGCTTTGATTGCTATTGGCACATCAGTAGATGGGATTGTCCCTTAGACTGTGGGGTTTGGCCATGTCCAAAGCTTACAGGCTGCTGTGGGGGGGGGGCTACCCCATTGAGTGGGATTTGCCCCAATGGGCTCTGGTGCCTGTTGAGACCACCCTTTGTGTGTGTCACTTGTGGTGTTCTGCTGTGGTCTGAAGCCAATCTCCAAGTATGTTGTTTCTGGGGCCTCTTGGGAGGTGCTCTGGTGCAGGCCCAGGTCAGCAACTGCCTGTGACTGGCTAGGGACTACCTGGTAAGAGCTACAAAGTGATCCATGGTTGTTCACTTCCTGTGCTGGACCTGGAGGCACATGGGAGAGGCCATGCTATAAACTGAGGCTGTCTGCCCCCAGTACTGGATCTGGGGTAGCTCCACAAAAAGTCAGGACACCCTGAGGCCTGCTGCCACTTGCAGCCTCCCTGAAGGTTCAGCCGCTGATAAAGTCTCATTTGCAATGCAAGTTGGTTGATGCAGTGTCTGAGGGAATCATTAGAGTGGGAAGCGTTGTGTTCACCAGAATGTAGACTCTGATTTGACACCACTGCTGAGCCTGGAGCTACTAAGCAAAAGTTTCAGAGCACACCAAAGCCAGTTGCAGCACCCTGGGGAGTAGGCCCAAGAACTTAGATAGTTTTCCAAGGATGTGTGCAATGCAGATGGGGATGGATGCTCTCAGAGAAAGTGCATCTGGCATTGGGGGAGTTGGGTGGGGTGTGGTCCAGTGAGTCATTAGAGTGGATAAGCTGAGCTCACCAGGCCAATCGGCTTCAGATTTAGCCTGTGGGGCCAGGCTCAACACAGGCAAGATGGTGCCTGCCTACTGGCTGCATAGGAGAAGGAACTCACACAAGAAAAATACCAACTATCCTCCAGTTTTTCTTCCGGAGCCACACACCTCAGTCTTCCCCACCCTATTGTTCTGACGCTTCCCGAATCACCATCCCTCCACTGGAGCCCAAGGTTGAGTACCTGCGAGCAAGTGAGTCTGTGCACAGACCATTTAAGAGGACAGCTGGGTTTCCTGCCACCTTCCATCCCACCCAGATGGTTGAAATCTGTACTGTTTTTCACAGCCAGACGTTGTGGGAGCTCCTATTCCTGGCACCAGTACTCCAGGCTGGGGAACCTGGTGTGGCGCTGGGGTCCTTTGTTGCTCCAAAGGGAACCTCCATGGCTTAGATTATCCCTCCTGATTCTCAACTCTCACAGGGAGATTTTGGACCCATTCCACATCTCTGCCCTTCCTACGAGTCTTGATGTGGCTTCTTTATATTTTTAGTCATAGGACTTCTGTCTGGCTAGACTTCAGGTGGTTCTCCAGGTTGATTGTTCTATGACTTAGTTGTAATTTTAATGTGTTCATGGAAGAACACAGGCACAATCTTTATCTACTTCACCATCTTGAATTATTTTGGACCTTCTTTTATAAGAGCACCAATCCCATCCACAGTGAAGATATTAAGTCCATTAAACATTTGAATGCATTTCAAAGGATCTATGAAGAGTTTCACAGTTTGTTGTATAAAAGACATAATTTTTGGAGTGCAAATTAACATTCAAGTTTTCTGTCACTTGCTTTTCTTTGATTCATTCAAGTAGAACAGCACAGACAAGTGCACAACAATGAAAATGTGTAAATGTTCAGGTAATTGCAAACAGTTTGATATAACTGGGGTCCTGAGTACTATTTTTGGCAATCATGGACTGTGAAGTGTCAGGAAATAAGTCTGAAAAGGAATGCTGAAGATTATTTTGCAACTCCTTTGCAATATACTAAGTAATTTAGATTTGATTCTATGAGCAAGAGGAAACATACAAGCTTTCAGGTAAGAAAGTACTATCTTTCAGATTCTAGAAATCTTAATCTGGTAAAATTGTAAAATTTTTAAAAATGGAAATTGGAACAAAGAGTAACAAATTGATTTGAGGGCTACTTTTGAAGTAGAATTGATGGGACTTGATGAACAATCTGATGTGGAGAGGTGAGAAGAGAGGATTTGAGGATGACTGAAGCTCATAGCTTGAACAACTAGAAGAAAACCATTAACATTAGTAGAGAATATAGAAAAAAGATTAGGAACATTATGTGTGATTCCCATTATATTCAAATGAAAGACTACCCTTGCTGGTATTGACTTAACATCACCGTTTTGTTACATGATGGAAGGTGTAATCCTGTGCATTATCATAGCCAATTAAGGATATTTAAATAACCATGTCACATTTCTAATTTGTTTTACTATTTGAAATAGGCTCAAGGCTGTACCATACCAAAAACTGAAAATGTAAAACTGAAAATTGGGATTATCATGCCTATAACTCATTAAATTATTGCAACTGATATTAAATCTGTTTCCTCACTTCTTCAAATGTTAAAAATTCTATGGTAAGAAAACCTTCATTAGTGGAACAAATTGCCTTTACTTGGTTAATTACGTATTGTTTATCAACCCCACTTATTAGTTGATAAAACAAGAGAGATTTACTCGTGCTTCAAAACAAAAAGTTTGGACAGCTTTTAAAGTATGATTAGTTAATTAAAATTATTTTACTAGGTTGGACCATACGAATTTTCCAATGTTTGACTGCTTTTGACCTACAAAAATGGAATTTCGTGTGGTTCAATCTAATTGTTAACACTGACCTACATAATTCCTGCTGTGATGTATATAATATGTACTTGGATTTTTAGTGATACTACATATCTTTAAAATTGGGTCATCTTGATTAAACATCTAACAGACGTCTGTTTTACTACTTATCAGGATGTTCAGATACTTATCAGACTTTTCCAGTGGCCTACTTTATTTTCATCTTGAAGGTATTATGCAAACCATCTGCAATCATCCAAAATGTACAGAACTAAAATGACTAAGCAACTGGCAAAACTAGTAATTTCAACGACATATTATGCAGCACTTCTAAATGATTTACCAGTGTGAAAACTCAAAAGTGCCATGTTTTCTATATTTATTAAATGTTTCACAACATTTAATTTTTAACAAAGATGAGAAGACAAAAAAGGTTTTCAATTCTTTAGACTCAATCCTATTCTTCATTGTGTTTTATTGTTTGTTTTATGAAAACAATGTATATTCTGATGTTATAGAAAAATGCATTAAAACTTCTATTTTATTTTTTTATATTAGAAAATAAATGGTAGGAAAAAGATGCTAAAAGAGGAAGCGATACCCATATAGTGAACAAACACTGTTGAGTGAGTCTTGTAAAAAAAAAAAAAAAAAAAAAACAACCAACCAAACAAACAAAAACCAGTTTGGAGCAGAATAATAACAGCAGTATTTAAGAAAAGTAGAGAATTCTTTGTTAATGATGATTATATATACTCCTCTACTTTCAAGAAACTTTCAGTTTTAAGTTTTATTGTTGACTTAATAACAACTTCAATGGAAGGAAAAGAACACTATATTAAAAGTATATGTGTATATATGTGTATATATATATATATGTGTGTGTGTGTGTGTGTGTGTGTGTGTATAATATATGGCATCCTTATTCCAGAAACATTGAAATGTGAAAAACTAAACATCTTATAATTAAAGAAACATGGTTTTCTTTATGACCCAGAAGCTCACAGGAATGTGAGCCACTGATGTACAACAAGCATCCTATACAGGATGACAACATGGAGAAACTATATTGAAAAAAAATAGGAAATCCTTTACTTGTTTTAATTTATAACACTGACATTGGACAAATACAGTTTTGTTGTTGTTGTTGTTTTGCAACAGTTATGTTCACTCCACCCATACACACTCTTTTCACATTTGGCATTGATATGCTTCACATGTAGCTTGAGAAAAAGAAATTTAGCTTATCACAATCTGTCCACACTAAGAAATAATTTACAAATAAGTAATTTGATATGTATAAGAAACAATTTTATTTTCCAGTCCTCATAAGGATGAAAGCTGTTTAACATATGTGCGTCACAATGCCTCACAGTGCCCAAATCTATGGATTTAAGTTTATTCTATAAAGGGCCCAAATGGATGTTAATTTCCTATCACGATTATAGAACATACATATTTACACACACGTAAATTTTAGTAGAATTTATTTTAGAGCAGTTTCAGGTTTATAGAAATTGTGAGAAGGTACAAAGAGTTCTCATATACCCTGCTCCCTGCAAAGATTTTCACCTACTGTTAATATCTTGCATTACTATGGTACGTTTGTTAAAAGTGATAAGACAATGTGTTTAATAGAGTTTACTTTTTCATGAGAATTTTAAGTTCATAGCAAAATTTCAGGTCCATATGAGTACAAAGAAAGTTCTCATATGCTCCCACACATACACAGCTTTCCTCACTAACGACATCCCACACCACCGTAGTCCGTTTGTTACCTGCATTGACATGTCAATATCACTTAAATTACGTACATTGCATTTCACTCGTGGTGATGTACATTTTAGGAGTTTTGACAAATATATAATGACATGTATCCACTATTACAGTATCATGCAGAATAGTATGCTCTAAAAATCTTCTTTGCTCTGCCTATATACCCCTTCCTCCCAACTCCTGGAAACCACTGATATTTTAACTTTTTCAATAGTTTTGCCTTTTCCAGAATGCCGTGTAATTGAATCATACAGAGTGCAACCTTTTCAGATAGGCTTTAAAAAAAAAAAAAAAAAAACGAATAATATGCATTTAAATGTCCTCCAATTTTTTTTCATGGCTTCATAACTCATTTATTTTTAGCACTGAGTAATGTTCCATTGTCTGGATGTGACACTGTTTATTTATCCATCCACCTACTGAAGGTCATCTTGGTTGCTTCCAAATTTGAGCATTTATGAATAAAGTTATGGTAAAAATCTATATGCAGTTTTTGTATGGAAAGAAAATTTCAACCCATTTAGGTAAATACCAAGCAGCATAATTTCTGGACCATATGGTAAGAATAGGTTTAGTTTTGTAAGAAAATGCCAAACAGTCTTCCGAAGTGGTTGTATTACCGTGTTTCCCCGAAAATAAGACCTAGCCAGACCATCAGCTCTAATACGTCTTTTGGAGCAAAAATTAATATAAGACCTGGTCTTATTTTAATATAATGCAAGACCGGGTCTATAATATAATACAATACAATACAATACAATACAATACAATACAATACAATACGACACGACACGACACGACATGACACAACATGATACAATACAATATAATATAATGTAATACCGGGTCTTATATCATAAAACTGGGTCTTGAATATAACATAACATAACATAACATAACATAACATAACATAACATACCAGGTCTTATATTAATTTTTGCTCCAAAAGACGCATTAGAGCTGATGGCTCGGCTACGTCTTATTTTTGGAGAAGCAGGGAATTTTGAATTCCCACTGACAATGAAAGTTTTTGTTGCTCCACATGCTCACAGCATTTAGCATTGTAAGTGATATGAATTTTGGCTATTCTTATAGGTGTGTAGTGGTATTTTGTTGTTGTTTTAATGATAAGCCAAATTCAAAATATTATCATTAACTAAAACCCATAATTTACATTAGAGTTCACTCTTTGTGTTACATAGTTTACCAGTTTTGATAAATGCATGTCATATATTCACCGTTACAGTATCATATAAAATAGTTTCACTGTTCTAAAATTCCCCTGTGCTCCATTTATTTACCCTTTCCCCTTAATCCCCTGTATTAGTTTGCTAGGGCTACTAAAACAAACTACCCTAGAAGGGGTAGTTTAAATAACATAAATTTGTTTTCTCACAATTCTGGAGACAAAAAATTCAAGATCAAGGTGCCAGTAGGGTTTGGTTTCTTCCGAGGCATCTCTCCTTGGCTTGCAGATGGCTGCCTTTTCACAGTGTCCTCACATGGTTGCTGCTCGGTCTGTGTGTCTGTGTCCTAAAATTATTATAAAGACACCATCTGTATTAGAGTAGGAGCTCCCCTAATGACCTCATTTAAATAAATTACCTCTTTAAAGACCCTATCTCCAAATAAAGTCATATTCTGAGGTACTGAGGGTTAAGACCTCAAATGATTGTATGATAGCCACCTACATTATAGATAGTAAACTGATTTACTCAAAGTCTACTGATTAAAATGTTAACCTCATCTAAAACATACTTTCATGGAAATATCTGGAAAAAATGTTTGATTAAATGTTTAGGTACTACAGCCTAGACAAGTTTATACATAAAATTAACTATTACAACGCCCCTCCCCCAGAATCCTTGGCAACCACTGATCTCTACATTATCTCTGTAGTTTTATCCTTTTCAGAATGCCATATAGTTGAAATCATACCGTATATAGCCTTTTCAGACTGGCCTTTGTCACTTAGCAATGAGTTTAATATTCCTCCATATCTTTTCCTGGCATGACAGCTGATTTCTTGATTTGTTTTTACTGTGTGTGTGTGTGTGTGTGATTGTAGTAAAAAACACGAAAAATTCATTTCTTAAATTTTCAATGTATAGTACAATTGCTAACTATATGCATGTTGTTGTAGAATAGATCTCTAGAACTCTTTCAACTTGCATGACAGAAACTCTATACCTATTGAACAGTAGCTCCCCATTTCCCCCTTCCCCTAGGCCTTGGTGACCACCATTCTAATTTCTGTTTCTGTGAGTTCCATTACTTTAGATACTTCATATAAGTGGATTCTTGTAGTGTTTGTCTTTTTTTTTTTTTAACATAACACAAAACATCTTTATTACATGGACTAAGCTAGGAGGGAGGATGATGTATGTGCTTTTTCGGGCCTTGTTTTCCTCAGATAGAACTCCATCTCCTTGCCCTCCAGCACACAGACATCTGCTTGGCCACATTGTCCTGGTCTTGAAGCAATGCATGCAAGAAGCTTGCCCCGCTGGAACTGATCCTCTAGAAGACTGCTGATTTTGGCTTTCTTTTTTCTTTCATCATATTTCTTCTGAATTTTTTTTTATCATTTTTTGTTTAAAATTGCATCCCCCTCAGGAGTCAGCTTGGCCCCCTTCTTGTGTCCCAGGGTGAGTGCATAGTGAGACTCATACCCCTGGCTGTCGGTAGGGTATGTTATCAGTGAGCACGATGCAGTTCTTTACTAGGGTGATGGTGTGGACCAGTTCGTTGTTGGATGTATTGTAGGCAACATCAATAATCCTTCTTTTACACGTACAACACTCGCAGCCCCAGGACAAGTTCCCCACATCCAGCCTCAATGCACTGTACTTGTTGCCTCCACACACATGGACTGTGTGCACACAGTGGGGACCAATCTTAGCATTGGCAGCACGGCGTCTCAGCTCATGTTTTCACTTCTTGTTGTAGGGCTTTCTCTTGCCCCCAGATTTGCGGTGCTGGTACCAGTTGTCCCAAGAGATGCCCGTGGCGTGGCACCAATTGGAAAGAGAGTGTTTGTCTTTTTTGATTGGTTTATTTCATCTAGCATAATATCTTCAAGGTCCAACCATGTTGTAGCATATGACAGTATTTCCTTTATTAAATCTAAATTATATTCCATTGTACTCATATGTAAATACAGCATTTTATTTATCCATCCATCCATTGACAGGCACTTAAGCTGTTTCTATATCTAGGCTAGTGATTAATGCTGCAATGAACATGGGTGTCAAAATATTTTTGAAACTCGGTTCTCAATTATTTTGGATACATACCCTGAAGTGGGATTGCTGGATCATATGATAGTTCTAATTTTTATTAAATTTATTGAGTGACATTGGTTAATGAAATTATATAGGTTTCAAGTGTGATTTATTATTTTTTTAAGGAACCGCCATATTATTTTTCATAGCGGTGGTATCATTTTACATAAGTTTTCCAATTTCTCACATCCTTGTCAACACTTCTTTTTTTAAAAAAATTGCCATCTTAATATGTGTGAGGTGATCTCTCATTGGGATTTTGATTTGCATGTTCCTGATGATTTGTGATGATGAGCATCTTTTCATATGTTTGTTGGCCATTGGCCATTTGTATATGTTCTTTGGATAAATGTCAAGTCCTTTGCCCACTATTTAATTAGGTGATATTTTTATTGCTGTTACTGAGTTGTAGTAGTTCTTTGTATATTCTGGATATTAACTAATTATTTGTATATGGTTTGCAATTATTTTCTCCCATTACGTAGGTTTCATTTTTCTGTCTGCTGATTGTGTACTTTTGAAGTTTTAAGTTTGATGTAGACCCAACAATCTGCTTCTGCTTTTGTTGCCTGTGCTTTTGGTTTCATATCCAAAAAAATAATTTCCCATTCCAATGTCATGAAGCTTTGCCTTTACAATTTCCTCTAAGAGTTTTATAGTTTTCTGTATACAGTGTAAGGTAAACTTTGAATTTTATTCTTTTGTGTGTGAATATCTAGTTTTCACAAAACTACTGGTATGGTAGAGAGAACAAAATTTGTTGAAGACCCCATGTCACCTGTGTTTCAGGTCATTTGAGTATATACTCAAGGGTTTACTTATGGGCTCTCTATTCTATTCCATTAGTCTATATGATTGTTATGCCAATATCATACTGTTTGGATTACTGTAGCTTTGTAATACGTTTTGAAATCAGGAAGTATGAAGTGTCTTTCTCTCTCAAAATTATTTTGGCTATTCTGTGTTTTTTGAGAATCTACATGAATTTTAAGACAGGTTTGTGTGTTTTTTGTTGTTTTTTTTTTTAATTTCTGCAACAACAACAACAAAAAGCCAGGGATTTTGATACAGATAGCATCAGACCTATATATTTCATTGTTTAGTATGGACATTATAATATCAAGTTTTCCTATCCATGAACATGGAATGTCTTTCCATTTATATCTGTGTAATTTAACTTCTTTCAGCAATGGTTTGTTGTTTTTAGTGTATACGTCTTTCGCTTCCTTGGTTAAGTTTACTCTTAAGTATTTTATTATTTTTGATGCTATTGTAAATGGGTTTATTTTATTAATTTTGTTTCAGGTTGTTGTTTTTTTTGATTAGTGATACAAATTCAACTGATTTTTTGATTGCCAATTTTGTATCTTCCAATTTTTCTAAATTCATTTATTTATTCTTACAGTTTGTGGAATATTTAAGGTTTTCTATATGTAAAATCAAGTCATCTGAAAACAGAGATGAATTTGTCCTTCCTTTCCAATTTGGATATTTTTCTTCTTTTTTTTCCCTTTGCCTAATTGCTCCAGCTAAAACTTCCAGTACCGCGGTTAATGGAAACTGCAAGAGTGGGCATCCTTGCCTTGTTACAGATCTTGAAGAAAATACTTTAAGTTCTTCACTGTCGAATATGATATTACCTGTGGACTTTTCATGTATGCCCTTTATTATTTTGAGGTAATATCATTCTATTTCTAGTTTATTAAGTGTTTTTATCATGAAAATATTTTGAATTTTGTCTGTTGTGTTTGGAACATCAAGTGAGATAATCATGTGATTTTTTTCATTCTTTTTTCTGTTATCATAGTGTATTGCACATGATGGCCCATCTTTGCATCACAGGGACAAACTCTACTTGGTCATAGCATAGAATCCCTTAATATGCCCATGAATTCAGTTTGCTAGTATTTTGTTAAGAATTTTTAAATCAATATTCATCAGGAATATTAATCTGCAGGGTTTTTTTCTTGTATTGTTTTTCTCTGTTTTTTTTTTTTTTTGATACAGTAATGCTGGCCTCATTTTGCATGAATTCCCTCTTCTTCATTTTTAAAAAAAGTGTTTGAGAAGCATTGGCTTTACTTATTCTTTAATTAATTACTAGAATTATACAAAAAAAGCCATCTAATCCTATGTTTTTCTTTGTTGGGAGTTCTTTGATTACTAATTCAATGCATGTTTTTAATTAAAATTTATTGGGGTGACAATGGTTAGTAAAATTGCATAGGTTTCAAGTGTAAAATTTGTTTTATATCATCTATATTTCACATTGTATGTGGGATATAAAACTGAAAGCAACAAAGGAAGAATAAACTATTGTTTACCCATTCTCCCACTGATTGGCAGCTAAGCCATTTCTACTTTTAGATTAGCACAAGCAGCATAACGTGCACACCTTTATACATGTCTTCTTTTATACATTTGCAAGAGTTTATAAGCCTTAAGGTTACTCTACCCAGAAAAGCTATCATTTAGAATCAAAGGACAGATAAAGAGCTTCCCAAGAGTAATCTTGAATGTAGGTCCTTGCTTTTCATCACTTTGTATATTCTGTGTCAATCGTTTCTGGCCTGCAAAGTTTCTGTTGAGAAATCAGCTGACAGTCTTATGGGATCTCCCTTGTAGGTTACTAACTGCTTTCCTCTTGCTACTTTTGAGATTCTTTCTTTGTCCTCAACATTTGGAATTTTATTTATGACGTGTCTTGGTGTGGGTCTCTTTGGGTTGATCTTGTTTGTAACTCTCTGTGCTTCTTGTGCTTGTATGTCTATTTTCTTCTCCAGTTTAGGAAAGTTTTACATCATTATTTCTCAAATAGGTTTCCAATTTCTTGCTCTCTCTCTTCTCCTTCTGGTACCCCTATGATGTGAATGTTGGTACATTTGATTTTGTCTCAAATGTTTTTCAAACTACCCTCTTTTTTTTATTCTTATTTCTTTTTGCTGTTCTGATTGGGTGTTTTCTGCTACCTTATCTTCCAAATCATTGATTTGATAGTCTGCTTCATCTAGTCTTTTGGTGATTCCTTCTAATACATTCCTCATTTCAGTTATTGTACTCTTCTTTTCTGACTGGTTCTTTTTTAGTGTTTCTATATCCTTTTATTGTGCTTGCTGTCTCTTTGTTGAAGTTCTCACCTAGTTCCTTGAGCATTATTATTACCATTGCTTTGAACTCTGTACCTGAAAGGTTGCTTACCTCCATTTTGTTTAGTTCTTTTTCTGGAGCTTTGTTATGTTCTTTCATTTGGGACATATTTCTTTGTCTCCCCATTTTGGCTGCCACCCTGTGCTTATTTCTATATATTAGATAGGGCTACTATGTCTCCCAGTCTTCGGAGAGTGGACTTATGAGTAGGTGTCCTGTGGGGCCAGTGGCACAGTATCCTTGGTCACCTGAGCTGGGTGCTGCCAGTGTGTCCCTTGTATGATTTGTGTGTCTTCTTCTGTTGCAGTTTAGCCTTGATTGCTGTATTCACATCAACAGAAAAGATTGACCGTAGGGCTGATTTGTTGTGAGGACTGGCCATGACTACAGTGGAGGAGCTGTTGTGCAAGGGCTGACTCTATGGAGCAGGATACCCATTAGTAGGGCTCTGGTGCCTGCTGAGTGTGCCCTTTGGTTATGTTGTCCCTGGAGGCAGCCATGTGATGCTCCAGTTCAGTCTGATGGTTTGATGCTGGCCACTGGGTGTGTCAGGACTGGGGCCTACTGAACGGGCCCTTGAGAAATCCAAGTTCAATGGCAACCTGTGCCTTGCCTGGAGCCACCTGGCATGAGCCACAAAGCAATCTTCCTATGGTCACTACCCATCCTGGGCTTGGAGGTGCCTTTAGAGGCCAAACTGTGATCCAAGTCTGGCTGCCACTTGTGTCGGACTTGCAGTTGTTCAGCAAGAGGTATAGGACATGCTGAAGTCAAATGCTGCTTGTTTAGATTTTGTGAACCTTTGAGAGATTTTAGGAAAGTCTGCAGCATGAACCAAAACAGGTGGTTTGTACTGAAAATCCACTGGAAGTAGATTGAGTGTGCCCAAAAGTTGGGTTGGGTGGGGTCTCAGGGAATCATCTGGTCAGAACAAACAAACCATTTTAGCTAAGTTGATGGAAATTCAGATATGGCAGCCACCTGCTTCTGCATGTGGGGAGAGGAGAGAGCTC
The DNA here is from genome assembly GCF_964194185.1 of Rhinolophus hipposideros. NCBI lineage: Eukaryota > Metazoa > Chordata > Mammalia > Chiroptera > Rhinolophidae > Rhinolophus > Rhinolophus hipposideros. Next base: position 70,948,655 of record NC_138046.1, on the reverse strand, counting down.
AATGAAGAAACAATGGATTCTGTCAGCACTTCTTTTTGGGAGAAAGCTGCCCCTCCAGCCGTTGCCCTGCAGGCCAACAACTCAGTTCCTTCCCATAAGTCTTTGTTGCCTTTCAAGCTGCTGCCCCAGCACTGGAGCTCAGAATGAGTGAGTCCATCAGCAAGTAAGTCTGAGTGCCAGCCCATTAAGGGTAGTTCCTAGGACTGCGGCTGCCCTCCATCTCACTGAGCCACAAAATATATTGGTTTTCACAGCCAGAAGTTACTCGGCTTCTCTCCCTGGCACTGGAACCCTAGGCAGGGGAGTTTGATGTAGAACTGGAACCCCTTGCTCTTCCAGTGAGGGGATTTCCACAGCTGTGATATCCTTCTTGATATTTAAAGGTCACACATGGGTGTGGGACCATCCTGTTCCTCATCTCTGTTCCTCCTACCAGTCTAGTGGTGGCTTCTTCTATATGTCTTTAGTTTTAGGGCTTTAGTTTAGCTAGATTCTGGTGATTCTCAATAATGGTTTTTCTGTAGTTTAGTTGTAATTTTAATGTGGTCATGAGAGGAGGGAAGCACAACATTTTCCTAATCTGTCATCTTGACTGGAAATCCCCAGGTGTATAATTTTGTAATACATCATAGGTATATTGCATTGTGTGCTTACCACCCAAAGTCCAATCTCCTTCTGTCACTATATATGGCAACTGTGTTCTTAACAATCTTTGTGAGCATTAGTCAGGTTTTAGAGTTTGTCAGATGAATACCAGGGAAAAAGAAAGAGTCAAGGTAATTAAGACAGACTTGGTTCAAATTATGCATACCCAGGTTGAGAAATCTATAACTCTTATATCTGTGATTATTAATACTGGCTGAATATTATAATCACCTGTGGCACTTTGAAATATAGCAAACACCTGTGCCTAGCCCTGACCCAGTTAAATCAAATCACTGGGGGAAGGGTCCCAGTGACCCAATTACTTAAAGTGTCCCTTTAAGTAATTTCTTAAAAGTTTCCCCAAATGATTCTAAAGTACAGATAGGATTGGGAATCACTGACCTCCAGCTTCTCTCAAACATTCCTGTTCAAAACATTTAATTGCTCTCCACCACTTTCTGACTTATAATAAATTCCTCAGTTTAACATTTATGCCTTCCACATGAACCAATGTGCAGTTGACCCTTGAACAACGTGGTCCACTTACATACAATTTTTTTTCAATGAATATATAGTCAGCTTTATGTATCCTTGATCATCTGCTTATTTTCGAATCATGGGGGTTATGGAACTAATCTTTCATGAATACAACTGTAACTGTAGTTATGTTTTGGGGATGTCAAAAGTTATATATAGATTTTTGACTGCCTGTGCATCAGCGCCCATCCCCTGCATTGTGCAAGGGCCCATTGTACTTCTTTACATTTCACCCTATGCCTTCCCTCACCATAGGTGTTCTGCTTTCAATTCAAATTGACTTTCTCACTCTACCCTAAACACACCTTGCAAATGTCTGTCTCAGTAACTTTACCCGTGCTGTTTACTCCTCGAGTTGCTGAAACCCTATCCATCCTCCAAAGCCCTTCACATGAAGCCTTATGTATTTTGAACCAGATAGGATCTGTGCTCCTCTGAAGCACCACCGACCTTGTTTTCCACACCCTTATGCTCTTACCTTATTCTGCCGTTTGTTTATAATCACATATGCTCTTGACCTTGTTTTCCCTTTGCTGTAGGACAAAATATTCTCATTGGGGTATTAGAATCTGTGTGTATTTGTGCAGTTTGCAAACACATGTTCAATATTAGAATTTTACATATAAGCATATAAAATACCTACTCAAACAAATTATAAGCTCCTTGAATGTTTTATGGTTGCTGAAGATGAACATGTTTTTAAGCAAAATAAAAAGAGGACAGTGATGTGGTTAATCTCATTGTTATTTTGGGTCTCTCAGTCACCCTAGATCAATTCTGGTTTGTGGCTGGCTTATTCAGTAGGATGTTCTCCAGAACAGACCCTTTTATATAGTGCTATAAAGAAAAAAGCAAGAGGACAGCCACACTGAAATGCAAAGTTTGAGGAAAACTTTATTTAATTTTTAAGGTCAGAAAGCTTAACGCAAACTGACTTTGCCAAGTAAAGTGGTGCTCAGATTGTTGAAGGCCAACTTCTTTCCAGAGGACATTATGCCACAGAAACACAAACTCTGTGTTTTTACTAAAGCTTCATGGCAACCTTGATACAAAATCCTATTAAATTTATGGGGTCCAGCTTTGATTCCCCAGGAGAATATCTTTCTAGCTTTCCATTTATAAAGAGAAAAATGTTTCAAGGCTCAATAAATTCAGTTAATCAAAGCACAAAAACATCAGTTTCTGATTAATTGTATTTCATAGTGGGTCTCACAAAGCTATTTCAAGATGAATAACTCATTCTGTTATAATAATTAAATTCTGATTTTCCCTCTCATAGGGTCGGGAAAACTGATCAAGTAATGGATAATGAAGAAACAATTCAATTTCTATTAATAGTACACCATCACACTTTAAAATTATCCCATAATAATACATTTGCTTTTGTTTGAAAGATTTGGTGTTCCATAAGAAATATCTAGCATCAAATGTATAAACTGCTGACTATATATTGTATAATATTGTAACTATTATGGAGTATACCTTTGACTTCATGTTGTTAATTATATACCTTCTAAAATTATCAGTAGAAATAAAAATAACACCCTACAGACATTGATTTGCAATTTTAATTATATCAATTAAAAGACTAATCTAGGACGAAACAAATATACTTTTCCCAATAAGAGCACTATTTTTCTTATAGGAAGTACCTTTACAATTTCTCCCTTATCACAGTCTAATGAATCTTATTTTATATATATAATTTGTCTTATTTTAAACTACAGATGCAATAAAAAGATACTAAAATCACCGTAGACTTATGAGAAATTAGATAATACCAGTAGAGGACTTTGACGTATAAAGTTAATGGCTAATATTGAATCAAACAGCTAACTACTGGCATTATTGTTTGAAACAGCATTTATGTTGCAATGCTATCAAAATTATAAACTAAAGGAAATGCACTATATTAAAATAAAATAGAATTTATTTCCTATATGTTGCAAGGACAAAGAAACAGCATGAAGTGACTAAAAGAAGGAATCCTGTGCAATTTCATTAACTGAAATAATAATGTTTTATTATTTAAGGTCAGGATTAGTAATCTTATATTTTTAAAATCTTCTGTAGAATCTAATTATTCCTGTTTGAATAGAGACTGACCATGAGTGCATAACACTTGCGAAATAAGCTATTCAATTTGCAACACATTTATATTTTATAAATATAGCTATTATTGAGTTCCTTTCAGTATGTCTCATGAAAATATGTAGTAAAAAACTGGTTCTGAACCCCTTGTGATTCAAATTATTATATCAGTAAGCAGTCGCCCTCAAATCTATGTAGATGATAGTTATACACTTTAAAAAATCAGGGCAGTTTTACATAAAGCTGGTTTACTTTGATACTTTTTCACTCCTAAGGAATTGTTTCTCCCTGGAAGTAAATTACAAAACTGAAGCATATATACATGGTGTTATAAGCTGTGCTTTCTCCATCATTATGGATAATTCCCTTCCCTATTTCAAATTGAATAACTCATTCTGCCATTTGATGTTTGAACAGTTGCCTTATTTTAATCAACGGAGTCCTAAGAATGGGACAAAAATATGCAATTTTGAGAAATAACCACCATAAAATCTGAAGAGATAAACATAATTCTAAAAGTTCAGAAAAAAAAAAAAGCTCGATAAAATTCCATAAGAAAAATAGAGTGATGTTACAAAGACGGTAGGAGATGCCAGCCTCCACCCACCCCAAAAGATCAACAATTAGAAATATCCATGAAAAAAAACTGCTCTAGGAGAGCTGTAGAATCGACTTAAGAAACTTCAGCAATACAGTGAAATAAAAAAGTTGAGAATAACTACATAAAAAATGGAAGGAAGAACAGCTTCATTTTACCTCCTCCAAGCATTGCTCAGCACCAAGAGGAAACACCCAAGCCAGAAAGTGTTCCTCTCACTGAAAGAGGGAGAGCAGGGTGAGAGATCATTTCCCAAGTTATTTTGGACACCTCACAACTCACTTTGACTTCACCCCACCCAGACTTGAGAAGCTGAGACGTATAGAGATGGCTAGGAGGAAGGAAGAAAAGCACGGTCTGTCAGTATCAGCCATGTCCTGGGAGTCATCACAGTTCCTAATCACTTGCTTTGCAGACAACCCGAGCAGCTTTCACCATTGAAGAAACCAATAACCAGCACAGCTGTTGTGGATGCCCTGCAGACTTCATCTTTTTTGCCCCAAAGGTATTTGCATCTCCTAATGCAAGCCACCAGAGTCCCTCCCCATTCCCTTCCCTGCACCTCTAACGAAGCCTTGGGCCCATATCCGCAGCTAGTTCTGTTCTCTGCAGGTGAGCAAGTGCAAGACTCCAACCTAGATCCTTACACAGGTGACCCCACTGCTATGCCTGCCTGCCCCTCCAGCTGTGCACCTGCATGCCACTGGCCTGATGCCCATCACCAAACTACATTGCCATACGCACATCCATGGCAAGACTTTTCAGCCAAGAAAGTGTATGCTTATAGCCAAGGCTCCCACTAGTGCTTGTGGGCCTGGATTAGGGCCTATCAATGCCTTACTCCAATGGCTTTACCTGCAGCTAACCCCTGCCCAGCTGTCCACCTGCTTGCCTCCAACCTGTTCCCCATGACCAGTCTCTACTGCCAATACACACCTGCAGCATCAAGAGTGCATGCAAACAGCCAGGGCCCATGCAGCCGCTTGTGAGCCTGACTCCAGCCCTGATTCAGGTTTCCGGTCTGCACCATTAAGCTCACTTACAGCTAGCCCCTCCGGCTGTTTACCTGTATGCCCCTGGCCCAACTCCCAACACTGGCCTCCACTGCTGTATTCCTATATTGAAAACCAGCAGCCACAAGAGGGAATGATGACATCTAGGGCCTCCACAACTTCCAGTTCACCCACAGTTGACCCCAGCCCATTCTGCTTACTCTGGCTCCGAATACTCTATGTGTGTTTGCAACTGGCCACTGTCACTACACAGGCATTTACCACTGTCCCTCACAGCAAGTGTGTGCCCACCACCAGCTCCAGCCACCACTGCTGGCTGCCTTGCTCTCTCGCCACTGGAATTGGAGGTGTACATCTGCATAAACACATTTCATCACAAACTTGTTTATTTCCCATTTGTTCCTTTAGAAACCCATTTGTCTTTCCTAAAGAAACCATTTTACCTTCCCATAGAATCCCTTCTCTCCCCACTCCCCTTTCGCTATTAAATTAGTTATACAACCTCCTATTGTAATTATTGATTGAGACACTACCTTTGTGCACTTCCACATGCAAATAATAAACTTTGTCTTTTCTCATATTACATATAAGATTATTATACCTGTAAACAGATATAATTTTACTTCTTCATAGTTTGTATTCCTTTTATGTCTTTATTCTTACATAATTACTCTGCCTAGGACTTTCAGTACTATGGTGAATAGAAAGGATACTCAATTTTAACAAAGTTTTAGGACTAAAAATTTTAAGAGAGATAAAGAGAAGGACACACCTTAAAAAGAAAAAAAAAAGATTGTCCATCTTTCCCTTCAACTATAATACTCTTCTCTTGCACAAAGTAAATATTCTTTCCGTAGCTTCATGATTTTAGCTCTTTCTCATAGAATTAAACTTAAGAGAGTGCAGTTGTAAATTATTAGCAAAAATTAAATGAAAAATTTATATTTATTTTATCTTGTATATTAACATTCATTATTTAAAAGTGTATATACTGTACCAAAATATTAAATACAGAATATTAAACTATGCCCTTGAAATATGTTTCAGATCTATGAGAAAAAGTATGCCTTAATGTGTTGCCTGTCCCTTTGTTATTTTTTTTAGATTTTATGAAAATATAGCAAATATACAACATTATATTAGTTTCATGTATACAAAATTATTATTCAACATTTATATAAATAAAGGAGTGATCACCATGATAAGTCCAGCAACCATCTGACACCGTATAAAACCATCACAATATTTTTGACTATATTCCCTGTGCTGTACATCACATCCCCATGACTTGTTTTATACCTGGAAATTTGAACCTCTTATTCCCCTTCACCTTCTCCCCTCCACAGCCTTTTTAAATTTTTCAATTACAATTGATATTCAATATTATTTTATATTAATTTCAGGTGTACTGCATAGTGGTTAGATATTTATGTAATTTTAAGAAGTGATCCCCCTGACTACTACTCACCTGGCACTATACATAGTTGTTACCATATCATTAACCACATTCCCAATGCTTTACTTTGCATACCCACGATTTTTTGTAATTACCAATTTGTACTCCTTCATGCCTTCATCTTTTACATCCTGCCCCCCAACCACCGTCCCACCTATCACTGCGATAAATCTAGTACACATCTGACACCATACACACTTATTACAATATTATTGACTAATCCCTTATGCTACGCCCGACAACCCCATGATTATTATGTAATAACAAATTTGCACTTCTAAATCCCTTCCCCTTTTTCACCCACCTCCATGCGCCCTCCTGCCTGGCAACCATCGAAGTGTTCTCTGTATCTATGAGTTTGTTTCTGTTATGTTTTTTTCTTTGTTTTGTTCTTTAGATTCCACTTATAAGTGAAATCACATTGCATCTGTCTATCTCTGTCTGACATACTCCACTCAGCACAGGACCCTCCAGGTCCATCCACGCTGCTGCAGATAGCAAGAACCCATTCTCTCCCATGGTTGAGCAATATTCCATTGTATAGATGTACCAAACCCTCTTTATCCATTCATCCATTGATGAACACCCAGGCTATCACCATATCTTGGCCATTGTAAACAATATTTCAATGAACATATGGATGCACATGTCCCCTTGAAGTAGCATTTTGGGTTTCTTTGCAAGAGGGATTATTGGGTTCTTCTTTGTCTCTATAGCTTTTGTTTTAAAGTCTATTTTGTCTGGTATAAGTATTGTGACCCCAGGTGTTTTTCGTTTTCTAATTTCCATTTTCATAAAACATCTTTTCCACATCTCTTTACTTTCAGTCTGTGTGTGTCTTTCTATCTCAAGTAAGTCTGTTTTAGGCAGCATATGTAAGGGTCTTCTAATGTTATCCACACAGCAACCCTATCTTTTGACTAGAGCATTTCATCCATTTACATTGAAAGTAATTGTTGCTTATATGTAATTATTGTCATTTTATTGTTTATATTTCGACTTTTTTTTTTTTTTTTGTCTTGGAGAAGTTCTTCGAAGATTCCTTTTAATTCTAGTTTGGTGTTGATGAACTCTTATATTTTTCTTTTCTGGGAAGATGTTTCTGTCATTTGATTCTAAATGATAGCTTTACTGAATAGAGTAATCTGCTTGTAGGTCCTTGCTTTTCATCACTTTGAATATTTCTTGCCAATCCCTTCAGCCTGTAAAGTTTCTGTTGAGAAATCAACTGACAATCGTATAGGATCTCCCTTGTAGGTTAGTAACTGCTGTTCTCTTGCTGCTTTTAAGATTCTCCATTTGTCTTTAACTTTTGGCATTTTAATTATGATGTCTCTTGGTATGAGTTTCTTTCGATTCATCTTTTTTGGGACTCTCTGGGCTTCCTGGGCTTATATATCTATTTTCTTCTCCAGTTTAGGAAAGTTTTTTGTCATTATTTCTTCAAATATGTTTCCAACTCCTTGCTCTCTCTCTTCTCCTGGTACCCCTATGATGCAAATGTTGGTAAGCTTGATGTTGTCCCAGAGGCCCCTTAAACTATCCTCATTTTTAAATTTTTTCCTCTTTTTTCGCAGTTCTGATTGGGTGTTTTCTGCTACCTTATCTTCTAAATCATTAATTTGATCATCTGCTTCATTAAATCTACTGTCAATTTCCTCTAATGCATTTTTTATTTCAGTTATTGTATGCTTTATTTCTGACTGGTTCTTTTTTATGTTTTCTATCTCCACTTTTATGTATCCTATTTCTTTGTTGAAGTTCTCGCCTAGTTCCTTAAGCATCCTTATCACCAGTGTTTTGAACTCTGCATCTGGTTGATTGCTTGTCTCCATTTTGTTTAGTTCTTTTTCTGGAGCTTTGTTCTGTTCTTTTATTTGGGACATGACTTTCTCTCCCCATTTTGACTGACTCTCTGTGTTTGCTTCTATGTACTAGGTAAGGTGGCTATGTCTCCCATTCTTATTAGAGTGTCCTTATTTAGTAGGTGTGTTGTGGGGCTCAGTGGCACAGTCTTCCTTGTCACCTGAGCTGGGTACTCTAGGTGTGTACCTTGTGTGGGATGTGTTTGCATTCCTGTTGTAGTTGAGCCCTGGTGGCTATTGGCATCTCAGTAGGAGGGATTGATCCTCAAGCTGATTGGTTGTGAGGACTGGCTATGATTACTGTAGAGGAGCGGTTGTGCAGGAGTTTACTATACAGAGAAGGATTCCTTTTAGCAGGGTTCTGGTGCCTGCCCGGTGTGCCCTTTGTGTGGGACATCACTGGAGAAAACCAAGTGATGCTTTGGCTGGTTCTGAAGTTGGCCACCAGATATGCCAGCCCCTGAGCCTCCTGACTTGGGCTTTACTGCAGTTTAGCTGAAGCCTGTGTCCTGCCCAGGGCCACCTGATATGAGCCACAAAATAATCCACTGATGTCCACCCCCAACAATGGGCTTGACTATGCCTTGAGAGGCAAAGCAATGAACCAAGGCTGGTTGCCATTAGTGCCAGGCCCAGGGCTGCTCAGCAAGTGGCACAGGACACACCAAAGCCAGATGTTGTTTGTTTGAGTTTTGTGAACCTCTGAAAGATATTAGAAAGGTTTACAGGAGGAGCAAGGAAATACCACTGTCAGTGTCTTGGATAGACTCAAAAGTTTGGTGGGACAAGGTCTCAGGGAATCAGCACGAACTAATAATGTTAGCCAAATTGATGGAGATTCAGATACTGCGGCCACCTGTGTCTGCATGAGAGGAGAGGGAAGAGCTCAACCATGAAAAAATGGCTCCTGCCAGCTCCTCAGTCTGGGAGAAAGTTTCTCTTCTAGCCCTCACTGTAAAGCCAGACAATTTAGTTCATCCCTATTTATCCCTGGTGACCTTTGAACTGTTACCCCAGCACTGGATCTCAGAGGGAGTGAGTCCATCAGCAAGTAACGCCATGTGTGGGCCCTTTAAGAGAAGTGACTGGGACTGTAGCTGCCCTAGTCTCACTCAGCCATAATCTCTACTGGTTTCACAACCAGAAATCATGGTGACTTCTCTCCCTGGCACTGAAACCCTGGGCTGCAGAGCCTGCTGTAGGACTGGGACCCCTCAATCCTCCAGGATGGACTTCTGCAGTTGAGATATCCCTCCCAATGTTTAATGGTCACAGTGAGACCAGACCATGCCAGGTCTATGCTCCTCCTACCAGTCTTGAAGTGGCTTCTTCTGCATGTCCTGAGTTGAACGGGTTTGGTTTAGCTAGACTTCAGGTGATTCTCTATGATGGTTGCTCTGTTGTTCAGTTGTAATATTCACATGATCCTGAGGGGAGGTATGCACGGCATTGATCTATACCACCATCTTAATCAGATCCTTTTCCTGGCCCTTTAATTTTTTTTTCATTTTCTTTTTCTGTAAGTAAAAACTTTCTCTTCAAACTCTGGTTTTAGCTGCTTCTTCTAAACAGGCTTATCATGTGTAATGGGTGTATCATGTATAGCATGACCTAATGGCTTGTATGTATTTGAAAATCTCAACTATCTGTTGTGAGTGTAGTTATTTTGTAAGTCCTCTATGGTGAAGATCATAATGTGACTTATGAAGTAAAATTAAAAAGGATACATTATCATAATAGCATATTTCCATAAGTACAGCTCTTTTTGATGTTTCTTTAAAGTAGGGAACTTTTATACAGGCTATTTTATGGGGAGTCATGGAAACTACCAGTACCCACAAGTTCATTTGAAAAACATGCAGCTTAGCAATTTTCTGCCAGAATGTAATAAGATGGCTATATGTATGCCATGGCTTAATAGGATAGCCATGTCTTGCTACAGTCTGCACAAAATCTACCAGTACCCTGACCTTAAATTGAGTGCAACAGAGGGAAAAGCCACACTGGTGGAAGTACCTGCAATATTGAGTATAAGACAAGGCTATTTGCTTTTTGTTCACCAACCTAACTGAATATGTGTTAATTATTTTTAGTTTATTTCTATTTTGTGGAATATTACTTTCAAAACAGATGAATCTTTCCCCAAAGCCTGTTCCCACCCCTGAAGATAAAAGAAAAGATTTACATAATATGGATATAAATATTTAAACAATAATGTTTGTATTTTGGTATGTTTTAACTGAATTATTTTCTTATTCAGCTGGAAGTACAAGAACAAATAACCATAGACTGGGTGGCTTATACAAGAAACATTTCTCATAATTCTGGAGATTAAGAAGTCAAAGTTCAAGGTCTCAGCAGATGTTTTTGTCTGGTGAGAACTCTCTTCCTGGTTTGCAGACAGCCTTGCTGTGTCCTCTCATAGTGGAGAGAGAGTGAGTTCTGGTCTCTTCCTCTTCTTATATAAAGTCACTAATTCCATCATGGAGGTTCAACCCTCATGATCTAACTTAAACCTAATTACCTCCCAAACGCCCCACCTCCAAATACTATTACATTGAGGATTAGTGCTTCAACATGAATTTTGAGAAGACATAAAAATTCAGTCCACAGCAATGATCAATGCATTAACAAAGGTATAAAATAAGATTACCCATTTATAATGAATCACTATAATCAGATATATAGAAAAAACTGGTAAAATATGAGCAAAGGAACTATTTAAAAAATTGTCTTATACTTAAAATTGGACAGAACAAATTCCTGGGTTTCCAAGGCATTGTCTAGCAAATCCTCTGGGGATTATTTAAGAGGAGTTTTAACTTTGGTTGATTTTTTTCCTTCACTAAAATTTTCCTATTTTGTTGGTGCAAAAGTTATCTTGTAGACAACTGACAGTAATATAGATAATTTTTCTTCTAAGCTATGCAGATGTTTTTTTTTTTTTCCAGTAAAAATACATTCATTTGTCACCTGGTAGAAAAAAAATAATCACACACATGATATTTTATTGTCCTATAAGATATAAGCCATTTTGCATATAGCAAATTTATTTCAGTGTTTCTACTCAGTCTTTATGTGTCTTTTCTTTAAGTTCTCCTTTGAACTAGTCATAATAGACAGAGGGTGCCAAAAAAATGTACACACATTTTAAGAAAGGAAAAAAACTGTATTAAAATTGTAATACTCAATATATACCCATAACAAAAGATAAATACAAGCCATGTGTATACATTTTTTGGCAACCCCAGTATTACTGGTTATCTCATTAACCTAAGTGTTAAATAAAATTTTTGACAAATGTTCATTTTATATTTTCATGTCACATATTTCAAAATTTCTGAAAATTACACTATAACAGATACATAAAATACAATATGTACTGACCAAAAAAGGCTTCATTTAGGCACTGTTTTGTATAGGATTGCTGCTTATCTGATCTGACCATTTTTTTCCATAAGAGTCATCAGCGTAATTGCCAGTTGTTTCTTTCAGTGGTGATATACATTTTAAAATTACTGAAGTGATTCTTTTTTGGTTGTTTATATAAAATCCCAAAAGAATTATAAAACAGTGTCTGAGTCCATGGTACAGTAACAAAGAAAAATGGAAAATATATTTATAATTAACTTCATTTTTTCAAATTGTATACACAACAATTTTTTTTTTAAATGTCAGTCCTTGGGGTGGCCAGGTAGAGCGTGGTGCTGGTAGCACCAAGGTTGCTGGTTTGATCCCCAAATGAGCCACTTTTAAAGACATATAAAAGTTCTGATCATTTTAGGTATGGTTACAGGAAATGGTTTTGTACTGGTCCTTTGTGCATTCTCCTTTTATTTTGAGATTATGGCTTTGTGGGGTTTACTTATCATCTTCTCTTTCCTAATACATTTCAAGTTCCAAACTGTTTAAATGAACATGACTTTGCATCTGGACTTTCATATTAATAACAGAGTATTTTCAGTAGCTCTGTCCACAATTGCTTCAAGTTCAAAATTTATCACAAAATTGTGACCAACTTTATCTTTACATATGTATGATATATTTGGAAAGAAAAAAAAAAACTTACGGTAACTGGCTGTTAAAGAATTTCTGTCCCACATAAATATGGACAGATAGTTTTGACAAAGGATCCAAAAACATACAATGGAAAAAAGACAGCCTCTTAAATAAATGATTCTGGGAAAATTGGAAAGCCACATGCAAAAGAATGAAACTAGACTGCTATCCATCACCATGTACCAAAATTAACTCAAAATGGATCAAAGACCTAAACATAAGACCTGAAACAATAAACTGCATAGAAGAAAATATAGATACTAAACTTATGGACCTTTGGATCAGAGGATTTTATGAATTTGACTCCAAAGTCAAGGGAAGTAAACGCTAAAATAATATGAATAAAATTATATCAAACTAAAAAGCTTTTGCACAGCAAAAGAAACAATGGACAAAATAAAGAGGCAATCAACCAAATGGGAGAAGATTTTTGCAAATACCTCTGATAAGGGGCTAATATCCAAAATACATAAGGAACTCATACAACTCAACAACAAAAAGGCAAACAATCCAATTTGAAAAATGGGCATTTCTCCTGAATAGACATTTCTCCAAAGAGGACATACAGATGGCCAATAGACTTATGAAAAGATGCTCAACATCACTAATCATCAGAGAAATGCAAATTAAAACCACAATGAGACATCACCTCACCCCAGTTAGAACGGCTATCATCAACAAGACATATAGTTACAAGTGTTGGAAAGGATGTGGAGAAAAAGGAACCCTCATACAGTGTTGGTAGGAATGTAGACTGGTGCAGTCGCTATGGAAGGCAGTGTGGAGTTTCCTCAGAAAATTACGAATATAATTACTATATGACCCAGCAATCCCTCTCCTGGGTATCTACCCAAAAATCTGAAAACATTTATGCCTAAAGACAAGTGTGCTCCAGTGTTCATTGCAGTTTTGTTTACGGTGGCCGAGACATGGAAACAACCAAAATGCCCTTCGATAGATGAATGGATAAAGAAGTTGTGGTATATATACACAATGGAATACTATTCGATGGTAAAAAAGATGAAATAGGACCATTTGTGACAACATAGATGGATCTTGAAGTTATAATGCTAAGCGAAGTGAGTCAGACAGAAAAAGTAGAGAACCATATGATTTGAGTGATATGTGGTATATGAAACAAAAACAAAAAAAGAACAAGACAAACAAATGAGAAACAAAAACCCATAGACACAGAAAATAGTTTAGTGGTTACCAGAGGGTAAGTGGGGGGGTGTTAGATGAGGTTAAAGGGGGGCAAATATATGGTGATGGAAGGAGAACTGACTCTGGGTGGTGAACACACAGTGGGATTTATAGATGATGCAATACAGAATTGTACACCTGAAATCTATGTAATTTTACTAAGAATTGTCACCCCAATAAACTTTAATTTGAAAAAAAAAGGAAATACCTGAAGAGCATTTTCTGGAAACTAAACCTAGAAGATGACGATCTGGGTTATAGATAAAATTTAAATTTCACATTGCCTAAAAATTGGCTAGTCTTGGTAATGGTATCAAGCAAGAAAAATGTAAGTAAAGTTTAGCTATATTCTTCAGAGAGTAAAAAAGATATCATGAGTATGTGACTTGATTCTTACTTTTATTCTCTTTTGTCCCTTTTGTTTTTTTATGGTTTGTTAGAAAATTTTCCTGTGGAAAATATTGACCTTAGGAATTTCATAAAATCTCCTGTAAGGGTAGTTTTTAAAATGTCTGTAAAAATTCCAGCAGAAAAAAAAATAATTCTGGGAAGAAAATTACCTTGCCACCCTGAATCTATTTCTATATCGCATGATAATGCTATACTAAAACATTGTGTGCCAACATATAATATACTTACAAATATTTTTTAAAGTTGTGGCTGTAAGTGGTCTCAGTGGATGAATAAATGCCTTTTAGATTGTCGTATATTGTTTCCCTAAATTAGAAAATTAAATATATTTTAAAACTACTTATATAAGTTGAAGCATATTAATGAGTTAAATTATAAATTTTATGATGATTTAGTTTTTCTAAAGGTTTCATCAAAATCGGGTCCAACTACTTATAGTTAAAATAGATTCTTACACACAGATGTAAACCGCTGCTACTTGATTTTGACAGTCTACTTGGCAAAGCGTTTTTCTGTTCAATGTGGTGGTTTGTCTGGTTCTGTGTTTAGTATCTATCTATAAAATATATTTAGGCCATAACCTATTTTTAATGGATCTATTTTTTTTTCCTGAGGCATTGTATCCTATAAATAATAGACAGAAGTGCACTTGCTAGTTGGATTTTTTTGTTTTTGTTTTTTTGGTATGTCTGTGTGTGTGTGTGTGTGTGTGTGTGTGTGTGTGTGTGTGTTTGATAAAGAGAAGTTTTAGAGAGTAGAATTTAAAACAAACATAGTTTATTTGCAGACACCGTAGTGTGAAGAAAATTTTCATCACTGTTTTTGAGTACACGATGTGAGAAGATTACCAACAAAGGTGAAAATATCTTCCGTTCTATTTTAGTAACACTTGTTAAGCAAGCATTTCTACTTAGAAAACATGTAATTTTTTTTAGTTTCTAACAGATATGTTGAGAAATTTTAGGATATTTAGGAAATTGAAAGAGATATATTATGGTTCTATGTCTTTTAAGACAGATTCTCTATATTTTTCTGTTAGCATTGGAGTACCATTACAATGAACTTCCAAATGCACCCACTTAATCCCAAATCTGGCTGTTAAACAAGAATGCAAAGAAAGAGACATATTATAATCTCTGGACCTAAAATATAATTTTCCTCTCCCGTTGGCAATGACACTTAAAATTACAAGCATTATAGCATTATCTTTCATTTGTATTATTAATAATGAAAGAATAAAATTCAACCAGATCCAGGATGGAAGTGGGTAAACAATATTCATATCAGAATCTCATAAAACAGGTGAAAAAGAGAGAAGTTATATATTTATTAAAAGAGCATACAGAAAATGGTGGAGTATTAAAAATATTGCTTGGGGATGACTGATAATCTATTGGCAGAAAATAAAAGTAGATCCTAGCAACACACCATTTATGCAATAATTGCAGGTCAACTAAGACAATTATAAAAACCATATAAATATTATAAAGACACAAAGGATAATATTTGTAAATTCTTTGGACAGAGGAGGCCTGCTTAAGCAAGACAAGGATCCCAAAAGCCATAAGTGAAAAGAGTTGATATCATAAATATTTCTATGTGGCAAAAGACATCATTCAAGTCAAAAGACAAATGATGACAGTCTGAGAAATTGATTGCAACACAAAACAAAGTATTTTTCACTGTAAATATTTGTTGCAATAAATAAACAAAATGTAGCTACAAAATACTATGAATAAAACAATCAATCTGTTGTAAAATGGGAAATGTAAATATGCCATTCATGGTAGAGGTCATGAATATAATAAACACGTCAAATATACTAAATGGCTCTAGTAATAAGAGGCAGGAAAATTAAAATAACATAAATTAATGTTTTTCCTCCATCAGATTGGTAAAATTGTTAAATGATTTATTAAAAGAGGATAGACTTGAGCAAAATTGTATGGGTTTAAATAATTGCTCTTTTATTTGCTAGTTGTGTAATCTTAGGCCAGATAACAACCCTATCTCTGATTCACTTTCTTCATCTATAAAAATATAAAAGTGAAGATAATGATGTTCCTCATATTACAGAACTATATTGGTATTGATTATGCCACATTATACACACACACACACACACACACACACACACACACACATATATATATATGTACATGATATACATACCAATGAGGTATATACATACCAATGTAACGCTTTTTCTAGGATGAATTCACGAACTTAATTGTCAGACCTCACAGAGACATGTGAGTTGGTGTATGGTTGTGATGCAAGAGCCGTGAATTGCTGGTGAAAGTTCAGGTTGTCTAACTTTTTCACGCAGCCTTTTCAGCACTTCCAAACAGTAAAATTGGTTAACTGTCCAGTTGGTACAAATTCATAATGAATAATCCCTCTGATATAAAAAAAAAGGTTAGCAACATCATTGCAATAAGTTTGCGAACTTTATGTCAAAACTCTAATATTACTCAACATTTTTGAAATGTAATCCAGCAGTATTTTTCTTTTAAATTAAAGTTTCTTAGAGTGACAGTTGTTAGTAAATTTACATAGATTTCAGGTGTACAATTCTGTAATACGTCATCTATATATTACATTGTGTGTTCACTACCAAGAGTCAGTGCTCTTTCCGTGACCATATATTTGATCTCCTTTACTTTCATCTACCAACACGCTCCTCCCTTACCCTTTGGTAACCCCTAAACTATTGTCTGTGTCTATGAGTTTCTCTTTCTTTATTTGTTTGCCTTGTTCTTTTGTTGTTTTCAGTTTTATATATCACATATATATGTTGAGCATTTTTTCATATGTCTCTTTGCCGTTTGTATGTCCTTTTTGGAGAAATGTCTCTTCAGGTCCTCTGCCAATTATTTAATTGGATTGTTTGTTTTTGTTGTTGAGTTGCATGAGTTCCTTCTGTATTTTGGGTATTAGCCCCTTATCAGAGGCATTGTTTGCAAAAATCTTCTTCCATTCTGTTGGTTCCCTCTTTATTTTGTCAAAAGTTTCTTTTGCTGTGCAGATGCATTCTAGTTTGATATAGTCCCATTCGTTTATTTTAGCTTTTATTTCCCTTGCCTTTCAAAACACATTCATAAACTCCTCTTTGAACCCAAGGTCCATAAGTTTAGTACATATGTTTTCTTCTATTCAGTTTATTGTTTTGGGTCTTATGGTTAGGTCTTTGATACATTTTGAATTTATTTTGGTACATGGTGACATATAGCAGTGCAGTTTCATTCTTTTGCACGTGGCTTTCCAATTCTCCCAGCACCATTTATTGAAGAGGCTGTCTTTTCTCCATCGTATGTTTTCGGCTTCTTTGTCAAAAATTGTCAGTCCATATTTGTGTGGGTTTATGTCTGGGTTCTTAGTTCTATTTCATTGGTCTGCGTGTCTACTTTTCTGCCAATACAATACTGTTTTGATTATTGTTGCCCTTGCTGGCCCAGTGGCTCAGGTGGTTAGAGCTCCATGCTCCTAACTCCGAAGGCTGCCGGTTCGATTCCCACATGGGCCAGTGGGCTCTCAAAAAAAAAAAAAAAAGAAAACACCCAAACAGAACAGCAAAAAGAAAAAAAAAAAATTATATTAGATTATTGTTGCCCTGTAGTATGAGCTAAAGTCAGGGAGTGTGATATCTCTAGCACTGTTCTTTTTTTCTTAGGAATGCTTTGGCTATTCGGGATTTATTGTGGTTCTATAGAAATCTGATGTTTTTTTCTTATATTTCTTTTAAAAATGCCATTGGGATTTTGATGGGGATTGCATTAAATCTGTGTGTTGCTTTAGGTAATACGTCCATTTTAACTATGTTGATTCTTCCAATCCATGAACGTAGAATGTCTTTCCATTTCTTTGTGTCTTCTTCAATTTCTTTTAAAAATGACTTATAGTTTTCAGTATATAGGTCTTTCACATCCTTGGTTAGGTTTATTCCTACATATTTTATTCTATTTGTTTCCATTGCAAAATAATTTTTTAAATTTCTTTTTCTGAGATTTCATTGTTAGTATATAGGAATGCAATGGATTTTTGTATATTGATTTTGTAGCTGGCATGTTTTCTGTATTCGTTTATTATTTCTAATAAATTTTGGTGGCATCTTTAGGGTTTTCTAATATATAGCATCATGTCATCTGCAAAATGTGACCTTTTAACTTCTTCATTCCCTATTTGGATGCTTTTTATTTCTCTCTCTTGCCTGCTTCCTCTGGCTAGGACTACCAATGCTATGTTGAAAAGCAGAGGTGATAGGGGACAACCCTGTCGTGTTCCTGAACATACAGCAAAGGGCTTCTGTTTTTCACCATTCATTATGATATTAGCTGATGTTTGTCATATATGGCCTTTATTATATTAAAGTATTTTCCTTCTATACCTATTTTATTAAGTGTTTTAGTCACAAATGGATGTTGTATCTTGTCAAATGCCTTTTATGAACCTATTGATGTAATCATGTGATTTTTGTCCTTTATTTTGTTTATGTGGTGTATCACATTGATTGATTTGCATATGTTGAACCATCCTTGTGCCCCCGGGATGAATCACACTTGGTCATGATGTATAATCTTTTTAATGCATTGTTGCATTTGATTTGCTAGAATTTTGTTTAGGATTTTGCATCTGTATTTATCAGATATGTTGGTCTGTAGTTCTCTTTTTTTGTGTTGTCCTTACCAGGTTTTGGTATCATGGTAATGTTGGCCTCATAAAATGAGGTAGGGCGTATTGATTCTTCTTCAATTTTGGGGGATAGTTTGAGTAGGACAGGTGTTAGATCCTCTTTGAATGTTTGGTAGAATTCACTATTGAAGCCCAGACTTTTGTTTTGGGGACGGTTTCAGTTTACTGATTCAATTTCCTTACTGGTGATTGGTCTATTTAGATTTTCTAGTTCTTCATGATTCAGGCTACAAAGGGGATATGTTTCTAATAACTTGTCCATTTCTTTTAGATTACTGAATTTGGTGGCATATAGTCCTTCATAGTATTCTTGGATGATTCTTTGTATTTCTGTGGTATCCGTGATAACCTCCCATCTTTCATTTCAAATTTTTTGTGTGTCTTTTATCTTTTATCTTAGTGAGTCTAGCCAAGGGTTTGTCAATTTTGTTAATCTTTTCAAAGAACCAGCTCTTTGTCGCATTGATTTTTTCTATTGTCTTTTTTTCTCTATTTCATTTAATTCTGCTCTGATATTTATTATTTCCTTCCTTTTGCTGACTTTCAGTTTCATTTGTTCTTTTTCTTGTTCTTTAAGGTGTAATGTGAGGTTATTTATCTGGGATTTTTTTTTCTTTCTTGAGATAGGCCTGTAGTGATATAAATTTCCCTCTTCACAGTGCTTTTACACCATCCCAAAAATTCAGGTAGGATGTATTTTCATTGTCATTTGTTTCTATGTAGCATTTGAACTCTTCTTTTATTCCTTATTTGACCCAGTTGTTCTTTAAAACTGTGTTGTTTAATCTCCAAATATTTGTGGTTTTCCTGCTTTCTTTTTGCTGTTGATAACAAATTTCAATGCCTTGTGATCGGAGAATAAGCTTGGTATGATTTCAATCTTCTTAAATTTGGTGAGGCTAGTTTTATCTCCCAATATATGGTCTATCCTTGAGAATGTTCCATGTACACTAGAAGAGAATATATAGTCTGATGTCTAGGATGAAGTACTGTATAAATATTATTTATGTCCATTTCATCTAATGTATCATTTAGGGCTGATGTTTCTTTATTTGTTTTCTCTTTGGATGATCTATTAATAGCTGTCAATGATGTATTTATGTCCCCTAGTATAATTGTGATTTGGTCAATTTCTCCCTTTAGTTCTGTTAGTAGTTGCTTGGTATATTTCAGTGCTCTCTGATTGGGGGCATAAATATTGATGACTGTTATGTCTTCTTGTTGTATAGTCACCTTTACCATTATGAAATGTCCATCTTTGTCTCTTGTTATCTTTTTCACCCTGGAGTCTGTTTCATCTGATATAATTATGGCTACATCTGAGTTTCTCTGGATACCATTTGCTTGGCGTGTCAATTTCCACCCTTTCACTTTGAGTCTATGCTTGTCCTTGTAGCTGAGATGTGTCTCTTGTAGGCAGCATATGGTTGGGTTTAGTTTTTTGATCCAATCTGCTACTCTGTGCCTTTTTATTGGTGAGTTCAGTCCATTTACATTTAGGGTGATTATTGATATGTGAGGATTTCCTATCATTCTAGCTTTGGTTTTCTGGTAAGACTGTGTCTCCATTGTTTCTTTGCCTTTTTATTGCTGACTATTATTTCAGTGTGGTTGAATTCTATGATTTTCCCCTATATTTCTTCTTTTTTGAAGTTATATATTTCAGTTCTCATTTTTTGAGTGGTTTCCATTAAGTTTATGTAAAAGAAAGTTTTATATTTAGAGTATTCCATTTTCCTCATCATTCTTACTTTCTCCATTCCCGTATACTGATTCATACCTTTACTCCCCCCCACCCCCTTTTGGGTTTTTGTTGTCACATATTATCCTTATTTATGCTGGTCTGAAAGCCTCCTTCAATATTTCTGCTAGTGCAGGTCGTAGGTTAGAAAATTCCCTCAGCTTCTGTATGTCTGGAAAGTTCTATATTCCTCCTTCATGTCTAAAGGATATCTTTGCTGAATATATTATTCTTGGCTTATAATCTCTCCCCTTCAATAGTTTGAATATTTGAGGCCACTCCTTTCTGGCTTGTAGTTTCTGCTGAAAAATCTGATGAAAACCTAATGGGCTTTCCGTTGTAGGTTACCGTCTTCTTTTCCCTGGCTGCCTTGAGGATTCTTTCTTTGTCGTCAATTTTTGACACCTTGAATACAATGTGCCTTGAAGAAGACCTGTTGGGATTGAGGTAATTAGATGTTCTATTTCCTTCCTGGATTCGAGTATACAGTTTTTTCCACAAGTTTGGGAAGTTCTTGTTGACTATTTGTTTGAGTATACTCTCTGTTCTCTTCTCCATTTCAACTCCTTCTGCTATGCCCATTATTCTTATATTGCTCTTTCTGATGGAGTCAGAAAGTTCTTGTAGAATTATTTCATTTATTGTAATTCTCAAGTCTCTCTCTTCTTCCATGTGTGTCATTTCCAGATTTCTAGCTTCAATGTCACTGATTCTTTCCTCCATCTGGTCAGCTCTATTATACCTAAGCTGGCTATTTCATTCTTCATTTCTTCTATTGAGTTCTTAATCTCCAAAAATTCTATTTGGTTCTTTTTTAAAATTTCAATGTCTTTAGTAAAATGCTCATTTTGTTCTTTGATTGTGTTTCTGAGTTCATTAAACTGCTTCTCTGTGTTTTCTTGCATCTCGTTGAGTTCTTTCAGAACTGCAATCTTGAATTCTCTGTTATTTAACTCACATATTTCCAAGTCTTTACATTCATTTTCTGGAGACTTTTCATTTTCTTTCTCAGCTGTCTTGTTACCTTAGTGATTCATGACAATTTGTGAATTATTTCCCTTCCCAGGCATCTATAGGAGTGGGTTCTGCAACAGGTTGTTAGGAAAAGGTCTTTCTTTTGCTTTCCAATAGGTATTGGTAAAATGTTTTATTTTCTATCCAAGTGTATCCATAATTCTTTCTCATGCTGTAGTTTTACATTTTCTCTGCACTGTTCCAGCTTCTCACACAATGTGGGGAGTCCCTGGAAGGTGGGCTTCTCACTGTGAGAAGTGCCGGTTCTCAGGGCACTGCCTCCATTGGAGTATGTGGAAAGCTTCTGAAGTTCCAAAGGTCTTCCTGCACCAGATTCAGAGCCGTGTGTTTCAGCAGCTCTGTTTACCCCTTCAGGGATCTGCCCAGATACGTGGGAGCAGAGACAGGGTGGGTTGTGAGTGGTAGCTGTCAGCAATGGTGGTGACCACCAACACAGCCCATCCTGCACCCAGGGCTCCCTGCCCTTTGCTGGAACCAGATAGGCTGGGAGTCCGTGGCTGTGGGCCACAGTTCTCAGAACTGCAAGTATTCTGTTCTTTTGGTCTTACACTGCTACTGTTCCTCTTCTCACGCTGGGGAGGAGGGGGTGGGGCGAGCTCTGGGAGGGTAGATAGGAGATGGCTAGGCTCCACACCTAAGCCTTGTGTCCTCTGCTTGGCAGTGATGGCTTTAACTGCTGTTTCACCCTTCTTCCCTCAGTCTTTGCTCTGAGGTCTCCGATGTTAGGGTTGGGTTCAGCCATGTTATATGCTGATACCTCAGGCGGAATTGTGGGCCATAAGTGGAGCACTAGCAGCCCGAATCTTCCCTCTTCCATGGGTGAGGTAGGTCCGGAATGCAGCGAGGTTGGAGCTCCGAGCTAGGTCTGTGTCCTGCGCCCTCGTGGCCCATGTCTCCACACTCCCTGCTTCCCACTTCCCCCACTCTTCCAATTTGCCCACCTTTAGATGATTTCGGTTGCAAGTCTCTTAGTCTTGTCTGTCTGCTGCACAGGGAGTCCTTTGTGGAATTATGTCGGTAGTTGTTCAATTTGTTGTAAATCCAGCGGAGATTTCAAGAGGCTCACCTCATGCTGCCACTTCTATGACGTCATCCCCAGCAGAATTTTTTAAAATTGTAAATTCACATTCCCTTTAAGTCTTATATTGGAGAAATTATCTAAAGAAATAAAAGTTATTTTCATGTTGTTTGTGGCAAAAAACCTTTATGTGTCTTTGAGATCCATCAATAGGGAAATGAAGCAATAATATATGGCATAGTAGCAGTGGAGTATGATCAAGCTTCTGTAAAGGATACAGTAAATTTGTATTAAATTCTTGAAAGAATATCCACCATGTTTTTTTCAGTAAATGAAACTGGTAAATAATAATGTGTAGTACAAAACAAAAAAACTAGCATCTACATGTAAACGTACATGTAAGGGAGTTAAATATATGAAAGGAAGAGGCATCAAGTTTTGGACGACAGTTATTTTGGGGGATAGGGATAATAAGATGAAAGGGAACCTGTTGATTTCACTTTAGGCACTGCTGGCCTATTAGGACTTGAATATCACCTCTGTGAGGGCAGGGCCTTGTATATGTTATTCACTGCTATATATAAAGTGCTCAGAAATAAACATTTTTAAATGAATAAAAAATCAGTTTAAATTGTCATAAAAGTATACATATGAGTTCTGACAATTAAGTTTGTAAACTTGTTGCAATGATGTTGCTAACTTTTTTTTTTATATCAGACGGATTATTCATTATGAATTTGTACCAACTGGACAAAAGTTAACCAAGTTTACTATTTGGAAGTGCTGAAAAGGCTGCATGAAAAAGTTAGACAACCTGAACTTTTCACCAATAATTCATGGTTCTTGCATCAAGAAAATGCACCAGCTCACATGGAACTGTTTGTGAGAGAGTTTTTAGCCAGTAAACAAATAATTGTATTGAAACACCCTTCATAGGCACCTAATCTGGCTCCCAATGACTTCTTTCTTTACCTGGAGATAAAGGAAATATTCAAAGGAAGACATTTTGATGATATTCAGGACATCAAGGTAATA
Source organism: Rhinolophus hipposideros (assembly GCF_964194185.1). NCBI lineage: Eukaryota > Metazoa > Chordata > Mammalia > Chiroptera > Rhinolophidae > Rhinolophus > Rhinolophus hipposideros. The sequence goes on along the minus strand of NC_138046.1, from coordinate 70,925,256 downwards.
TGATGACAGCTCTAATGGCCATTTCAGAAACAGAGTTCCAAAATTGCTTTAAAGGGCAGTCCAGGCACGGGCACCGGTGCATAGCTTCCCATGGGGAGTACTTCAAAGGTGACCATTGTGATATTCAGCAATGAGGTATGTAGCATTTTTTCTAGGATGAGTTTGCGAACTTTATTTTCCAACCTCGTACCTTTTAAAATACAAATTTTGGCTTAGTGTTTTACAAGCCATTAATACTGTAAAAACACATTTTATTATTATAATCACAGCTTTGGTGATAACATTGACCAATTTATGACTTCTGAGCTTGTTTCTACATCACTACGTCTCTCAAATGTCCTGTTTCACCTTCTTAAGATGTAAAATACTACCTGTTGGGCATAGTACTATATACCAATCAATCAATAAATGAGAAACAACTACAAGTATGATTCTAATTTTACGTTTATTCTTAATTAAAATTGATACAGGATTAGCAGTTTATTGACCCTTGTTCTGTTTTTCAATTTTAGGCATTGCCTATATTATCTTGTTAATCCTGTAATAGCATTTCCTAGTGTTACCAGTTGAAGGTTTTATGCCATTGTACTTGGGGTCTTGGAGTTGCCAAATATTTTCATATGCATTGTCCCATTTGGGCCTTATACAAATTCTGTTATGTACCCCACTTTACAAAAGGAAATAAATGAAATTCTGAAAAGTAATTTGCTCAAAGCCTCACAGGTAATAACTATTCCTGAAAGTACTCTTATAAATGTAACTTGCATGGTTATTAATGAAAGTTCTTGCCAACAGTTTCTGCTCAGGATGTCTAGAAATGATTTATGGTTTATAATGCCATATACCTTAAAATCGCTTTTTTAATTTCTCCTTTTTTAAATCAAGTTAATGTATCTATAATCCAATATAACAATTTAAATTGTTGAAGGGAGTTGGTATGACATAGAGGGTGCTGCATATGTCTTAATTCTCGTTCGTAGGTAACATATGTGAAAATAAAACTTTCACTCATAGAGGATACAGAGATATCAAATTGTTTCACTTGCAATTTTACACAGTGAGATCACATTTAAAGAGGTTCACAATATATTTTCATGAGGGAACTATTTCCCATATTATACTTAAAATTCACTGGAACATATGTACTCCATTATAAAAATATACAGATTTGGGCTGTAGGCATTCTCTTAGTCAGAGTGGCACATCTGACAGTTTCATTTACACATTCATTACATTCTTAAAGAAAACATAAAGGAAGCATGATCTCTACACTGGCAAGAGTTACCTACTTCAGGGCCTATGAGAAATAATCATAATAGCCAGCTGGAGGCAGTAAAGCATAACTGTAAGTACCATAGACTCCAAAGTCAGGCTGCCTTGCTTGAAATACCGGCTCTGCCTCTTACACAAAGTGTAACTTTAGAAAACTTATTTCTTCTTTGTCCTTAAGTTTCCTCATCTGTATAATGTAGATGGCATTAGTATCACATAAAGTACCAGGTTTGCTGTGTACAAAGCCCTTGCTCTGGCTATTACACCATGCTGAGAAAACTCACTGAGATGGACAAAGTAATATGAATTAAAAGTAACTACAGAATTAGAAAAAAATATTGATCAAAACATCAATTTGTATTACTATGTAAATTATAAAAATGTGTAACCACTATCTTGTATTCCTGAGACAATATAATGTCAAATGTCAAGTGTAATTAAAAAATAAAAATTGAGAAAAAAATAAAAATAAAGCAGCATTAAAAAACACTCATTTTGCCACCTCACTGAGGTAAGCCAGCTATTTTAAAAGAGATCTTTTTAAAAACGTTTTTAAAAACAACAGTATCTGTCAAACCATAACAAGCAGGAAATGCCAAAGATGCTGACTTCCCCCTGGAAACATGTGACTTCCATTGTTGGCAGTGTGAATCTGGGAACTTTTGTCAGAAGGACATGAGAATATCTTAGTTATCATGAGGCTCCATAAGATTAAGGTATAAATCATGTGAGACTTCATAGATTACAGTCAGAGTTGCAGAGCTAGTAAATTAAATTAAAGAGAGAGTAAACTTCCTTTTTAAAGATATTTGATCTATCCACCTACTGAAGTGCTAAGGGCGGTCTAAGCTCAAATAAACAGCAAATACATCATATATATGTATATACATATATATATATATATGTTTATTTAACTGTAGTACATCAAAACTACTGATTGATTCACTCAAATAAGAAAATAAAATATTAATTTAAAAAATTGAAACCAAATAAAAACAAAAGGAAACTGATTATTGATGTTGCATTGATAAAACTGGAGAAGTGAATCTTTCTTCAGTTTCCTTTTGTTTTTGTTTGTTTTTTTTTTCATTTACCTAGGACTTTTATTTAAAAATACAATGTACATTCATTTAGTACTCTTTGTTTCCACTGAAATACTATCATTACATAAAAATGAGATTTTTTTTTTTAATTTATTAGTTTCAGGTGTACAAGACAAGGTAATACTTAGACGTTCATCATTTATATCCCTCACACTGTGATACCCCCTCCCCCATCCACTATCCCTCCGACCTCACACCGAACCATCACATTATATATATAAAATTACAGTTGGCATTCATTAATGTTTAGCTTCTGGTGTTTTTGTTTTGTTTCAGTTTTTTAATTAGCATTTTCTTTTCTTATTTGAATCAAACAGTGATTTTGACTGGTAAGAAATCAAATTCTCTGAAGTAATCTCATCCATTCTCTCAGTTTTATTTATTTTTATTCATTTATTTCTTTGTTTGTTTGTTTATTAAGTTTATTAGGGTGACAATGGTTAGTAAAGTTAAACAGGTTTGAAGTGTGCAATTCTGTATTACATCATCTATAAATCCCATTGTGTGTTCACCACCCAGAGTCAGTTCTCCTTCCATCACCATGCATTTGATCCCCCTTACCCTCATCTACCACACCCCTCCCCCCTTACCCTCTGGTTACCACTAAACTGTTGTCTATGTCTGTGAACTTTTGTTTCTTTGTCTTTTTCCTTTGTTGCTTTCAGTTTTATATCCTACATATCAGTGAAATCATGTGGTTCTTGACTTTTTCTGTCTCATTTCGCTTACCATAGTAATCTCAACATCCATCCACGTATCACAAATGGCAGTATTTCATCTTTTCTTATGGCAGAATAGTATTCCACTACATTCTCTCAGTTTTAAATATCTATATGCTGATGAGCTCCAAATTTCTAGGACCTACCTTCACTTACCTGAGCATGATTTGCATGTCCAACTGCTTAGTTAACAAATCTAGTTAAATAACTCATAGGCATTTTAAATTTGTCCAAAAAGGTACTTGATTTTTTTCTTATCCCTGCCCTTCTTTCCCATTACAGTAAACAGTGTTGATCTACACAGAAACGTAGAAGGCCTATGTGATTCCTTTGGTTCCTTCACTCTGTTGCCCATAACTAATTCATCACCAATTCTTGTGGGTTTTATCTCTGAAACATATATCTTAACTCTGGCCACTACTTTTCATCTCTATTGCCACCAACATAGTCCAAGCCACTATCACCTCTACTTGGACTATCCCATAAGTCTTTTACAGTCTCCCTGCTTCTATGCTTCCACTCCTGACCTTCTCTGATCCATTCTCTAAATAGTAGAGAAACATTTTTTTAATGTAAATCAGACCCAGTTATTTCCTTGCCTAAAAGTGGCTTTTCCATTGCAATTAGAATAAAATCCAAACTTCTGTCTATGGCTTACAAAGCCCTGTTTCTTTTCTTATCTACCTTTGCTCCCCATGCTTCAGCCTTCTTTTATAGCCCTGAACACATCAGGCTTATTCCTGCTTAGTGCTTTGACATTGATGTTTCCTTTTTCTCCCTCTACCCGTGCTTCACATGGCATAATTGGCTCCTTCTCCTCTTTTGTACCTCAGTTTAACTTTCCCCTACATGAGGCCCCTCCTAACCATCTCATGCAAAGTAACCCCTACGTATTATTTTCTGTAACAGCATCCTGTTTGCTTCCTTCATGGGACTTACTAAAAATCTAATTATATTTTAAATTATTCACTTATTTACTATTACTCTTCTCCACTAAAACTTAAGCTCATGAGGACAGGGACTATATCTGAATTATTTCCTGATGATTCCCAAGTGCTTAGCACACAGTTTGGTATAGGTAGACAACCATTATTTGTTGAGTGACTGTATCATTGTGTTTAATATCAGGCCTTTTCATTTATCCAATCCATCCCAGAATCCTTGTGAAAGAATACATATTGTCCCAAGGTAACATAGTACTTCGGAGGCTGAAATGATCAACTATGACTTAGAATTGCATGAATTGTTTAAGAAATATGATTTACCAAAAGCCTAAGGAAAAGCTGTTTTCAGGGTTTTTGCATCAACAGCTACACTAACATCCTATGGAAATTTATGGGAGTGGATCCTAAGCCTCAAATTTATTTCTCTTCTTATTGGATTATACTTACTTGAGACATGCTTCTCCTCTCCAGAATCCCTAGATCAAATCTTTGTGTACCATAGATGCCCAATAATAACAATAAATTGCCAATCCCTGAAATTTGGCATGAACTGTAAAAGGAGAAATCGGGTGTGGGGGGGGGACTAGGCAAATTGATATTTTAGCATGAACATTAATAGCATATGGAACTATTATTCCATTGAAAGAAAACCCAAATGAAAGTCTAAAAACACATATCATTCTTGAAGTTTTCTAATTAAAACATTGGCAAACTATTTCAGACATTTTTTATGGCTTTCATTAAAGAGAAATTCAAAACCAAGATGAAAAGAGGCTACAAGTCAAAAACTGTTCTCCATGTCCTGTCAGTTATCAGATTCATCTCGTTTTAGTGAGAAGAATAGGAATTCAGCTAATACAAAAGATACTTTCCTGCCAAGGCAATTTTGATATGTTCAAATAAAATGGTGTCAGAAGAGATATTTTTGCAAAGAGATATTTGCAACCGACTCTGTGGATGTAAGCTCAGGCCAGACCAACTAGCTTCCAGAAATCAAGTTAGAGTGAATAATTATAGCCTGAACAAGTGGGCCTAATGAAGATGAGAGGGCATAAGGTAGATGTGTTTTGAATTGACTCTAAGTTTCAGAGGCTGAGCGATGATTTAAACAACATTAGTACAAACACTTTCTCTAGCAACTTCTTGTTCTCAGCCATTGCCCAGCTAATAGCTACTTATTTTTTACATTTCTAATAAAATATATTCTTGGTGTCAAGCTACTGTTACTGTGGTCTATTTATTTAGCCTTCTATAGTTTCTATAATATTTTTGTATAAATTTATGAACTCAGTATTCCTCAAGGAGTCTAGGAAATAGCCAGTATGTGTCATTTTCCTCATTGCACCGGTAAATAAAACCAAATTCAGAGAGGTTAAGTGGTTCAGAGTCTCACATCCAGGTAGCCCCAGATACGTGACTCCAATTTGAAGTATTTCAAATCATTCCCAATCCAGGTTTCCCAACACCACTTATTGAACAGACTGGAAAATGACAATCTTTATAGTAGTTTAAAAGCAGATTTATGTATTATGCTAAATTAACAAAAACGTCAAATCAGCAATTAAACTACTACAACATGTAAAATGAACATTTAATTCAAGCTAATGTAACTTTAAGGAGTTAATATAGCCAAGTGTTTTTATTCAGAAAGTGATAGTTGTCAAAAATTTATCTAGTTAGCATTAACTTATTGTTAAAAGATCTTCATAGGAATTAAATGTAGATGCTCTATTTTATACCCCAAGTAATGTTACATATGCTAAGAATGTGGTACAACTTAATAAACATTATAAACTTTATAGCTGTTTTGAACAATTGAAATCCTATCATAATGTATTAGCACTATTTCTATGTATTAACATAGTTCCTTTAAACATTACATGTGGTAAATAAAAATTAGCTCTTATTTTTATCATTATTACATTGTTATTACCTTAGCCTGTTTATTTTTATCTTTAATCAATAAGAATAAAAAAGAATATTTAAGTTAGAAATGAGGGATTTGGGGATAATTACATGGTGTTCATTGTAAAGAATTCATGGAAACAGACTAAATCATATTTCACTTTGAACCAGAAAATATTTTACGTGTGTTGTGTTTTATATGTTCATTATTTTATTAATATACTCATTTACAAGTATCCTTGAAATAATTTTAGAAATTTCAAAACTGGGAATATGAATAATTCCTAAGTTATCTCCAAATATGTCAGACAAATGTGATTATTAATAATTTAATATGTATTATTCATCACACACTGTGATAACTTTGTAAAAATACAAATAATTTTGACTAAAAAATCATTGAATTACTTTACATTATAATTATTGAATTTCACAATCTTCTTTACACAAAAATAAATATGTTTTTGTAACAAACTGGAAAAAAGATAAATCACAGGTAATATGTGTGAATATTTTCTATGCAGAAGCTTTTTAGTTTGATATAGCCCCATTCATTTACTTTTTCTTTTACTTCCCTTGCCTTGGAGGTTTTATTTTTTTTAATGACAAAGGGTTTTTTTTGTTTTTTTTTTTAATAAAACGTGGTATGTGACATGAGATCTGAACCAATGCATTCTTTTGAATCAATCTGTTTTATTGGAATAAATCACTCAGAGCATCAAGCAACATCTTGAGGAAACTGAGCTGTATCTTAAAGATGTCCTCAGCCTGGCCAAGAAAATCTTCTATACCCAGAAACATTTTGATTGATTATCACTTTCCTTAGGAAAAACACACATCATCATGGCAGTCTGTCAACTATTTACAAAGGAAACTTTTGGAGGCTGTTACTAAATATAATATACTTATAGATTTTCCTGACTAATGGAAATACATCTCAGGATTTGTGGTGGATTGTACAGAAATTCACTCCTAATATCCTTCAGTTAGTTAAGGAATCTTTAACTAACTTTTTAATGCAAAATTCTCCATTATTACCCACCAAAGGAAAAAAAAACTATTTAGTGCCTTGTTTATTTCAACAACTTTCTACTTTAAGATTTCAACTAAAGCTCAAAAGGAAGATGTTCTGCACTAGGAAGTTTAACGATACACAATAAATCTTTACTATGTTTCTTTTGTCTTAGTCAGCTTTTCTCATTTTGGAGATGCATGTACATTAATAATTGCTCCCTTCAAACTAGGTTAAGCAAACTTAACCAGGATTCTTTGTGGCATGACTTCTCAAAGCTTTTAATATGCTAATGTAAATTTTGAGTCTCCTAGAAAAGAGTATAATTTAAATCATTTGCCAAATATATCTGACTACAGAGCCCATTTTAAGATAAAACTGGCACAGTTCACATCTGGAGACTAAGGGAAGAGTAAATCACATTTGGCAATATTCATCTTACTTGAATGGTCTGAACAATCCTTACTACTTCCAGCTCTGTAAGTTTTCCAATTTTACTGAAGCCTCATTTAAATGATGATCCCAAACGCTTTCATCAGTTTTAGTGAAACAGTGCTGTAAATTACAAATATTCTCTTACCACCTGAGCTAGGTGCCTTCGATATGTAAATTGTTATTAACAATTTATTTGCCCTGTTTGAACAACCCACTGTGTCCGTGGACCAAACTATTCTGAGGAATGGCTCAAACACAGTGATTAAGCTCCTGAATAGCATTTGAAAATTCAAAATTGTCAGCAGTTAATTATTTTCTTCAGATCAACTATAGCTAAATGAAGGACACTTCTGGCTTTAATGTGGGCTACAAAACCACAGTCATGAAGCCCAGTCTCTCTTCACAAACTCCCCCAGGCTGTTATGCAAGGTCTTTCTTTGTATGACACTTTTGTGTGCCTAGGTTAACAACAAAATACTTATTGAAAGAAAATCAACTTCAGGATATTTTTCTAACACATAGGCTTCAGTCATAGACACGATATTTGTAAATTAAATGAGGCTTTAATTGGAGAGGCTCTTATATTATATATCTAGAACTGTTTTCCTTAGACATTGCCCCTGACTATACTAAACCTTTCTGAAAAGTGATTTAGAGACTGAATCTCTTTGTAACCCAACCTCCTCTTTCTTTCCACTTTTCCACATAAAGTGACACTTTTGTTTCTTCAGATATTACTCCCTTTTAAAGCTCGTTTTCTAAGAAAAGAGATATTACATTGATTATTTACACTCAATTAAGAATATATGTCACAGAACTATAACATTATGGGAGTTGGAATGTGTGAGCTTTCTTAAGAATAATTGAGGGGTCTTATCCTCAGAAGAATTTCACACAACAGTGTCTTGCCTTAATGATTCCCTTCCCAAATTTTCTGGGAAAGACATCACTAAAGGTAAATCTTAACAAATTAATGAAATTCTCTCAATTCATGAAGATGCAAGCCACAGTGGCGGTGGTTAGGTAATAAGAAAAATCTTAAGATGCCTACAGGAACTAGACTCTCTTGTTTAGAATGAGAGATGGGAGCTCAAATCCAAAGCTATCATAATTTTCTACTGAAATAAAAACAGCATTCTGGATATCACTAAGGCATATTTATAAAGAATGTCATTGTTTGAAAATGTAATTTTAATTTAAATAAGTGATGACTAATAATTATACAGATGCACGTGTGCGTGCACACACACACACACACACACACACTCATTCATAGTAGGGAAGAACAGGGACTTTGGAGGCAGTCTCGACTGAGTTCAATTTCCAGCTCTCCAGTTATCAGCAATGCAAATTTAAACAAATTATTTAAACTTTAATCATTCTAGTCCTCAGTTTTTCATCTAAAAAGTGAGGCTAATAATAGAACCAAAAAGTTTTAAGGGGCATTGTGAAGATTAAGCTCATTAATGCATGTGAAGTGCTAAGCATAGTATCTGGCAAATAGTTAAATTTCACGAAGTGTTATTGAGGTATTGAATCATGACCTTCTCTGATACTGATTTCTGGCTAAATTTACAAATGATGGCTTCATAATTACTTAAATGTACATTTCATGGGCATTTATATTTTTAAATATTAAAATAACACATCTTCCTTATGTTACCATGCAAAAGATCTGACTGCTTGCAGCACAAAAGCCAAAACTCAAGAGGCGAGGTTGGTGGAAAGAAAAGCAGATTTTATTCCAAAATGCCAACATTAAGGGAAGACAGTGGACTCCTTGTCACAAAGACTGCTTTCCGTCTCTTAATGCTGCCAAAAGGTTTTATAGACATTCAAGGAGGGGCAGAACAAAGGAAGGAGAAGATGGTCAGGCAACTATGGGAAAAAGTGCTTCCTAGATGATGGTCTGCCCCAGGGTCAGGAGTGAATCCCATACAGATGCAAATAAATAAATAAATAAATCCCTCACAAGTTGCTGGGCCATGTGTACACACATGTCCAAAGTACAGAGAACCATTGGAACTGGTATACATAGTAAATGAACAGTAAACAATCATCAAGGTTTGGTGGGACGGGAGGGAAGCAAAAAAAGGGAAACATTTTTTTTTCAAAAAGTCCCAAGCCAGATTGCAGATTGGTGCAGCAACTATGGAAAACAGTATGGAGGTATCTCAAAAATCTAAAAATGGAACTACCTTATGATCCAGCAATTCCACTCCTAGGTATCTATCAGGAGAAATCCAAAACTCTAATTCAAAAAAATTTATGCACTCCTATGTTTATTGCAGCACTATACACAATAGCCAAGACATGGAAACAATCGAAATGCCTATCGTTAGATGACTGGATTAAGAAACTGTGGTATATTTATACAATGGAGTATTATGCAGCCATAAAGAAGAAAGAAATCTTACCATTTGCAACAACATGGGTGGACCTAGAGAACATTATGTTAAGTGAAATAAGTCAAAGACAAATACCATATGATCTCACTTATATGTGGAATCTAAAGAAAAGAATAAGTGAATGAACTAATCAGAAACAGTTTTGGAGACATAGAGGAAAAACTGAGGGTTCCTAAACGGGAGGTAGCATGAGGATAAGGGGGAAGGTGAGGGGATTAGAAAACAGTCTGTAACCACAAGATGGCCACGGGGTTTTGAAAATCAATTTAGGAAATGTAATCATTAATATTATAAAGATTTTGTAGGGTATCCGATGGAAACTTGTCCCACTTGGGAGACCACCTCTGGGATGATGTAGATGCCTGATCACTGCACTGTACACCTGAAGTTGAACAATAATGAATGCCAACTATGATATATATATACATACATATATATATGTACATATATATATATATGTATGTATATACTTACAAGAAGCGGAGTACAGCATTAGGAATAGAGACAGTGGAAATGTAATGGCTCTGTGCGATGTCAGAGGGATAGAGGATGGGGGGAGCGGGGTTCTTCCCATACCACACAATGTGAGGGATATAAATGATAAACGTCTAAGTATTACTTTGTCTTGTGTACCTGAAACTAATAAAAAAAAAAAAAAGATAACTGAAAAAAAAAAAAAAGTCCTAAGCCAAACCACTGTCAAATTGAATTACATCAGTGGTCTAAATTTCAGAAATAGAAGATATATGGTCACCATTACACTTATTTTTTTTTTAATGTGGTTATAGGGATACTTCAAGTCACTCTTTCCAGAGGTGTCCATTATTAAATTTTTGCATATCTCTATCAAGAAATACAAATAAATATTTAAATATGTTATTTTGAGTGATTTATTGGGTTTTATCCAAATTTGATCCTTGGTCTTCCTCTTCCTTGATACTAATATGTTCACTTTTTTGCAGGTGTTGTTTATCTACTCAGATGCTATCTCTAATTAAATTCCAAATAAATACTTTATTTTATGTAGCCATTTAAATTGTACATTTGAAACTTATGAAATTTTACTAACCATTGTCACCCCAATAAATTGTAATTTAAAAAAACACCAATATACATCCCAAACAACAAATTCATGAGAATATATAGTCAAGGAATTCAGAACACAAATATGCACAATTGGCTTGACCAATGCTAAAAGTGTTTTCTTTTTGTTGTTTTTTGTGGGTTTTTTTTTTAGGAGGGTGGGCAGAGGGAGAAGGGGATTCCCAAATCATAATTTTAAAAAAAGTTCTTAATAGTTCATAAATTACCATATGGGAGAAAACTATATTTCTTATTGCAAATCATTATCAGATAATTTATAACATCTACATTCAAGAATTCTCTATACAATAATTAAGAAATAATAGCTACCCAAAATAATTCATTTTTTGAGAAGTAGCTGCTGGAACCCAAAGGATTTGTGATGGAATAATCCAGTAACATATTAGGTCGGTGCAAAAGTAATTGCGGTTTAAAAGGTTACAAATAATTGCAAAAAACGCAATTATTTTTGCACCAATCTAATAAAAGTAACTAGAAATAAACTATCTTAGTAGATCATGCCCAGGGGACTATTAATATATGTACTCACTTGTACTTACTGGTAATTTAGAAGAAAATATTATCACATCAACAATCTATTAGAAGCAAAACATATATTTTCACATATGTACCCTTACAACATTATGTGATTCTGGTTTCCTTGCTACAGGAAATGTATAGTGGAATTGGTTTAAAAAAGAATAATATAAATAATCTATTTGACGTGACAGATATTTATAAAGAGGGAATAAAAAGTAGAACTTTCAATTCTACAAAAATAAAATTGGAAAGAGAATACATGTTAAGTCAAAATGTTAAATTGCAAGAACAGGGTCAATACTTCTTGTTTTACAAAAGGTATTAAATGATTTAGGACAATTTTATTTTAAGCAGTGTTTCACAGAGTATGTAGTTTCCTCAAAAACTAGGTTGTACAGATTCAGAATAGAAATGTTTTGTAGAGCATCAGACATATTTATTAATGGTTTATTATATAAATCTATGGTTAGTTTTCATCCATACCCTTTAATGTTAGCCTCCTGAAGGATCGTTAGGACCATCCCACCAGCTACTTCTCCAGAAAACAGCCTCAAAGAAACCTTTCAGAATTTATAGTGAATTAGTTGTATCTTGGATCAGAAATTAATGTAACAACTATAAGGAACAAATATAAAAGATGTATTTAAGTGCCATAAAAATTAGAGATTTGTTCTATAACATATGACCCTGCTTTACTACATTGTGCTGCAGTTTCTACCAATTCTCTGCCATGTTGAAGGATTCTTCACAATTTTTTAAATTAGTTTCAGGTGTATAAAACAATGTAATAATTAGATATTTACACCCCTTCACAAAGTGATAACCCCCTCCCCCAATCTACTACTCCTCTCACATCTTATATAGCTGTTACAAGCCACCCGAGTGTCTATGAAATCAATCACCTTATACCTTTACTTGACTTCATTGTTCATTTTATTGAAACATTGCAGAGGCCAAGAACTGGAGACCAAAACAGTGATAATGGTGATTTCTCTGCGACTCACAAGTTTATATTTAAAGACTCAAATTTACACATATACACCGTCTGCAAGCTTACTTGCTATGTGACCTAATATTTGTTTGATCTCCACTAAACAGGAAACAGACTGAACAGGGGATCAAACTCTTTTAGCATTCATAATGATATGAATTGTACCTTTTAGTCTTCTTCTGATATCTTAAAGCGGGAGCATGCTAGAATAACATACATGGACACCTAGATATTTAGAGGCAGAGCAAGTCGGTTTACAAGGCTTATGGGATTTAAGCCGGTGCATACAATTATGTGCTGGCCTTCACATTCTTTCTGAAGATCCTAGATCAGCACTGAAAAGGGGGTGATTCAGCTACTCACCACTCTTGGACCTCAGTGGGCATCCAAGTAGTCCATAGATCATTCTCCTACAGCGTTAAGGTTTGTATTATGGTATCATCAATGTTACTTTATTCAGTCAGAAAAATATAATTAATTTTATGACCTCTCCTAACTACTCTTTCGTCAAAAGTAGCAACATGTGGTCCATTCATAATGAAGACAGGTTTTGTTTTGTTTTTAATTGACTATTTTTAGAGCAATTTTAGATTTACAGAAACACCGAGTTTCCCTGTACTTCCGTATCATCCCTTACCATACCCCATAGAGAAAGTTTTCACTAGTATTGTTAACATCTTGTATTAGCATGGTGCATGTGTTATACTTTATGACCCAATATTGACACATTATCATAATTAACTAAAGTCCGTAGTTTGCCTTAAGGTTCACTCTGGGTCATACAGTCTATGAATTTTGACAAATGTATAATGGTGTGTATCACACCATGACAATATCATATAGAATAGTTTCCCTGCCCTGAAATTCCCCTGTACTCCACTAATCACTCCTCCTTCCGTCTTCCCCCACCACTGCTCCCTATGCTGTCTTTTTTTTCTTTTTCTAGAATGTTATATATTTGGAATCATACAGTGTGTAATCTTTTCAGACTGACTTCCTTCACTTAATAATATGCATTTAAGTTTTCTTTATATCTTCGTATGGCTTGATAGCTCATTTCTTTTTATTCCTAAGTAGTATTCCATTATATGGATGTACCACTATTGGTCATTAGGATTTCTGGGTGGGAATTCCCACCCGTTCTCGTGAAATTTTTCACTTTCCTGTTCCCAGATCCTGAGAAAAGTTGGTCGGGTAATTGGAAAAATCAGCTCCTTGAACCCAGGTGGTTGGTAGTATTGGGCTTCACTTTGTGGAAACGATTCATCGTGGAGAACAGAAAACAGTTTATATCTCGGGACTCAGGGACGGGAAAGTGAAAAAAAATTCCTGAGAATGGATGGGAATTCCTGCCCGGAAACCCTATTTATTCCCAAATTGCATTGCCATTTTGATTTCTTTCAAGTTCTGACAGTTGTGAATAAAGCTGCTATAGACATTTGTGTAAAGGTTTCTGTGTGGACATATGTTTTCAACTCATTTTATTAAACATCAAACAATTGCTAGATCATATAGTAAGAGTATGTACTTGGTTTTGTAAGAAACTGCCAAATAGACTTCCAAAGTTAGTCATGTTTTCGGTATTCTTATTGTTGAGTTTTAGGAATTCTTTGTATATTTTGGATGCCAGTCCTTTATTGGATACATGTTTTGCAAAAGATTCCATATTCCATATAGATTGGAAAATAATATTGTAAAGATGTCAGTTCTTCCCAACTTCATCTATAAATTCAACACAATCCCAATCAAAACCCTACCATGTTACTTTGTGGTGATTGACAAGCTTTGGTGTCTTTCATCAGAATTTTGTAGTTTTCCTCATGAAGATCTTGTATATACTTTGTTAGATTTATACCTGTGTATTTCAGGGTTTTTTGGTGTGAATATAAATAGTATTATATTTTAAATTCAAATTGTTCATTGCCCATACTTGAGAAAGCAATTGACTTTTGTATATTAACCTAGTAATCCTGCAGCCTTGCTATAATCACTTATTAGTTCCAGGAGTTTTTTTTTTTGTTGTTGTTGTTTTTGATTCTTGGTGATATTTTTGTGTACATAAACATGTCATCTATGAACAAAGACAGTGTTATCTTTCCCTATTTTATACCTTTCATTTCCTTTTCTTATTGTATTAGTTAGCATTTTCAATATAATATTGAATAAGCATGGTGACAGGGGTCACCCTTGCCTTATTCCCAATATAGGGGAAAAGGATCAAGTTTCTCATCAGTAAGAATAATGTATGCCGTGTTTGTTTGTTTGTAGATATTTATTATCAAGTTGAATTTGCCCCCTGTATTTTTAGTTTACTGATTTTTTTTTCAATCATGAACGGTGGTAGATTTTGTGAAATGCTCTTTATGCTTCTATTGATATGATCATATGATTTTTCTTCTTTAGTCTATTGATGTCATGGACTACATTATTTATTTTCAAATGTTGAAATAGCCTTGAATACATGGAATAAATCACACTTGATTGTGTTCTATAATTCTTTTTATACATTACTGGATTCAAATTGCTAATATTTCATTAAAGATTTTATCATCTGTATTCATAAGAGACATTAGTCTGTAGTTTTCCTTTCTTGTAATGGATTTGCCTGGTTTTAGACTTAGGGCAAAGTTAGCCTCATAAAATGAATTAGGAAGTGTTTCCTCCACTTCTGTTTTTCTGGAAGAAATTCCAGAAAATTAAAGCATATTGTCATGTGGTATATGCAGCATGGTTCCACTTATGTATATAAAAAGACACATAAACAAAAAATTATGTTGTCTCTATAGGTGCAAATATATGTATTCAAATACGTTGACAAAATTCCTGAAGGGAAAAAATAAAACTGGTATAATTTCCTTTTTAAAAACATTTTTGATAGAATTTTCCAATGAATTCATCTGGTCCTGGCTCTATTTTTGGAAATTTATTCATTATTCATTCAACTTATTTTACACATATAAACATATTCATGTTGTCTCCTTTCTCCTTGAGTTTATTTGTTTTGGTACATTGTATTTTTCAAGGAAATGGTGCATTTCATCTAGGTCATCAAATTGGTGTTTTCTGAACAAAAGAGTTGTTAATGATATCCTTTTATTATCTTTTTAATATCCATAGGATCGTTAGTAATGGCCCCTCTTTTATTTCTTATATTAGTAATTTGTATCTTTTTTTCTTAGTCAACCTGGATAGAGGTTTATCAATTTTCTTGATTTTTTTCCATAGAAGAAGCTTTTGACGTCATTGATTTTTTTTTTTTTATTGAATTCCTGCTTCAAATTCACTGATTCGTTCTCTAATTTTTATTTACTTCTTATTTTGGATATATTGTATTCTTCTTTTTCTAGTTTCCTAAAGTGGAAGCTTAGATGATTGATTTTAGATCATTTATCTTTTCTAATATATGTGTTCAATGCTACAAATATTCTCTAAACACTGCTTTTGCTACATCCAACAAATTTTGATAAGTTGTGTTTTCATTTTTATTTAGTTAAAATTTTTGAACTTCTCTTGAGACTTCTCCTCTGACCCATGTGTTATTTTGAATGTTGTTGTTTAATCTCAACATAGGGTTTTACAAGCTACCTTTCTTTCATT
The DNA here is from genome assembly GCF_964194185.1 of Rhinolophus hipposideros. Lineage (NCBI taxonomy): Eukaryota > Metazoa > Chordata > Mammalia > Chiroptera > Rhinolophidae > Rhinolophus > Rhinolophus hipposideros. Next base: position 70,909,247 of record NC_138046.1, on the reverse strand, counting down.
GATTTCTAGTTTAATTCTATTGTGGTCTTAAAACATACATTGCATTATTTCTATTCTTTTAAATTTCTTCCGGTGTATTTTATGTCTCAAAATGTGGTCTATCTTGCTGACATTCCCTATTACCTTGAGAAGAATATGTATTCTGCTCCTGTTGCATGAAATATTCTACAGTTGTCAGTTAGATCTAGTTAATTGATGGAATTCTTCCATTCAATTATGTCTTCATTGATTATTTGCCTGCTAGAGCATTCAATTCTGACATAGGAGTGTTGAAGTCTTCAGTTATAATAGTGAATCCATCTGTTTTCATTACAGTTCCATCAGTTTTTCACTTAATTATTTTGATGTTCTCTTGTTAGGCAATACATATTAAGGCTTGTTATATCCTATTGGTGAAGTGAGCCCTTTATTATTATGCAATGCCTCTTTTTATTCATGATAATTTTCCTTACTCAGAAGTTGGCTCTATCTGAAATTAATATAAGCTACTTTATGTGTTTTGATTAGAGTTAACATATCTCATTCTCTGCCCCTTTACTTTTAATCCATGTCTTTATATCATAAGTGTGTTCCTTATAGACAAAATACAGTTGGGTTTTGTTTTTGTTAATCCACCCTGACAATATCTTTTAATTGATACATTTAGACCATTGACATTTAAAGTGATTATTGATAGAGTTGGATGAATATTTACCATATTTGTTACTGTTTTCTATTTTTTGCCCTTGTTTTCTCTCTTCTCTCTCTCTCTCTCTCTCTCTCTCTCTCTCTCTCTCTCTCTCTCTCTCTCTCTCTCTCTCTCTCATATTCCATTCCTTTCCTGGCTTCCCAGGTTTTAATTGAGCATTTTATATGATTCCAATTATTTGAATGGTTGCCCAAGAGTTTGCAGTATACATTGACAGCTAATCAAAGTCCCCACCTCCTTTTTGTTAAATACACTGCACCACTTCTTGGTTAGTGCAAGTACTTTATAGGAGAGTATTTTTAATCCCTCCCTCCAATCTCATATCATTGCTGTCATTCATTCTACTTATCCACAATGTATAATATCTAAATATGTTGTTGCTATGCTTATTTTGAACAGATTATTATCTGTTAGACCAGTTAAGTGTAAGACAGGTAAAGCATTTTATTTTACCTTTATTTGTTATTTTCTAATGTTCTTCCTTTCTTTATATAAATCTTAGTTTCTAACCTGTGTAATTTTCCCTCTATCTGAATAATTTATGTGAAATTTATGTGCAATGCAGGTCTACTGGTAACAAATTATCTCTCTCTCTCTCTCTCTCTCTCTCTCTCTCTCAAAAGTTCTATTTCTCCTTTATTTTAAAGTAAATTTTTACAAGATACAAAATTCTAGGTTGGTGGGACTTCTTTCCTTCAATACTTTAAATGATTGCCTCCACTTTTCTCTTGTTTTCATTATTTCTGAAGATAGCTCCATTATATTTCCTACCCTTGCTCCTCTCTAAGTAAGCTCCTCTTTACTTCTTTCAAGATTTTCTTTTTGTCTTTGATTTCCCCTAGTTTGAATATAAGTCTAGATGTTGATTTTTCTCTTTTTTGTTTTTTCTATCATTCAGTAGGCTGTATTTTCATTTTGTTGATGGTTTCTTTAGCTATGCAAACCTTTTTAATTTGATGCAATTCCATTTGTTTATTTTTAATTCTTTCCCTTCCCTGAGGAGATAAATCAGAAAAAGATTACAAAGAGTAATATAAAAGAGTTTACTGTCTATGTTTTCTTGTAGGAGTTCAATGGTTTCAGGTCTTATATTTAACTCTTTAATCCGTTTTGAGTTGATTCTTCTATATGGTGTAAGACAGTGGTCTAGTTTAATTTTTTGTAGGCATCTATCCAGGTTTCACAACAACTTTTATTGAAGAGACTGTCTTTATGCCATTAGATACCCTTGCCTCTTTGTCATAGATTAAATGATAATATAGGTGTGGGTTTATTACTGGGCTCTCTATTCTGTTCCACTGATATGTAGGTCTGTTTTTACACCAAAGCCATGTTGTCTTGATTACTACAACCTTGTAATATACTTTGATATCAGGTAGCATGATACCTACAACAATCTTCTTCTTTCTCAATATCGCTGTAGATATTTGTGGTCTTTTGAAATTCCATATAAAGTTTAGGATTATTTTAGAACAAAAAATCATCAGATTTGTTTTGAACCACAAAAGACCCCGAATAGCCAAAGGAATCTTCAAAACAAAGAACAATGCTGGAGGTATCACATTCTCTTACTTTAGCTTATAGAACAGGGCAACAATAATCAAAACAGCATGGTATTGGCAGAAAAACAGACACGTAGACCAATGGAATACAATTGAGAACCCAAAAATAAACCCCCATAAATATGGACAGATAATTTTTGACAAAGAAGCTAAGAACATACATGGAGGAAAGACAACCTCTTCAATAAATGATGCTGGGAAAATTGGATAGCCACATACAAAAGAATGAAACTGGACTGCTATCGGTCACCATGTACTAAAATTAATTCAAATGGATCAAAGACTTAAGCATAAGACCTGAAACAATAAACTGCATAGAGGAAAATATAGATACTAAATTTATGGACCTTGGGTTCAAAGCATTTTATGAATTTGACTCCAAAGACAATGGAAGTAAAACCTAAAATAAACGAATGGGACTATATGAAACTTAAAAGCTTCTGCACGGCAAAAGAAACTATCGACAAAATAAAGAGGCAACTGACAGAATGCGAGAAGATTTTTGTAAACAGTGCCTCCGATATCCAAAATATAATATCCAAAATATACAAAGAATTCATGAAGCTCAACAACAAAAAAGCAAACAACCCAATTGAAAAATGGGCAGAGGACCTGAAGAGACATTTCTCCAAAGAGGACATGGAAATGGCAAATAGACATATGAAAAAATGCTTAACATCTCTAATCATCAGAGAAAGGCAAATGAAAACCACAATGAGACATCACCTACCCCCAGTCAGAATGGCTGCAATCAACAAGACAAATAGTAACAAGTGTTGGAGAGGCTGTGGAGAAAAAGGAACCCTCATCCACTGTTGGTGGGAATGCAGACTGGTGCAGCCGTTATGGAAGGCAGTGTGGAGGTTCCTCAAAAAATTACGAATAGAATTACCATATGACCCAGCAATCCCTCTCCTGGGTATCTACCCGAAAAATTTGAAAACATTTATACATAAAGACACGGGTCCTCCAATGTTCATTGCAGCTCTGTTTACAGAGGCCAAGACATGGAAACAACCAAAATGTCCTTCGATAGATGAATGGATAAAGAAGTTGTGGTATATATACAGAATAGAATACTATTTGGTGGTAAGGAAAGATGATATAGGAACACTTGTGACAACATGGATGGATCTTGAGATTATAATGCTAATTAAAATAAGTCAGACGGAAAAAGCAGAGAACCCTATGATTTCACTGATATGTGGTATATAAACCAAAAACAACAAAAGAACAATACAAACAAATGAGAAACAAGAACTCATAGACACAGACAATAATTTAGTGGTTAAGAGAGGGTAAAGGGGGGTGGGGGGAGGGAGATGAGGGGAAGGGGGATCAAATATATGGTGATGGAAGGAGAACTGACTCTGGGTGGTGAACACACAATGGGATTTATAGATGATGTAATACAGAATTGTACACCTGAAATCCATGTAATTTCACTAACAATTGTCACCCCAATAAATTAAAAAAATAGGATTATTTTTTCTAGTTCTGTGAAAAATGTCATTGGTATTTTTATAGGGATTGCATTGAATCTACAGATTGTTTCTGGTAGTATGGACATTTTAACTTTGTTAATTCTTTCTAACTATGGTCACGGTATACATTTCCATTTGTGTCATCTTCAATATCTTTTTTTAAAAACATTTTTTATTAGTTTCAGGTGCACAAAACAATTTAATAGTTAGACATTTATCATTTATATCCCTCACACACTGACAATCTTCCTCCTGCCATCCACTACCCCTCTGACATTGCACACAGCCATTACATTTCCACTGTCTCTATTCCTAATGCTGTACTACGCTTCTTCTAAATATATATAATTGTAGTGGACATTCATTATTGTTCAGCTTCAGCTTCAGGTGTACAGTGCAGTGATCAGGCATCTACATCAACCCGGAGGTGGTCTCCCTAATGAGACTTTTTCAATATCTTACAGTTTTTTATTCTAAGTACAGATCTTTTATCTCTTTGGTTAAATTTATTCCTAAGTATTTTATTTTTTCATGCAATTATATATGGAGTTGTTTTCTAACTTTACCTTTGATAGTTTGTTATGGGTGTATAAAAATGCAACCAATTTTTAATATTGATTTTATATCCTGCCACCTTACTGAATTCATTTATCAGTTCTAATACACTTTTCGTGGGATCTTTAGGGTTCTCTATATACAGTATCATGTCATCTGTGAATAATAGCAGTTTGAATTCTTCTTTTCCAATTTGAATGCATTTTATTTCTCTTTCTTTCCTGATTTCTGTGGCTAAGACTACCAATACTAGGGTGAATAAAAGTGATGAGAGAGGACATCTTTGTGTTGTTTCTGATCTTAAAAAAACAAAACACTTAGCTTTGCCCCATTGAGTATGACATTAGCTGTGGGTCTTTATTACGTTGAAACATATTCCCTCAATTCCCAATTTAATGGGAGTTAATTTTTTAATTTTTATTTTTTTATACTAAACCAATGCTGATTTTGTCAAATGCTCTTTCTGCATCTATTGATATGATCATATGATGTTTTTTCTTTTTTTAACAATTAAAGTTTATTGGGGTGGCGATTGTTAGTAAAGTTACGTAGATTACACGTGTACAATACTGTATTGCATCATCTATATATCACATTTTATATTCACCACCTAGAGTCAGTTCACAATCCATCACCGTATATTTGATCACCTTTAACCTCAACTATCACCCTCCTCCCCCCTTAACCTCTGGTAACCACTAAACTGTTGGCTGAGTCTATGACTTTTTGTTTCTCATTTGTTTGTCTTGTTCTTTTGTTGTTTTTGGTTCATATACCACATATCAGTGAAATCATAGGGTTCTCTGCTTTTTCTGCCTGACTTATTTTAATTAGCATTATAATCTCAAGATCCATCCATGTTGTCACAAAAGGTCCTATTTCATCTTTTCTTACCACCAAATAGTATTCCATTGTGTATATATACCACAACTTCTTTATCCATTTATCTATCGAAGGACGTTTTGGTTGTTTCCATGTCTTGGCCTCTGTAAAGAGAGCTGCAAGGAACCTTGGAGCACATGTGTCTTTATGTATAAATGTTCACAGATTTTTGGGGTAGATACTCAGGAGAGGGATTGCTGGGTCATGTGGTAATTCTATTCGTAATTTTAGGAGGAACCTCCACACTGCCTTCCATAACGGCTGCACCAGTCTGCATTCCCACCAACAGTGTAGGAGAGTTCTTTTTCTCCACAGCCTCGCCAAGACTTCTTATTAATTGTCTTGTTGATAATAGCCATTCTATAGGGGGTGAGGTGATATCTCATTGTGGGTTTCATTCGCATTGCTCTGATGATTAGTAATGTTGAGCATTTCTTCATATGTCTATTTGCCATTTGTATGTCCTCTTTGGAGAAATGTCTCTCCAGGTCCTCTGTCCATTTTTCAATTGGGTTGTTTGTTTTTTTTTTGTTGAACTTAATGAGTTCCTTGTATATTTTGGATATTAGCACCTTATCGGAGGGAATTTTGCAAAAATCTTCTCCCATTCAGTTGGTTGCCTTTTTATTTTGTCGATGGTTTCTTTTGCTGTGCAGAAGCTTTTAAGTTTCATATAATCCCATTCATTTATTTTAGGTTTTACTTCAATTGCTTTTGGAGTCAAATTCATAAAATGTTCTTTGAACCCAAGGTCCATAAGTTTAGTACCTATGTTTTCTTCTATGCAGTTTATTCTGTCAGGTCTTATGCCTAAGTCTTTGATCAATTTTGAATTAATTTTGGTACAGGGTGACAGATAGCAGTCCAATTTCATTCTTTTGCACGTGGCTATCCAATTCTCGCAACACCATTTATTGAAGAGGCTGTCTTTCCTCCAGTGTATGCTTTTAGCTTCTTTGTCAAAAATTATCTGTCCATATTTATGGGCGTTTATTTTTGGGTTCTCAATTGTATTCCCTTGGTCTACGTGTCTGTTTTTCTGCCAATACCATGCTGTTTTGATTATTGTAGCCCTGTAGTAAAAGCTAAAGTCAGGGAGTGCCATAACTACAGTATTGTTCTTTTTTCTTAAGATTGCTCTGGTATTCGTTTTTTTTTTTTTTTTTTTTTTTTTGTGGTTCCAAACAAATCTGATGATTTTTTGTTCTATTTCTTTAAAAACTGCCATTGGGGTTTTAATAGGGATTCCATTAAATCTGTATATTGCTTTCGGTAATATGGCCATTTTGACTATGTTGACTCTTCCAATCCGTGAGCACGGAATTTCTTTCCATTTCTTTGTGTCTTCTTCAATTTCTTTCAAATATGTCTTATAGTTTTCAGCATATAGGTCATTCACATCCTTGATCAAGTTTATTCCTAGGTATTTTATTCTTTTTGCTGGAATTGCAAAGGGAATTGTTTTTTGTATTTCTTCTTCTGAGATTTCATTGTTAGTATATAGGAATGCAATGGAGTTTTGTACGTTGATTTTGTAGCCAGCAACTTTACTGTATTCATTCATCATTTCTAATAGCTTTTTGGTGGAGACTTTAGGGTTTTCTATATATAGCATCATGTCTTCTGCAAAGAGTGACAGTTTAACTTCTTCATTTCCAATTTGGATGCCTTTTATTTCTTTCTCTTGTCTGATTGCTCTGGCAAGAACTTCCAACTTTATGTTGAAAAGCAGAGGTGATAGGGGACAGCCCTGTCGTGTTCCTCAACATAGAGCAAAGGGCTTCAGTTTTTCACCATTAATTATGAGATTAGCTGAGGGCTTGTCATATGTGGCGTTTACTATATTAAGGTATTTGCCTTCTACATGTATTTTATTAAGTGTTTTTATCATAAATGGATGTTGTATTTTGTCAAATGCTTTTTCTGCATCAATTGATATAATCGTATGATTTTTGTCCTTTATTTTGTTTATGTGATGTATCACATTGATGGATTTGCGGATGTTGAACCATCTTTGTGCCCCTGGGATGAACCCCACTTGGTCGCGATGAATAATCTTTCTGTTGCATTGTGGTTATCGATTTGCTAAAATTTTGTTTAGTATTTTTGCATCTGTATTCATCAGAGATATTGGTCTGCAGTTTTCTTTTTTGTGTTGTCCTTACCAGGTTTTGGTATCAGGGTAATGTGGCCTCACAAAATGTGTTAGGGAGTATTGTCTCTTCTTCAATTTTTTGGAAGAGTTTGAGCAGGATTGGTATTAGATCCTCTTTGAAGGTTTGGTAGAATTCACTACTGAAGCCATCTGGTCCCGGACTTTTGCTTTTGGGAAGGTTTTGGATGGCTGATTCAATTTCGTTACTGGTGATAGGTCTGTTTAGATTTTCCAGTTCTTCATGGTTCAGCCTTGGAAGGCTATATGTTTCTAAGAACTTGTCCATTTCTTCTAAGTTATTGAATTTGGTGGCATTTAGTCCTTCATAGTATTCTTGGATGATCCTTTGTATTTCTGTGGTATACGTGATAACTTGCCTTTTTTCATTTCTGATTTTGTTAATTAGTGTCTTCCCTCTTTTTATCTTAGTGAGTCTAGCCAAGGGTTTGTCAATTTTGTTAATCTTTTCAAAGAACCAGCTCTTTGTCACATTAATTTTTTCTATTGTCTTTTTGTTCTCTATTTCATTTAGTTCTGCTCTGATTTTTGGTATTTCCTTTCTTCTGCTGACCTTGGGTTTCACTAGTTCTTCTTTTCTAGTTCTTTAAGGTGTAACTGAGGTTATTTATTTGGGATTCTTCTTGTTTCTTGAGATAGGCCTGTAATGATATAAAATTTCCCTCTTAAAACTCCTTTCGCTGCATCCCCAAAATTTTGGTAGGATGTATATTCATTATCATTTGTTCTATGTATCTTTTGATCTCTCTAATTTCTTCTTTGACCCAGTCGTTCTTTAAAAGCATGTTGTTTAATCTCCATATATTTGTGTTTTTCCTGCTTTCTTTTTACAGTTGATATCCAATTTCAAAGCCTTGTGATCAGAGAATAAGCTTGGTATGATTTCAGCCTTCTTAAATTTGCTGAGGCTGATTTTATGTCCCAATATGAGGTCTATCCTTAAGAATGTTCTACGTACACTAGAAAAGAATGTATAGTCTGATGTTTTAGGATGAAGTACTATATGTCAATTATGTCCATTTCATCTAATGTGTCATTTAGGGCTGCTATTTCGTTATTTATCTTCTGTTTGAATGATCTATCCATAGCTGTGAATGATGTATTTAAGTCCCCTAGTATAATTGTGTTTTGGTCAATTTCTCCCTCTAGTCCTGTTAGTAGTTGCTTGGTATATATCAGTGTCCCCTGATTAGGGGCATAAATATTGATGACTGTTATGTCTTCTTCTTGTATGGACCCCTTTACAACTATGCAATGTCCAATTTTGTCTGAGGTTATGTTTATCACCCTGAAGTCTGTTTCATCTGATATCATTATGGCTACACCTGATTTTTTCTGGGTACCATTTGCTTGGAGTGTCAATTTTCACCATTTCACTCTGAGTCTATGCTTGTCCTTATAGCTGAGATGTGTCTCTTGGAGAGAGCATATGGTTGGGTTTAGTTTTTTGATCCAATCTGCTACTCTGTGACTTTTTATTGGTGAGTTCAGTCCATTTACATTTAGGGTGATTATTGATATGTGAGGATTTTCTGATATTCTTTCTTTAGTTTTCTGGTAAGACTGTGTCTCCATTGTTTCTTTGTCCCTTTGTTGTTGTCAATTATTTCTGTGTGGTATTCTGTGATGTTTCCCTCTGTTCCTTCTTTTATTACAGTACATATTTCAGCTCTGGATTTTTTTTCTTTTTTGAGTGGTTACCCTTAAGTTTATGTAAAAGAAAGTTTTATATATAGAGTATTACATTTTCTTCAGCAAGCTTACTTTCTCCATTCTCATATTACAGTTCAGGCCTTTACTCTCCCCCTTTTTATGTTTTGGTTGCCACAAATTGTCCCTGTTGATGGTGGTCTAATAGCTTCCTTTAGTATTTCTTGTAGTGCAGGTCGTGTATTAGAAAATTCCCTTAGCTTCTGTATGTCTGGAAAGGTCTTTATCCCTCCTTCATATCTAAAGGATATCTTTGCTGGCTATATTATTCTTGGCTCATAATTTCTCTCTCTCAATAGTTTGAATATTTGGTTCCGCTCCCTTCTGGCTTGTAGAGTTTCTGCTGAAAAATCTGATGATAATCTAATGGGCTTTCCTTTGTAGGTTACTGTCTTTTTCTCCCTGGCTGCCTTGAGGATTCTTTCTTTGTCGTTGATTTTAGACAGCTTCAATACAATGTACCTTGGAGAAGGCCTGTTGGGATTGAAGTAATTAGGTGTTGTATTTGCATCTCGGATTCGAGGATCCAGTTCTGTTTACAAGTTTGGGAAGTTCTCATCAACAATTCATTGTAATATATTCTCTGTTCCCTTCTCTCTTTCTTTTCCCTCTGGTATGCCCATTATTCTTATATTGCTCTTTCTGATGGATTCGGAAAGTTCTTTTAGATTTCTTTCATGTGTTTTAAGTCTCAAGTCTCTTTCTTCTTCCATCTGTGTAATTTCCAGGTTTCTATCTTCGATGTCACTGATTATTTCCTCCATCTGGTCAACTCTACTATCTAAGCTGGTTATTTCATTCTTAATTTCTTCTATTGAGTTCTTAATCTCCAGAAATTCTATTTGGTTCTTTTTTAAAATTTCAGTCTCTTTTTGTAAATTCTCACGTTGTTCTTTGATTGTGTTTCTGAGTTCATTAAACTGCCTTTCTGTGTTTTCTTGCATCTCGTTGAGTTTTTTCAGAACTGCAATCTTGAATTCTCTATCATTTATGTCACGTATTTCCATATCTTTAAGTTCCTTTTCTGGAGACTTTTGACTTTCTTTCTGAGCTTTCTTTTTGTGTTGGTTATTCATGGCAATTACTGATTTATTATTTCTCTTCCTAGACATCTACAGGAGTGGCTTCTGCAACAGGTTGATAGGAAGAGGTCTTTCTTTTGTTTTCCAGTACTTGTCCGTAGAATGCTTTATTTTCTCTCTGATTGCAGCCTTTTTTTCCCCTCTCTGACACAGTAGTGCTATGTTTTCTCTGCACTATTCCAGCTGCTCACACAATGGGTGGATTCCCTGGGAGACGGGCCTCTCCTCTGTTAACAGTTCACCTGGGTCATAGGGTGCCATGTTCCTTTTGGGGTGCGGAGAGCTTTTGAAGTTCCAAAGCTTTTACTGCACCTGATTCAGAGCCTGTATGTTTCAGCAGTTCTGTTTACTCCTGCAGGGATCCGCCCAGATAGGTGGGTCCAGGGGCGGGGTGAGTTGTGAGAGGTGGACCAGAGCAATGGCGGCAACCAACACCACAGCTGGTCTTTCTTCCACAGCTCCCAACCCTTTGCTGGAACTAGTTGGGCTGCGAATCTGTGTCTACGGTCCACAGTTCTCAGAACAGCAAATATCCTGTCCTTTTGATCTGACACTGCTACTTTATCACTCTAGCACCAGGCAGTTGGGGGTGGGGTGAGCTCTGGGAGGGTAGGGAGGGGGTGGCTAGTCTCAGTGCCTAAGGCTTCCATTCTCTGCTCAGCAGTCAGGGCTTAAACCACTGTTTTCAGCCTTCTTCCCTCAGTCTTTGCTCCGAAGTCTCTGCCGTGAGTGTTGGGTTCAGCCGTGTTATATGCTGCCCCCTCAGTCCTGTGGGCCATAAGCAGAGCCCTAGCAGTCCGAGTTCTTCCTTCTTCCACAGCTGCAGTAGTTCCGGGATGCAGTGAGCTCGGAGCACTGAGCTAGGTCTGTGTCGCCCGGCTCCGTCTCCATGCTTCTCCCTTCCTTCCCCCACTCGTGTGATTTGTCCATCTTTAGGTGAATTCAGTAGTGGGTCTCTTCTTCTTGCCTGTCTGCTGTGTACAGAGTCATTTGTGGAGTTGTTGTTGTTGGATTAGTTGTAAATTCCAGGAGAGCTTTACAGAGGCTCATCTCACGCCTCTATTTTGATGACGTCGTTCAATTATTTTTTCATTAAAGAAACAGAGACTTTTCTTTCCCTTCTAGGATTACAGATTCTCTCATGTTCATTTATCAATCAGGTTTAGAAATACATTTTATCTCTTGGCCACACACTTGGTCAATAAAAGAATAGAAATTTGATAAAGTGTGTATAACCCTTTACAGATATGGCAGCATATTTCTTAGATATTATCCTTTTCATATATTTGTCTTGTCTAATTAGCTCCATGTTATTGGAAATTTAGTATATTGATGTACCACAGAGGTACACTAAAGTGTGGGCAACATAACATCACTACTCTGATTTTTGATCTTAGCATCGATTTTTTAATCCATTATTATCATTTTGACATGAGTCTCATGTTGAAAATACTAAATATCTTACCAAATACATGAACACAGATTAAAATTAATTGAACAGATTGTCAACAAGTCTGCATATGTTATGAAGTATATAACATTTTATTAAAGTTATGCATGCACATAAAATTTCAAAGATCATAAAAGGGGTATAAGGTCATAATTAAATGTCCCCTTCTGTCGTATACAAAAATACGTTATTTTCTACTGATAAGTAATGAAACTTTGTGGTCAAAGGACCAACAAGTAAACAAATTCTAAAATTTATTTGATGGTGATGGTTCAGTGTGAGGTCGGAGGGATAGTGGATGGGGGGAGGGGAGTTCACAGTGTGAGGGATATAAATGAGGAACGTCTAAGTAAAAAAAAAAAAAAGAAGAAGAAAATGCTGTCAAAACAAGTGAATACTTGTGTCAACAACGGACCTATTTAACTTCTTTAAGACTGAGGGTAGACTGTTTTACACCTACATTTTATGATGTTTTCAGCATTGAATGTGCTTTAAGTGCTTCTTAAAGATGGTGTAAAAACTGAGATTTTTCTATGATCTGCAGTTAGATTAGCATCAGTAAATCAAACAAGTGTGGTGAGGATGTGGAAAAAAAGGGAACCCTCATGCACTGCTGGTGGGATTGTAAATGGGTTGTAAATGGGTGCAGCCACTATGGAAAAATAAAACATTTTTAAAGAAAACCTTTAAAAAATAAAAAAAATAAAAATAAAAAAAATAAAATTTATTTGATGTATATGAGCAACAGAGTGCATTGGAAAAATAGAAGAATCATATTACACTTTATGAAAGTGAATAGGAAGGGGCTTAATCAACTGGTGACTGGCAGTACTCAGAATATAGATAATGTAATTTCTTCAGATTGTTTTGACATTTATACTCCTCAATTCAGTAAAGATTATTTGTAATATTCTATTAAGAAAAATTTTAAAGTACTGGAAAGAGAAACATGACTTTAGAGAGTAAAGCTTAAGGTAGAAAATATATCTTAGAAACTTAAAAAAAACCCTAAACACCATTAAATGTTGTATCGCCAGCCTCAAAGTAGAAACCAATATCATTTCCAAAAGAATCAAGTTTATAAATTACATAAGTTTAGCTTCTCTCTCTTTCTCTCTCTCTCTCTAACTCTCTAGGTGATTGTAATTATGCAAGCAGGTTTTTAGAGAAGCACAGAAATGGATTATAAACTCCATAAGGGCAGGAATTTCGATTGTCCAACCTTTCATTACGTTGTGTCTAGAAAAGTATCTGGCTGATGGTGGTGCTCAATTAATATTGATCGAGTGGATACATTAATAAATGGACGTACTTGACTTTTTTTGAAAAGCAATACAATCAGGTCCTGCTATAAACATTGTATTAGGTCGGTGCAAAAGTAATTGTGGTTTTTACAATTATTTTTAACTTTTTTAAACCACAATTACTTTTGCACCGACCTAATACTTATCATCAATTGAACCCTGACAATGTCCCTGGAGTAGATCTTAAAACCTTGCCTTAAGACCTTCCAGTGGAGTCCTGTTGAGTTTAGAATAAAACCTGAACTTTTTACCGTAGTATAAGTTTAGTTTTTATGGGCTCTTTGGTGATTCATTAAGAATCTTAGTGGTTCATTAATGGGATCCTAAGGATGGGATTCAGTATTCCCCAGATAACATGACACAAGTTTATTTTCATGTCCTTTCCTTTTCTTGTTTCTTCTCAAAATGCCTACAAAACATTTTTATGTTTGTACATTTTTTATACTTGTGATAGGCAATTTTTGAATTTTGAAAACATATCTTACTCTACTTCATGTTTACTGATTCAATTGGAGTAATCTTACAAGAATAAAATTTACTGAAATAATAGGAAATATGGCAGAACTGAGTAAATGAGACTATGATTGGGATTAAATAAAGTTGTTCTGTTTTACTAAGGATATGTAAATATTTACAAGCGAGAGTAACTAGTGGAACAGAAGTGCCAGGTACCTGACATACAACCAAGTCCATTTTGGTGCAGTTACTCCACTGCTTGATATTTAAATGAGCTTGCTCTAGCCTTCACTACATCCTTGGTGAGAGGTCCAGCATCATTCACCTTCTTCCCCACTGTTATAAGCTGAATTATGTACCCCAAAAGTCATATGTGGAAGCCTAACCGTGAGAACATCAGAATGTGATGGCATTTGGAGATAGGGCCTTTAAAGAAGTAATTCAATTAAATTGAGGCCATTGCAGTGGGCCCTAATCCAATCAGACTGGTGTCTTTATAAGAAGAGGAAATTTGGACACAAAGAAAGACCAGAGATAGATGTATAGACAAAAGACCATGAGAGGACACAGTTAAACGTGGCCATCTGGAAGCCAAAGGGAGAGGCTTCAGGAGAAATCAAATTTGCTGACACCTTAATCTTGTACGTCTAGCTTCTAGAACTGTGAGAAGATATATTTCTGTTGTTTAAGCCACTCAGTTTGTGGTATTTTGTTATTGAAGCCCTCGCAAATTAATATGCCCATTATTTCTATGGTTATTAATTTTGCATCACTGAAAACAATTTAAAATATTAGACATCTCTATTTTTAAAAATCCCTTTGCCATTGCCACTCCTGGAAATTTGTCATTTCCTATTTCTTCCACTATTGTGCTGGATCCTATCTCTTTGACCACCTGAATTAATTTTTCATATTTCTTCTATCCTTTTTCCTGGCATTTCATTCCCACTCTCTCAGATTGTACCTAGAAATGCAGAATCTCCCTCAATTCAATATGCAAAGCAATTTACCTCTCAAACTCTCCCCTTCTGCCCTTTTTTCTCTACATGGGCTCTGCTCCGTGATGAATACTCATTTAAGTTGCTCCAGTAAACAAAGAACAAAGGATTCTGGATATAAACTCTCCACCAAAAAAATTAAATTCCTGACTTCATAGAGTATCAAGTATATAATTATAATTCATAATAAACTGCTATTAAAGAATATTAAAGAGCATGACTACAGAGTTATGTGATTTATTAAAGAGATTATAATGGGACGTCCTAGTTTAGAATGGTATATCTTAGAAGATTTCTTTGAGGAAGTGTTCTTTTTAAGAGCAATTTTTTTAAAAGATTTTATTGGGAAAGGGGAACAGGACTTTATTGGGTAACAGTGTGTACTTCCGGGATTTTTTTTTTCTAAGTCAAGTTGTTGTCCTTTCAATCGTAGTTGTGGAGGGAGCAGTTCAGCTCCAGGTCTAGTTGCCGTTGTTAATTGCAGGGGGCGCAGCCCACCATCCCTTGCAGGAGTCGAGGGACCAGCAACCTTGTGGTTGAGAGCCCACTGGCCCATATGGGAATTGAACCGATAGCCTTCGGCATTAGGAGCATGGAGCTCCAACAGCCTGAGCCACTGGGCTGGCCCAGGAAGTGATTTTTAAGCTGAAACCTGAAAGATATTTAGGATTTACAAGAGAAATATTGCCAGCAGAGTTGTCTAAGAAAAG
The DNA here is from genome assembly GCF_964194185.1 of Rhinolophus hipposideros. NCBI lineage: Eukaryota > Metazoa > Chordata > Mammalia > Chiroptera > Rhinolophidae > Rhinolophus > Rhinolophus hipposideros. Next base: position 70,894,193 of record NC_138046.1, on the reverse strand, counting down.
GAAAACAAATCTCTGAAAAGTCTGAGATGGGAAAGGATTTGGTTTATTTAAGGGACTGAAGCCAGTATGGCTGAAATTTAGTGAGCTAGATGTGGAGTCAATAAGGTGATGCTAGAGAGTATCACATAAGGCAGAGCAAATGGGGGTGAACATTACTTCTTTTCTTTGATCATTAAAGTGAATTTCAAACTTTCTCTCTTTAGTGATAGGTCTATGAAAGATGACCTTGAATGGCTCCTCACTGGTTGAATTGTCCCATGGATATATTTCCAGGTGTGGCCCTGATAGTTATCCCATGGATGCATTTTTAAGTCTGGCCATATCAGGTAGGGCTCTGTAGGCATAGTAAATTTTTATATTTTTAAATTTTAATCTATGTGTAATGAAAAGCCTTTGAAGTACAATAATCAATATCGCCAGATAATTCACTTAGCTCAGTTTCTATTTTCTTTATCATTAATCCATTCCCTCTGGACAAGCCCTGGTTCATCACGTTTTTGTTTGTTTGTTTGTTTGTTTGTTTTATTAAAGTATATTAGGGTGACAATTGTTAGTAAAGTTACATAGACAAGCCAGGAAAGAGTAGAATCAAATATTCAAATTATTGAAAGAGAGAAATTATGAGCCAAGAATAATGTATCCAGCAAAGATATCCTTTAGATGTGAAGGAGGAATAAAGACCTTTCCAGACATAAGGAAGCTGAGGGAATTTTCTAACACGCGACCTGCACTATAAGAAATACTGAAGGAGGCTATTTGAGCAGCATAAATAGGGTTAATTTGTGACAACAAAAACATAAAAGTGGGGAGAGTAAAGGCCTGAACTGGAATAAGGGAATGGAGAAAGCAAGCATGCTGCCAAAAATGGAATATTCTAAATATGAAACTTCTTTTACATAAACTTAATGGTAGACACTGAAAAAAAAAATCCAGAACTGAAATACATAACATAATAAAAGAAGAAACTGAGGGAAAAATCATAGAATACCACCACACTGAAATAACAGACAGCAACAAAAAGGCAAAGAAACAATGGAGATACAGTCTTACCAGAAAACCAAAGATATAATGATAGGAAATCCTCATGTATCAGTTCATCATATTCTTAACAGAAATGTGCCCAAGAGTGGTCTGACCAGCACAGAGTAAATTGGGACTCTCATGTTCATTTTCTATACAGATGATCACTGACTTAACAATGATTTGTCTAACCATTTTTTCTACTTTAAAATAATGTGAAAGCGATGTGCATTCAGTAAAAATCATACTTCGCATTTCGATCTTTGAAAAATCTTTTCCTAGGCTAGTAGTATGATACTGTCTCAGGATGCTGGGAAGCAGGAGTGAACCATAGCTCCAGTCAGCCCCTGAATCATGAGGGTAAATAATCATTACAGAATACTGTGTTGCAGGTTTGTTTGTTGTTGTTGTTGTTGTTGTTGTTGTTGTTTGTTATTCTGAGCATATTTAGGTAGGCTTAATTAACCTATGATGTTCTGTAGGTTAGGTGTATTACATGCACTTTCCACTTATGGTATTTTCAATGTAGGATGTATTTATTGGGATCTAACCATATCATAAGTTGAGGAGCACCTATACTTCAAACTCTTATTAATTTGCCTATGATGAAACAGTTATCTTTGCAATCACATTTAGTGTTTTTTTTTTATTTATTTATTTTTATTTATTTATTTATTAGTTTCAGGTGTACAAGACAAGGTAATACTTAGACGTTCATCATTTATATCCCTCACACTGTGAACCCCCCTCCCCCCATCCACTATCCCTCCGACCTCACACTGAACCATCACATTATATATATAAAATTATAGTTGGCATTCATTAATGTTTAGCTTCTGGTGTACAATGCCATGATCAGGTATCCACAGTATCCCTGAGGTGGTCTCCCAAATAGGACGCATGTCCATCGGATACCCAACAAAATCTTTACAACATTATTGAATACCTTCCCCAAATTAATTTTCAAAAAAACCCTGAGGCCATCTTGTGGTTACCAGCTGCTTCCAAATCCCTTCACCTTTCCCCTTATCCCCAACCCCCCCCACACCCATCTAACAACTCTCGGTTTTTCCTTTGTGTCCCCAAAACTGTTTCTGATTAGTTTATTCACATAGTCTTTTCTTTAGATTCCATATATAAGTGAGATCATATGGTACTTGTCTTTCTCTTTCTGACTTATTTCACTTAACATAATGTTCTCTAGATCCATCCATGTTGCTGCAAATGATAAGATTTCTTTCTTCTTTATGGCTGCGTAATACTCCATTGTATAAATGTACCACAGCTTCTTAATCCAGTCATCTACCGATGGGCATTTCGGTTGTTTCCATATCTTGGCTATTGTGTAAAGTGCTGCAATAAACATAGGAGTGCATACAGATTTTTGAATTGGAGTTTTGGATTTCTCCGGGTAGATGCCTAGGAGTGGAATTACTGGATCATAGGGTAGTTCCATTTTCAGATTCCTGAGATACCTCCATACTGTTTTCCATAGTGGCTGCACTAATCTGCAATCCCACCAACAGTGCACTAGCGTTCCCTTTTTTCCACATCCACGCCAGCATTTGTTGTTTGTTGATTTATTGATGATAGCCATTTTGACTGGAGTGAGGTGGTATCTCATTGTGGTCACATTTAGTTTTTGATGCAAAGAATCATAGAAATTTAGAATTCCACGGAGCCATCGCAATATTTTAATCCCATCACCTCAGTTCGTAAATGAAGAAAATGGAAGCTCAGGGAATACGTTTATAATAAATTCCTGACGTAATTTTCATACTAACTTATGAAACATCTCCCTGGATTTTGCACTTGTTCAGTTAGAACTATATATTAAATCTCTTCTTGGTAAACTTGGCCGTTTTTCCCAGCCTATTAAGAGGTTTTTGCATGTTAAATACATCAATGTGTTTGACGACCCTCTCAGCTTCACTGTATATGTGGATGACCATTTCTGCCCTAATCAAGTATTTCACCAAAATTATAAAACAGAATAGGACAGAAGACACCCTTAGCCACACCGTAAGAGATGTTCTTCTATTGAGACCTTGATACATTAATTCTTTTTCTAGTCATTCACCTAGTTACAGGTACTTATCTGTCTTAGTGACTCGACTGCATGTTATACCACAACATAGGCTAATCCCTTCACTGTACTCCAGAAGACAGTACTTTCAACACGGTGTAATTGCATTCTATTTGCTTAGCTTGGAATAACTTTACTCATCAATTAAGAATTGTTTATCCTTTAATGTCCAGAACTACTCCATGTAAATTTCCTGCATGACTTCAATCCCCAGTTCTCTTGTTGAGGAAAGTCCCTCTCCCTTTCTACTTCTAGTCTGCACAGTACTGCTTAACACGTTTGTATTCTGTCTTTTGTCTTTTTCTAGTCATCTCATGTATCATATCACTAACTTTTATCTTGACACTGAGTTCACTAGCCTTGCATTTCAAATTATCTCACAACTAAAATATAATTTTATTTGGAAATTAATTTGTAGTGCATCAGAATCACTAAATGTTAAATGACACAGTTTTGACATTAAGAACACGGGCTCTAGGTTTAAATCCTGGCTCTTACACTTACTTCTTGTATAAGCTTAGGAGTGATTATCCTCTCTGTGCTTTAGTTTCTTCATCTGTAAAAAAGAAAGACATTGAAATAGCACCAACCTCATATACCGTGTTTCCGTGAAAATAAGACCAGGTCTGATATTAATTTTTGCTCCAAAAGATGCATTAGAGCATATTTTTAAGGGATGTCTTATTTTTTCATGTACAACAATCTACATTTATTCAAATACAGCTATGTCATCTTCTTCTGGAACATCGTCATAACATATGAAATGTGTCCATCTGGCTGGTGATCTTAAGTGGGGCTTATTTTTGGGGTAGGTCTTATTTTCAGGGAAATGTGGTAGTTCTTAATTCGAATGTCTAGTGAATTTAAAGTAATTTTTGATATGGTTGAATTTAGACCTGCCATTTCATGTTTTTATCTTTTCCCCATCTGTTTTTTGTTCTTCTGTTGCTCCTCTCCTCTCTTATTTGGGATTAATCTGTTTTTGTTTTTAGAAATTCATTTTAATATATCTATTAAGTTTTTAGTTATACTTGTTTTAGCATAATTTTAGTGGTTTCTTTAGGTAGTATATTATACACCCTTACATTTTTACCAACTAATTAGTGTTAATATTGCCACTTTAAGTAAAATATAAAGACCTTGCAACTATGTATGTCAATTTACCAATCCCTTCCTTTGTTATAGTTGTCATATGTCTTAGCACTACATATATTACAAATGATACTATAGAATGTTACATGTATTTTTTAAGCATTCATATGTAATTTAAAGATATTAAATTTGACTCAGACATTTACTATTTCTATTCTTCATTCCTCCTGAAGATTTCAGCTCCTATCTGGTATCATTTCCCTTTAGCCTGAAGATATCCTTTAGTTTTTGTTGTTGTTATTGTTGTTTTGTTTTTTGTTTTGTTTTGGTTTGGTTTTTTGTTTTTTGTTTTTTTTTTTTTTTTGCTAGTACAGTTCCACTGGTGATATACCTTGCCTTCATTCTGGTAGGATATTTTCTTTAAATGTAGACTTATATGTTGACTTTTGTTTTAGTATTTTAAAGATGACTTTCCACTGTCTTTGGGCCTTTTTTTTTTTCCTAATGAAAAAGTGGTCAGAATTTTCCTCTCCGCATTTCTCTCTGTATTTTCAGAAATTTAGTTATATACTTTTAGTGTAGTTATCTTTGTATGTATGCTTTTTGGGGTATGATTATCTTCTTGAAACTTAACTTAATGTCTTTCATTAAATATAGGAAATTTGGGGTGTTGTTTTTTCAAATATTTTGTTGCCATACTCAGTCTCGTCTGTCCTTCTGAGGTTTTAATTTCATACATATTAGACATTTCCATATTGTCACACAGATCAACATAGTTCTTTTACCTATTTATGTTTACTTTCTGTCCTTCCGGTTGGGCACTTCTTAGACTTCTATCTTCCAATCCTCTATTTGTTTTCTTATCCTTTTCTGCTTTTAAGCCCATCCAGAGAATTTTGAATTTCAGATGTTGTCTTCTTTTCAGCTTCAAACATTCCACTTGGATCTATTTTATGGATCCTATTTCTCTTTCCCACTGTTCTCCCCCCATAGTTGTAATAGCTGCTTTAAAATTCTGATCTGCTCATTATAAACATCTAGTTCATGTCTGGGTTGATCTCTATTGGTTGTCTGTTTTTTTGTGGTGTTTTTTTGAATGTGTGTCACATTTTCTTGTTTTCTCATGTCTAGTAAATTGAAATATATCTTGAACATTGTGATTATATATCCATATAGATTCTGAATTGTTATAGTCCTTCAAACAGTACCATTTCCCCCCTATTTTTAGTCGTCATTATTGGCTGAAATAAAACTTTAAGCTGTCTCACTTAAGTTGTAAGCAGCTTGAATTTTTGTTCAGTTCTGTAAGTCTTAGCTGGATTGCTGGAATCATCACCACATATGCATGCTTCAGCCAAAACTTTGGGTAGAGTTTATATTCAGAATTTGCAGGACCATCTCTGTCTCTCTCTTTTTAAATTAAAGTTTATTGGGGTGACAATGGTTAGTAAAGTTATATAGGTTTCAAGTGTACAATTCTGTAATAAATCATCTATATATAACATTGTGTGTTCATCATCCAGAGTCAGTTCTCCTTCCATTACCATATATTTGATCCCATTTACCCTCATCTACCACCCATTCCTCCTCACTCTCTGGTAACCACTAAAGTATTGTCTGTGTCTATTAGTTTTTGTTTCTTTATTTGTTTGTCTTGTTTCTTTGTTGTTTTCAGTTTTATATCATATATATCAGTGAAATCATATGGTTCTTGACTTATTCTGTCTGGCTTATTTCGCTTTGCATGATAATCTCAAGATCTATCCATGTTGTCACACATGGCACTATGTCATCCTTTCTTATGGTAGAGTAGTATTCCATTGTGTATATATACCACATCTCCTTTATCCAATCATCTATCAAAGAACACGTTGGTTGTTTCCATGCCTTGGCCACTGTAAATAAAGCTGCAATGAACATTGAAGCACATATATCTTTGTGGATAAATGTTTTCAGATTTTTTTGGGGTAGACACCCAGGAGAGGAATTGCTGGGTCATATGGGAATTATATTCTTAATTTTTGAGGAATATCCACACTGCCTTCCATAGTGGCTACGCCAATCTGCATTCCCACCAACATATGAGGGTTCCTTTTTCTCCACAGCCTCTCTAGCACTTGTTATTAAAAAGCTTCCACACAGCAAAAGAAACCATCAACAAAATAAAGAGGTAACCAACCTAATGGGAGTAGATACTTGCAAACAACGCCTCTGATAAGGGGCTAATGTCCAAAATATATAAGGAACTCATGCATCTCAACAACCACAAAACAAACAGTTCAATTAAAAAAAATGGGCAGAAGACCTGAATAGACATTTCTCCAAAGAAGATATACAGATGGCCAATAGACATATTGAAAGATACTCAACATCACTAATCATCAGGGAAATGCAAATGAAAACCACAATGAGATATCTCCTCTGTCTCTCTCATTGGGATTTTCTCCCTTCTTTTCCATCTTTTATGGTAACCCTGAACCACATTCCCTGATTCTTCAACAAGATTATAGGTATATATCCAAGTTGTAGCTATCCCACATATTGTAATGTGTCTGAACCTCAGGCTCAATGATATAAAAAGGAAGAACTCAACGCTGTTCTTTTTTCCAAGTATGAGCTCCTCTTCAGTTTCTGATTGCTTTTGGATACTCTCTAGTAACTTTCAAGTTCTTGGGTTTTTTTTAAATGTTTTGTCCAGAGTCACAGTTATTACCTGCATGAGAATTGGTCCAATTGGAGCTGTTCTAACATTATTACAAGTGGAACTACTCCATAGATTAAATTATAAAATTCTTGCATCGTTTTAGGAAAGAGCATTGCACAGAATTCAATATTCATAAATGTACATATTGGGGCAGCCAGATGGCTCAGTTGGTTAGAACACAAGCTCTGAACAACACGGGTGCTGGTTCTATTTCCACATGGGCCAGTAAGCTGCACCCTCCATAACTAGATTGAAGACAACCAGCTGCCACTGAGCTTCCGGAGGGGCGGTCGGATGGCTCACTTGGTTAGAGGGTGAACTCTTAAAAACAAGGCTGCCAGTTCAATTCTTGCATAGGACGGTGGGCTGTGCCGCCTGCAACTAAGATTGAAAATGGTGACTGGACTTGCAGCTGAGCTGCACCCTCCACAACTAATTTGAAGGACAACAACTTGACTTGGAGATGATGGGCCCTGGAAAAACACACTGTTCCCTAATATTCCCCAATAAAAATTTATAAAAAATAATATTATGAATATTTAAATATGATTATTTAAATATGAAATCAATCTAGATATTACCCACATCCTCTAATTAAATATTATTCTGTCTGCCTAGCTATTGAATACAGGTTATGCTTCCAACATGGCAGGTGATAGCCTAACAACAAAGAGGTAAACTATATACTTGATCCAAAATGTTTCTTATTAAATGAAAATTTAGGAATATTATCTCTACATTTTCTTTCATCATATTTAAACCAAACTAATGAAACAATTCAGCAATATATTTGAGTTTAATAGTAAGATACATTGTAAAAAAGATGGTTCTTGAAATGCTCAGTTACTTGAGTTGTATTCTGTTTTTTAAAAATTAAATTCTATTATATGGTGATAAGACCTCTTAACATGAGACCTACACTTTTAACAAAATTCTGATTGTACAGTATATTATTGTTGACTATAGGTACTATGTTTTACAGCAGGAGATCTCTAGAGCTATTCATTTTGCTTGCCCAAAACTTCATGCCTATTAGTTTTTAACTCTTCACTTCCCCTTCCCCCAGACACTAAGAACCACCACTGCACTCTGAGTCTATGGATTTGACTATTTTATTGAGTTGTATTTTCTAAATAGTTTACCTATTCAGATATAACTTCAGAGTTTTTATATTTATGGTAATATTTTCCCCTTAATTTTATACTCTTTTTTTTGTAGATTTTCATACAAAGAAATATAAATATGTTATATAAATTAAATATATATATATATACATATATATATAAATTTAAGTATATAAATTATCAATAATACAGAAATTCTGTATACCTTTTACTCAGTTTTCTTCAATGGTACTATCTTGGGAAACCATAGTACAATATCATAACCAGGATTTTGCCATGGAAACAAAATTTAAAAAACATTTCTCTAATCATGTGAAACCTTATGAAACCCTTTTGTAGCCCAACCCACCCTACTCTTGACCCTAACCACCGGCAACCACTAATCTCTTTTTTCATTTATACCGGAGGTGCCAGAAAAATGTACACACATTTTAAGAGATGTTTTCTATGCTCAAGCAGTAGTAGTTGGCCGTAATCAGAAGTGTCTGGACACTGATGGTAACCACTTTGAGTACCTCTTGTAACTGCAGAAGTCAAACATGACTTGTATTCATCTCTTGTTATCGGTATATGTTGAGTATGACAATTAGCACAGTATTTTTCCTTTCTTAAAATGTGTATATGTCGCGTCCCGCTCAACAAGGGCAGTGAGGAGGCGAGAAGGGGCGGTTTGGGTTAAGTTTTTAAGAAAGAAACAAACAGAGACTTAATGTTGTTAAATCTCTCAGAAGGCCAGGGGTCTCTCAGTCTCAGAGGACTGGAGCCCTGAATAAAGCCGACTGGAGGCTTTTATTGATAAGTATACAAGGGAGTAGCAGTGTTTTTGGCACGGTCTGTGAGACTCACTTATCACGTTATAGAAACATCCCAAACCAATTGTTTTAACCTTCAAACAGCTGAAGCACTAGGTCCCATGATGTCTTACCTAAGGTCTGTACCTTCTCAGGGTCAAGTCTCTCATATTGTAACAGCTCCGTTGAGATAAGTGGAGAGAACTGATCTTTATTGTTCTCATGACTTCTCTCACAAACAGGTGCAAGGGAAAAGCCAGGGCGCGCAACAGACTTTCCCAGGTAGGGGGAAGGGGAGGCAAGGCCTTCCCTTATTCTTCTAAGGTAGCTCATTAGGGGTCCCCACTTGGTTCCGCCTGGCTTAGGTTGTATCTCCCGTGAGATATCTTACCCGTCTTTGCCTGCAAACCATCTTTTGGGGACCAGACAGAGAGACATAATGTGTAAACACAAGGATGGAACAGAGTCCCAGAAAGGCACAATCTCACAGACTCTTCTTTCCTTAAGGAAAGACATGGAGGGACAGTTGGCTAGGCTGTTGTGCGACTACATGTATACAATTTTGACATCCTCTGTATAATTTTGTCTTTTCAGTAAATTTAAATAAAATCATGCAAAATGTAATATTCAGGGAGTGAATTTTTACACTCAGCACAATTCCCTTGACATTCACCCAAGTGGTGTGAATCAATAATTCATTATCTTTATTGCTGAGTAGCATTTCATAGTATGGATACACCTCAGCCTGACCATTCACCTGTTGAAATACATGGGTTGTTTCCAGTTGGGGGCTATTAAAAATAAAACTGCCCTAAATATTCAGTTTTTGTGAACAGTATTGCAATCGCTGGGTAATACGGTGGTCACATATTTAGTTTTACAAGTAACTGTCAAACTGTTTTCCAGAATAGTCACATATTTAGTAGAGGAAATCCTGGGTTAT